>NW_027122215.1:1300314-1950472 GCF_030686945.1 Centruroides vittatus | reverse complement strand
TCCATTTGGATAAACTTCAAGTCTCATATATTTTCCATATTTGAGATGCTTGAAGTCTGAAGAAATGGGCAATCTCGGTATTTTTAATGATAAAGCTATACCCTGACCTGTAATAATGTGTGAAGTTAGTTTCTGTTTTTGATCTTTCTTGCACTGAATTCTCACATTCCTTAAAGGAACTATTTTTTGATGACAACGAGAACATAAAAGTTTTTTAACAGGTTTATCTTTTCCAGAATTTTTACTTTCTGCGTCAATTTTATTTTTATCAGTTCTCTTTTTCTCATTTAGGACTTTTGTAGAATTCAGCGAAATATCTTGTACAACTTCATCTATCATCTGTTTTTGATGAAAAATCTTTCACATTCATTGGAGATTTATTTTTGTTGTCTAGAACATTCCATTTATTTTCATTATTCAATGCAACTGAGCAAACTTTATCTGTTTTGTAAGATTTTTTTGGAGATGCTTTTAATAAATTATCTTTTGACAAGGAAACTGCATCTGCTTTATTAATCTGACTAACTTGTTTATTACTGACTTCATTATGCCTTTCCTTTTCTTTTACTAATTTCTTTATTGATTTTAAATTTTGTGTATCTTCAGAATAACTACTTTTTGATAATTTCACATTATTTTTCTTACTTCCTTGCATGTTTTGAATTTGGTCAATATTAATTTCTGTTTTAATTGCATTTGTTTCCTGTGATAAAACAGTTTTTATGTCATTTGTTAATTTTGTGTTTTGTGAAGAAAAATTTATATCTTGATCAGATTTAAAATATATATTTTCTTCATTTTGCAAATTATTTTCTGAAACAACCTGTAATTCTTTAGGTTTTAAATCTTTAATATCCATTTTTATTTGATTTATTGTTTTTTTCTCATTGCAAATATTTTTCATTGAAGTTACCAAATCTTGAGTTGTATTTATATCATTATTATTTGTTTTAAGTAATAAATCACACTGATTTGAATACTCAAATAAATCTGATACACTTGTTTGATTATTATGAGAAATTATATTTTTTTCCTTGAAATCATTAAATAACTTATTCCCTAATTCTACTTCACTTGAATATTGTAATGAAATATCAGTCTTACTATCACCATTATCTTTATTTAATTTGTCAGATAATAAAGTATCTACTTTGTTTTCATGTTGGTCATTTTTCAGGGAATTTTCCTGTTTTATATTTTCTAATTTAATTGCTGAAACTGATTCATTTTTATTCTGTATTAAAGATATATTTTCTGTAAGACTTTGATTGATTTCAAAAGTATTATCTTTGGACAATATTTCAGTTTCATTGAAAATTACATTATTCTCAGTATTAATGAAAATTGCATCATTTCTATTTTCTAATTGTAAATGATATTTAGCAACAGAACTGATATTTTCATTAATATTTTCTGCATGTTTTTCATTTGATTGTACTTCAACTATAAAATCATTCAAAGTTATTAATTCTTGTTTCACATCTTCAAATTTAACTGAGGACTGTAATTCATTTTCAAAATAACTTATATTATCATTTTTATTTTCTTCACTAATTTTATCTGTGATTTCACTTTTATTTTCATCTGAAAACATTGGACTTTCATTATTGGATTTATAATTTGGACTATTTGTATTTGAAAAAGTTTTAGTTTCTTCAATGCTATTATCTTTAGATAATCTATCTTTTAGATGTAAATCATCACTATTGAAATTTGAAAATTTATCATTTTTAATATTTTCTAACTTATCATTTGTTAATGAATCACTTAAAATCTGATCTGAAGACACATTAGAATGAAAACTTTCAATTAACCTACCAGAAGAGGGTGAATTTTCAGTTTTATAAACAGAAAATTCATGATTAAAATTTCCAAGCAATTTGTTATTTACTAATAATTCATCTGCATGCTGATTTGAATTTTTATTTTCATCGTCAAGTAAATTATTTGATGATAATTCTTTCATGTATTCTTCTGAAGCACTGTTGTTGAAACTTAAAGATTCTTGTAATGTTCTTTCTTTTGAATGCAATGTTATATCTACATTCAAAATTGTGCTATTATTAGAAGGATGACATAAAAGCTTCTGTTTCACTTGCATCTCCACATTATTGTTATTTACTTCAGATTTATTAAATCTTTTTCCTTCACCTAAATCTTCACTGAATGGAATAGTCTGAAGAATACTTTGGCTTTTAAGATTTCCTTTTTCAATTAAGGAATTATCTAATTCTGAAACTATATCTACTTTTGCAACATTTAATAACTTGCTCTGTTTTTCAGATAATTGTAAATTTCTTTGAAATTGTGTATTTTGCCATTCTATATCAGTTTTAACTTTAGATCTCTCATCAATATTCCTATCTTCTAAGTTAAGTGATTTTATATTATTTAAAGATTCTAATTTTATCCTTTTGCTAATATTTTCATCTGTAGTTTGAAAAGTACTTGAAATGTGAAATTTATTTGTGCAATTGTCTTTTAATAAATCGTTATTGTTGTTGTTATTTTGATAATCACTGAAAGTTCTTTTTCCTAACTTACAAGGCAAATTTCTATTTTCATTATCATATTTAAGAAAGCACTGTTCTTTGTTCTCAGAAATGCTGGCAACTATAGGTGCTATAAGATCATTTTCAAGCAGAGTATCATCTTTTTGTTCTTTAAGATAAACTGGATCATTTGCATGGATGGAATGATTATTATCACAGCTGTGTAAATTAGAACTGGAAACAGTAATGTGGCTCTTTTCTTTTATTACATAACTACAGTCTGAAACATGAGATTTTTCACTAAAAGTTTTATGCATTATTGTTTTCTTTTCACATTTATGTTTATGTTTCTTTGATTTAATACAATGATCATTTTTAGTGGTACCTGATAATAAATTATAATCATCTTTCTCTTTGTGTTTTTTCTTTTTCTTTCCATGGTGATGGTGATGCTTTTTAGTCTTACTTCTATGTAAATTAAGTTCAGATTGCTCCTTATGCTTCACATGAGAGTGACCTAAAACATAAAATTAAAAAAAAAATTGTTAAAACTTTAATAATAAATATAAATATTTTATTAAATTAATGATTATAAATTATTCTTTATCACAAAAAATTATTGTAATAAAGTAGAGGTGTAAGAAAATTATCCCCTGTGAAAAGATAAAAACAAATAATAAATTAAATGAATTTTTTACAATATTTAATAATAAGACTGCTTGAATTATAATTCAACCAAACTAGATACATGTTTGCTGTTTTTATTATTGTAATAATGAAATAGCTGATTAATTACAAAATATTTACCAAGTAACTTTAACCTCAATACTTAATAAATTTAATACTGTTTATTTTCTATATTTAAAAAAACTTTTTAAATTATTTGTATATGTAAAAATTGAAAAAATATTTTTTTAAAATTTTTACATATACAATAATAATTCTCATATAATATAGAGATGATACAATGAGTATTTTGGTTTAATATATTATTTTAGATTTAATTTTAACTTTTTCAGAAAAAGAAAAATTTAAATTTAAACCAACCCATAAGACTACCAACATAATGCTTTACCATATATTCTATTTTAATGAAAGATTTTAATACAAAAATATCAACTGTATTAAAATAACCCTAAGAGAAAAATTTTTAAATATTTATTAGCAATTTTTTAAATATAACTTATCCAAATTATCACAAATAATTTTTAATTAGTTAAAGGACAAAATATAATATTTTTACTACAGATAAATATATGTAAAATTAAAACTAATATTAAAAAAAATAAAACAATTGCATGAAGTATCAATCACTGTAATATTTCTTAATTCCTTTAAAAAGTTCTAAAAACAGAATTACTATTTACTCACAAGCATTTCAAATACAATTTTCCATCATGTTTCTTAACTACTTAATTATATATTAAAAAAAAAAAATTAGCTTAAGCCTAAATTTTTGAAATTATATTTGAAATAGTTATATTTAAAATATTTAAATATTTTTTAAAAACTATAGATAAGTTAAATAAAAATAAATTATAATCTGCAATAGAAATTTAAAATAAAAAAAAAAGGATATACTGTACACTAAACTCTTGCTGATCTAGCTTCCTTGCACAGAGAGGTGCCAAATTACTGTGTGTGTAGGCCCAAAGTATGTCTAAAGGAAATTAATGACAAGACCTGTGTGACTGTCCTAATGACAATTCTTTATGGAGCTGTACTATGTTTGTTGTTATGAAATTATGTAGTGACACGTAATCATAACTTTCATTATTAAATTTAATACTACAAGTTTACTATATGTATTTTTAAAAAAGAATAAGAGACAAGCATATTATAATGGGGATATGTGCAGATAATTGAGAGGTTGAATTAGCAAGAGTGCACTATATTTACAAAGTTTCTTATAGTACTATTATAATAAAAATACAGTCTTAAGAAACTGCCTATTGTTTCTGAATATGGAAACCTACAAAAATGTATCCAGCATATTTTTAAAGCTATTTTCAGTTTCTTCTCTATATTTATTAACTGAGAGCTTTAATTTTTAAATTCAAGTCCTCATATTTAGAAAATCTCATTTTGAACTAGTTCTTAGTATCTCAATACTCATTAAAAAATAAAGTAAAATTTCATTAACAATTCATTTACTTGTCTTTAGCTGGAACACTACAATAAACAACTCAACAACCTAAAAGAGTCTGAAAACATTTGTTACATTAATATTTTTAGTGGGAAAACATGTGGAAAGTGTTGAGCTGTTTATCATTTAAAACTCAGTTACTATTAATATCAACCTTTTAAATAATTTACTAAAACTATACTAGATTAAAATATTTTTCAAAACTACTTGAATCATATAATTTAAAAAATTTGGCACACAGTTACATGTTTCACCATAAGCTGATAACTTTAATGTTTAGGTAATTTAGAAGAATTTACCAGTAGTTAAATTTAGAAACATTGGGAGAAAACAATAATCAGATCTTCATAACATTAATTAAGCCTCTAAATTACTTAAGCATTAAATTTATCAACACATGGCAAAATATCAAGTATCAAATATTTCTAAAAGTTTGCATTCTATTATAAAAATTGACATTAAAATGTTAATTGTCTATAGAGCTGACAAGAATAGAAATTGCATTAACACAGATTGCATTCTAGTACCACAAGCCTGGAAATATTATATAGACACCCAAAAAATTTAATTTTATTAATAATTTCTTTTAAAATTTTAATTATATTAATAATTGCATGTTTAACATTATACTGTGTTAATGTTAAACATGCAATTATTAACACATTATCAATTATTAACACATTAACACAGTATAATGTTAAACATGGAAACTGTACATCACAGCCTAATTCAAACATGTTTGAAAGTTTTAAAAAATTAGAATGCAATAATGTTTGATCGATAGAATGTTTTCTTTTTTCACATTCGATCCTGAGGAGGGCCAAAAACATTTGAACAGTAAAAATTGTTCATTTGTTTGCTGGAAATTTGTGTTTAGGCATTATTCTGTTGAATTATAGTTCCAGTTTATGGGTGCAGTTTTTGCTTTTTTAATTGTCTATATAAATCATCTATTACAAATCCCTGTGCAGGCTTGGGCATCTGCACAGGGGGCAAACAGGGCAATTGCTCCTGAAAGCAAGTAAAAAATTCTAACAAGTTATAATTTATTTATTTACATTACACTACTGGCAATGTAATTAACATAACATACAACAATGAAATAACAGATTCAATAAAATATGTGATAAACAAAAATAAATGGAATAAAACATAAGTGATTAGGATATGTAACTTTACAACCTCAACCATGGGACACTGTTTTTTTGTACTGGTGCAATAGTGTATTCAATAATCTATTTGTGAAAAAACCCAAAAAATTAAATAATTTAATAAAAATTTATTGATGCAATTATTCGTCTCCAAGCTTTGCCCTGCTGGAAAATTTTCTGCAGACACCCATAATTACAGGTATCTCAGAATAGCATTATGATACAAAAACAGTAATTTCAACAAATTTATTATTTCAAAATAAAATATAAATTTATTGTATTTGTAATTTATTATTATTATTATTATTATTAAATATAAATTTATCATCATTGTTCAATTTTTGAAATGGCTTTAAAGACGATATTCACACAAGATCAGTTTTAAAATTACTTTCCTATTAAATGTTGAAATGCTCAAATTACTGCTTTCTTAGAAATACTATAATTGAAAAGAGAAAAAAAATAATAATAATTTACACTTCACACAAGGATTTTTATTTGGAATTTGGAAGAGAAATCACACTTAACAACCAACATTAAAAATGTTTTTAATATCTGTTAAGTGTAATACTATAATTGAAATAGTTAAAAAATATTTAATCAAATAAAATGAAATATGATTGTGATTTATATGTTATTTTAAGTAATTTAGAAATAACGTGTTTATAAATTATAGTAGTAGTAATTATAAAAATAAATCTTTTTATACACTTATATATCTTTTTGAGCCTTCATGAAAAATTGACTGTTAAATTAAAATATCAAAATGTCAAATCAAATTAAATGATATTTACAGATTCTATGTTTTTTTATTCTATTGCACAAATAATTTTAAGCTAAATTATTTTATGAAAAATAACTTAAAATAATTAACAAATAAGATGAATGAAATTTTCATTACAAATTTCATTCATCTTATTTATATTAATTATTTAAAAAAATCTTCTCAACTTCAATTTATCTACTTATTATGTATTTGCAAAATATATCTTCTAAATTTTAATATTTTTCTACAGAATAATTAGCATTGATTTGCTTGAACCTTTATATATAAACACAACTACATAAAGATGTAACTGCATTTGTATAATCAATTATTGTTTTTTATTTTGTATCACATCATTTAAAATGTCATAAATTAGAAATGATAGAAAATAATTATTACGCATTGACTTTCTAATTACCATTTCTAACTCCATCATAATCTGAACTACTCCTGCTTCATCAATGCATTATATATATTATTGATTCATTTGTATTCTTACTAGATTAATCTATTAATAGTAACCTAGAATATGAAATTATAATAAAATATAAATGGACAGATAAAATAAATTCTTATTGTTTGAGTAGTATTTGTTATTAAATTTTAAGTCAAATTAATAATTATGTTAACAAAAAAATATTTTATTGATTTTAAAATAAAATTTTCTAGAAAGAAATATAGTACACTCTCATAAATTCAAACATGCACTAATCCAAACCACTTTAATTTACGCTTCTGCTCTTCTAACCACAAACAAAAATTATTACATGTTAATTTTTAAAAACAGGTCAAATTTGTAAATTAATATGTATTATCACTTTATAAATATATATATCAAATACTGTAAAAATTTTTTTGAATGTGTGTACTTAGCTTACTTATCTGTGTTACTTATCTTTTTCTAAATATTTCTAACTCATCCCTTAACTGTAATATATTTCTAAACAAATAAATGATTACTATTGTTATTACATATCAATTTATATAACTTTTATAATAACTGCCTATGTTATGTAAGTCTCGTTTGAAGTAAATCTATACTTAGATTTAAAATATATTTAAGGGTCTTATGTAAAATTTAAGCTGTAATAGTGCTTGCATTATTTTAAAATCTATTATTCAATCTTTAAATATATTGTATTAGATTATATCAAGAAAATCAAAGTATTTACTAAAAACTCTAATACCCCTTCACAACAAAAAAAAAATAAAAATGATTAATCATCAGATTAAAAGATTGACTTATTTGCAGACTGTACATTTTTGATAATTAAATCATGAATCTAATTGTATTTACTATCAATTTCAACGATATTGAAAATGAAAACTATTTTAATTGCATTTAATTTTTCACAATTAGTGATACTAATAATTTTGCTTATTATTTTGCTAATTTATTTCAATTAAATTCACTTTTCTGCCATCATAACATCCTATCACTTTCAATTTTGCAATTTTCTATTCATACAGAAAACTGCAAAATTGAAAATTGTACAACTGGAGTTAAAGTTAATATAACATTATTTTTGAATTTTATTTTTTATGCTAATTATTTTTTTAATATCATAGCAAAAGAAATAAATTTATTTAATATTTACTGTAAACTTATATTAAAAAATTACATTACATTAGATTCACTAATTAGCATTATATTTTAAACAATGTGTAAATATAAATGTATATTTATACACATATTCAATATAGTACTTCATTTATCATTTAAATGAATTAAAAACCTAATATTTTTTACTAAATAAAAAAATTAAATATTCATATAAATTTGAGTCATTTGATTGCTTGTTATTACAAATAGGAAAATACTATGCATGAATACTCTAATAGTAGGAAGTAATCGAGCATTTGAGATCTTGTATATAACTTTGAAAAAATAAATTCAAATACTATGAATATCTCCAATATTGTAATATGTATTGTACAGACAACACAATGCCTCTTTAGCACTTCTGATTTAATTTGTGAGAAAAAAAGAAGCAGTGTTTGCCTGAAAGTGTTTGCTTCTTTTCATATATAAAAATCTGCAGTAGATGAAAATTAGAACAATTATCAATCAATCAATCTTTATTTGTAGTAAGGAAAAACCTTGTTACAAGGGGTTAGTATTATACATAGCTTTAAGTTTACAAATATAGTTTATACATTATTCTGTTAGCCAAATCTGTAAACACAACAGTAAAATTATACAAATTTTTTGATAACAAATATTAATATGAACATATAAATAAATTATAAACAAATATAAACATATAAATAAATCATTATCCCTACATATTATGTTTACATGATATGTTTACATAGTAAATTTAGACAATAAAGTAAGGAATCAACAATTTTCAATTAATTTAATATCGTTTTAACTCATTTGTGATTTGAATAAAAAAATTATTTATTTTAAACATATTGCTTATTGTTAGATTACCTATCCTAGCTCTGTAGTTTAAGTCTTTGTTCTTGTGGATTATTTCAATGATTTGATATTTTTTATGATGTTTTTCTAATGTAGCACAGTCCTTAAGCAAATGAAGTAATGAAAAGTCCCTGGATTTGCACCAATAACAGAATTCTTTAGAAAAATCTATATAAGTATTATTGATAAATAAACAGAATTTGTTAAGTCAGATTTGAATTAGTAAATGTTTAATATTCATGTTTATATTAGCAGATAAGATGTTCGATTCTGTAGGTATATTTAGAGTTTCCAAGTCGACTTCATTATTAAATTTTTATCTTTTACAATAGACTGTGATAAGGCTGATTCCATCATTAGTGTATAGCCGTGTTTCCAATTATCCTCTGAATTATCAAATATTCTGCTTGAGACACCAAATGATTGAAGTACTTTGTTAAATTTGTATTGCCATGTATTTGTTTTTGAATTTGAATTGTTGATTTTTGATCAGTACACATAATTTGATGTATAAATGTTATATTGTCATCATTGGTATTTATTAATTTGTAGTAGAATTTGATCAGTCTCTTCAGAAAGAAAGGGAATAGTTGATATCTGTTCATTTCTGCTTTTATGGCGTATCCTGGGACTGTTCTTTTGATTCTAAATAGTTTTCGTAGGTAGGTGATGTGAAACTTTTCCAGATCATAAAATAAATCTAATGTCCATATCGGACTAGTGTAGAAAAATGTAGGTGTAATTAGTATGTTAAATATTTTCATCTGAAGTTTTAGGTCCATAATTTTTAAAGCTAAACATAAATAAATGACATTGTTGATAAGTAGATTAATTTTTGTAGTAAGGGTTTTCAAATGTAACTGAAAATTTCCATTCCAATTAAAGGTAATACCTAGATATTTGATGTTACTGACCAATTCAAGAGGTTGCCCATTTAAGTAAAAAGATTTTTCTTGATTTGCTATTTTAATATTATTTCTAAAAATAATTATTTTTGATTTGGATACATTAATCGATAAGTAAAGAGAGTTCAGATAGTTATTACCGTATTTTACGGACTATAAGACGCTATGGACTATAAGACGCACCTTAATTTTTAAACAATTTAAAAAATAAAATACCTATAAGACGCTACAGACTATAAGACTCGCCTGAATTTTGGAGGCAATTTTTCGAAGAAAAAAGTGTGTCTTATAGTCCGTAAAATACGGTATTTACCTTGTCAATCTTGCATTGTAATGTTGCACAAGTTGGAGCAATTAGTACTAGGTTGTCTGCATAAAGTATGTAATGGAAATTTCAACCATTGAGATAAATTCCTTCCGTCTCATTTAAAAATAGATTACCTATTTCATTAATACAAAAGTTAAAGAGTTATAATGATAGTGGCTCACCCTGGAGTATACCATGGTTTATAGTTATTTCTTGATAATTTTGATTGCCATGAATAATATTAATTTTGTTTTATCTTGAGGAAACCGTGTTTTATGTTTTCTTTCTTGCAAAGACACAATGCAGTGACAATAGATTTAAAACACTGGGCAAATTTTCATCCTTTATTCGGTTGGGAATACCAACCGAATAAAGGATGAAAATTTGCCCAGTGTTTTAAATCTATTGTCACTGCATTGTGTCTTCGCAAGAAAGGAAAAAAAATATTAATTTTGTAATAGGAGAACAATTGCATAATAGAATTGAAAAATTTATTTCCAGCACCGAACAGTTTTAGTTTATTAACTAAAGTAGTAACATGTATGGAATCAAAAGCTTTTGAAATGTCAATAAAGGCTGAATATATTTTCCTGTGTTTTTTTTGTAAGTAAATCTGAATTATTGAGGTTAAAAAGAATATAGCAGATTCGGTTCCCTTGAATTTAATAAAGGCAAATTGGAATTTCGAAGTCAGGTTTTGTTCTTTTATCCAATGTTGAAAATGTGCTGCTAGAATTGATGTAAAACGTTTTCTTATGATCGATAGAAAAGCTATTGGGCAATAATTATCGGGTTCGTTCCAGTCTCCTTTTTTGTAAATCTTAAGTACAGGTATACCTCAAGTTATGTCATTCTCTATTATACATTGTTTGTCAAAAAAGTATATGGAAAAATAAAAATAAAGTTTAAGTCATTTTATTCGACTTTACATCCGTCTGCCACAAATATTGAAGTCATAATATCACTAGAAAAGCATTAAAAGCATATAAAATCATATTGAAATATGTACATTTACAGTAAATGTTAGTATAATCATCATAAATCCTAGAGAACGAAACATGAAAACATCTGTGTTTCTGTGTTGTCATCTTATTTAGCGGTCTTTAAGTGCTCATTATTGACGTTTTCCACCGTAGTTTCGACTTATTCTTAACTACACAAGTAAATTCGATTTACATTGTAACTACACAAGTAAATTCGACTTACGTCGTTTTTCAACTTACGTCGTCTCTCCTGGAACCAATTATCAACGTAAGGCAAGGTATACCTGTATTTTAGCTAAGTTCCAAGATTCTGGAAAATTTAGAAACTTATAAAAATAATTAAATGAATCAAGTAATATTTGTTTAGCTGATGGTGGCAGTAATTTTATAAATTTAGCAGTAATTAAGTCAATGTCTGGAGCCGATTTTAATTTCAGTTTACGAATGATTCTTCTAATTCTTCGTAAGTAAACAATGTATCTAATATTTCATTATACATTTTTGTTGATTTCATGAATGTTATTTTTTCAATATTGGGAAATCTCTTGAAGTAGAGAGACCAAATTGAGAAATCAATATACGATTGTCATTCAAAATCTTTTTTCCACAGTTTTTGTATCGTTGTCCAGAAAAAATCATTATTTTTATTCGTAATCAGCTGCTGTTGTAATTTTTTAAAATATTTTATCTCTTTGGATTTTAGTAAATTGAAGTATGTAGATTTTAGTTTTTTGTAGTGATTAAATGAATCGTTTGTATAAGATTTTCTGAATAGTGATAAGGCTTTGTTCTTAATTTTTAAAATATAACAGTCAAAGTCGAACTAAGGCTTTTTAAATATATGAGATTTTGTACTGTTTGTTTTACGTATTTTTATAAATTGTTTTATTGAATTTTCCAAATGCAAATATTTGTCAATTCTATCTTCCAGTCCACTGCATAGTATGTACAGTGGAACCTCGCTTAACGAGCATAATTTGTTCCAGAGTCTTACTTGTAATGCAAAACACTCATTAAGTGAAACAATTTTTTCCATAGAAATTAATGTAAAATACGATAATGTGTTCCATGTCAAAAAAAATGCTCAAATGTTTTATGTATAACGTCAAGGAGCGTGAATCATCATCATCATCTTTTCTTCCAGCACAGAATAAACCATACTGGAATGAGAATTTGATTTGCAGAAACAGAAAAAAAAAAAAAAAAAAAAAATCACAGCTAATATGTTTGATAAACACTACAAATGATATGCCAAATTCTTGGGCTATGTAAAGGGTATAATTAAATAATAGAAATTAATTAATTTGACTAGAGGTAGGCAGTTATGTTTCCATCTCGTATTAAATTTAATAATTATAAATAGTTAATTTTTAATTCAGACATTTCTAACATTTAATTTGGAATCAGTCACTAAATTTAATGACCCAAGAATTTGGCACATCGTTTGGCATGTTTATTATATAATGGGCTATGGTTGTTGATGTTTATAAGTAATATGTGTGAACACAAGTTTGGAAAAATATGTGATCACAAGCGACACTAAGATGCTAGCAGAATGAGTGCTAAACACAGACTGATGGAGCATGCCGCAAGTGCACAATTCAGGACTTCCCCTCTCCTCATCACTCGTTATGATCAAAAGTCGAACTAAGCTAAACATTTCTTGTTAAGCGAGGCAAATTTTTACAATTTCTTTTGCTTGTTATGTGAAATACTCATTGTGCAAAGTGCTCGTTAAGCGAGGTTCCACTGTATTTAATTCTTTCAGTAATTTGTAATTGAAATTGTTGATAGTTATAATAAGTTACTTGGTAGGGTACGGGTTTATTCTTGTAAGCTTGATTTTTTGCCATTTCAATAAAAGTTCTTACAGGAAAATGATCTGATAAATCACAGTTTAAAACTTGTATATCCATACATAGATCTGCCACTAATTCAGAACATATTGTTAAATCAATTACCGAACAACCAGAATTAGTTATACAAGTTATTTCTGACAGATAATCATTTTTTATTCTTCCATTCAATATATATAACTGTAGTTAATAAATATAATCTAGTAATTGGATTCCTAATTTGTTATGTTTTTTGTCCTTAGACTCTTGTGTGTTTCAAATTAGCATATTCAGTCCCCTATATTCCAAGTCCATTTTTTGTGCTATTCGAGCATTAAAATCTCCTATCATTAGAACATATGGGGAAATATTTTTTCCATTTTTCAAAATCTTTAAAAATATCATTTAGAGTCTGTAGTTGTTCTGGAGGGACTGTACATAGACCAGCATGATTATTATCAATTTTTTTATCTAGAAACTTTATATCTGTATTAGTGATTTGTAATAATACTGTTATATAATTAGTGGTTTTCTGAATAAATTTTATTTCTCCAGTATTTCTTTTTGTATCAAACTTAGTCCTCCATATGGATGACCTGAGCCATCTGGCTTTTGTGTTATTATTGATATAATTTTGTATTCTTCATTATTTTTAATTAAATCTTAGATTGGAGAGGTCATCCAGGTTTCTGTAATACCCAGAATATCAGTGTTTCTTAATAAATATAAGAAGTTGTTACTAGTAGTTTTCCTTATTAATCCTTGACAGTTCCAGTTTATTTTTAGTTGTACATTTCCCTGGTTTCCATTCTTATCTGTTTCATTATTTTCTTTTGTTTTTATTATGGACTCTGATTTATTAAATTTTCTTGTAGGGTATATTTTAAAAAATCATCAGTGTATACTAATTGATTTTGCATAAAACTGTATGTAATTTTTTGCTGATTTATTAACAGATTTATTTATTAACATCTCGTAATTTGAGTTGAACTCCTCATTTTTTTTTAAATCAATATAATATGGTAATAGTGATTTTCTTCTATTACATGACTTTTTAACTAAATTGGCTGCCAATTTACATGTTGCCACTCTCCCAGTAATTTGTTTTGTTTCAATCTGTTAAATATAATTAAAATATTATTTTTCAGTTGTTCCAATTTCAGAGTTAAACATTTAATATTAATTTTAGAATTAGGTATATTATAAATAGATTTTATGTCTTCATTTCCGTTGCATGTAATCTTTAGAGAATGCGTCAAGAAATTCAATAATTCTTTATGATTTACATCTGTTAATTTATTTGCATAATCATATATTATTAATTTATTATTATTTATTGCATTATTCAAAGTATCTATCTTAAATTGCATTAGTTCTTTATCATTACATAATTTGGTTAGTTCTAATTCAATCTTTTCATTTCTTTCGTTAATAAATTGCAATAGTTTTTTAAAATTAATTATTTCACTATAAACTACATTAATTTCTTCTCGGATAAATGATAGTATTAAGTTCTACAATTTTCAACCATAGGTCTGTAGTTGAAATGTCTGTTGTTTTTCCGTAGTTGTTAGCTCTATCAAAAGGTTTAAATCAGATCTCTCACCTGTCTGAGTTGGTAATTCTGTTCTTCTTATTTCAGTATAGTCCATGATAAGGTTTGTCTCTAATTCCGATGATATTGCATTGTTAGTTGATTGCTTTAGACGATTTATTGGTGATCTACCTCTCTTCGTTGGTGTTTTCTGAAACGGTCCTGGATTCGATTCTATTCCGGAGATTAATAATAGTAGTAGGATTAGCTTAAGATCCATCATTTTAGTTAAAAATATTACACAGTTTCCAATTATTAACAATTATATTGAAGTTGGATGAAGTGAGAAAAAAAGTCACCAACCACAGTGACGATCTGAGCACCCCCCAAATAGAACAATTATTCATTAATCTATCATAGTTAAAATAACAATAACTAAAAAGAAAGCACTAAAACTCAAAATCAAAATAAAAAGTTTGAAGTTTCTTCTCTTAAAATTTAGTAAAAAGAAATAAATAAAACAAGTTAATAATTTCATTTAATATTTATTATTTAACTAAATAAGTTAAATCAGGTAATTAAGTTCACTAAGTATTCAAGATATTCGAGATTTGGTCAATATTCGAAATTGAGAAAAGCAACGCTTGTCCAGCTCTACTTGTTACATAAAAGATAGTTAAAGTCAAGTGACAATGTTTCAAAATACTTGTAGCCATAATCAAATGCTACATTAAAATTAGTCTTCCTGTTTATTTAAAATGTTACTAGCTAAATCTTCATGGCATCATATTAAATATCAGATATGCAAATATTCTTAGATCACATAAAATATGTATTAAACTCAACATTTATAATATAAAGTATTATTAAAAGCTAAAAGTAACTAACAAACAAAAATGAAAAAATATTGGTTTATATTATATTACATAAACATATTTTACAATCATCACCAAATTTCTAACCCTGATTCTACAACAGGATTAAACTAAAGAATATTTATTAGTTGTCCAAAGGACAACCAACTGTAAATTTCAGGTTGTCATGTAATGAAAACATTTGTCCAAGCTACCAAGTGCATATTTTTTTGGAGGCATTTTTCTGTTAACGGACACCAGTCATAACTGTAATGCAATGTGTGATGCCATCCTCTTATTGACATAATGGCAAAGTATGAGAGTAATAAAAGTCAAGTAGATTTAACAAAACACAAAATAATTAAAACTTGTTAAATTCCTAATCTTCTTTGCATCTTTTTTGTTGCAATGTTTGACATCACATATACTGTACATTTCTATTAAAGTTTATTTCTATTGAAATGGTACTTTCACTTAAAATAGCCAGTTCTTTACACAGTATTGTGTGTATCAACTGGCATCCCATTAACAGACAAGTACCTTTTTTTTAAAACAAACTAATAGGTAATACAAAAAACTACAAAGCTAACATTCAAAATAAAGTTTTTTTATTGCTTGCACACTGTATAGTGAAAAAAATATTGAACATCTTTTGCAACCTACAAGACATTTGTTTACAATAGGTGCCAACTTGGATAAATAATGTGTAAATTCTTATTGGGTTTTTAAAATTTGTGAAAAAAGTTATATTTAAAATCTTTAAAACTTGGCATCAACCATATCTTAGAATTTAATGAAAAATAAAAGTACAGCTAAATTATGACAAATTAATTTCAATTTTAATTAAACAAAAATTAAAGAAACTTTTTAATATTCAAGAAATGTTTTCAGACTATTTAACAGTCCAGCTGCAGCTCATATACAGTAGTGAACCGAAAATCAGAATCAATTGGGGACTGGGGTTATTCAGATTAGGGATTTGTTCCGATTACGGTTTATGTACGAAAAAATATATTAACCTGTCCGATGTTCAAATTTTTCTCCGTTGCGTGTCGCTTCCTGTTGAATTTTCGTCGATTTTAAGCCTAACGAAAATTTTTATAATAATAATCGACGCTATCGTATCGTTAAAAATTATTTCTGCATTTTGTACAAACAAAATAAATATATTGAAGAATATATAAACATGAAAATTATACTTTAGAAGTAAATTTAGTATCAAAAACGTTCGATTCAGCACGACACAGTCCGACTGAAAATCGTGCCGATTACCGGCGATTCCGATTACCGGGGTGCCGATTTACGAGTCTCTACTGTATATACTGTAACTAAAAACTCAAACAAAAAAATTGTGATAAAATTATATAAAAACTATATTTGGTTACAGTATTAAAAATGATGTTAAGAATCACACTAAAATTCTTTTTAATAAGTATACAAAACCATATATGCCTGCAGAGGGAACAAATGAAGCACTTGCCCTCCCCTGGAATAAATAAAAATTTTCACAAGTGATAATCATAAAAGTGATTGCAATACATAAACTTACACCCTCAACCATAGAATAGCTTTGTCTCCTTAAAATTTTATTACTGTGTTCTATTATCTACTTGTAAAAAAAAAAACCCAAAAATTAAACAATTAAATAAAAATTATTTGTCTCAAAGCTTTTCTCCCTTGGAAAATTCTGTGGATGCCCATGCACAAAACTAATGATTAATTGGATAAATACATCCTCTTCAACCTTAAGATTTCCGGCACCAAACGACGAAAGTTAACGAACTAACATTTTTGATTCTCCACCGAGATCTTCGTCAGGTTCATTGACGCTTGTAAAATGGAATGCAATGAATATCTTAAGGTTGAAGAGGATGTATTTAATCTAATATGTACCGGTAATCATTAGTGAAGATTGTTTTCTATTAATTGGATATTAAATTAATTAAAAAATTTATTATTCAACACTATATGTGTAAGTGAAATAAAAAATAAATGGTTTATTAATAAATTAAATAATTCATTAATCAGGTATTAACACTCATTAAAGCAAAATTGATATTTATGAAACCCATAGTTTTTCTATATTTAAAATAAAGTAAAACTTATTCAATCTGAAATGTGAATAAAAGAATATGTGTATTTCAGGAAATTATTAGTCTTGACAAAAATCAGCTTTTTCTTATACATTTTGCTTTATATAAAATGAAAACAAAAGTAATTTAATACAGGTTGAGAATCCTTTATCTGAAATTCCAAAAACCAAAAATCTCGTGTTAAAATTTTTTGAGTTCTAAAAAGACATGTAATTAATTGCAAATTCCACAAAGCACTGGGAATGTTCATGTTCCTCATTTTTGCCAGGTGCCTCACCCAACAATTTTCTTGGCTGCCCAGCTGATAAACTTCATCAGAAGTATACATACATAGTATATTCATATTTCTTGAGTATAGTTTGATTCCAATTTTTAACATATGTTTACCAGAACACATTCAAAATAAAATTCTTGAAAAATAAGTTCTTCAAACAAAAATAGTAAAAATGATCATTATTTAGGTTTTATCAAAATAATGGTTTAGCTGTTGAAAAAATAATACAATATAGTTTTTAAAAACTCTCTCTTAACTAACAAATATATAAACTAGAAAATGTCATAATTCAAAATATCAATTTCTTCAAACGTGGAAACAATAAAAATATAAAAATTTAAAAACTGTTAACTTGACTGTCTCAGCTATTATACTGTATTTACTAGCATATAAGACAAGGTTTTCATTCATTTTTCACTGCTTCAAAAACCTAGGTCGTCCTATATGCGCAAGTGAAGGATTCTTTTTGTTTTTGCAATAATTTTTGTGAACAGTATATTCACATTTTTTACTGGATACTAACCCTCTGGTGTTTAAAAACAAAAGTATTTTATTTGGGTAATTTCAATCGTTCTTGTGTATTGTCAGGAGTAAAGATGAATAGCACTAGGAAAAGCAAAGCTTTTGAATTGAATTCCAAATTGAAATTACAAAATCACATGTGAGCCTAATATAAGTTTTAATCCATTCCCACATTAAAACAGATGATTATTTGAAAATCAGAATTTGGAGAAACTTGTAAGTGTAATCGACAGAGAGTGGATAAGAATTGAGACTGTTAAGAATTGATAAAAAAAATTTCCAATTGTCCAGCACAAATTATGTTGTTGATTTTACAAGATTTTTCGTTAAAGTTTGAAATGCCAGTAATTTTTGCAGGACAATGTGTGCATTTACATGCATTTGATATTTTATTTGTGATTAAATGAAATAAAATCAGAATTGTATTAATAAATCTAATTTTCTTTATTTTGATCTTTAAAGTCACACCTTGTCCTATATGCAAGATCGTCTTATATGAGTAAATATGGTAGTTTTAACTAAAATTACTGAATGAATATTGACAAAATTTGATATGATTTTTTTTTCTTTTATTTAAATAAAATTATTCATCTTTTTTCTACTTCTTAAATTTAGAAACTTGATAAATATATATTTTTTTCTTTTTGTATGCCAAATAAAGAAAAATAGAAAAATTTTTATGAATTCTTATATTCTATACAAATTCACATATCAAGATAGGCAAGACAAAATAATAAACTAAGAGAAAGAGAACTTTTTCCAAGTCTCATTTTATTACTAGAACTCATTTAAAATAAATTTTCTTAAAAAAAAATTAATGTGAATAAAAACTATTGTTTTAAAGAGGTTAGTAATGAATTTTTTCCTTTCTTTTTAATGTTTTGTTAATTAATATAATGGAAACAGTACAGTTTTTAAAATAAAGTTAAACACAAGAATTTCTAAACAAATTTTTGAAATAATTTATAGATCAAACATTTTATTTTAGGAAGTTTCTTTTTTCCCTAAATGATGGTAATATCAAACCAATATGAAACCAAAACAGACTACTTTATTCAGAGAATTTATACACAAAGCTGATCAGAACAAAGTGCTGAATCAGTTTTTGTAAATGTTGAATGCTGAAGATGGAGCATGGCTCCATCTTCAGCATTCAACATTTACAAAAACTTGTTACTAAATAAAACATAGAACATTTTCTAACATTCGGTTTTTTTTTTAACATTGAGCATCTTAATATTTATTAAATGTTACATTTATAATCAATATCAAAATCCAAAGTAAAAAAAAAATAATTGAAAACTGGTAAATTTTTCTGCAAATTTAAAAAAAAATCAACTCATATTTTTCAAAGTTGCTTTCATTCTATTAATTTAATCGATTAACAAAGAAATATGATATTAAATGCATATCTAGTTGTCATTCATAAAAATTTACATTTTAATCAACTAATTAATTAATTAATAATTTAGAAATATCTAAAGAAACAATTGGTTCATAACAGTACTTCCAACTCATATATAAAACATGTTCAAGTTACTACATTCTTAAATATTTCTAAGTTATAAATTAAAAATTGTAATTGTTATAGTTTATACAAACTGACGACTCTAGCACTAACATTAAAAAACATTACAAAAATATTAATCTTGTTTACAGAAATCTAAACATTTTTTAAATATATATTTAATATTTCAAGCTCACTTAATCTTCAAAATAATACAAACAGGAAAGTGAATGTAGAAAGATATGATATGAGAGATGCTAGAAGTAAGTTATTAATAGTACAAGGAGACAATAAAAATTGTAGTTATAGATACAAATAAAGTAAAATATGGAAGAGTACAAAAAAAAGTATAAAATCAGAAAAATAATGCAAATATATATCAAAACAGAGGTGAAAATTTAAACTGTGAAAAGAAATGAATAGGACCACAACACAGAATTAGATGAAAATTGAATAAATTTAAAAAACAGATGTAACAATTTCTATAGCAATGAATTCTAGACACACAAAAGTGAAATTAAGTATGTTTGTATTTCATTTTTATTGTATTTTTTAAGTAACTTTAATAAGTGAAATAATACTTAGAAACTTTTAAGACTTAGTTTAAGTAACATTGATAAAATTTAATGTTTAAAAAGTGAATATATACTTTTATGAATTCTGAAGAATATATTTTTAACTAGATTATTAATTATGTTGATTTCTGTTTGTATTTAAATAGATTTGCTTTAAGCTTGAAATACATTTTTAAAAAATTTGAAAAATGGAATCAATACTTCCAAAAATAAAATGTGAAAAATAATGTTACTATTCTGATATAAAACATTATAATAGATTATTAAAATTATCAACTATGAATGGTGATGATCATAAATAATGTTAACATTATATGAAGTTTGAAATTATTCATTCTAACTTCAAATTTTGTCCAAAGATGTTAGCCATATACTGTTGAAAGTACTTGCAAAGTTTTGTGAGATTGGTTATTGTTTTGTCAATTAGTTATTTAATGCTTACAGATAAGAGTTGCATTTATTTTATTTTATCAAGTACTATAAATTCATCATTATCAAAAATGAAATTTTCTTTTTTTAATATATGCAGTTTCATTAAATCCACACAGTTTCCATGCTATCTCATGCTACATCAAGATTTTGCAGGTAAGTACAGGTACTCCTCACTTTACAACAGAGTTCCATTCCAACGACTACGTCATTAAGCAAGGAGCTTGCACTGGGAATATAGGATCGTTGTAAAATTATAAAAATTATGCAACAAACTTCAAATTTATTCATAAAAAGACTATTATAGTACGCGCAAGCCTATTATAGTACGCTTAGTGCGCGTGTCACCATACGCCACTGATCGACACTCAAGCTGAGAAAGGGGATTCCCCGAGTTGCAGGTCAAAACTCGATTGGTCGTAAGTGCGAGTGGTCGTTAAGCAGATAGGTCGTAAAGCGAGGAGTACCTGTATTGTCATTCAATATAATGGATAGGACTCTTAAACCAGAAATGTAAAGTCTGCCATGTCATATTACTTTCTTCTCTGATTACACTTTCATTTAAAATATTTAGCTTATTTTTTTCCGTCATAAAAGCCTATTGGTTTATGTAAATTTTTGTGTCTGCTCCCATTGACGTGTGCTTATCAGAGGGAGTAGACTGACAAAATTTACATAAACCAATAGGAAGAAAGAGCTAACAGCAATGACACATTTGATGAAACATCAACCCTATCTTGTATACTCATATGTGATAAAAATTTTTCAGATTATGTCATATAAAAAAGATGAACATGTTCAAATGATGAGACTTGCAAGACAAAAAAATGACTAAAACCCAGTTATATCATGATATCAAGGTTAGTTTCAAAGTATGAGTTGACAGGGACAGTTACAAGGAAGAAATATGCAACAAAAAATTGACATGCTACTGTTCCTAATGAAACAACTGATGTGTTCAGAAGTATTGTTGGCAATCTGCCTTCATCTGACAAAATGTCACAGATTGTAGTCTATTGGCTGACTTTTTAGATCATAATTTAAAAGCAAACAAACTGCGTCCTTAAAGTGTTTTTGTGTTCAGGAGTTAGGTGGAAATAATTTCAATAGATGTAATCTGCAGCTGATTTATGAATAAATACAATCAACAAGCAAAACCTCTAATATATAGTACAATGACTACAGACAAAGCAATGTTTTACATCTCCAGAGCTGTAAATACTATTCAATATTTACAGTTCTGGAGAGGTAAAACTGATACTGGAATAAAGACAACCCATTTTGGCTGTAACAGTCATCACCATGACAATACTCAACATTTGGTGTGCTATCTATAGAGATTATCTTGTTGGACCATATTTCCAAGAAGGCATTCTAAATGGCAAGTCTTACTCCCATTTTTAGATTAGCTTCCTTTGGAACAGAGATGGCATTTCTTGTTTAAACATGACAGAGCCACTTTTCACTTTTCTGTTCTAGTCAGAGAATTAGATTGCCTCTTATCCAGAAAGTGGATATAACATATAATGGGTCCATATCTTGGCTATAACAATCACCAAACTTAAACTCTCTTGATATTTTTTCTTGTATAGTCATCTGAAGTCCAAAATATACTCCAGTCATCCACAAAACCTTGTGAATCTTTCAAACAACATTGTGTAGGAATGTACTTTAATAACACCAAAACCATCCATCTTAACTAACTGAAGCCTTATTTTAGAATTTATTTTTTTATCAAACAGTGAACATTTTGAACATGTGCTATAACTCTAATGTCATAAAATCCAGTAATGGCATGTTTAATTTTTGCAAACTTTTTATGGTTCCTATATTTGTACAGTACACTCAAACCTGTTTTTGTGCAGTCTTTTTTTGTGTGATTTGTTTTGTGCAATTTTTTTTGTGCGGTATACCAATTTGATTGAAATTCATATACCGCACAAAAACAGGTTTGAGTGAGACTGGAGGCCAAACTATACCAGACATAATCTAATGGGGTCTATCTTTTACAGTATCCCTTAATCTTATCTTATTTAACAGTTTAGGATTAAAACTTCATCTTAAACAACTAAAACCCTCAAACAAATTTATTTCTGCTATTTAATCACAGAACCTCTTCAGCATCCAGTAAAACATGGATGATGAAACAAACATTTTTGGAATCTATCTGATTCCAGCTTCAGGTTGAAATACAGTCGAGTCTGCATAAGTCAACACCCCAAGGGGAAGTGGAAATGTGCCGAGTTATCCAATATAACAACAATTAGGAAAATACAGTAGTGCAATGTACCTCTCTGACCATCCATCACTTGCACTAAAGTTGGTTTCTACTCCAAGTACCCCAGCAATTTCCATCGCCTTTTGTTTCAGTATCAGTCCCGAAACAGGAAGATTCGATGAACGAATTTGCTTTGGCCAACATACCAAAGCATCTTCGACATCTTTGTATGGCGACTTTCTCTAGCATTTTTGAGACAGCCGTGATGAAAATCCAAGAAAACATTTCTTAATTTCCTCTTTTTCCTTCAGTATTCCCACCAATGTTGTTCTTGGAAGGTTTTTTGTTTTGCAAATTCAGCTTGCAAAGTTTTCTTACATTCAAGTTCAGACACAAGTTTGTATTTTTCCTTCAGCATAAGCATTGTTAGCTTTTGGACACTCATTTCTAACAGAAATATGAAACACCTGCTACAAATAACACGACATGAGAAAATGCAAAATCAGATTCTGCTGTGACATTGATACAGATGGTATATTTTCTTTTTATTTATCTGTTATTATTTTATATATAAAAATACATAAAATGTATATATTAATAAATAAGTCAACTCCCTTCCTGAAAAAAAATAAATTCACACCACACAGTTTACTGAGTGGTGTGAATTCATTTTTTTCAAGAGGGAAGTCGACTTATCAGACATCTAAACGAGTGTGGGACAGCAAAAATATGTCGATTTATCCAGTGGTGATGAGTTAAACCGTGTCAAGTAAACCAGAGTTTTTTAACATTAACGCTTATATAAGTCAGCTGGGACCACAGAAAACTAACTACTTAACTGACAGTGTCGAGTTATACCTATGATGACTTATGCATAGTTGACTGTATTAATAGTTCTTTTCTAATTGGAATACATCAAATAAAATAGTCATGTAGCATTCGAATTTGAAAAGGACAGTAAGAGACATGTGCTGATCCATCCATGCTATAACAATGTTTCGTACCATGCTCTCCATGCTTTAGATAGTTGTATCTCATCCTAAGCATTTATGCAATTAGAATTAAGGCTGGCTCTAAATACAGTCAAACCTGTTTTTATGCGGTCTTTTTTTGTGCGATTTTTTAATGCGAATTTTTAATTTGTGCGGTTTTTTATTTGTGCGGTATAGTTGGTGACTAGTCTCGTGCGATTCGTCATGTCTCACGTTGACTTATTATAGCTAAATAAACTTATTATAGCATAAATGCACTTATTATAGTAATATTATTGCATGAATATGCGAAAAATGAAATAATTTACTTTTTAAGTCAACAAAACACCACCTGGACAAAAATATGTAAAACAGACGATAGACCAGACGATGCAGTCAAGTGCTGACATCTGTTGTCAATAAATTCTATTTCGTACGGTTTTGAGTTATTTTCTATGTGAGACTTTTTTATGCGGTCCCTGTTGACCGCATTAAAAAAATATTTTTTAAATTGTGTTGCGAAAACTATTTTTTACAGCCATTCATGAAGTTTCGTGCGATTTTTTTATGCGTTTTTTTTAATGCGGTCCCTATCCACCGCATAAAAACAGGTTTGACTGTATTTCAATGGACTCTAAGAACCTGATGGGGTTCCAATTTATAGAAGATCTGATAAACTGAGCCTGATTTAATTTTATCTCTGTATTGTCTTCTGAGGCAAACCCAGATAAGTGGTGATGATTTTTGAATGCTTTCTCCCTTACATACTCAGAACAACACATCCCAGCTGATCTGTAAGTTACTATTTCCTCCTTCCTCAACCTACCTAATACAGAAATAGAAATAAAAATCTTCCAATGCTTTGGGGAATGCATCATACCCCAGCAGGTTCCCCTGTCAAATCTGAAAGTGCCTTCCCATGTGCTGACAATGTTTGCAATAGTTTTCCTGCAAGACAAACAAAACTAACAAACAACTTGTACAAGAATCTTGCCTCTTTTGTTGAGTACTGATGCTTTCCTGTAAGACAAAAGGAGGCACTATGCAAATTTCATGATTCACACTGTATATTAAATTTGTTTATTTATTTGTATTATTCAGATTATTCAAAATTTAACTATATAGAAATAATTATAGTAAATTTTGTACATTAAAATGCTAAAAGATATTACAAAATTTTATTAAAATTTTGCAATATATTGTCCTTTTCAATTATTAACAAATACATTAAAGAAATGTAAAGTTAAAAATAGTTTCTTAATTAGTAGACAATTAGATTTTGATTCATGTCTGAAAGAAAACTGTGTCATTATTAAATAAATAATCATCCTTTCTTTAATAAGTTTTGGTCTAATTCTCCCCAAAAACTTGTTGCATTATTTCTTCTCTAATTATTTTAAAATGTATAATAAATTTTAAGTAAAAACAGACTTTAGTATGTTTTAAGTAGTTGCCCTTTTAAATTAAATCTAAAATTTTTCAAATGTTTGTTATCTGCTCTCTTTATAGTTTGCATTTTACATTCTCATCAGTGATATTTTTAACATTTTTGAGTACTTATGAGCAAACCTTAAACATACTATTCTCATAGTAGATATCAAAAAATTTTATATAGCTGTCAAAAATCACACACTTAAAAAAAATAACAGTTTACAGTCCAAAAACATCTATTTATTTTTTGATGATGATGATGATGATATGACGATAACAACTTTGTTTCTAAAAGTATAATTTTTATGTGAATTTTTTTGACAAAACTGAAGAAAACAAATGTATTAAAAAGCTAGATTATATTATTTTATAATAATCATAAGAATTGAAAACTAAGAAAAAAATAAAAATTTTTTTAGAGCAATTACTTTTTAGCTAACACTCATTTCTTTAACAGAATAATGATTATAATAAAAAAAGTTCTCTCTTATATATAAACATAAAAACATATGATATATAAAAGGGTCATAAATAATTTACTTTATAAAATTTTATTTAAATTATCATAAAACTAGTTTACTTGTTTCAAATTTAAAAAATAAATCTTAGTTATTTTTCTTAAAGAATAAAATCCCTTTTACAAAACAGTAGTACATATTTTTACATAAAAGAATCTGAAAGGAGATAAGACTAAGTTATCTATATAATTGGAAGTTACCAGTACAACACAATATTGTGATTAAAATATAAAAAAGATAATAATAATGAATTAAAATGTATAAAGTATTTTAAAATATCTTTAGATACTAGAAAAACTAATTTAGATAGTTTTGTGACACAAAATATTTTAAGATACTAATAATACAAGTTTTAAATGCTAAGAAAATATTTAAGATATATAATAGAACAATTCTGACCCAATCTAAATTCATCTATAACATTGCACAATTATTAATTATTTACAGCAATAAAGAGAAGAATTTAAAAAAAAAAGAAAAAAAAACAAATGTTTCTGTAATGAAATAAATTATATCACTAACTTCAGGATTTCCATTAATTTCAACATTACTAAAAAATCTTCATGTGGTTTATTTATTGTAAAATAAATAGCAAATAAAACTAGAAAATTATTAAATTTAATGATATTCTGACATTATTTTTATATTTATAACAAACAATTTTAGACTTAATCATCAGATTTTAATGTAAAAATAAGTCCTTATTATAAAAATAGAATTTACCTGAAACAAATATTATTAAATAATTTATAGACTCGTTGAATTCAATTTATAAATTTATTTATTTTTAAACTTTATAAAAAGAAACAATATTTGTCTTACTTTTTTGATTTTCATATATATATGAAAATCAAAAAAGTGGATATAAGTAGTAGTTATTTGTGGATGTTGACATTTCTGTTAATATATTGGTTATTATTTAATAAATTTTTGGTGTTGATTTAGTGGTGTTTTTGATTTTCATATATTTGGCATAGCCATTTTATTCGAAACTTTTCATATATAAAAAAAAAATTAAAAAAATCACTATATATATATATATATATATATATATATATATTTAATTTATAAAGACAGATTTCATATACTAGTATTATACTGTATATAAAATCTATCAATAATAACTATTGTAACTGCTTTTTCCCTTATTTTTTTTTAAATCTCAAAAATGAAATTTATTATACAAAATAACATTTTGACCAAATTTTGTTAAATTTTCACAAGTAAAATTAAAAACTCCTGTTGTAAATAAACTCCTTAGTGTTAATTTAGTTAATTATAATATCTGAAAATACAATAAACATCAATATAAACAGTAAAAACTGGATGGCAATACTATATTGAATAAAATAACACCAGTAAACCAGTAAAAAAAGTGAAGAAACTTGATAAATAAACAAGCATCTTAAAATATATCAATGTTAAAATTATAATATATATATTATGTCATATATCAGTAAATTATTACATATCTAGAATATAATGTGGGCATTTACAATAATAACTTGTTTTAAAATAAATTCAAATAATTAAAACAATTTAGCAGTCTAAAAGTCAAACAGAACAAATTCATATCTAATGATAAATCCAACAGATTTTTGAAAATATTTGTATTAACTGTTTACAAATTGTTTTAATTATTTGAATTTATGTTGATCATAATTTTTGTATTCTTTCATTTTGTAGAGTATCAAATACATAGCTATTGTACAAACGCACATTCAAATAAATATTACATTAATCAATTATTCAATATCTATAGTAAAAATGAAGTCACAAATGAAATGTTATGCAATAAAAACTAACTGAAATTCACAATTTTACTCACTTTCTCACAGCTTTGTTTCTTACAGAATTACAAATTCCTTTTTTTACTATACTGTCTTTAAATTTGTTATTCTACTTTATATTCATTTATTCTTAGTTTATTATTTGAATTTGCCAAATAATAAATTGAATTAATTAATAAGAACTAAGAATAATAAATTAATGATGAAATTCTTGTTAAACTTTTAAAATATTTTGAAATTTATAAAATCAAATACTCGCTTAATAAAGTTTAATGAAAATAGATAACAAAAGCATTATTTTGTTTAAGCATTAAGTATTAATGAATAAAAATATTAATCTGATTAAAATAAATAGGAGTATGGTATATAATTTTCTAGCAAACATGCAATATGTTTTGTTAAATCAAAATATTTCTCATATATTTACTAGCACTGACAAATATATTAGAGTAAAAAAAAAGGAGAAATTATCATTCAAATCATGACAAATATTAAGAAACAAAACAAAATTTAAAAACTAATTAAAAATTTATTAAATAATAACCAATATATTAACAGAAATGTCAACATCACAAATAACTACTTCTTATATCCAATTAATAAAACTGCAAGAAAAAAGAAAAAATTTACAATTATTTATAAACTCAAACAGAAATAATTTCTCAAAACTTCCAGTCAAAATTATAAAATTTTAGGAATAAAAAGTTAAATATTTCTACAAAGTTGACAACAATGTTTAATGGATGTTTTTAATCTATAAAACAAATACCAATTAAGCTTAATACTGTAAAATAATAAATGATCTAATCATTTTTTGATGATCTTTGGTAACATAAAAGACAGATCATAAAAAAAGAAAAGTAAAAGAACATGTTAAAAAATCAGCTTATTTTCTGATTTTTTGACCAATATTTTCTGTATCAAAGTGTTAACTCCAGAACTCCAGTGTATTTTTTTTTTTGTTTTTTGTTTTTTTTAATGGGAGACTCTTACTAATCGAAAACGAAGACACAAATTTCGGAATGTTAAATATAGGAAAAAGAATTACCTGTCATCCACGTATTCTCTCTTTTATATTCAGAATGTGATGTTTTTCTCTCTTCGCGATTTCCTTTATGCACGAGTTTTGGTTTTTCTTGCTCGGTCTGAATATTTTTTAATTGTTCCGATTCTCTTCCGTGATCCGAGATAAAAGCGTAAGCGTCCGAAACCATTTCGTCGTCGTAAGAAGGAGATATTTCGTTAGTTTCGCACGTATTCGTATTCCAGTTCGAGACGGAATTCGATCTGAACAGAGAATAATTTTGACTGGTACGATTAGGCTTAACCCCCAACGATGGCAAACCTGGTAAATTCCTGCTACTGTGCTGATCACGTTTCTTCAAATGTTTATCTGCTAAACTATGACTTTTATTATCCAAATCTTTCGACCTGTAATTGCAGTCATTGTTTTTGTCGTTAAAATGATAAGAATCCATTTTTAAACACTTCAAATACTTCGTCAAACAAACATCAACTATGATATAATGTTATAAAGATAGACGAAAGCTATTAGTCGAACAACCGATTTACTCGGCGATGATTGGTTCGAGAAAATAAATTCAACCAATAAAATTTATCTTTACGAAAAGATTTAACGCATCATATACTTGCTCACGTTTAAGCGCACGCGCTATTCTCGTCACACGATCGTGCTCGGGACGTGAGAAGTAAACAGGGAAATTAAGGGAACGTTTTTTTTTTACTTATTTTTTTCGACTTAAAACTATTTAAATTTAATCGATTATTACAAATTAATTTGAAATGATTAAAACGTAAATAGAATTAAATATATTTTATTGAAACTGATAAACGTCACACTCAATGCCGTTGAGAGCGGGGTAGCGAACTCCGTTCGTCTTTTTCTTTTTTTTTCAAAAAAATGAAACACGTACAATGTTTCTTTATTTATAAAAAGCAGTCTTAAAGTTCTTATTTTTTTAGTAAAAATAACATTAATTTATAGTGATGCAAACTATTACGGGATCCTAAGTTTTTTCGAGGACGGGAAAAAATCCCTGGCTCGTCTCTCGGCGGCACAGATCACGCTTATAAGTCACTATATTATAATTATTTTTATTAAAAAGAAATTTTATTAAAGAAATCTTGCCTCACCAATCACTAAATACAGTTAAGATTCCAATAGTGAAACTATTAACCACTTGTAAATTATTTAATAGTATAACATACCCCTAAAAATTATGGCAAATAAAACAATTATTTTGTGGGAAACAAAATATCTTTATAACTACTGTAATATTAAAACAGTATTTAATTAACGTTTTAAGATGTTTCTTACATCTATACTGTTGAAAATTTAAAAAAATGTCATCGGGAATTAAATAATCATGCCGCTATGCAGAAAATAGTTAACTTTAAGTAATAAAAATGTTTATTTACTAATCTTTATGCTTTTCATCAACTCGAAGACGAGAAGTAACAGATTACATATGTTACACAATACATAACAATTGTCCCGTATAATTCTATACAACTTCATTACAAAATAACATTCTTAAATCAATAGTATTTGTATTAAGAAATTGCCAATCATCTACTTTTTTCAGATTAGATTTAATTACTTTACAATGAAATATTGACAATAAAGATCTTCGAAGAGTTCTCTCCAAAATTACAAATGATAAAACAAACTTTTGAATTAATTTTATATATAAAATGCTTCCAAATAAACTTAAATTTATTAAGTCCTGATTGAAAATTTTGATTTAAAAAACCGAACTCTTGAATTCAAGATCCTTTATCAAATATAAGATACAACAAATTTAATCCTCTTTACCTCTTATAGAAGATTATCTACTAAAGTGAAAACTGTTTGTTTGCTACGAATATTAAATCAATAGAGTTTTCCAATAAATCCAAAGAAAAATAAGTTTTCTAAAAAATTCAATTTAGAATAGCACACCAATTAACTTGTAAACGAAATTATTTTTAAATTTCAAAGTTAAAACATATTGTAAATGTATTTATTGTTTCGATTATTTTCACATTTATGTCTTCTTAATTTATATTTGACAATTTCACTTTAAAAATAGAAAATTCTGTTGCATATTTTCAAAACTCATAAGACAGATGGATGTGCTACTCTATTGATATACAATATCGACGTGCCCACCATTAGCCAAATAGTTAAAACCACTAAACACTGGTAATTGGGATGCAATTTGAAAAAATTGTAGACCTATAAATTCCCACTGTTATCCGTCTGTCTTTTCTTAATCCCGTGAACGGTGTTAGATAAATGAAATTCAAGACCAGATATGGAAAGCTTAGGAGAAAGAGGCCCGATTAATTATATACAAAGTTCCGATACAAACTGGAAATCACGTTATTTCAATTCAAAAATTTTCCTCTGAAAGGAGTTAGATAGATGACTGGCACCAGCGGAAAAGTATGATGTACAGGGGCAAGACACTACACTACTAATTTGAGGTGGAGAGCATATACTTTAACTTAAATAAATTAAAAATATGAATAAAAATTTCAGTCCGGCATTGTGACGATGTCACAATAAATAATTGCTCGTTTGTTGTGGGGTGTGTCTAACCAAAGGGATTGCCAGGTTTTCTTTGCCTGTCTAACACGCGAAGAAAATCTGGCAATAATAAATAGGAGACAGTTTCATATAAATAGTAAAATAATAGGGCTAGTTTCTCATAAAAACTACCGGTATTCTTGGAGACATCTCCAGGCAAATCGCCCATGTGTTAATTACTGTTTCCCATTAATCAAACCACTAACCAACAGCGATTAAACTTGCGATATTTTTTGTTTTGAAATTTAGTTACTGGATACTAGCTTTTTTCCTTTTCATTTTTGGCTCTGTCCGTCCTGTAGACACTAAGAGAACTTTTTACCATACTTATAGTGGGTTTGAGCAGGCCCGCAATAGAGCGGCCAAATAATGATGGTCAGGGCTCAAATATTCGGAATGGCTTGCTCGTGGAAAATTCTTGAGAGTCCAATCTTTACAATTTTCTGTATTCAAGGGTAACGAGAAGCTTATTCGAAGTCATATCACGGGTAAATATGTTAGATAGTTTTTTAGGAGTTTAGGAGGTTTGATGTAGAATAGGCAACGTAAGTTTCTCATTGCCATTACATGCCGAAATTTCGATGTTACCAAAAGTAGTTAAAAATTAGGTATCCCGGGTTTGCTTGCCCAGACTCGATTTCAAGTCTCCCAGAGCGATAGGTTGAAATTCTTAACTGTCTCGGCTAATTGTTCACTTCAAATATCTAAGATCTGCACATTTTGCAGAGAGACGGAGTACTGACTGAGATGACAGAGTACAAACTGGTTAGAAGAGTTGGAGGAAAGCTAATGGAGTGCTATGCCATATTTTGTGATAAAAGGAAAAATTTTGTAGAATTTTGTAAATCTTGTTATGCACTATGGAGCAGAGTGCTGGACTGTTTGAAAGTGATAGAAACAGAGAATGCATGTAACCCCTAACTGAAATGGATATATGAAGGCGCGAGAAAAGATAAAACAAGAAATAGCTATATTAGAAAAAGTTTGGAAGTGGCCTCGATTCAAAAAATGCAGGAGAATTGATTGAGTTGGTTTGGCCATATCAAGCGAAAATCAGAAAATGTCTTAAATAAAGAAAATTGTAAACCTTAATGGTTTAAGGAAAATGAACTAAAGGAACCAAAGAACACATGCTAAGAAACAATTATAAAAGATATTAAAAGAGTGAGGATTAAAATAAGGAAAGAACTGGCGCTATATGGAAATGAGTGAAAAAGGAGAACGAGACAGGTTAACCATTAAACGTAAAAGAAGAGAAAGGTATAAGAAAATAAAGTATAGTAATGTAAAACAGCGAATAAAACAGTAGATCTATGTATTTGGTTAGTTTATTGAATATTAATTTGCTGAACATCATAAAAATTAAAAAGTATAATGTTCAATTAAATTAAATGCCAATCAACTCTTAATTCTTATGTGTAAATTCACCAGAATAGTTCATTCTTAATAGTCAGTTTATTGAACATGAAAAACATTCCTTACAACCTTTTGGCTTATGGCCGAGCGGTCAAGGTGGCATCCTACCGCTCTGGGGGACCCGGGATCGAATCCGAACGGGTCGAAAATCCCCAGAAATTTTTCGGGGGGTGGTCCGTTCGGATATGTCGGGCCCCGCCCTCACCACCCGGTCGCCCCATTGTGGACCTGGCCGAACCCATAATGGGCCTTCTAAAAGAGGCCCTCTTAGTGCCCACAGGGCGGAAAGAGTTAAAAAAAATCCTTTTGGCTTCATTCAGAAAATATTGAAATATGGTTTGTATGGTGTACTTGGTTACGGCAACGCGACACACGGGCGAGATGCTTTCCGGGAGATCTTTTAAGAGGAAACTGGCCCCTATTTAGATGTTACAAACGTGAAGAAAACTTTGAAAACTCTACGTTGACGAGACGTGAACTCACGATCAACAACCAGTATTTAGTGGTCTTATCCAATCCACCACTGGTGGGCCTATTGAAATATGAAAAACTTGTATTCAAAATTACGTCAATATACTGTTATGATATTCTCATAAGATATGGTTTTTGTTTTTTTTTTAAATTCCTTTCATCCCGTGGGCAATAAGAGAGCTATTTTTTGTATTATGGGTTACATTATGCATTGACATATGAAGTGCCGTAACTAGTCATTCCTGTGCCTTGTGCAAGAATTTGCATTTAGGCCCCTTAATTAATTAGGTTTGAAAAAAATAATAAAAGAAATACATACATTTTGGGCCCCCTTCCAAGTGGGCCCTGTGCGGTTGCACCTGCCTAGTTACGGCACTTAATGTTGCCACCTTTACAAAATCGCTGACCCGGACCTAGGACCTTGGACCCGGACGGCAGGTCAGGTTTGTTCGAACAGAAGTTCCTGACGCATGCGCAATGTCATTTTACAATGCGAAGAATAACGTGCATGCTGGTTCTAAATCAGTTACAGTTAGGGACTAGGGACTTGCGTAGGATTAACATACAAGCAAAAAAAAAAAGGTCGAGAGGCAGGTTGCGCAGCATAAACAGAATAACATGGCGGAATGGTAGATGAGTTTCAGTAAGTGTGAGGTCTTTCGCTGTTCAAATGGTGTAAATTTATAACAATATTTGAAAGAACTTTGTTTCATCATAATTTCACAATTTCTACGAAATTCCCGTACATTAGTCACTCGGACAGTGAGTCAATTCCCGGACATTAGTCACCCGGACAGTGAGTCAATTCCCGGACTGTCGTTAGTGTCACCACCCGTCCGGTTTTCACCCGTCCGGGTGAAAACCGGCACGGGTGGTAACACTAACGGCACTGGATATTTGAACAAACTCATTATGAGTTCGGCCAGGACCACAATATGGTGCCCGAAATATCTGGACGGACTATCCCCTGAAAAATTCCAGGGTTTCTCGACCCGTTCGGATTCGATTTGAAGTCTCCAAGAGCGATAGGCTGCCACGTTAGCCACTCGACCATCCGGGCCATCATGAAATACAATAGTCTACTGTAGATCTCTATTAAATTTCATATTTTTGTATGAATCAAATCAAATAATATATTTTTAGTGGATATTTCGTTAAGAATTAGCATAATATGGACAATATAGTCAAAAGATGCACTTTTTCTACCACCAAATCTGTTAGAATAGCTGCGAAACGGTAGACACTAGATTCTATTATCCACCAAAAATCAACAGGATACTGTATATAGAATATAGGTTATTACAAATCATTCACCTTAGCATTTTATTATAAAATATTTTTAAATGTACTTAAAATCTGGATAAACTGTTAATAAATTCAAGCTTAAATTATCAATTCAAATTAATTATTTTATTAAAATTCGGTCGCATGTGATGATTCTCCAATCCTACCTTGTTTTTTTTTTTTTTTTTTTCCTTCCTTCATTATAGATCCGATAGATGGCATAATGTCTCGATGTTTCGATTATCGACAGGGTTAAGATATTCAATGACAGAATAACTTTTAAGATTATTTTTCGTATATTTTAGTAAGATAAAGTCGGAAAATAAAAATGGTTTATAATATTTAATTAATATTGAACAGATGTGTTTGGTGGTTGTTTATAATGCGAATGATGGTTCGTGGACTTACGCTTTGTATGGTGAGTTAGGCCTAAAATTCTTATTTTAATTATTTGTAGTTGACATTAAAATAAAAAAAAATGTAAATAAATATTTTAAACATATGATTTGCTATTAAAGTAAGTTTGTAATTAGCATATTGTCGAAAATTTCTTTTACTAATTGCTGCTGTCAACATCCAGAATTCTTCCTCCTCTTCTATATTTAAATAACAGAATTTTATATTATTTGTCTGTTCTTTATTATGAAATTTTACATTAATTATCAAATAGCGTGAATATAATCTTAGAAAAATGCTTGGTTAGCAGGGACCTGAATAATTTGTTAAGATTTAAAATAATGATAAATCATGATAGCAATGGAAAACTTATCATTTCTCATCTAAAAATGAATTGAACCGTATAATGATCATTAAAAACACTGAAAAAGTACTCTATAAATATTTATACGGAAAAAAAGATTTCTTATCTGCCAAATTTGTTAAATGTTAGTTTTTATTTTATTGATAAGATGTGAATTTTGAATGAGAGATTTGCCATCTTCAGAATTGTAGACCCCCCTGTATGATCAAAAAAGTCAATGGAACTTTACCTGTAAGTGCAACCCTTCGTGAGATGTTTGCCTCAAAGGTCAGTTTTTATCGTAAACCGGTACTACTGTATTGCCTATTCTCCATGCTCTGCATTGGTTGAGGCAAGTGATAACGAGCATTGACTGATGCTCTGTATGTAGTCGTGTGCTTTGGTGCAAGTAATAGTGAGCACCTAAGCCCCTGCACACCCCTTAAAACTATATACAGTAATACCTCGACTTACATGAACTCGGAGTTATGAGATTTTCAAATCTTGTTGATTCGTCTTTTGTTTGAGCACCATGCGACTCTTGATTACTCACTCCCCCCACACTATTGTTCAGCTTACATGTTCAGACATGTCGTGTGGAATTGATGCATAGCTACAATTTATTTTGTGTTATTTATTTCTGTTTGTTATATCTATGGAGACTTGAGAGACTCTACTATGTCATCCAAATGAAGTAGAACTGATTCTTCTGCATCAAACAAGAAAAGAAAAACTTTATCTTTGGAATGTAAAGTTAACATTATTAAAGACTTCGATACAAAAATGAAAATTTGTGAATTGGCCAAGATGTTTGATCTACCGGAATGGACAGTCAGAACAATTATAAAAGATAAAGAAAAAATTCTCGAAGCTGTGAAAACTTGACAGAAGGCTTCAGTTCAATTGAAAAGGGGTTACAAATTTTAGAAAATATAGATTTCAATGAAGAGTGCATTTCTTCTACAAAATGAGAAATAAAAAAATTATTAGCATACTATGAGGAAATTTTGTGGGAGAAAAATAATCTTTGAGCCATCAGACGAATTTGTTAGATTTTAGGAAGTCTTCTACATCAAAAAAACTTTGGTTAACAATTTTAATAATATAATTTGTTATACATATGCATTATCTAAGATTTTCTTAAACATTTTTTTCTAAATTATTGTATTCTTTAGTCTTTGGCCCCAATTAAAAATAATTTGTATGTATTTATATGCAAAATTATATCACAACTTATGCAAATTTGACTTACACAGTTATCGTTCGTCTCACGTATCGCATAAGTTCGGGGTATTACTGTAATATCAAGTACTCCACAGTCAAGTGAGCTATTTAAAGCTGGCATAGTTGTGGGCTAAATAGTTAATTGCAATAGTCTTAGTGATGTGACTCCCAATCGTGTGCATCCTGGAAGTGGCTGATTTTGGGACTGTATCTTGTGAAGAGTCACATATAGAGGTATAGTTCTTTTGACTATTTTGCTCCTGTTGGTATGGTCTATAGCTCTGGTAAGAGGCAAATACCAGTAATGGGCAAGGTTCTTGACAAACTAATCGTATACCGCCTCACAACTTGGCTAAATTCTAGACAGTACCTAAACGAAAATCAATATGGATTCCAAGAAGGAAAATCGGTGGAAGATGCCATCGCTAAAGTAATTAATGATATTGAAGAAGAATGAAAACATAATAAATGGACAATAGCTCTCAGTCTAGATATAGCAGGAGCATTCGACAGTGCATGGTGGCCGCTCCTACACAAAAAATTAGAAGAAATCAATTGTCCCTGTAATATATACTCATTAATATGTGATTATTTAAATAACAGAACAGCATTCATAGAATATGCTGACATAAAAATTGAAAAAACAATGACAATGGGATGCCCACAAGGATCGTGTTCAGGCCCCACATTCTGGTCCATCCTACTAAATGACCTTTTAAATACTGAGACAATAATAGGAACGAAAATAACAGCGTTTGCGGATGATATATTGGTGGTTTGCTCAGCAAACAGTCGGATGCAAATCGAGAAAAAATGTAATAACATATTGGAGAGGATAGCGAACTGGGGAAAGAGAAACAAATTACAGTTTAACCCCGATAAAACTACGGCCATCGCGTTTACGACTGCAAAGTGGATAAAAGACAGCCAACGATAAAATTGCAAAACAAAAACATAAAATGTTCTAATCAAATAATATACTTAGGTATGACAATAGACAACAAATTGTCATGGAATGCCCACCTTGAATCTGTCAAAAAGAAAGTTGGCAATCTTTTTCAAGAAATTACCAAAGTGGCAAAAAAAGAATGGAGTACAGGAGGTACTGCACTAACTCAAATATACAAAGGCGTAGTGATACCAATAACTACATATGGCGCTCAAGTATGGGGAAATAGAGCAGAAATGACCTATATGAAAAGAAAGATAATAAGCTTCCAACGTAAATTTCTCCTACGAATAACAGGTGCATATAGAACCACGTCTAATGATGCATTATGTGTAATGGCAGGCCTCCTACCAATGGACTTAGAAATAAGTCAAAGGAGGGATATTCGAAAAATTTTAAAAGAAAAAATAACATATGAAGCAATACTAACAGAGAAAGACGAAATAGAATATCAAATCAAAAGATATCAACAATTGAAAAGATATGAGTGGAAAAAGATACAAATAAAAGAATATAGTCCATTAACTAAAAATAGAATTTATACGGATGGCTCGAGAACCCCAGAAGGAGTAGGAGCTGCATACATATATATATCAAATAATAGAGAACAATACAACAGGAAAATCAAACTAGATAAAAGATGCAATAACTATCAGGCAGAACTCATAGCCTTAGAACAGGCTGTAAGCTGGATTAGCAACAACATGAAAAATATAACAATCACAATCTGTACAGATAGTCTTTCCGTATTAAAAGCATTGAATGACGACGAAAACAAACACGAACTCATCGACAACATTAGAAAATATATCTTAGCAAATAAAAACAATATATCCTTCAGCTGGGTAAAAGCACATATGGGCGACCCTGGAAACGAACGAGTAGACAGCCTAGCAAAAGAGGCAAGCAGCTCAAACATGAAAGTAGTATACAAGAAATTATCTGAAAGATATGTAAAAAGGGAAATAAAGAACAAATATATAATAAAATGGCAAAAGAGATGGACAGAATCAACAAAAGGAAGAGAACTTTTTGAGTATCTACCTGATGTTCACCAGCGAATAAAAAATAAGAACTTTATAATAAATTATAAATTTACAAGGTTCATGACTGCACATGGTGACTTTGCCGAGTACCACAATAGATTCCATCATAATAACGATGGCACTTGTGAAATATGCGGAGACAGAGAAACTCCGACACATCTTTTATTTGAGTGTATTAAATATGAAAATATTAGAAACGAGCTACGAACAATAAGCAATAAAGAAGGTTATACTTGGCCAATAAAAAAAAGTAGTCTTATCAATAACGTCACTCTTTATACATACTTTATAAACTTTATAAGAATATGTTATAAAACCAGAATATAATCGTCCCATATACCATCACGAAGAAGTAATGAAACGTGGAAATACGACGACAGTGCTAGTAACAATAGTACAACTAACAGAAACAACAGGCAATAGTACTACAAGTACTACAAGTGTATCTAATTTTACACACAAAACGAAAAGGAAGTGATAATGAAATAAGTGGTATGAATGAGATGATATCATGAAAAACAAAATAATGACCAACAACTGCCGAATTATCATCTGAATTATAGTCCAAATTAACTTAAATTATTAATATTACTATAGCCATTTGCTAGCCCGATAATTCGGCAGTTGTTGGTCTTTATATATAAGGGTTAGTTGTTGTTCATTTAAACAAAATAATCTTGGAAGTACTACAAATGCTACAAATAATAGGGAAATACGACGGAGGAGCAAGAGGAATGGTTGTACAGTGATTTAAGAAACTACACGTGAAAGTACTACAAGAAAGTGATACTTTTTGTGTTATAAGTGAAAGCTCTACAAATTAAAGTGTTAAATTGTGGAGGTACCTACTCAGTGACAGTGACAGTGATACTAGTACAGGTAAAGAAACGTTTCGATACTATAGTGGTAATATGAAAATACGATGATAATAGGAAGTGCCAATATACGACAAGCAAACATAGCGGTTATCTCTGAAACCTTAATTAAAATATCTCAAGTACTTTTAAATAAAACATAAAACATATGTAGACACTTTAATAATATCATTAACTTTAAAAAAAAAAAAAAACTCCACATATATTTTACATTTTGTATTTGTATTTATTTTTATTTATAATGTTTGTACAAAAAGTACAAAACAGCCAACATGGAACTATAAAAAATCTACATATTATATTAATTGTTTCAATAATATGTAATTTAAATATATAAAATGTAATATGCTGAATGTAACAAAATACGAATATATGTCGGCAAAAAAAAAATGTAGCGGCTACGACCGCAATAGTGTATCCAACTCTCTGTAAAGCAGTGAGCGAAACAGAGAACGTCAGAAAATAAAGTGGAGCACCAGAAGCCTGACATTTATTGCCAGGTAGAAGGTCTGCTCTATTACTATTGGTAAGCTCTGGTAAGATCTTAACTGTCTCATTCAGAGGTGTAATTGTACCATTTTATTATTATAAAGTGAGAGCCGCAAAGGCTATAATCTCCATATTAAACTGTGAAAGAAGAAGAATTATAAAGTGAGGAAATATATGACATAAAATAAATAGCAGTCTTTTCTTATAATGTTTATCAATAATACTGTTTTAAAGAAAATTACATCATAGATTTTACATTGTTTTGCAAATGTAGGTAGAAAAGTTATATGGAAAGTTAAAGTATAAGAATTGGTAATTTAATGTGGAGAAATAAGTGAGTACATGGAATGTTACATAGGAATTGGTTTGAGTCTTCAGTACAATCTCTAGCATTGTTTATCTCACTGCCTTCAAAGTGGAAGTTGGAGGATGTCACCAGCAGCTCCAGATTTGTTGATGTTCATCACAGAGCAGTCTGACATGCAGTATCTCCTGGATTGTCCCAAAGTGAAGTCCTTGGAAACAAACTGAAATCATAGGGACTGATGTCTGTTGAGTATGGGTGTGTACATTTTTTATCCTCATACACAGAACAAGTGTGTTGCAATGGCTGAAACATGACAAAGACTTTTGTTATGCAAAATGGTAAGCAGATTGTGTTGCAAGAAATGTGCATACCACAGAGCACTTTGTGTGAACACTATTACAGTCATATGCAGCAATGATCATTGATTTCACATTACTAAAGTTCTGTCACACTTTTAATGTCTGCACTGAACTGTGATGCCATCACTCACTGGATTGGCATTTGAGTTAGGGCTCCTATGACTGAGTCTGTGTTTCATCAGTTGATGATTCAACAACTATTAAAGCAACGTTGTTGGGCTTTCCAACGCTTGGAAGTCTTTAGTGACGGATGAGAGTAATTGTAAAATACTGCGATAATCCTGGATTGGTTTAAGCTTAGTGTTGGTTTTTTGTTTTATTTTTATTTTATGAAATATTGGCGTAATTGTAAAATTACGATAATCCTGGATTATTTTATTTTATTTGTTTACTTTAATCGTATTGTTAATTTTTGTATTTTTTTCGCATTTTATTGTATATCCGATTATTTAATTTATGTAATATTTGTTCGAATTTCATATTCGATTTAAAGAACTAACTGATGATGGACGCTTAATGCGTTTGAAAACGTTCTTAATATTAAAGAATTTATGCTGAAGTTTGAATGGCTGTTTATTTTATGATAATTCAACACAAGAAGTCTTCACTTTCATGTGCATATTGTTGGAAAATGAATACAAATGGCCCTATAACACTGCCATTTCTGTATTTCATTGAGTGCATGTGGAATCCAGCAAGATGCAGTTTTTCTCAAGTGCCATGATCACTAAAGAATGTACTGTCATGTAAATTAATGTGCAATCTCATGTCACCGGTCCAACATTGGTCACTTTCCAGCAGCATGGCCATGACCTGCATGTGAGCTTTAGTAACTGATAGATGTCCAGGTCAAGGTCTATCACATACTCTGACATCTATTTTTGAAAGTGAACACCCACCATGCAATCATGTTAATGGAGATACTCCATATGCTTAGACAAGTCCCTGATAGCACTGTTTTACATTACATCTTAAAATTTCAATTTTGAGCCATTATTGCTGCTTTAACTATGTATATGCCATTGTAGACTGATTGACAATACAGAGGTAGTTCTGCTACTGTGTATGCAGCATCAGTTGCAGGGCATAATCATTTAGCCAACAGGTAGGGGATGACTCTCTACTGAATATCCAACATTATGTTCTCACCATTCAATTCTGCAGTGTAACTGTGTTTTCAGTACTAAATTACCAAGTCTTGGTTGAATTTCTTCAAGCAAACACTTTGAATGGTTCAAAAATTTAATGCTATGATTTTTTTCTTTCAAAAGAACTTGTATTCTACCAGATTTAAGTTAGTTGTGAATAGGTAAATGATTTATTATTTATAATTGAATTGATTGATAGAAATTGGCAACAGTGCAAAACATTGCAATTAAATCTTTGTAAGAGAGTTATATGATTTTAAAGTTTTATGAAATTATGAGTAAGATTAGAAAAATGATTTTTGATTTTAATAATTTTTTTGTTATACTTATGATTATGTAATATTGGTAAATAATATGAAACTCTTTGTTAACTCTAAGTATTATGCATTAATAACATATGATGTAGAGATGAGATGCATATTTATAGACTTTTCAATTAGTGTTAATTTGGTAAATTTTTCATTCAGTATCAGTTTACAGGTATTTTTCATTTTCTCTTTCAAAAAACTACTAATATTGAAAATAAAAAACAGGAAATATTAAGTCAAAAACACCTTAATCTAATAACACCAATTTATTAATTGAACAAATGTCTTTGACCTTGTTTAAAGGTCATCTTCAGGTTAGAAGAAAAATGGAGTAGTTTAAATATTATTGGATTAAGATTTTTTTTGACCTTAAATATACAGTGAACATCCAATTATTGCAGTATTTTATTTATAGTAAACATTAGTAATAATGTTATTCATATGTAATTGTATTGTACATTACAGAAAAATACAAATAAGCTCTCTGTAGTTTACTCATACTTTAAACATGTGCTTATCTTATGGTATCTATCTTGTGAATTTAATAAGGTTTTTGAAGAATTTTAAAGACCACGTGTGTATTTACTATTTGCTTTGTTCACCAAATTTTATTATGTAACAACTATATAACAACTGAAGAGGGACGATATGAGTCTGAAATGCTTTTTATTAAAAGAATAAAAAGAGAGTTATGACATACAGAAGTCATCATGATAAGTTTGGGAAAAACAGCACTATATGGTTGCTGAAATAATAATCTGATACAATTCCAAACAAGAAGCTAAGTGAAGAAGTAAAATTTTATTCTGAATATAAATATAATATAAAATAAAAATAGCTAAAAGTTCTAATAGATAGATTGTTTTTATTTCAAAACCAAACATTTTTTTGTTTATCAGATTTAAAAAAAAATAAGCACAAAAAACTTGGGTGTACTATAGATTACCACCTATGGAATTTTGGGACTTTGAGTATATATTTGAACTCAGAGGACCGAGACAAGTTCAATGGTACCCTACTTTTGGGCCGGAGGCAAAAAATAAGAAAGTTATCATACTTTTTTCAGCGATTGCGTGATGATCGGGAGTCGCATCTCTCTCTCTGCTAAGCCTATCGCGTGTTAACAGGCAGTCCGGCAAGTCGGCGATATATACTTTCAACAGAGGTAGATGTTGATCCATGAGCACACAGATCGCCTACAGTTCGAGTTAAGTCCTTTTTGCACACCCTCGTGCTCATTGACCTCGGGGCGCTACAGCTCTTCAGTCTCGCTATCGCTCGCGGTCAGCTAGTACTATGAGCCAACCGTGCTATTGCAATCAGGAGTTGCGATGCTTGAACAAAAGGAGAAAAAGGAACTGGCGTTCGACTGTTCATGCTCCCGACAGACTCCCCCTGGGAGGGGAGCTGCCGGCAGGCCGCCGATTGTTTAACGTCACTAGTTATTGATTCATGGCAGTTTTTGAACAAAAGAAAAAAAAGGAAGTGGCACTCGACTGTTCGTGCAATTTCCTGCCTTTCAGAGTGCTTTTTTTTTTTTAATTTGTTTGCAGACTTTACTGTGAGATGGCAGCATTAGCAACTATGGTGTCGTCTGCATGAAAGCATTAAAAAAGCATAACTTAAAAACTATGATAACTTTCTTATTTTTCGTCTCCGGTCCAAAAGTAGGGTATCGTTGAACTCGTCTCGGTCCCCTCAGTTCAGATATATATACACTCAAAGTCCCGAAATTCCATAGGTGATAATCTATAGTATCCCCAAAAACTTAATTTACTAAGATTGTAATCTACAAATTGTGACCTTATTTTTATAAATATCCAACTTCGGAAAAGACACACACAGACTCTACATTTGTTGATTAAGTGGTCATTAAGTAATCATATGCCATTTATATATATTTTCCTTCTGTATTTTCTTCTTAAAAATATATCAGTTCTTAACGACTTGTGTTATGTTTTTAGTTCTCTTCATAGGTGGTTTTAGATTTCTTCTTTATTAAGACTTTTAGCTTTTTGTTTATTGAAAATATGAGGTTGAGGTTGAAAGAGAACATTAAATATGATCTCTGAAATCAGAATAATTCAACTTTTAATAATTCAGTAGTATTTTTCATTTAGTTTTTTCTGTAAATGCATTCAATTAACACCATGATTATCTCCATTATTGTAGATTAGCTATCAGAGAACCCAATTAAATGTTTTATTTAGAATTCAATTGAGAATCAATGGACATGTCATGTATTGTACTATTTCTACACATTTTATATAACTTTTCACAACAAAATTACAGTTAAGTTTGCTTAAGAGAATACTTTGCAATTGCTGCATTATGCTCTTTTATCAGGATTACCTTCTTACCCAAAGAAACAAGATCATTCTGGGGTTTGTTTATGGCATTGGAATCTCCTCACTTTTGCATATCTTAGGAGCTCTAATATAACTTACAACACAGATACATTGAAATTCATTATCATATTATTTGACTACTTATTGGTTTCATTCTTATAACATCAGTTTTATCATTTTATCAAATAATCAATGAATATAGTATACTTACAAGTCAATCACATCCTAGAAATATAGTAAGAGGCCTAACTAAAAAGATGTGAACACCCTTGTTCCACAATTTCTGAATGCTCTGTAATGAGATGTGCAGTATAAAGACAAATAACTTTTTTCTTGAAGTACTGCACTTATAATAAAATTCAATAGGAAATGTGTTTACAAAAAAAATTATTTACTAAAATTTTATGAAAATTTATGTATATGTTTTTATCAATAATTCAAAGTTATAATATGCAGAAGTGTGAAAATTTTCAGCTATTTTGTTTTATGTGGTTTGCTAATAAGCTATTACACATTATGTGAAATACCACATTTCATTAGGAGCCCCACTAGTGGCTAAGTGAATAAAACCACTGAACACTGGTAGTTGGTGCCTTACCAATGGGCTGGCCAAATGGAATTTTCCAGATAACATCTGAATAAGAGTGTTTTCCATAAAAATCCTCTCGGAAGGTATTCCCTCAACAGATCACTCACGTGTTGCCATAACCAAATAAACCAAACCTTATGTCATTAGACAGATGCTGAAATATTTACCTGTTTCAACATCTGCAGAAACCAAGTTAGCATTTCAAGAAGTGACCAGAAAAACTAGACAGATTATGAAATAAATTATTATTATAGGATATGCTAGTACTTCAAGAAATGATTAATTTCAGCATATGGCTACTACACATACCTTTTTATTATTAAAAATCACTGATGATACTTAGAAAAGTATGTTTAACTTCATGTTTAAATTTCTATCAATAGTTAAAACAAATTTATCATAAAATTTGTTTTTTTTTTTGTTTGTTTTAATTTTATATTATCAGTTATGAAATCAATTTTTTAATGATGAAAAGAGTATTGTAAATATAATTCACCTATACACACTGGGTTAATACTAATCCAATCTCCCGAAAAACCTTGTAACCGGTGCAGTCCAAGTTGTTACGCAAACGTTTTCGGACCCTCACTAGGTCCTTCTTCAAGCGAAATTTTCTTTTTCGACCGTTCCATCGAATACTATCCTCCCAACGGATAAAAATTTGAATCGTCCGAATTCCGAATCTAAGGAAACCGCGTGCTTTCCTTAGATTCGGAATTCGGACGATTCAAATTTTTATCCGTTGGGAGGATAGTATTCGATGGAACGGTCGAAAAAGAAAATTTCGCTTGAAGAAGGACCTAGTGAGGGTCCGAAAACGTTTGCGTAACAACTTGGACTGCACCAGTTACAAGGTTTTTCGGGAGATTGGATGAGTATTGTAAATCTGAATTAAGTATTTCTTTGATTTATGTTATAACTATTTTTACTTATGTTCAATTTTTTGAAAATGAACTGAAAATTTCCAAAAATATTAATATTTTATATTGTAAAATTTTCCAATAAAGCAATTATATAATTAGAAAACTTTCTTTTTTACTTTCTTTCACACACAATGAAGTAGTATAATAAGGCAATAGACTATCAATACATTTGTCTTAGCAATTAATAAAGTGGATGTATTGACAGTCTATTGCCTTATTATACTACTTTATTGTGTGTAAGAGAAAGTAAAGAAAAGGCATTGTGTCATTATAAGAAAATGAATAGAAAACTTTTGTTAAAAAATAAGTTGTTTTTGAATTTTTATTTTTTGTGCATTCATAAAAATGGATGTAATTTTGGTTTATTTAAAAGCTAGCAAAATTTATACAAATATAAACATTGTAAGCCTGATTGAAGCCAAATGATTGCTGGATTAGGTCAGGCTATATTACTGCTAATAATACAACCTGATCTAATCTGGTAATAATTTCTCTTTGCTATCAAAATTTATAAAATTTATAAATATTGATTGCTTTTAAAGAAATAAAATATCTAATTCACTAAAATCACAGAAAAATTAGTAATTAAATCTTAAAATGTAAAGAAAATGTAATAACTTTAAATATGCTATACTGGTTGCTCAGGCCAGCTCCACAAGACCTGCAGCAAGTCTTCATGAGGATTTATTTAAGTGTTTAACTGTCAAAGTAATATTAAAACTTTTGAAAAAAGTACTTATACCAGAGAAAAATCTCACTAAACCAGTGTTACAAACAGCTGGACAAGATAAGGTACTGTAATGTTTGTAATATGGGTTAAGTGTGATTTTTCTCCTGTATCGGTGTGAAGTGAAAATTGTTTTTACCAATTATCAGTAAAGAAGTATTTATTAAAAGAAATAATCTGTGAGAAATTTATATTAATTTACAAAACTAATTTATACATGATAAGTTATTAATCAGTTATTTTTTATATATAGAAATAAAAAATCAGTAACTTAACATTAATTAAAATATACTCAAAGAAAACATGAGACAATTTAATACAGAATAGTGTAAACTTGAGAAATGTTATATGTGCATATGTTGAAAAGGTTTAAGTTTTTTAATAATAAACAAAGGTAATAACTATAATAAAAAACTAATAACAAATATGATATGAGATGAGTTTTCAAATAAAGACTTTAAGAAAGATAATGGCATTATTTTGGTTTTTATTGACTATAATTGATAAATAATAAATTATTGACAATTTTTCAACTAGGCTAAAGCAAATTTCAGATTATTAATAAATAAAATACATGTAAAAACATTCCACAGACCTAGTGGAAGAAGTTTGCTAATTTTTATGAGAAATGGTTCAGCCATTTTTGCTGAATATGAAATTTTATATATATATATACATACACACACACACAGTATAAAGATGTTCATTAAAACATTTTAATTTTTATACGTGTATATTAATTAAAAAGAAAAACAATGACAGTGATATATAACTTTCAAATTATTTTGATAAAACTTAGTAATTTCATATGATTATGACTACATATTATACATTTTCAAAACTATGAATAAAAGTATATTCACACAAAATTAATATATGATTACCTAAGCTATTCTACAATTTAATAGTTTAATAACTATTGAAGTTAATTTTTATAATAGAAAATGCAGTGAAAGTGAAAGATAGTCTGTTCCATCTCATATTTAGAAAGGATAAAAATAGTACATTAGTTTAGTCACACAAAGAGGAAGTTCTTCAAGAAAATTACTGAATGCAAAAAAGTTGTAAGATGAGACGAGTTTTCAGATAAAGACTTCAAGAAATATAATGACATTATTTTGGTTTTTATTGACTATAATTGATAAATAATAAATTATTGACAATTTTTCAAATAGGTTAAAGCAAATTTTAGATTATTAATAAAGTTGAAATTCACTTTTATCTGTTTGAATATCAGATATAAAATTATATGACATATATTGTGCACTGCTAGGTGTATTAATATTTGACATAATTTTATAATAAATGAATAGTATACTTTTTAATTAATTGAATAACTCAACTGCATCTGTTTGGAAAAAGGAAGTTAGGCACTATGTTCCTCTCTTTCTTTTATCATGAAGTTATAGAAGATTATCATCTTTATCTTCTACAGCAGAAGATGACAGTATAATTTATTGAAATTTTTTCTTACTTGGTAAAATTCTTTATTATATGATTGCATATTTGTTCATATAATGTTAAAAGTTGATTTAATACTTATTGATCAAAACAAAGAAAATCAAAGTGAATAGAATAGCACATCTTGTATTTTATCTTATCGCATTAATTTTAAGATGAAATAGAAATGTTTTTAGAAGAAAAATTGTACTATATGGATTAAAATTCAAATGAGTACATAAAGAAGAAAAAAAAATTGAGATAAAATCATAAATAATTTGTCTTAATTCCTCATTATTTCTTTGAATTCTATTGTAGAGAAAGATATAAGAAACAGTCACTCAGATTCTTGAATTAGTTTACTTCTTTTGATATGTTAGGTAATCATTATATAAAAATTAAAAAAAAAAATAAGTGTAAAAATCTACTGAAGCTGGAGAATTAATTTTTAAAAATGCTTTAAATGAATAAGTTTAAACTATTGCTGTAATTTTAGAAAATTAATAACATAAATAAATTTGAATTATATTTTTGGACATTAAAACTTTCTTACAAAATCATTGAAAAATCAAATATTTCCAGTATTTACTATTAAATTTTGGACAAAATATTTTCAAAAAGTTTAATAAAAAGATGACTGTTGAGTATATTAGTTGATTTCTATGCAATCTTTTTAAGCAGCAAAATAATAATTAATAACAAAGACTTTCATTCTTATTAAAAGACCATATTCATATTAAGAAGAAAAAGTTTGTTTGAGAATTAAGATCAAATATGTCATATATGTAAAGTATTAAATAATATATCATAAAAATGAGATTGCTGGAAGTAAATTATTAAAATCAACGATTTTGTTATTGCTTAAATATAGGAGGTATAATGTTTAGTACTATGTTTGTATACTTTTTTCCCAGATGGAAATATCTCATTTAATTAGCTTTTTCATGAAAAAATGTAATCTCTAAAATATATTTGAGGTTCTTAAGTTCTCAGTCAGTTGTTGAAGCTAATTGCTAAAGAATTATATTTTAGATTCAAAGATTTAATTTAGTATGCCGAAGAAGGTATATACATTTTTTTTTAATAAAAAGAAACTATAAAATATACATTTCTCTATTGAAATGGATATTAAATGTTGAAAAACAATAAACTTCTTAAATTCTATTTATTTATTTTTCATAAATGGGGAGGAGAAATAGAATTTAAGAAAGTTTAAAATACAGTTAAAACTGTGTTTTAATGTACAGTGGAACCTTGCTTAATGAGCATAATTTGTTCCAGAATCTTACTTGTAATGCAAAACACTCGTTCAGCGAAACAATTTTTCCCATATAAATTAATGTAAAATATGATAATGCATTCCATGCCGTAAAAAATACTCAAATATTTTATGCATAACGTTTATTCAAAGAAAGTTATACAATATACATTGTTAAGGAATGTGAACTATCATTTTCATTTCATCTAGCACAGAATGAACCAACCTGAAATGCAAATTCAATTTGCAGAAAACAAAAAAAAAAATCATAGATAACATGTCTGATAAACACGCCAAACAATATGCCAAATTCTTGGGGTGTGTTAAGGCTATAATTAAATAGTAGAAATTAATTAATTTGACTAGAGGTAGGCAGTTATGCTACCATCTTGTATTAAATTTAATAATGTCTAAATTAAAAATTAATTATTTATAATTATTAAATTTAATACGAGATAGTAGCATAACTGCCTACCTCTAGTCAAATTAATTAATTTCTACTATTTAATTGTAGCCTTAACACATCCCAAGAATTTGGCATATTGTTTGACATGTTTATTATATAACAGACTATGGTTGTTGATGTTTATGCATAATATGTGTGAACACAAGTTTGGAAAAATATGTTATCACAAGTGTCAGTAAGATGCTAGTGGAATGAGTGCTAAGCACAGACTGATGGAGCATGTGCACAATCCGGGACTTCCCCTCTCCTCGTCATTTGTTATCGCTTGTTATCGCGAAACATCGCTTGTTAAGCGAGTCATTATTTTACAATTTGTTTTGCTCGTTATGCAAAATACTTGTCATGTGAGATGCTCGTTAAGTGAGGTTCCACTGTATTTATTTTGATTTACCTGATAAACTTTTTTGAAATACAGTCAAACCTGTTTTTATGCGGGGGATAGGGACCGCATTAAAAAAACGCATAAAAAAAATCTCACGAAACTTCACGAATGGCTGTAAATAATAGTTTTCGCAACACAATTAAAAAATATTTTTTTTATGCGGTCAACAGGGACCGCATAAAAAAAGTCTCACATAGAAAATAACTCAAAACCGTACGAAATAGAATTTATTGACAACAGATGTCAGCACTTGACTGCATCGTCTGGTCTATCATCTGTTTTACATATTTTTGTCCAGGTGGTGTTTTGTTGACTTAAAAAGTAAATTATTTCATTTTTCGCATATTCATGCAATAATATTACTATAATAAGTGCATTTATGCTATAATAAGTTTATTTAGCTATAATAAGTCAACGTGAGACATGACGAATCGCACGAGACTAGTCGCCAACTATACCGCACAAATTAAAAATTCGCATTAAAAAAATCGCACAAATAAAAATCGCACATAAAAAGAGCGCATAAAAACAGGTTTGACTGTATCTTGATATTGTTTAATACTACTGTGTTTTCATGTTGTTAATTCACAAAAAGAACTGTCGTCTATAAAAGAAACCATCCAACATAATAAATTGTACTTGATTAAAAAAAATTTCAATCAGGTAGAAGTTGTTATGGGGATAGTTTGTTGATTTTACAACTTGCAATTTATTATGTGTTTAAAATTTTTCTTTTGTTCAAAGTTATGAATATCTTTACAGAATTTGAAAAAATCTTTTACATGCCAGAATATTTTATCATATTTAAATTAATTCATTTCCTTTGAATAAAATGTATAAACATTTGTTAAAAAAAATCATTTGATAAATGATTGTAGCTTGAGTTTCTTACCTGTTTCTTTCTAATTTTCATAGTTTCTTCATTAAAAATTTCTTATATATGAACACTGATAATTTGGAGTTAACAATTATACCAATAAGTATTTTTTAAACTGAGTGTCAAAGTTTTATCTCAAATATTGTTTTTTCCATTCTTCTATTTCACTTATTTTATAATTAAATCTACAATAGACTGCTAATAAAAAATAAATGGAATTTTTGAGATAGTAGCACCTAAATTGCATATCAACAAGTGCCAAATTTTAAACCTGCATGGTAGTAATTGAATAATAAATTCAATTACTACCATGTAAGAATATAAAGAGAACTGAATATAAACTTGTGACTGTTTCTTATTAGTTTAATTTTTATAGAATAGATATAAAGGTTTTTTATCAAATCATTTCATTTGAGCTTATTCTTATGTATATTAATGTAGGTTTCCTGTCTGTTTTTCTGCTTGGTGAAATAAAATTGCTCAAGTTTGTTTATTTCACATCTCAAAGATTCACGTTCATTTAGTTTTAGAGTTACAGACATTTAGAGTTCTAAGCACAAAAGCTGAGGGGAGGATTTACTACCACCTTTCAGTATTTACATTTAACTCACATCAGTTGGGATAAATGTAAATGTGGATTTTTTAAAATTATCTCTACTAATACAGCCTGTAGAGATAATTGTAGATATATTTGTGGTTATTATTATTAGTATTAGTAAGGTGACAAAGCCACTAAAAAAGAAATAGCCAGCTGTGCTTCTTAAATTTCAAAAAATTGTAAACAGTGTAATCAATACCAACATTTACAATGATCTTACTCAACCTTAGTGATAAATAGAAGTCAAATGCTAATTATTTTACTTTTTTTTTAGAACATTTAAAGCAAACAAAACTTACCAATAAAATAAAATATTGACTTTGTACTAAAAAAATTCTGCAAATATTGCAAATCAAGTCAGTTAATTATTAAGATATATTTTTATACTGTGTTGAGAATATGGATGTGTTTTATATTAAAGATTTCTGTCTAATATACAAATTGGTTATTTTACATGAATCTATATCTTATATTTAAGATCTGGATTTTTGGGTGCTGCACCCACTCGATTTTTGAAAGGGGCAGAGTATAAAAAGACAATCTACCGTATTAGCCTGAATATAACGTGACCCCGAATTTAACATGACTCCGAAATTTTCATAAAGATATTTAGAAAAAAAATAATACTCATAAAAGAATTCAAAGAAAGTAAAATTCAATCAGATAAGCATTTATTTAGGTAATTATAGCTAATAACATAGGTTACATTCATGTCAATAAAATTAAGTAATGTAAAACAAAATTAATATTACGTAAGTAACAACAAAAACGGAAATGTTTATTCAGAATCTGAACTGTTTTCAGAATGAGAACTCATTGATGTCACATCAGTATCATCAGTATTTATATTCACGCTTTCAGTCTCCCATAGAATGTCATCTTCCGTCCCATTTAAATCTTTGGAAATGCAGCATTTCTTGAAACCTTTAACTATCGATTCAGGTTCGATCTTCTGCCAGGCAGTCGCAATCCATTCTCCTAAAAGAGAGACTGAGGGTTTTTTTATTTTTCCTGAAGGTGTCAATGGATGATTGCCCGATAATAGCCAATTGTTGTATTCTTTTCGAAAATTCTCTTTAAATGGTTTATTAACCACCACATCCAAGACTTGCAACTGAGAAGTCATATCACCCAGTATTATTACAAGATCGGAATTCAATGCCTCAATTTTTTCCTTAACACTTGTCGTAAGGTGGCCTCAAAATGCATCAAGGACTAGCGTGGAGCGGGAGTTTCTCAGAGAACCTGGCCGTTTCCCCATATCACATTCAACCAGTCTAATACCAACTCCTCTGTCATCCAACCTTTTTCTTGGACCCGAAAAACAATTCCTGGACACAGCTTTTCTTTGGGCATTGTTTTACGTTTCAATATAACGTAAGGTCGAAGCTTTTGTCCGTCAGCAGTAACAGCAAGCATAACAGTAATTCTGGACTTTTCATAACCAGCTGACTTCAATAAGACCGTTTTTTCACCTTTCTTATTTACCGTAAGGTCAGAAGGCATGTCAAAATAGACTGGTGTTTGGTCTGCATTTCCCATATTTCCAAGACTGTAGTTGTGCTTTTTGTGTAATGATATAACATGGCACTGATAAGCCAACAATTTTTCATTAAAGTCGTCAGGAAGTTTTTGCGTGAGGGTTGTCTGCCGTCATAGTGATAAACCGTTCCTTTTCATCATTCTTCTACACCAAACCATACTTGCCTTAAAGTCCTTTCTAGGAATGTTTAAATTAGCAGTCTCTTCTGACGCTTTAAATCTTATGACTTCACGGGATATTGGGCACCCTTCATTTTGCTTTTCTATTACGAATTTTATCACTCTCTGCTCAACTTCATTAATCCTTCCTTTTTTAGGTCCACTAATTTCTTGAAGAATTTGCATTGTTATATTTCCTTAAATCTTTTCTCCATAGGCGGATGTTTACTTCTGGAACTTCGTATTTCCTCGAAGCTCTCAAGTTGTTTGTTCTTTCTGCTTCGTTTGCAATCATAATTTTAAAATTCATATCGTAGGTTCTCCTGGTACCTTTATTTATTTGACTCTTTGATGAGCCTTTTTTCTCAACACTGCCTTTATTACTCTCACTCGTTTTTTATGGGCAATAAAGAAAAAAGTAAAGTAACCGTCGCTAGTCACTAGAGCAAAAAACAAATGAAACAAAACAGTTGTGTGAGACATTAACAAGCGGAGACATAGCCTTACTATAGTAGCGCTATGCAAACAAAAGCGCAGGCCTACTAACTAGATCACATGGTTGTTTTGAAGTGGTTGGTCGAGCTAGGAATTGGTCGGACGTTCACTCACGTTTCAACCTCTGTAGGAAAATGTCTTTGTTTATATTACATTCCATTACTTAAACCTTGAATTTAGCACGAGTCGATTTTTTAACGGAAAATAAATGGTCGAAAAATATCACGTTATATTCGGGCTAATACAGTAAGTTGTTTTTAGTGCAGTAGGCCCACTCATTGCCAAATTGTTTAGCACCCAAATTGCAAGCCTGCCCTCAAAACAGTGAGTAGCATCCAAACTATATATTTTGCACCCAGCTTTCCCCTTTTTTACATTTTCAAAGAATATGTTGACAATTATCTTTTTTTTTCGTGGTTTTTGTTCATTCACTTGAGGGGAAAAAACAAATTCGTTAAACCAGACCATGTATGCTGAGGAAAAAAATACGATAATTAGCTTACTCTCTTTTTCTGTTGAGAGAAAAGGGGGTAAAGCGGAATTTTCTGGACTAAACAACTAAGACTTAGGGTTGTTTTAAGAATGTAAACAGATTCACTGAAAATCTGCAACATGTGTTTTCTTTTTCTAAGAAAAGAACAATCTAGAAAATTCTGTATTGAGGTCACCTTACCCTGACTTGTGAGCACAACAGTTCCAATTTCCTTTGTTCAGTGGTGACAACATTAGAAAATGGCATAATTGTCTGCATCTAAACTGAACATTTTAGCAAATAAGTTTAAAGATGAAGGCATATGGAAAAGTTCTTTGCTGTTCCATTTGCGATTATGTGATTCCAGTTGATGTGAAACACCAAGAAATGAAAATCAGGCAACACATAAGTTTGGAAAAGCATAGAGAAGGCAAACAAAAAAGGAGGAATTTCGAGCATATAGTTATAGGGGCACCTGGATATTGTTGGAGACAATCCTGTAATGTTTATACTGGAAGAAACAATGGATTCCACAAAATGGTATGTGCTGAACATTCTTGTTGCATCACCGACCAGGTGCTATGTACAACCAGTGTTGTTTAAAATGTACCAACTTGAAAATACGAACTCAATGAACTCTAATATCTGGTCATCCATTGGGGGTCTTGGATAAACAGTGTGGTACTCTACTGCGATAACTTTGAGAAAATTAATGCATTTATCAACAAACTTCCTCCTGGTGATTCTCCAGCCGTCGACAGTTTTGAGAAACTGGTTGCTGATCCAGTAGTGACCACAGTTATTGGTGGATAAAATCAACGAGCTGGAAAGATGTGGAACTGAAATGCAGGATCAGCAGAATGTAAGTCAGGCACTTGATGTACTGGACGGTTTTGCCCTGGACAAACTCGAATCTAGTTTATCAGAAAATCCCAATTTGAAAAATATTCTGGATTGCACTGAACTAGAATTCTGAGTAAAACTGAAACATGTCCTCGTAGTCTTGGTCGACGTAAAAAATCTTTTTCCTTATATAAAGACGTTCTATCCTCCAAACAAGAAAACTTTACTTTTAAGAACATTGAAATGGTTACTGTTGTAAATTACAATGTTCATCTTTATGTCTAAATTGTAATAAACAATTATGTAGTTTGTAAATATAGTACATCTTGTTGGTTTTTATCTTAATAATACAGCATTTAAAAGCACCCAAAACGGAGAAAAAAAGCACCCAAACGAGCACCCAATCCATTCTAAAACTGCACTCAAAAATCTGGACCTTACTTATATTATTACTGAAAGGAAGAATTATACTAATGGTATATGAAATAAATAAATATATATACAGTAGAGCGTCGATAAGTGGAACGTCGGTAAGTGGAATGGCCGGAAAGTGGAACGATTTTCAGTCGGACTGTGTCGTGCTGAATCGAATGTTTTTGATACTAAATTTACTTCTAAAGTATAATTTTCATGTTTTTTATATTCTTTAATATATTTATTTTGTTTGTACAAAATGCAGAAATAATTTTTAACGATACGATAGCCTCGATGATGATTATAAAAATTTTCGTTAGGCTTAAAATCGACGAAAAATCGACGAAAATTCAACGCAAAGCGACACGCAACGGAGAAAAATTCAACAGGAAGCGATACGCAACGGAGAAAAATTTGAACATCGGACAGGTTAATGTATTTTTTCGTACAAAGTCGGAAACTGGAACAAATCATTAACTGGAAGGATCCCAGTCCCCAATTGGTTCCACTTATCGACGCTCTACTGTACTATTTAATTAACATATATAAGGTTATATTATTAAATATGTTTAATATTACATTAAAATTATATGTAAAATTAATTATCTTGAAGCTTGATGCATGATTTATGTAATCTGAAATTTCAGTAATATTCCTAATGATTCCACAATTAGATGATTTTTTTGATTTGTAATGGATTAATAATTTTCAAAATTTTTTAATAAAATTAATTATTATAAAAAAAAGTTTTGGTTAAACTTTGAAAATACTTCAAATATTTATTTCATTATTGTTGACTATCAAATTTTATGAACAGTGACATTCTGTTAATTCCATCAGGATTGATGTGATGCCAGGTTATCGAATATCGGATGATGGAATTTTTTCCAGTTTTTTGGTTCCCCAAACACAATATTACATATCTTCACATGTAAAACTACAAATTTGTTTTTTATGATTGTTTAACCTGCCATTTCAATTTTTCAGATTATTCCTGCCCTTGGTTGGTTTGAAACAAGAACACACAAAGTAGAATCTTACTTGGTGCTTTGTACATATTTATCTACAGTATATTTACTCTATATTTTACATATTAATTAAAAGCAAAATGTTCTGTCACTGCCAAAACTGAAACTAACATTCTACAAAGAAGTGCTATAAATAAAGACTTGACTCTGCCTGGATGAAATATAACTAAATTAATCAAGATGGACAAATACTTTATCCACACTTTCCGAAATAGTGTGTTTCAATAGATTTGAGTTTAATTTTAAGTAATTAATTTTGGTTTTAGTTTTCATTTCAGTATAAAGGCCAGAGTTTTAAATTTTTTAAATTTTAATTAAATATTTTTAAATTTAATTATTTTTAGTTTTGATTAACTGGCTACCTAGTATAAATACAGACGAATAATGTATAAATACAGATGAATACCCAGTGCATCAAAACTCCTTCCCCTAAAAGACGAGCTGGACATGTCAGCTTATTGGGTTTGCTGGCATATCTGATACTGTGTTAATGGAATTTCACTGTAATTTCAGGCAGAATATTATTTTAATTTTGCTAATGTATTTTGTTATATTTACTTAACATCACTTTGTACGCAAATTTTACTCCAAGAATAATTGTGATCATTTTTGTGGTGAATTCTGTTTCCACCTTGGTCCCTGTTGTAATATTGATATTTTGAGGATGTTGCTATTTAATAACATTTTATTTATTAACCCTTTGCAGTCAGTTGATGCCATGGGGAGAGGCAAAGAAGTGTCAGTCGGCTTAACAATATTGTGTACAGGACATTTTGGACCGTGTGATGGCCTCACGCAATTCATGTATTTTTATTTGTTATATTCTTCGCTGCTGGCCACATATAGAATGTGAAGATAATAATCCTGCCAATGTTGACTGATTGATGATCTGTGATATGTCTTCTCTCAAACTGCAAATTTTTGTCTCCAGATGGCCTGTGGAATTTCGGAAGTGTATCAAAATATTGCCAGAGTTAAAGTCGGGTTTTCAAAAACACCATTGACAATGACCTGCTTTTCTGCCAAAACTCCACCACTCCCACTATAAGGTTTGGGGAGGGATGGGAAGAAATGTAACCCCTTAAATGGGTCTGTGCTGGACCAAAAATAGCGCACGATAAGCGATTTCTCCCCCTTGCAGAGTGATTTTTTTCTGTTTAAAGTATTTTGAATTTACCGCCTTCTCACTTTAAGAAAATTTAATTTTACGATGCGAGTCTTTTTCTTATTTAAATAAAATTTACAAATTAATTTAAATTAAATCATGAATTATTTTATATGACATAGAAATGACATAGCTAATTATGTAACAATTTTACGCAAAGTTTTTCATTTTTTGTAAGTGAATAAAGTGTTTTTTAATACCTTGAGAAAAGGTTAATCATCATCTTGTAAGGATACTGGAAAATATACAAATGACTCACTAAAACCTTTGACTATCCAGTAAAAATATTTAATTGATGTTTTTTAATTAAAAAAAATTTATATAATTATGTACAAATGGGCTTAAATGGAATTGGCCAAATATTACATAATGGAAAGGGAAAATGTAGAGATGTTAATAAGCCAGGGAATAATGTCATAATTGGTCAGGGAATGTCAGATGGAATTACCTGTACAGACTCTGTAAATGCTAATAACGAGTAAAATCATCATTAAGTTTGACCCTACTGGACACACACAACCTCCATTATCAATGTCATTAATAAACAAACCTCTGCCAAATTTCAGAAATTTTCGACAAAAAGCACAGGAGTTATTAAGCTTCAAACAGGGTGAACAAAGTCATGCCCCCCACACACATACACACTAACATCTATACATACAGAACTTACCCTGAATTTTTTTGCATTTGTTGATGTTTCAATGTGTCCTAAGTCCAAAAGTGTAAAAATCTTGGGGGTCATTTTTTGACTGATTGCCATACTTTCCCTCTGTTAGGAAAGTATTAGAGTTTCTCAAATGGGATCCTGGTTATTTTTTTAACCTGGGAAATATCCCAGGAAATCCTGCAAATTTCTTAAAAATTCACTTTTTTCTTATTTTGTGTTAAGGTTGAGGAAATTTTGCAAATAGAAAGTATAATTAACTCATAAACTGTTGGAATACATTTGTATTTATTAATTGTAAACCTACTTATTAGCTTTTTAAATTTTGGCTCGTTATGGCATGTCACAAATGGTCAATAATCAATATGTAGCTTATTTGTGGCAGGACTGTGAAAATTTTTTACTTGTTAGAACCTGTAATATATGAAATAATTGTGCTTATGCTATCTTAATTTTTAACCATGCCCAGTAGCTTCAATAACTGAGTAGTGCCAGGTTGTGCAAATTAGGCAAGGATACAAACAAGTATGAAGTCTGCAAGTGTGAAGTTTTTCTTCATAAACCTGATTATTACAGACAAATGAACTGCCAAATTATTGGACTATAAGCTTGATGTTTCTATTAAAGCAGTCAAGGTAGACAAATCAAGAATACTAGAGAGCAAAAGAAGTACTACAATCTCGAAAACAAACTAGAAATCTTCCACTCTACAGGTGAAAAAACACATAACATCAGTCTTCTCTTGAATGCATTAAACATGATTTCACTTACATCAATTGAATTGGAAAGGGCATTCTCGGTAGCAGCACTTTTCATTACTAAAATAAGAATCAGATTGAGTGATCAGAGTATTGACCATTTTGCTTTTAAAATCTTATTATAAAAATTTACAATAATATTTTGTATTATGTTTTATTTGAAAAACGAAAATTACCTTTTAAGTTAGAAGTTTGATCTAAGTTTTTTTTTTTTTTAATTTTCAACTCAATTCAAAGTTTTTTTTTTTTTTGTTGTTGTTGTTGTTGTTGTTGTTGTTGTTGTATGCAGTTTCCAGCAAACTTTAATAAATTATTCTATTTGTGAAAATTTCTATGTAATTCAAAGATAAGTTTTAATATATATCTTACACAGCATTAATATGATTTTGGAGGTTGCAGAACATATTAAATTACTTTAAAAAATGAAGAATAATTATATCATTTGATTTCAAGATATTTTGTATATCTTAAAAATAATTAATTCTATTCCAGAATCCCGGGAAACAGTTCACTTTTTTCTCGAAATCCTAGGACAAGCAAAAGACTGGGAAATGAGAAACCCTAGAAAGTATAAGTCAGGAAAGTAAACAGAAATTTTAAAAAAGAGGGGAAAAAACAGCTACTATACTATAAAACTTTTTGATTAAAATTGACTGACAGTATTTACATTAGTGATGTAACGAATATTCGGTTACTACCCGGTATTCGGCCTATTTGGCCTATTTTTCACTATTCGGCCGAATACCGAATACCTAAAAACAGGAGTAAGAAATAACAAAAACACGGTAAATTAATCATTTTGGTAACTTTTATTAATACTGAACATTAAACTATAATTATTAAAGTTAATAAGAAATAGCATCTAACTCTAGTATTAAATTATTTTGTAATTAAATAATAATATAGCTTTTATCTAGCTCGATATCTTATGGCATTGATGGCGTGTAGGTTAGAATGTATCGGGCATTAATGTTATTGTTTAGTTAATTACGTTATATTCGTATTTGCGTATATTTTAATATTCTTTACGATGTTTTAAAATGATTTACAAAACGTTTCAATAAAACTTATCATATTTAATGAAAGAATTATTTATCTATTTCAAGAAGATGATATATAATATATCATTTTATATAATTTATTTTATATATAAAGCAAAGAATGAGCATTTCTCATTATATGACAAAAGATAACATTTAAAATCATGTTAATTTTAAAAATATTGACAAAAACAATAGCAACAAAATATCACAAAACTTCACAAATAGAAACCATAAAGGTCGCTTTTAGCGTCCTAAGTCGAAAAGCCACGCGACAGAGATAATTAGTCCCACCTGGGGTTTGGAGCTATAAACGGCCGGGAACAACAAAGGGAGTAGCGTTTCCGTTTATGGTACATGTCAATGTGTTGGCCACGTGTTGGTCGACTTGTAGAACGTAAACAAGGGACGGACGCGTTTGTAAGCTACGTCGTCGGGGCGTAGGGCGGACGTCTTTGGAAGCTCCCAGAGGAAAAGAAGAACCTGATTGGCCGCAAGTTGTCACCGTAGAATCCCTTAAATTGGAAGGGTGGCGGAGAAACGAGGAGAAGGGCAAAAGACTGATAATACGGTGGTCTCAGGCACTTGGACAGCCCGCTGAGCGTAGAGAGAGTGTTCTCCTCTGACAACGATCTCAGGGACGGGTAAGTGCAGAGACTAGACAGGCCATATAGTTGAGCCAACTCCGAATAGGCGACCTGAATCCCCCGAAGATTAACAGTCCCCAATAGACAAGCCGACGTGAGATACCACATCTTTGTTGCATAGCGTATGTAATGTTGTCGAACATTGTACATCTTGTAAATATTTGTTGTGTAAATAAACTGTATATATTTACTTGTTGAGTGTGGAGGTGTAGCTTTCCTCGAACCATCTTACGGACATTCTCGAGTCACAAAACCCAACTCGAGACGATTCATTGTAAAGATCGTGACGGATTATGTAAGGATCTTCACTGAAACCCCCCAATAATAAATTTGAACTGTTCCACAACTGAGGAGAAACTAGACCATATGTCCCCACTAAAGTATATATCCACGGTGGCCAAACTGTGGCTCTTGAGCCACATTGCGGCTCTTTTCTAGTATACTTGTGGCTCACTGCAAGATACTTAAATTTATACCAAATTAGTTTTTATTTTAATTTTGCTTTCATTATTTTTTATGTATGATTCCTGGATAATATAAAATAATAATATATTGTTTGAAATAAAAAAGTCAAAATATGGCAACGTTATACATTATTTATTGAAAAATAAATGTAATATTTATTAAATATCATAATACGTAAAAACATTAATAGAAAAAAATAATTATAATGCTTATTCATCCAAATCAACATTAAAAATGAATATATAATGAATAACAATTTCTATAACGTTAATAGTTTTGAAATTTATATTTCCTTATTGACAATTGAAACTAGGAAACGTTTTAGCATTTTTTGGTTTTTAAATTTAGATTATGCTACTTAATACGGCAATTATAATTTATTTATTATTAAAAAAAATTATATTGTATTATAAAACATAATATAAAATGAAATAATAGCTAAAGTGTTGTTTTTTTTATTATAAATATTTAAATGAATTGCTGTGGAAAAATATGTATATGTCTATGCGGCTCTTCAACGAATTCTGTTTTCAATATATGGCTCAAGTTCTAAAGAGTCTGGCCACCCCTGGTATATATTCTTAGGGTACTATTCAGTCTACAAATACGTAGTAAAAACAAAATTTTAGTGTTTAATTAAGGAATTAAAAAGATCGATAGCAAATAAAATAACTTATAAGTTATAACTTACATCTAAATACCAACAACTGCCGAATCATATCGGGCTATTTACGGCTATTACATAAATTATAAACCAATTTGGCACTAGAGGTAGACGTTAGACTCCATTTCATATTAACTTTAATAATTATACCTACTTAACTTACCTACTGGAAGAAAAAATTGTAATGACAGCGGGCCAATAGAGAGTAGGGTGCGCGATCCTTGCCATAAAATGGTTTGTGCACCAATTTTCGTATGTGCATTAATCAAGCCGAATAGTTTGGCCGAATATTCGGCCATTTGGCCACGCTCCTGGCTGAATATTCGGTATTCGGCCTGAGCCGAATATAGTATTTGTTACATCACTAATTTACATATCAAAAATACTGTATATATTGATGAAATATAAATTGTTAAAATCTGTCACTCACATTCACCATAAACAAAAACAGTTTTCAACCACAGAGATGACCTTTTATTTGTGGCTATGTTGGCCAACTATCAAATTATTTGTTTTTAATTTCTGACATTGTCGCCAGATATGTTTTAACTGTTGCATATTTTCACAGAGACATAGCCTCAAATAAAAAGTTATTTCTGTGGTTGAAAACTGTTTTTCTTTCTAGTGAATACAAGTGATTGATTTTAAGAAGACAATTTGTTTTTTCAATATATAAGTTAAGTAACCATTTAAAAACAAAGAGCATTTTTTCTTTTTAGGTGGTTACTTAATGTATTATACAGTTTGAATCATGTTAAATGCTACATTAGACATGCATGTATTTCATGACATATACAACAATTCTGTTCTATTTTTTGAAAAACGCATCCATTTATATCTGCATTTTCAAACCTGAGGATGACCGTTTAAAATGGAAGAAAACATTCGTTTTTGTTTTATTTCTTTTATTTTTGCTGGTTTATTGATATTTATGTCTAATTGAGGTTAATTATATTAATTTATACCAGTAGTTTCATAGATTGTAGAGTATTTCTTTTTGAAAAAAGAATAAAACAGGAAATAAAATATAATGCTATGATTTCTTTGAAGAAGAAAACTGTTTATTATAACTTTATAACTGTATTACTGTTTATAACTTTGAATATATTGTAAAGTATTTCTTTTTTCAAAAAGAAATACTTTACAATATATTCAAAGTTATAAAAGGTATAAGATTTCATTGAATTCATTTTCGAGGCAAAGTAGAATGTAAACTGTTCTTACTGTTATAAAAATAATTGATATAAAAATGAAAATCTTACAACTATTGAGAAATGCAATGCTTAATAGTAAAACATGCCCTCCACAAATATCCTAAAAATTGCATTAATTTTTAAGGTATTTATGGAGTGTTGTTTGTGAAAATTTTGACTAGTAAATGATACAAACTAATTACTATACAAAATTTATCATAATTTTAAGATCAGATTAATCCTAGAAGCATTCCATTGTGAGATAAGACTTATTAATCAGGTGCAACTTATTTTTATCAAATGTTAAGTATAAAAAAAAGATGTCAATTGATGTATTCAAACCATTGACTTCACCATAAGAAATCAGCATACTATTGTGTCTGTTGACTAAATAAACTGAACAATTATTGAAAATGATATAACTTAAAAGTTAAATTTTTTATTTATATAAGAATATATTATAAGATATGTTTAAATTAAATATAATTATTAATTAGAATTTGTTTTATAACAGATGTGACATGACAGCTTACTCATTTATAACATAAGAATAAATTAAACAATCAAGAAGAAGGTTTTAACATATAAAGAATGAACACTGGAAACATTTTTACTGGTGAAGAGAAAGTGAGTAACTTTTTTATATTATTATTATTATTTGTAAATTATTTACTGGTATATTTAATTTTTTAAGTTACTATTTTTTGATGTATAAATTTTACTTTAGTTGTATTTTAATCTTTCATTAATATTAAAGTATGTAAGCTTAGTCATAAGCAAATTTTATAAATCAGTGATATATTTTTTTATCTAAACTATTTATTTAAATCACTCATTGATGAATTTGAGATGTTTTTTATATATATACTTTGTAACAATAGTTGAAATAAAAACATAATTACTTTGTTATATCAATACTTCTTTAAATGATGATATTCTATTTAGCATTATAATTAACTTATGAAATTTTATTTAATTTTGAAATTCAACATGAAACTTTAAATTTGTAATAAAAATGTTTTTGGAATTCAGTTATATAAGCTAAATACATTATCAATAATGTTCCCTTTGTGTTTGGACTTTAGCTTGACAGCATAACTTTGCTCATAGTAATAACTGCAAACTGGGCATGTTTAAATATTAATATCAAAAACACTCACCAAACCAGAAAATCCAGAGTATTTTGTATTTTCTTAAATCAACATTATACTGCTGGATTTTCTGGTTTGGTGAGTGTTTTTGATATTAGTGTAATTTCACTGTAGAAGTGCTTATTGGAGAATAGTATGAGCCCACTTTGTCCCACTTTTGTAAGAAAAACTTTACAACCATTCAAAGTACAGAGATGATAAATTTTAAGGGCTAATTTCAACAGTCCAAAGATAAAAAAGTTTATATGTGCATCATCAGTGATTTCCTGGACATATATTTGGTATTCATGCTATATCCTTTTCACTAATAATCTGCTTCCATCTGTATCATAAAAGTCACACACATGATTTATATGTGGTTGTTTTATCTTCATGGACTCGCCTTTCTTTTGCTTCATTACCATATAATGCAGATATTTTCATATTTGTACAAAAGCTCTAGCACTTCTCATTGGCTAAAGCATAGTTAATTTTCATAATGTGCCAACTCAGTGGTGGTGTAATTTTCCAGTATAATTTAAACTAACAATAATCATTAGTGATGTAACGAATATTCGGCCTATTTTTCACTATTCGGCCGAATACCGAATATTTAGTCACTATTCGGCCGAATACCTAAAAACAGGAATAAGAATAACAAAAACACAGTAAATTAATCATTTTGGTAACTTTTATTAATGCTGAAAATTAAACTATAATTATTAAAGTTAATAAGAAATAGCATCTAACTCTAGTATTAAATTATTTCGTAATTAAATAATATTATAGCCTTTATCTAGCCCGATATCTTATGGCATTGATGGCGTGTAGGTTAGAATGTATCGGGCATTAATATTATTGTTTAGTTAATTATGTTATATTCGTATTCGCGTATATTTTAATATTTTTTACGATATTTTAAAATGATTTACGAAATGTTTTATTGAAACTTATCGTACTTAATGAAAGAATTATTTATCTATTTCTAGAAGATGAGTAACTAATATATAATTTATTTTATATATAAAGCAAAGAATGAGCATTTCTCATTATATGCAAAAAATAACATTTGAAATCATGTTAATTTTAAAAATATAGACAAAAACAATAGCATTAAAATATCACAAAACTTCACAAATAGAAAACCTTCAATAATATATTTGAACTGTTCCACAACTGGGCAGAAACTAGACCATATGTCCCCACTAAAGTATATCCTTAGGGCACTATTCAGTCTACAAACACGTAGTAAAAACAAAATTTTAGAGTTAAAAAGATCGATTGCAAATAAAATAACTTATAAGTTATAACTTACATCTAAATATTAACAACTGCCGAATCATAGCAGGCTATTTATGGCTATTACATAAATTATAAATCAATTTGGCACTAGAGGTAGACGTTAGACTCCATCTCATATTAACTTTAATAATTATAATTAAATTAATTAATTTAAATAATTTAGACCTACTGGAAGAAAAAATCTTAGTGACAGCGGTCCAATAGAGAGCAGAGTGTGCGATCCTTGCCATAATGCGGTTTGCGCGCCAATTTTCGTACGTGCGTTAATCAAGCTGAATAGTTTGGTCGAATATTCGGCCATTCAGCCACGCTCCTAGCCGAGTATTCGGCTGAGGCCAAATATACTATTCGTTACATCACTAATAATCATGCATTCTTGCAGAAAACTTTCTTGTTGACAAATTCAGTTTCAAAATCATTTGCATTTCTTGGATGATATAAAAATATTGCCTAGACTTACACTTAAACAGATAGATCTATGCTTTATCTAAAATATGATCAGATTTCTTCCTATCCCTATCCTCGGGTAATTTTTATAAAGTCTTTAGGCATTGATTTCCTGCTCTGCAATGTACTGAAAAAGGATTTAATGAACACAGGACTGTACTTCTTTTCTAAGTCTAATTCCTGGACAGTTATGCAGTTACTTGTTGCTGGAGAGATCTTTACTTGAAATACAACAGTTCTTTGAGTGGTATGATTTTCACCAGTGACCAAAGCTTTTACTTTCTATTATCTCTTGTGGTTCAGCAAGTCTGGTTGGGTATATATCACAGTTTTGTCTGCCTTGTTTGCTATGCAAAATTTGTTTTGTATACAGTACACAATATATTTCCATCTTTGAAATATGCAGTTTTTTTTCTCTTACTTTTTTGAATAATTGCACTATAATGATATCCTTCCTTAGGAAGTGTTGTTAAGTATCTTTTGCAACAAAAGCAAATTTCAGAAAGAATTTTATTTTACCAGCTAATATCATTAACAATAGCAGATATGACTATTTGAAAGATGATGTATGGACTGTTTTACTTAAGTATTCTACTTAAGAAGAACATGTATTTTTCCCAAGGCTGAATGAAACTATCTGTATTTAATAGAAAGATTGGAGGATAATAGTCTAAAATTAATTACAGTCATCCTGCATAATGTTCATTTGGGAAATGTCTTGCCACATACATCTCGTAAGGATATAATATTGGATATGTTGGTCACTGTGGAAATCTTGTAGGACATTGGCCTAATCTGGTGGAAAATGTAGTTGGTATATGGAAAAGCTTGTTAAGAACTTGAGAACACTGATCTAGAGTTCCTTTTGTACAAGATGATTGTGCTACCAGGTTTAAAGTTTACTATGTAACTAGCATTACTAGGTCCTAAAATTTAGTTTTCAGAAAATGTTGCAAAAAGTTTTCAGATTTTCTCAAATTTAAAATAAATATTATATTACAAATAAGAAAATTGATATGCAGGAATAATTACAGTAGTAATTGTTTATTATGTATGTGTACAGTATCTTGGCTATTTAGTCAATGCAGGTACACTACAGTGTCTCATAAAGTTTTGCCTAGTATGTTTGCATAACATCAGAATTGCATAATGTACTATTTCACAGAATGTATTGTAGACATTAAGCAATGTATGACATGGCTACTGACTGTTTTGAATATATTAAATTACTATAAACCATTTGTATATAACTATCAATTGTTGTGTAAATGTTCTTTTTTCTGTTTATGATATTAAAAACTATTGTTTAAAAATATTTGAATAGGTAACAGTAGGGTTTCACATAGTATCATTGATCTGTATTTTCATTGTACACAATATAAATCCAATGAAAGCATATTTATTGTTAATAATTATTTTTTCATTTAAATGCTGAAGATATCTGATATGAATAAGAAATATGTTAAAAAAAATCTAAATCATTTTTCTTTTTTTCATATAAAATGAAAAAAAGAAAAATGCAAATAATGCTTAAATTAACTAAGATTCAGATTTTTTAAAAATTAGATACTTAGTATGTATTATTGTAATTTTTTATATTTTAATTTTTAGCTATGTCATAATAAGAATGATGATAATACAGTGAATTTTAAAATAACTGTTGTAATTAATTTACAGGAATTATCTACAGTGGATTTTAAAATAACTGTTGTAATTAATTTACAGGAATTATCTGACAAAAGATCAGAAGTTAAAGGGAAAAGTTGGAAACGTGAACGTGAAGAGAGAGGGCGAAGACAACAATTGAGAGAACAAAACCAATTTACATCAACAAATGATAATACAGAAGTTCAAGATATTTTGCCACTTTCTTCTGATAACCAAAATATTTATATTGACATAAAAAATAATGAATGCCTTCAAGAAGAACTAACTAGGGAAACCAATGAAATTGTGGAAGAAAAAAAGGGATGGGGAGATGGTTGGAAAAGAAAAAAAGGTAATATAAATAAGTTACCATCTTGTGTTAAATTTAATGATTAAAATTTAATTAATTTAGAATATTCTGGAATAAAAGATTGATTCAGAGTGGAACTCAAACCTGCAACTTTTGCTTACATGCAAATATATTGCCAATTAAACTACCTGAACTTCTGTCCAATTTTCACTTCCAGCTTAATTCATTTAGAAGTTATAACTGCACAGGTTGCTAGTCTTTCAAATGTTGATGATGATGGCACTTAGTTGGTTTAAGCTTTTATCCTCGCATGATACGCAAAATAAAATGATAATATACAAAATACAATGAACCAAATGTGTTACAAAATACTGTACAAATACAAATACTGTGTTACAAAATAAAATGAACCAGTCCCATAACTCAAGAATGACGAAAAGTGGAAGGATTAGTTAATTATGACTAAACAAGATGCAAGGGAACTGTAAATGCCCAAAAGTTGGTTTGTGTGTGTGTCAGAGATCTCAGGATTATATAGTCCTATTGGGGATTTTTCATCAAGGTCCAATGGTATGTGGGATCAAAAACATGCAGTGTACATGAAAATCTAAACAATGTTTACTCTGGGATAATTATTGATAACTTGTGCCATTGTTGAGTAACGTTAAAATAAACATGTAATTCATTCATAAAAAATTGATATTTAGAAAATATCAATTTTTAATTTATAACACTAAAATCAGATGAAATGCTAATGATAAAGTCTTTAAAACAAATCCTGTTTTGAAATTCTATTTTTAAATTTACTTGTAAAAAGTTTTAAATAATCTGCAAATCTTTTTCAGACCCCCAGCTATGTACTCTTAAGAAACTACTTCCATGACACTAAGTTATTGTTATCCTTTGGTTTTAGAAGTTATTGTCATTGCAGAATATCAGTGCAAATGGTGCTTGAATATTCAATACCCAGTATCCTCCAGGAAATCGGTATCCAGATCCATAGGCACAAGTTTCCATTTACACCTCCCAATTTTTGTTTAGTATAATACAATCTAAAACTTGCATTTATATAACTTTTAAAAATTGTAAATGAGCAAAATTATTTAAAATAATTGGTAAATATTACATTATTCTATATAGCTGTTTTTAATTGAATGTATTTGCTGACAAATTACTGTCTGATTTAAAAAAAAATTATTATAAGACTCTGAAATCACTAAGTTAAAATTTTAAAACAACAACTTATATAACATATTTTCTCAACTGTAAATTTTATCTATTAAATTACATAGTTTTGAAAGAAGAGAGATACTATTATATATTTTATTTATATATATATATATATTTGTAATATGTAATATAAATTTTTAATGATAATGTAATATATTACATTTAAAACTATAAAAACCAATTTTAACCAAATAATATATGAATTGTAATGTTGTAATAAATTAGTTAATTATAACCAATGTAATAAAAAAATTTTTCACAAGTTTCTTTAGATTCTAGTATTATTAACCTAACAGATGTTCAAAGTTTTCTCTGTTGCATGTGATGCCATGATTGAATTTTCGTTGATGTTAAGCCTAACGAAAATTACACATTTTTGAAAAGAATAATTTTGGCTATTGTGTCGTCCAAAATTATTTTTTTTATTTTGCACAAACAAAATATATCTATTAATAAATATAATAACCAAAAAAATTATATTTTAAAAGTTAGTTTTAATATAAAAATTATAACAAGTAGCGACATCTAGTTTCAAAAAGATTCTGACGCTGAAATGAGATATTTTGGGTCAACTGGATGAGGTCAGAGGTCACGACTCTGAGATATGTCGGGAATAACACAGGACAGGTTAATGTTATAAAAAATTCAAACACTTTTTTTAATAATGGATTACATATTAATGAATACCAATTTATATACTGTATATTGATATTTATTAATAAGTAATCCATTATTAAACCTGAAAAGTTCCTGGGGTTTGCCTGAATTCAATTGCAGATCCCTTAAAATACGATGGTACCTTAACTACATCAATAAATATATCTTACCAAATGTTGCTTTAATATTTAAAATGTGCTTACTAATAAAAATGTTAAAAATAATAATAACTATAATAATTATCATTTAACAAATGTATATTTATTAGATACACTGTGTATAAAATGTTGTTTGATATATAATAATATAAATTGGTAATTAAGTCTTTTAGTACATTTGATTTATTTAGTTGTATTAATTTTAGAAAATAGTATTGAAGAAGAAAATGAAGTAATTGATGTTCCTAATGTTAATAAACAAGATGAAGTTTACAGTTGTGAAGATAAAACATTTGAAGAAATACCAAAGGTAATAAATTAATTTTTTTGCAATTTATTCTGCAAAATTCTGTTATAAATGTCTAAACTAAACAGTTATAATTTAAAAAATATTTTGGAGATTATGTAATAAAATTTTCAATAGTAATCTAAATGCTGTAAAATAATAATTTGTGATGATATTATTATATAATACTAGCAGATGAACTTGGTGTTGCTTGGGCAAAAAGTAACATTAGCAAAGATTAAGATTATTAGATTATAGCCGATCTTACCCGTTTTCACTGGGTTCAAGAATTAGGTCCCCCTCTTCTGAGACTAATTACAGAATTTTTAGATGGGTCTAAAAATATGTTTGATTTTCCACAAAAATTCAAAAAACCATATCTAAATAGTACAGTAGAAGCCAAGTTCTTCAGGGTAATCTTTAACCTTCTCTCTCTCTCTCTCTCACGGGAAATTTTCAAAAATCCCTTCTTAGTGTGCATTCTCATGATGTACCCAAACTGTACTAAATTTCAAGTTTCAACTCCTAATTGTTTGGACTCTGCGCTTATTATTATCCCATCTCAATTATACATATATATATATATTCTGATTTATTTTCCATTCTCATAATATTTAAAAGTAAGGGGGAGTTGTTATTTCTGTTGTGTTGTTCAATAAAATATTGAACAACACAGAAATAACAACTCCCCCTTGAAAAATTCTGAATTTAAAGTTTTTTAAACATTTTTATGAAAATAAATATCTATTTAATAATTATTTTATTGTTTGATGTCACATTATTATTGATTTAAATTATTTTTGAAAATCTTTGTATATATAAAGTTTTCTAATAAGTTACAGAAAATAATTCTTGTAACATGATACTGTAATTGTACTACTAATTATTACTAATTTTACTTTTTTATCTTTTGATATTATATCTAAACTATTTGTTTTTGTGGTTAAAATATCTAAATTGTTTTAATTGTTATTTAGTATTTATTTTAAATGTATGTATTTATTATGTAATTTATTAATATATCTTTTATATATTTTGCATATACTGGTCACAAAAAGTTAGAGATTTTGCAATTTCAAAAGAAAAATGTGATATGTAATTTTAGCAAATACTGGAGATGGTTTATCAGCATGGATAGTTATATTATATGTAAATTAACATATGACATCACAACATGTGGCATGTGAGCTCTGATACAAATCCCTCCAGAAATGGGAAACTTTTTGCTTTTCCCTCCAGGTAAATTTTCATGGAAAAGTGATTGAGATTGCTGTTCCATGAAAATTTTTGAAGGTTATTAAATAAATCATTTTTGTAAGAAGCAAAACCTCTTTAAATTGATTATACGTGTTTTTCATTGTTATAATAAATAAATGTATACATAATATAGTAAAAATGTATATTCACAAGCAAAATTATGTGCATAACAGTGGGTTATTTCATTTAAAATGAAATTTTCTTTAAACCAAAAATGTATCTATAATTGTCCACATTTATTTCAGATTATTTTAACTTAGAAATAGTGGGACATCAGGTAGATTTCTAAAAGCAATTAATTATCATGCAATTTTAAAATAAAAATTAAGACTTAATGTTAATTGCTTTTCTTAGATTGGATATCTCATTAAATGTTAAATTATAATAAACCAAAAAATAAATAAGACTTTTTAAGAGTTTTAATTATCATCTATTTATTAGAAATTTTAATAAATTGCTGTGTGTCAATAAATAATTTATGAAAAATATAATTTTTCTTTTTACTCTTTTTTTATTTTTAAAATTTAAGTGTGCCATGGAAATTAATTATAGGTTCAAGTGTGCCATGAGATAAAAAAAAAGGTTGAAAAACACTGGTCTAGATGTTTTCAGAATTTTGTGTCCCCTTTGAGGGATTAATCTGTAACATTGTCTAAATGATAATTAAACATTGACAACGGACATAGTTGTTGGCATCTTAAGCCTGTTTTATGATCATCCTTTGTGACATGGAAAATAGATAATTGCACTGTTGTTTTACAGTCATATAAAATTGTATGGATCAGTTTCTGCAATTGGTTTGAGAGTAGATTTTCTACTTCAAACCAAGCTTGAATCTAGCAGATGTAAAAACATTCTAGTCAGTCAGAGGACTGTAAAATCATGAAGCATTCTAGTAAGATAGTAAAATTACATTTGTTATTAGAAGCTATTATTTTTAATCAATCAGTCACTGTATATTTTAACCAACAGGAACACTTTTAAGAAATCCACTAGTTGATTGTGAAACAGAAGTGAAAGTAAAAACTGTGTCTGTTTTGCATACAGACAATTCTAAAACATCACATTTGATTGTATGGCTTCTGCTTTCTTGACAATTGTGAAACAGACTTTACAGTCAGGTGTATGGCAGTTTGATGTTGCTATAGCTTTAGGAGTTTTGCAATGGTAAGTCAGCTGTTCACAAGATTTCTACAATGGTGAAATATTGCAGATCAACCCAGGAGTGGTTGCCAGTAGCAAGATCACTTCAGAAGATCCTCAATTACTTGTATCAAATTCCATGAATCACTTAGAAATGCTTCTGATGTCACCATGTACTCAAATGGTACAAAACTGTCTTTATGAATATTGAACAAGAGCAAGGAGGTCATTAAGATATAAAGCATTGACATCAAATCACTGATGTTAAAGATATATCTTAGTCCAACAGTACATGTCATGGAATACCAAGTGACACTGTGTACTTTTTACAGACAAATCTCATTTTGCTGTTTATCTTGACACTTGATGAGGTTATGTAGTGATCAGGAACAGGGAGGGTAAATGGAACCTCACTATATGCTTCCATCTACCCTTCCTTTGCCCAAACCTAGTTATGGTTTGGACAGAGGTGTGTTTTATTATATTAAGTCAGTAAGAATGCCTCAGTTTAACAAAATGTGGTTGTTGAACTATTACAATTCTGTTTCATGCAGTTAGAATTCCATGCTGTATGAATTCCATTTTCTTGAAGAAATTACAACCAATCACTGTGTTAGGAACACGTTTCAGGAGCTGGAAATCATGGGATTGAATTATGGCTGCCTCCAAGGTCTTTTGACTTTAATCCTATTGAGAACATTTGGGATATTGTATGACATCTGTCTAACCATGCTCCATATCCTGGTATGTAAATGACAGATCTCATAATGTGTTTTCTGTAATATGGGATGAGCTACTGTAGACAATCAGTGGCAGATACAAGAGGAGGACTGCAGGGGCTTAAGCCCTTCCCAATGACACAAAATCATTAAAATTTGCTTGTTTGAACTTCAAAACATTTTTTTTAAGAACATTTATACGGCAAATATGGTTTATTGGACCATATTTGCCATCATATGACTTATTGGACATGTGCACAATGATCATATTAATCATTATGTACTGTACATGTTAGTAAAAAGTAAATATTAATTATTCAAATATTTTTAAGTTTTGAGTTAGCTTTCCTTTGGGTACTTCGGATCTGTTACTGCAGACAATCATTGATAATTTCATTTCAAGTATGCCTTGTAGGTGTCAAAATATTTTTTGATACAGGTATCAAGATTCAGAGGTATGGAAATTCTCTGATCTCTCTAATAAAAATATAATAGTTGGGACATAAACATACTTTAAAAAATTCACAAAAGAATTCTTTTCTTCAGACATAGTTACAAAAATGTTCTTCAACTGTTGTTCCTTCGTACACCTTTAGGATTAACAATTTCATTAGCAGAGATGACCTTTCTATAAAGGTTACTATTTTCTGCCTTTATGGGCACAACAGAAGTGTACAAAGGCATACGAAGGGACAACAGATGAAGGACACTTTTATAGATATGTCCAAAGAAAAGAATTCTTTTGTGAATTTTTTTAAAATCTCTGATCTCCTTCCTACATTTTGCCTATATTGCTGTTTTGTTGTGTTGTGTAAAGAAATTATACAATAAATTGTTTGTTTTCGTAAATGTATTCTTTATCCTTTGTATTATAGTAGCTTCACTGATATTTCAGTTTGTGTAACATGAGTCAGAAAAATACATTCTTCATTTCATGCAATATCCCTAACTTTTTGTGACCAGTTTATTATTCCTTTAAATTGAAGTTAATTGTATAAGTAACAACTGTTTAATAAATTATGAATTTTATGTAAATATTTAATATATTCCATTTATAAATTTATAGCCAATAATTTAGAATGAGAATAAATATATAGCTTGATTAGATTACTGTATGGTAAGGAATTATCCTACAAGCATGAAGGTCTGAATTTGAATCTTCTCAGTGTCTCTTTTTTTTGAGCTGGTTTGTCTGTTGTTTTCTTGCCTATAATATTAGCCTGTAATAAGCAAAATTGTGATCCTTCATATAAGCTTATTTTGAAATAATAATTTTTATATAAGATACTAATTAATATACTGGTTTATACAAGGAATTTCTTTGTTAGGATGATACTGAACCAACTTTTTGTGAAGATGATGAACTTAAAGTAAGTATATTATCTAAATATTTTAATAAATTAAAGCAAATTTAATAAGTCACAGTTACATTTAAATTGTATATACAGTCAAACCTCGGTTTTTGAATAATTTGGTTCACAAACATAGTTTTGAACTCATATTTGCCCTGATTGATGTATGATAACTCAGTTGCTGAATAATCTACTTGGCAAGAGCTGGCCACAGATTAGAGAGAGACAGATGGCCACTTCCTATACTTCCTTTGTTAAAGAAAGTTGACAGCTTGACCAATCAACAACAGGATTACTAATTTAGAAGTTAGTGGTGCTGAGATCACCTTGCATCATTAGAGGTCACAGCATAAATCATTGATGATGATGTTACTTAATTTAATTAAATTAATTTTGATGCACGTGGGGAAAGATACTATTCCCATTTTTCAGTATGTATTAATAAAAACTGCATTAATTGACATTTACATAATATAAATGGCATTCAAGAATTTGTGTTTAAATGTGATTAAATTAAATAACAAAGATATATTAATATAATATTATATATTATAATATTGATATTTAATGTTTATTAATACTGAGTAGCCAGTAACCAAAACTAAAAATAATAAAATAATAATTAAAGGTCTGGTCTTTACACTTAAACTAAAACTAAAATTAAAAATAAAATGAAAAATAATTAATTAATTAAAATCAAATCAATTGAAACATGATATTTTGGAAAGTGTGGATAAAGTACTTGTTATCTGTCCTGATTGATTTGGTTATATTTCATGCAAGCTTGATTTATAGCATTTCTATGTGTAAAGTGTTGGTTTTGTTTGACTGTGACAGAACATTTTGCTTTTAATATATAGCCAATATAGAACAGATGTAGATAATATATTACTGTATTTACTCACATATAAGACGATCTTGCATATAAGACAAAGTGTGACTTTTAAAGATCAAAATAAAGAAAATTAAATTTATTAATACAATTTTAATTTTATTTCGTTTAATCACACAAAAAATATTATCAAATGCACGTAAATGCACACATTGTCCTGCAAAGATTACTAGCATTTTAAACTTTAACGAAAAATTTTGTAAAATCAACAACATAATTTGTTCGTGTAAAGCTGGATAATCAAGAACCTTTTTTTGCCAATTCTCAAGTCCAATTCACTCTCTGTCGATTCCACTTACGAGTTTCTCTGAATAATCATCATGGTAATGGATTAAAACTTATATTGGGCTCTTGTGTGATTTTGGAATTTTGTTTGTTTTGTTAAGTTACGGCAAACGTAACACTTGGGCAATCTGCCTAGGGGATGCCTTTCAGGGGGTCTTTTTAAGGGTAACTGGCATGGTTATACATGTGGAGAAAATCTGGAAAACTGCACGTGGCCAGCCCGTCCAGGCGAGGCGCAAACCCACAACTGAACTCACTATGTTTAGAGAATGGAACTGTTTGGCCACTGGTGGGTTGAATTTGGAATTTCAATTTGGAATTCAATTCAAAAGCTTTGCTTTTCCTTTTACTATCCATCTTTACTCCTGACAATACACAAGAATGACTCAAACAATCCAGATAAAATAGTTGTTTTTAAACACGAGGGCGAACATTCAGTAAAAATATGAATACACAGGTGACAAAAATTATTGCAAAAATGCAAAAAATCCTTCACTTGCGCATATAGGATGACCTAGGTTTTTGGAGGAGTGAAAAATAAATAAAATCCTTGTCTTATATGCGAGTAACTATGGTATATTAAATATAATAATATATCAATCAATCAATCAATCTTTATTATTTGATATAACTTTTGTTATTACAAAAGGGGGTTAAAAGAACATTATCGTTTAAAGGTAGCTACATGAACAAAGAAATTGTATAATTTATACAAAGTTAGCTTAGAAAAATTATCACCGAGTATAATTTGATAACAGAAATCAGATGGCAAAGTAGCAGCTCGGGTATCCAAAAAAGAAGTTACAAGAATCGAGAAGGTGTTTTCTCATATCCATCACTACTGATCCACAAAAAGAACATTCTGAATCGTCCGAGATATTAATTGATTTGCCATTTAGGTTTATGGAGAACCTATTTAGTCTAAACTGTGCACCAAATGACTTTAGTTTATAACTCAAATCAGACAATAAATAAGGCATTGGACTCCACTTTCCATTAAGGAAGATTTCACTGTTCCAGCCTCTTTCAGTCAAATATTGAACATCCCTAAACCAATACAGGTCTCTCAATTGTCGATCACAGTCCAGAAAGAACTGACTCTCACTTAAACACATATAGCTATATGACAATCCTATATTATTTAATAATCCTTTAGCGATAGCTGGCCATGGCTTCAAAAAAGAATTAGCATCCATCTTTGAAAGTCTTGTATATGTCAATTTTCAATAATCGTCATCCGGTAGGTCAACTAGTTTCCTCCAAAATCTAAACAATTTTATCACCAATCCAATTGCGAGGGGAGGTCTTCTCAATTCCATTCTCAAAGCAGACCCCAAGACAGATCTGTTAATATGAAACACCCGCTTAAAGTAGAATAATTGTATCGGTTCAAACTTGTCCACTAAAAGACTGCCCCAAACCGGGAAAGCATAAAACATACTTGGTCCAATCAAAGAATCAAATAGTTTAAAGTAGTTATTTAATGAAGACGCTTTGATTTTAATAAGTAACAAGACGAGATTGGAGATCTAGATCTTGCAGCAGGTAACACCTTGTTTAAATGATAGGAGAATGTACCGTGTGAAGAGAAATAGATACCCAGATATTTAAAGTTAGACGCAATTTCAAATCTATGGTTTTCTAAACTAAAACTATCTGTTTTTTTAAGTTTTCCACCTCTACGAAAGATCATAAGCTTTGTCTTTTCCAAATTAATTGCCAATCGATTATCTTCACAGTATTTCCAAGTAAGATTAAGTCTTTCTCTAAGCGAAGAAGCCGAATTAGCCAAGAGAAGGATATCATCAGCATAAAGAAGACAGTTAATTTCAACATGAGAAGATAAAGGTATCATAGAACTTTTACCTCTCAGAAGCCCAGGGAGATCATTCAAAAACAAAACAAAAAGGATAGAACTCAGTGGTTCTCCTTGAGGTAGCCCTCTATTGGACTCAACATAATCAGTGCTTAATGAAAAAGTTTCTATAAAATATCTAGTATTGGAGAAGAGACTCTTAAGTAAGTTGACAAAAAACGAAGAAAGACCAATGCTTCTAAGCTTATACCATAACAAATCATGATCAACTGTGTCGAAAGCTTTCTTGAGGTCAATAAATGCGGTATATAATTTCCCTCGTTTCCTCGATAGTGATATTTGAATAAGACTGGTCAAAATAAACAAATTATATTCAACACCTCTATTTTTAACAAATGCTCCTTGAACAGGTGTAACAATATTAAATTCGTTCATCCAAATCCGGAGTCGATTTGCAACAATAGTTGAAAAGACCTTTCTAAATACATTAATTAAAGCGATTGGTCTATAATTAGTTGGCGTCTGCCTACATCCCTTCTTATATATCATTCTCAAAGCAATTTGTTTCCAAGATAGTGGAAAGGAGCGCCTAGACCAAAAGGAATTAAACATATCTAATATATCCATTAGTATTTCTGTAGAAAGGCATTTTATCATTTCATTCCTTATATTGTCAGGACCTGGGGCCTTAGATGATCTTAGTTTTCTGATTACAACTTCTAATTCGCTCAGGGTAATAAAGTCATCCAAAAGAGGCACAGTATTATTAAGACTTACATCGATATAAATTACTGTATCTGGTCCAGCGAAATACTCTTGCAAATAGTTTAACCAATCCGAGGGAGATATAGCATTTTCACACGGTTTCTTAATTCGAAACTTATTGACTAGTGACCAAAAATCTCTAGTATTTTTTGTCTTCAATAATAGTGAATTTATTTTAGCCAAAAAGATCTTTTTCTTCGCCTTACATAGCGACTTGTAGCTTTTATTTAATTTACAATATTCGTCCAAGAGGTTTCTACTTTTGTTTCTTCGAAACATTCGTAGTATTCGGTTCTTAGATTTCTTTAGACGTAGACACTGTAAATCAAACCATTGCTTCTCAAATGATAACAAGGAAATGTTCTTCTTGACCATCCCACATCGTAAAGCCGAAGTCAACAAAATGTTTAATAATTCATCATAGTAACTCTGCGCATCCAGCGAAAAAGTGGTCTTAATCGAGGTATACAGCGAGCTAACCAAAGATAAATAGTCATCCGATCTATCTTGTTTCCATACGTAACGAATTTTTGGGAGTTTCAGAGTCCGTACACTATCTGTCGTAAATTCAAATGAAATTGAGATTGGAAAGTGATCAGAATTAAAAATATCAAGAACTCTAAAATCCAATAATCTATCTATTAAATAAACATTTACTGTTATTAGATCTATAACAGATAGACCAACTGTTGAAAGAAAAGTGAATTTAGCTGGATTGTCTGAGGCGCATCGACCATTTAAAATATATAATCTGTGCGACTTAATCAGTTGTAAAAAACTTTTTCCTCTTTGATTCAATGTTAAGTCATTAGATCTTCGGGAATTTAGAACATTGATATTACTCCCAGCATAAAAATTATCTAGTTCCTCGCCTATTCTGGCATTCATGTCACCTAAAATAACTATATCGTCGTCAGGGAAATTCATTAACAAGTCTTCCATTTTTTTTAACAGAAAATCATAAAGATCTATTCTCATATAAACAAGAACAATAATCAAGCTTTGACTAAGTGAACAAGAAAATCTTCCATAGTTTAATTTAATCACCATAAGATTATCGGAGTTAAACAACAATTCCGAGGAGCCCAATTTCTGGGAAACTGCAAGAATAAGACTGCCATAAGGATGACCGGGACCAATTGGCTTTTTAGCAAGTTGTTCGTATAGAAACAAATCTGAGTTCAACATAGAGAGAACCGGTTTGAAATGCTTAGTTAACCATGTCTCAGTTAAAGCAACTAAATCATAATTTTGCAATATATAAATGAACTCTTGGTCATTCACTGATAAGTCCAGTGTTCCTTGGCAATTCCAAGACAGTATCCTCATTTCTAAAGTTTTATTTGTCTCGTTAGCAGTTGTTCCACTTAACCTTTTTGGCTGGGTTTGTCTAAAAAAGTATCGATCTTCTGTAGTTCATTCGTATCCAAATTAAAAGTAAATCTGTCACCATCGACAGTCAGGCAGTCGGCTTTCAAAAATACTTTTTTTTTCAAAGATTTTGCTTCCGCAAAAAAAGGCAACAGTTTTCTACGCCTTAATCTTGATCTGTATGACAAATCGTCAAAGACTCTAATGCGCGAGAATGACGGCGACGCTTGAATTTTCTTTAAGTTTTTAAAGATAGCTCTTTTGTCATCTTGACTACAGAGTTTAAACAAAAAAAGTCGAGTACCCGATATTCGATAACTATTAACTACAGGAATAGACTCACCGCTCTGTCTTTTAAATGATTCAATAAAGCGATTAGCATTGTTAACTATTTCCTCGTCATCGCCACTCAAACCAGAAACAATGATATTATCCTTCTTCGAATCGTTATGAACCGAGTCTATATAATAATTTTGAAGAGAAAGTTTATCCATACATACAGTTTTAAAGGACGAAAGTTCAGCAATTTCTCCTTCCAAGCGAGACAGACGTTCGTCGTATTCCTTATGTAAATTAGACAGCCAGTCAAATTTCGACGACAATTCCTCCAGTTTCAATAGAATAGTATCAAAACGTTCCTCGAGGAGACACAGAATCTTCTGAGGTAGTTGAGAAGGAATATCCTGCGATGCAAAATAGTCCTCTAATCGAGATGATTTCAACGTTGGTTCGCTTGGAGATCGATGGCGTTTGCCGGCGGACGTTGAAGCTTTATTGTGAGGTGAAGAAGGTGGTGTACGAGACATTGGGCCTGGGTTAAGTTTCACTCCTCCAATAACAAGCAAAAAGAACAAAATTAAAAAAGAAAGTATCACAGTAGAAAAAGACATCTTCTATAAAGTCAATTAATGGAAGACAATAAATTGTAGTTCGAAACAGTAACTCGCAGAAAAAACCATATATAATAATATATTGCATTTGTAGATACTTTTATGCATGAAATACAGTTAAAAAGATATTAAAAGTAAAAAAATAAAGGCTCTGTTTTGGGGTCAAGAATGGATTAATCCATTTTATATTGTTTCTTATGGAAAAATTTGTTTCAGTTTTGGAACAAATCTGTTTTCAAACAACTTTTAGGAATGAATTAAGTTCAAAAACTGAGATTTGACTATCTTTTAAAATATTTTTCTTATAAATTTTAGCAGAAATGCTTTCATCTTGTATAATTCTGTTTTATTATATTTATAATTCTTTCTGTGGAGATTTCATATAGTTTATGTGATCATTTATTTAATTTATATTCTGAAATGATAGTAGTGTTTTTGTCTTGTGTTAAATTATTCTTAACAAAAAGGACTGAAATTATAATTATTAAATATTTTTCATTGTGTGAAGCAGTGCTTTCCATCTGGGTCAGTATTGACTCCTAGGGTTGATAAAAGTTTGAAAGGAGGTTGATGAGCAAATTACATACATATTGTATGTGCTTACATAATACAGTAGTCATCAGCTAACAAAACCATATGTAGTATTTGAATCTCTTTGATTTAACTTAAATCTGAGCATTATCAGGACATCAGCTAATATAATAATAAAATTTAATTTAAAATGAGTACTATAGTATATTCTGTTTCTAACGGCTGATATACCACCATATCTCATTGATACAAATGGTGGAGAGCAAAGATGTATATTATAGCATTATATTACCATATGAATATACAATATGTAGCAGTATTATCATAGTATTATGCTGTGTAAACTATTAATATTAGTTTACACAGCATAACACCTACATAGTTGGCTTGAATGTGTTTAGCAGTAAACCTGATATACAATAGTTTTTACCAAGTAATCTTGGTAAAATAGTTTGCTTGGTGACTCTATTTGTTGATGTCTTACATGAATCCTGTTGCCCACATCTGAGCTGTATAATAGCATGTATTTAAAAGTATTATGGTTTGTTTCTTGATGAAAATAGTAAAGCCTTATTATACTCTTTTGCAATAGGCTACCATGTATTGCTTTTCAGCCTATGGTAGACTATCATATGTTTAGATAATTGACTTATACAGCAGGTAAAAATCTAAACTAGAATTTTTAGCTGAAAATCTTGTTCAACTTATATACCAAGTTGACCTATACACTGGCTTATACAGTAATAGTATTGTATATCATTCATATTTTTTCTTGCTGGTGGTTGTTCAAATTTTTTCTGTAGTTAAGTGTTTGAATATGATTATTATTAAATAAGATCAGGTAAGTATTATTTATCCTGAAACAAAATGATCACCAGATTCAAACAAATGTGATAATTTAAATTTTTACAATTAGACTATTCTGTAAATTTAGAATTAAACAATATTATATTATTCTAATTTTAATTTTTAGAGGCAGTTAGAAGTGTTCTTAACAGACACTACAGAAAGACTTGCCATAAAAGCAGAATTGAGAGCTGCAAATAGTAATGCTGCAGGTTAGTTATGTTTTAAATTAATTCTGATCATAAAATTAATAGTTAACCCTACTGTTCTGTTTGGATTGACTATACAAATGTGCTGTTGGGATCAATATAATCCTTTTCTCCATGTATATATATTTATATATAGATAGATACTATCTTTTTAATAAACAATGCATATATCATTGGGGTATAAGTAAGTAACAGTAAATAAGTAATAAGTTTTACAAGTGTTTTTTATAGGTTTTACATGGCATATTTGTTTTTTTTCTCTCTCTACCTTATGTGAAAAATTTACATCTTTCACGTTTTCTGATTCTTTCATCTGTTAAACTTGCTGATGTGGAAGCTGTTTGAATTTTTTTACACTGCAACATGACTCTTCTGTCTTCAGCATATATGTTCTTGAAAATGTATGATCTTTGAGTAATTTACAAAGTTGTTCAACAAAAAATCTTTTGGTTGGTTTGGCATGCCAGTTTGCATTTATTTTGGACTAAAGCAGAATCGATGTAAGCAGGAACATAAGCATGTTATAGAAAATTATTATTGGTCAGCAGTTTGTTTTCTTTAATAGAAATATGAATTTGCAGCTTGATATCATGTGTCTATGACCACTTTACTTGCATTGTAATCCAAAATGATTTGTGATTTTTTACAATTATCATTTATTTGTTTCTCATAATGCATTGTGCCCGTGAGAATAAATTTTTCCCCTTTTTTAGAAAATAATTTACTACAGTAGCAGGGATCACTCTGGAAAATTTTTAAAAATCTCCAATTATTTTGCCAGTTTAAAATTTCTTTTTGTCACTTCAAATTGTTTATTGCTACCAGTTTACATACTAATTAATGCAGGTGTTGGTAGCCTTATCAGTTTGGAGTCTGGGAAGCAAAACTAATGTGTTAAGCAAGCATTAAATAAACACAGTAGCCTCTTCTCTGCAGAGACAGAGAATGTGTTAATTAGGTTAGCTACTAAATGACTAATGGCAGGTAGCATATACAATTTGTATATGCTGGACAAAATGATGATTCATGTCTTGGATGGAATGACACAGGATTTTGTTATGCTACTTAGAATGAAATACAATTGAAAAGTAATGAATTGTTTCTCTTTTGGAATTTTTCTTTTAATATTTTTGTATTGTGGTTAACTGTGGGTAATTGAAACCACAGATAACGTGGTGGCTATAAAAAAAAGGATCTACTGACCCTAACAGTAATTATGAAGCAATTATAAATTTGATAAAAATTTTTGAAAAATGTTTGTTGTTTTTGTAACTTCTCAAATTTTCTACTGTAAAAATAGTGATTTGCAGTCATATTGACCACAACAAAATAGCAGGGTAATCATTAATTTCTGTATTGATCATTGTATAAAAGTTTGTTACTCTTATTTTTTATATTGGAATTTAGAATTATGAATTATGAGAAATTAGACTTATTACACTTCTTATAAGAACATTTTTAAAAAAATTAGAAATTTTCTCCATTTAAAATAATTATCCAAATGTCAATTCAATATTATATTAAATGAAGAAAATGAAAGAATATTATTTTTAAATTTTTAAAAATCATATAACAGTAATGCATAGTATATAATATAATATGCATATATATGTACACTCATTACCATAAAAATTGGTGCACCAAGGAGGAGTTGTTGGAATTGAATGAAATTGTACACTCTGTGAGTGAGTGTAATGGTAATGTAAGTAAGTGATTATAAAATGAAAGAAGATTCTAGTACCCTGTTGGGTCACCTCTAGCTTGTAAAACGGCAGGTATGGAAGCATACAGATGCCTTATGGTGTCCTGTGGCATCTTAGTCCACAGTTGCTGCAAGCAGTTCTTTGCTTTGCTGTGAACAGATTTTTCATCAGTATATTATGCATAGATTTACAGGCCTATCTTATTGGTAGTTTCTGTCCTGGACATATGTATATATGTGTGAGATATATATATATATATATATATAAAATTATAATAATTGGTCATGTCACTTACATGTATTAATAATATGAACTATAACTTTAACCTCAATTTCATTTTCTGCAATTAATCAGTTTTTTGTTTCAGTTAAAAGTACAAATTAAAAAGAATTATGAATTAGATCTTGGCTTTTTAGTTACAGTAGAGCATCAATTATCTGAATACTGATCAACTGAAACATCTGTTAACTGAAAGTGTTCCAGTTGGCAAATTCAAATTTCTGCTAGTGCTGTGGCACTGCAATATTTGGTTATGTCTTGGGCTACTCCAATATTATTTTTGTTGGTGTGCGAGTTTTAGCTGGCTATACTGGTGCAACCATGAGAAGATACTTAAGGACATGCCAGTATTTAACGAGGCTTTTTTCCCCATCGTGAATGGTGAGCTTTGCTTGTTTTGTGTGGTGTTTTTCTCAGGACTGTGTGTCATGCTGAATTGGAACGTTTTTGATACTAGATTAACTTCCGAAATATAATTTTTTTGTTTTTATATTTTTCAATATATTTATTTTGTTTTTGCAAAATAAAGAAATAATTTTTAACCATACAATAGCCACAATTATTATTTAAAATAGTTTTCATTAGGCTTAACGTTGACAAAAATTCAATGCAAAGCAACATGCAATGGAGAAAAATTTCAATACAGGATAGGTTAATATATTTTTTTGTACATGATCAGTTACCTGAACAATCCCCATTCTGAATTTTTTTGGATAATTGATGCTCTACTGTAATAGGAATGTCAATTAAGAAAATAAAATTATAATTGTTATCAGATTATATTTATAGTTATATTTGTTGTGTCAAATATGATTGATTATTATGTTAATTACAGTTTAGATAAAATTATGTTGACAGTTAATTAACTGAAATTGAAATTTCTTTTATTCAGCCAACCGTCCAGAAGAATCTTTCTTCAGCAGATTAGATTCGTCATTGAAAAAAAATACTGCTTTCATTAAAAGATTGGTAAGAATAATAATCTTATTTTCATTTTCTAAGACTTAAGAAATTATTTTTGTATTTATGCAAATTTTTAATATTATAGTTTACTGTGTTTTCAAATCTTGTTCATAATGTTCTGGAGATAAGCTATCGGGAGGTTATTTATATTAATTTATATTGACCTATATTACCATAAATAAATAAAGATTAACATGTAATGTTTACATGTTGATGTGAATAATATCTAATTTTTAACATTTTTATTATATAAATTGAGAACAGTTTATTTAATACAGTTAATTAGTGCAACAATGAAAATGCAATAATTCAATTGTAATTAATTTTTGTAACATATTTCATTTGTTACAATAGCAGCTGTTTATTTTGCATTACACGATAAATTAAAATTAAATAAGATTTTTAATAACATTAAATCCAAAATTTTCAACCTTTTTTATGTATCAATCCCCTTAAATATTATATACAGTTGTACCTTGTACTTCAAATTTAATTTATTCCAGGAAGCTGTTTAAACTGAATTGTTTAGTCTGAATCAGTTTTTCTCATTAGAAATAATGGAAAATGAACTAATCTATTCCCACGCCCTAAAGAATACCCATTTCAATAAACTTAAAACAGCAAATGGCACATAATTTAAAGTAAAAAATAACACAATTAAATGCCAGAATAATAAATTAAAACACAAAATAAGTAAATGCTGTATAATAAAATCAAAATTGCATTTAATGGTTGCACACAGTTGACCCTGGCTTCTTAAACATGGCTGCAAGATCTGCTACATGTTTACTGCTTTCATGCTTCATGATAAGTTACCTTTTCATCTTCAATCATTGATACTACAACCTTTCTCTTATACTGTACTTTGTTGCTTCCACACACTTCTTGGATTGCCATGGTTAATAAGTAAAGGTTATATTGGGTTGAACAGAATGTTTTTGTGTATTTTTAACAGCTGTTGTTACTTAACAGAGATGTGTGATTTAATTATAACAGTTATTTAACATATTATTGTTAATGTGTGATTGTATTCTTTTGTTTAGAAGTGTATTTTAAGCTTCACATCTTGTTTGAATAAAATTAAGTTGAAATGTCTTCAGATAAAAAGCACATCAGGCATATTATGCTTTATGAGTTTTAGAAGGGACATAATGCCATACAAACAATAAAAAAAAATTTGTAATGTTTATGGGGAAGATGCTCCTAAACTTTGAACATGGCATGTGTTTTAAAAAGTTCTTTTCAGGAAATTTTAAATTAAAGGATACAGAATGTATGGGTCACCCAAAAGCTGTCAATGAAGAAAAATTGCAGGGAGAAATTGTTAAAAATTAACAAGTAACACACAATATATATAATCAAACACCAAAAATAAAGCAAGAAAAGCACTGAGAACATATGGGTGTAACATAAGAGCGAGAGATGACTTGGGCACACAACAGATTGCATTTACACTTTGAATGCATTTTTTCACTGTGTGTGCAGTTCAAACTCTGAAGAATTTGAAATAGGAGGTACCACTGTATATGCAACAGCCCTTATACATAATTTTTAAAAATAATCTATCTTTCTAAATTTATTTGAGAGCAAAAAACTATGTCAAATTTTCAATATTTATTAAAAAATATATTTGAAAAGTTATTGGCCCCCCCCCCACTCAACCTCTGTGGGATTAACACCAACCTGTTGGAAGTGGTGTGGCCTAAAACATAATCATATTGAATACTTAAATTCACAATTACAATAGAAATTTACACTTTACAACAAAATAAATTTCTATTGTAATTGTGAATTTAAGTATTCAATATGATTGTTACACTTTACACTTTATGAATTTACACTTCACAACAAAATAAATTTCATGGTAAATTTTCAGCAATGTTACTTAACTTTTGATGATCACTCAATTTCCTAAGAGTAAAATAAAGAAATTATTATAACAATTTTGTAATTTTTAAATTTATTAAATTTTTTATTACAGAATTGTCTTCAGTAATATAATGTATATGTTACCGGCAAAACCCGATTTTATGCCAAACTAGTTTGGCATAAGCGTGTCAGGCAAAACTTGTTTAGAATTATTATTTAAGTATATTAATGGTTAAAGTAAAATTAAAAGGCAATCAGTTAGATGAACAATATTTATTCAAACATAGTCTACTTAATAATTATGGTAATTTATTAGAATAGGTTAGGTTAGGTTAGAATGTGCGTCCCCACAGTTCCATGTCTTCTGATTGCTGGACTTGGAGACAAACTGCCACCTTCGATACCTAGGGTAACATTAACCCCTTTTTTTATAATTAAGTAGACTATGTTTGAATAAATATTGTTCATCTAATTGATTGCCTTTTAATTTTATTTTAACCATTAATATACTTGAATAATAATTCTAAATTAGTTTGGTGTAAAATTGGGTTTTGCCAGTAACATATATATATATATATATATATATTGATGAAGACGAATTATAGATTTTTCAAAAATGTTTTACTAAATTATACACAATATTTTTTTTACTATTCTGTAATTAAAAATTTAATAAGTTTAAAAATTATGAAATTGTTATAATAATTTCTTTATTTTACTCTTAGGAAATTGAGTGATCATCAAAAATTGAGAAAGAGATTGCTGAAAATTGAAATGAATATGTATATATATTATGAAAAAAATAAATGTCACTGAATAGATAGCAAATTTTATTTTTGGCTTGAATTCAAAGAAAAATTTGAAAACTTGATGACTTTTTTGTAATTAATAATTTTATAAAAAATTTTTGATTATAATAATGGCCTGGAAAATATAAAAAAATATATGATTTTTATAAAATAAAGTTTTGAATAGTTTTTTTTTAAAATGTATTTAATTTTTTTTCCAAAGAAAAGTTACAGTGACATTCAGTTAACCCAGCATTTTTGGGATCAACTCGGTGTCAGATTATCAAATATGCCAACTTATTGGATGATGGGATTTTTTCCTGTTTTTTGTTTTTTTGATTCCCTGGACACAATTTTACATACCTTTGCATGTAAAACTGTACAAATTTGCCTTTTATGATTGTTTAACATGTCATTTCAATTTTTCCAGATTATTCCTACTCTTGGTTAGTTTGAAACAAGAACACACTAACTAGAATCTTACTTGGTGCTTTGTACACTTTTATCTACATTTACTCTACATTCTATATATTTTACATATTAAAAGCAAAATGTTCCATCACCAACAAAACTGAAACCGAAACTAAACTTTACAAAGAACTGTTATAAATAGAGACTTAACTCTGCCAAGGTGAAATACAACCAAATCAATCAAGACTGACAACAAGTACTTTATCCATACTTTATGAAATATGTTTCAATTGAGTTGATTTAAATTAATTTTGATTTTAGTTTTAGTTTCTGTTTGATTTTTGTTTGGTTTGGTATAAAGGCCAGAGTTTTAAATTTAATTATTTTTAGTTTTAATTAACTGGCACCTAGTTATATATAAATACAGATGAATATCCTGTGCACCAATACTCTCACCCAAAGACAAGCTGGATATTCCTGCTTAACAGGTTTCCCAGCATACCGGCTGCTGTGTTAACGGAATTTCACTGTATTTAAATGTTTCTATCAATGGAATAGTTACTATATAATTAATAATGGATCCAAGTGTCAGCTTAGGAAATAGAATAGTCATGCTCTTTCCTTGCAGTTGACTGTGTAATACATTTCCATGGTCCATCAAGGTTAACTGCATTTAATAGAGCCTGTATTATTCTGGTAATACAGATATTGTATGTTCATTACTCGTGACCAGTCATTATAAAAAATAATGTTTATTTGCCATTCTGATTACCCATCCAAGCACTGCCAAATTGCATTAGAACCAATGTGAGTGTTAGTCTACTGGTGTATCATTTATCATTAGTTCATATTAGCAATTGCTGATTTATTTTGCTACTGATAAAAATATTGCTACATGTCAAAATTTGCACTATGTAGTGGAAACCCTGTTTAAATTAAAATTGATAATTATTAATTGCAGTACTTTTCATTGAATATATGTGTTTAAAAATTTAATTTTTATTATAGAGAAATATGACTGAGGCACAAAGAGAATCCTTAATTAAAGACATGAGTGGATTAAATTTAACTAAATACATCAGTGAAGCTGTAGGTTATTCTTTTTACTTTTTTTGATAACAATTAAAATATTGAAATATAATGAAAAAATTTCTGTAATTAGGCTGCTGCTATTGTAGATGCAAAATTAAAGGTGAGGAATTTGTATGATTTATAAAATCAAATGTTTTGCTTTATTATTATAAGCATATAAATTAATTTGTTTTGAAATAGACTTTTCAGTTTTTATATTAAATTGTAGATGTCAGATGTTAATATGGCAGTTCAAGTTTGTTCTCTTCTTCATCAACGTTATGCTGATTTTTCAATGCAGTTACTTGAAAATTGGCAAAAAGTGTTACCTTTGAAGAAAGATGAAAAGGTAATTTTTTCATTTTCTAATTTGACTTTTATTTGTGTATTTTAAACTGCAACTTGTGGCTTAAAATATTTGTATAAAATTTGTAAGTAAAACAGAAATGTTTTTATCACATTGAATATTCGAAATTGAAAGTATAAAGTAGTAAATGAAAAAAAAAATTTATGCTAATTTTCCATAAAAGATAGGATCGCTCTGTAGAAATTTCATAACTTAATTTTAATTTCTGCTTTTCTAGTGGAACTGAAATGGAAATAAAACAAAAGTTTATAGCATTCTATCAAAGGAATGCTATAAAAATAAAATAAAATTTCAAATAGACATAGTGACTAAAAAGTTCTAAGAACCTAAAAAAGTTAATGAAAAGAAAATTATAAAGTACATAAGCTTTTATATATCATTACTAAAAGCATAATTGGGTTTCTAGAAATAACTCTTGATGAAATTTAACAACTGTAAAGAATTACTATATTTATAGTAAATTTTTCCATGAAATTAAGTTTTTTTAAGAATGTATAAGCTATTTTATATACAAATAACTTACACTTAATAAGAACTTGCTAAGAGAGAAACAATTTTGAGATTTTTTAAGAAATAAAATCTAAAATTTAATAAGATTGTATGTAGAATTTTGTTGATGAAATGATATTTTTTTGTTAGCATGGCACCTTTTCTGCTTTATTCTATTATAAATTTTGATTCTATAAAGATTATTTTCAGTTTTTTTTTTTTTTTATGTAAAGAATACATTTTAAAATCGAAGTAATATGGATAAAGTATGCATTTTTTGTAACTAACAGGAACATTATATGGATTTTAAAGTGTTTTTTTTTTTAATATAAAAATATATTTTAATTGTAAAGAAAAAAAAAGAAACCAGTGGAAGAGATCATCTTAATAGTGTTGAAATGCATATTAGAAAAATAGTTTTGTGTGTTTAAATAATCATCTTTTCCCTGACCAGGAAAGTGATTGATCAGGATTGATGAGAGAATGTAGGCTAATGAGAATAACTGTTAAAATTTAAAACTTGCATCATTCTGTTGAATTTAATTGAAAATTATGTAAACCATTTAATAGAAATGTATTGAATCTAGTTAAAAGTTGTAGTTAATATGTTTACTTGAACATGAAAGTAAAGCTAAAACCAATATTAAAACTAATTTTTAAATCTAATATATAATTATAAATTGTATATATATATATAATTACATGACTCACCCTCCTTCATATATATATATATATATATATATATATAAAGGGTGAGTCATGTAATCTGAAACAGTAAAGTATCTTGAAAACAAAATGTTAGAGGAAAATGTTTAAAATAACATTTGTTTTAAATGGAGAAGGGAAACAAGTGTGTGTATTTTTTATTTTAACAATGTGTCAATGGTCAACTTGTTTTCAAGTGAAAATCTGTATTTTTTGTAGCAGCAGTTGATTCTATGCAAAACAACAAATGACTTTTGTCGGAAACATTTTTCTGTTTGATGCTTAGTTTTCACATTTCAATTTTAAAAGAAGGTTAACAAAATTTCTATATTTAAAGTGAAAAGCAATTTTTTATTGCCAAAACATAAAACAAATTAATTGTAATGAAGAAATTAATCTAACAAATGTTCAAAAAGATGGCCTTTAACCTTGATACATTTTTTGATATATTCAAGAAAAGATTGGTAACAAATTAAAAGTATTTCTTAAGGAATAGTTTCACAAAAATTTCATATTTGTTCCTACATATTTTTTGGGGTGGTGTTAAATTGTTGTATTTTCAAATGGTGCTAAATTGTGTGATCTAGCAGGCTGAGATACTGGACCACTAGATTCTATCCAACAACCATTGTAACATTGATGTAATGCTTGTTGAGTAGCATATGAATAATGAGCATCATGCTGAATCCATATGGTCTGTCTTTCTTCTAAATTCATGTCTTCCAGCAATAATGACAATTCATCAGTGAGAAAATTGTGTTGTTTCTCACCATTCGGACAAGAAATAATTGATATATATATATAAGACAGACCATATATATATATATATATATATATATTATTAAATATAAATCAATTAGGAAATTATGAAAGTGGATTTTAAGACAGCTTTTGAACTATGCAAAAATATTTAATAAAGTTTTCGGTTTAAGTGCAATGAAATCCTTGTCAATTTACTTATTGACAGTTAAAGGTAGTTTGTCATATTTGGACTTATGTTAAAGCTGACACATTAAAATGCCAAAAATGTTTAGCTTGTTCAGACAGTTAACATTATAAGTTAAGTGCAATAACCAAACATTAAATTCAATATTCATTTGAAATTAAATTCATATTTCTTTTAATATATAATTAACATATGGCAATAAAGAAATATGCATAATATATACATATAGAATATTGTATTATTTTCCATTTTGAATTGAATTTGATTTTAATAATTTTAAATATTTCAGATAACAAATCCCAGTAAAATTAGAGTGGATCTTAGATTTTATGCTGAGGTAAAAAGTTTTTTAAATATTGTATGAAAGTTCTTAGTAGTAATGAATAATTTTAATAAATAGCTGTTGTAGCTTTGGTATTATCAGTCTTTATCTAAAAATAATAAATTCTATCTCATATATATTATGAGATTAAAGTTTATATCCATTACTATTTATAGAAAATATAGTTTTATGTACTTACATACTAGTTTTTACAACTAGGTACTGTAAAAACTTATTAAATTACAAATTAATAGCAAAAATAAAATTTATTTATGTAAAATTTATTAATATAAGACTCAAACATTTTCTCATAATGTTTTTTTGTGTAAATACTTTCAAAGTTAGGTACACATCTGCATACAGATTAAATCACCTTCGTTTAATTGAACACAGTTGTTCATTTCTTTCTCACCTGTAAGAGTTGTTCTTTCATGCACCATTTCATTTGAAACAAATGACATTGGTTTTCCTGACCAAAATGTGATTTACAATCATTTTTCTGTTATTAACATAAAATTAAAAAACAATTAGAAGTGAATGAAAGAATGTCAACTTAAGAAGTTATTTTCAGGAGCATTTTTATACTGGAAGGTAGTGGTGTGCAATGGGTGAAACATCGATGATCGAGGTCAGCAATTGATGGTGAAAAAACATCAATGATAATTTTCAGACATTGATGCTCCATTGATGTTTGTTTAAATTTTCAGTTTTATCTGATTACATCAGAAATAAAAAGAAAACGAAAGTTAAATCTTAACTTAAATGTTGTATTGACGTTTGTTATTGCAATAAGTACATGAGTATAAGCAGCTCTTACAAAAGGAACAAATTAAACCTCTAATTTATAAAGATTTCCAAAATTCATAGAACTTAATATTAATAGTTTTTGTGTATGCTTTGGGCTCAGACTTAGACTTGTTCATTTTTTATTAATAATAAAGCTGGTCTTAGAAAACAATCTTTCCAATGGCACTGAAGTTGTGAGTGTGCATAATGATTGTAATGCTAAAAAGCTAAGATTTTGTTCAGTATCTTGCATGTCTTTCCAAAATGCCAAAGGGTCAGAGGTGTCACTGAAATAGCCATGTTTAGATAATGTTGTAATGAATTTATAATTAAAGGATTTCCTGATCCCCTGTCAGTCACTACTTGTGATTTTTATGTTTCTGTGATCCCACAAGTCACTGGTGTCAGCTGCATTATCATTCTCAATTACAGCTGCATCATCGTTCTCAATTACAGCTGCATCATTGATCATAGTTAATGATTGGTTGTGAATTAAGTTGGGTGTTAATGAAATTTACAGCTCTAGCACAACTTGCATTACTTTTAAAGTTGACTTTCTTAAATCGTGGATCTAGCACTGTTGCCACATTGTAGGCCAGTTTTGTTTCAATGTATTTAAATCTGTAATCCAAATTTTTATAAACACTTTGGATCAATAATTTTAATTTGAGTCTCAGGAAAAGTTTTACTGAGTATATTAGACAACAAACTCAAAATTGGAATGATCTTACTGATCACAGTAGTGCTTTCTGAAGAAATTTATTAGTAATGCTTAAAAATGGTTTTAAAATTTTAACAGCATCCTGGACCAAACGGTGTTTGTATCCAGATAGCATGTCAGGACCATCGACAACAGTTTGTATTGCTAACGTCACTGAATCTTGTGTCAAGGAACCTGTTTAGCATTAAATAGGTTGAATTCCATCTTGTTTCCACATCCTGAAATCAGTTTCGGTTCACTGCTGCCCAATTTTGATTGCTCTTTCCGTAAACCTGATGCTGCATTATTACTTTTCCAATAACTTTCTGTAACTCTGGGACATCTCTAATTGAATCTTTTACCATTAAATTTAGAGTATGGGCAAAACAAGATAAGTGTTTGTCTTTTCCAAGAAACAGCTCAACTGCTTTTACAAAGTTAGCTCCATTATCTGTAATGCAATATTGTATTATCTTTTTTTTTTCTTAACCCCAAAAATCAATTACCTCATTTAATTGTTCTGATATGTACTCTGAAGTGTGGGTCTCTGTCAAATTTGAAACACCAGGTATATACAACTGATGTTTAAAATTCTTGATGAAATGAACTGTTACTCCCAGGTAACTATGGCTGTTTATTGAATCTGTCCATGCATCTGTGGTTAAAGCCATCACATTTACTGTTGACAGTTCCTTCTTAATAGTCAAAGCTGCTGCATCAAACAGATGGTCAATCTTTCTTTTGATCGTTATCCGGTGTGGGAGATGATACCTTGGGCAAACTACTTTCAAAAAAATTCTGAAATCTATCTCCTGATCGATATCAAAAAGTCTGCCATATTTTAAAATCCAACACACAATTGCTGCAGTTATTTCCTCACTTCTTCCATCTACAATTTTAAATTTATTAATAATTTCTTAATCTACTTGTCAAGTAACTGCACTAGTAATGGACATTATACAGTATAGTGAACACTGCTTAAGCATGTTGCTTAGATTCAAATCTAAGCCCAATATTTTAGGCATGTGCATGACTTCAATGGAAATAAACATTAAAAAGTGGATTACTATATCACACTGCTGTAAAAATTAAGTCAAGAATTAAAAACTGCCCACTATTAGTACAGTTATATTACTTATTATTATGAATATGTTTAGTGTTTGATCTATAGATGCATTAGGCAAGCATTTAATTACTTACATCTAAAATCTAGAACCAAATTAATGTAGTCCAGCATGGTTCGTTGTTGATTTTCAGCTTCCTGTGAATTTGATCCCGTGACACTTAACAATGTAGAAGATGCAGAAATTGTAGTAGATGACAATGATAAAGAAAGAGATTCATTTGATAGGCATGACCTGCTGCTTGGTCTTGAGTCCAGGGAAATATTAATAGCACTAACATCTTAAAAAAAGTAATCTGATACATATCTGAAAAGCTTTATACTGATAAATATTTTTAAATGATTAATACATGTTTTGAATTAAATTATTTACGTGGGTGTTACCTTTGTGAACATGGATTCCACATGTGCACGTAGTCATTTCCTGGGTGGACCTGATGCTTTCGTGTGGCTTTTTAAAACTTTCTTGTGAACATTTTGTAGATGCTGGCAGTAATTTGTCATATTTCCAGAGAACTTTAAAAATTTGCCACAAAGTGTGCACTGTGCCTTGTTTTCTGTAGAGTTTGTTTGAAAAAATTTCCATACTTCTAATGTTGAACTTGAATTCATCATGGGTATTGTGGGAATGACTTTTTTCCTTCAAGAAGTAAGTGGCGTGCTAAGTGAAAGTGAAGTGCTTGCCACTGCAACTGAAGTGCTTGCCACTGCTATTAAAAGCTCTTCATAAAATGAAGAGCTTTTAATAGATTATTTTATATAGCCTATTTAAGAGTTTTCATTAAAAGTAAATTACATTTTTAAAACCATGCTAGTTGAATCTGGTTAAAATTATTGACTTTAAAGAATAAAGTAACTAATGTGACTGATTTCTGAATATTATATTTAAAAAAAACAGTGTGTACTTTTTTTATCCTTGATAGCACAGGCATCATTCTATGTCCAGTCCAGTTGTCCACCAATTATAATAAATAAACAATGCAAGGAAGCCTGTACTGTATATACACTTCAAATAGCATAGTAAATGTAAAAAACTTTACATTTCACAGATTCCACAAGATTTGGATTTTTCGAAATCTCTTGGATTGTTAAAAACCATTGATCATCACTATTTTTAAACAATCGTAAACATGATCAATCGATGATAATCATGCCATCAGTGCCATTGTGCATCACTATTGGAAGGGGTAAGTTCAATAGTAGGAGTGGCAGGAAGCAGTGCCACTGTGGAAAGAGTGATATTTTTTGTGCAAATTTTTGCTTATAATTATTTTTAATTAAATTAAAAAGTAAGATAAATATAATAGGGTTCATCTACATTAAATAAGCTTCAAAATGATGTATGAAACACAAATATAATTCATATGCAATTAACTTAACAAATTGGAAATAAATGTTGCCTTAATGTATTCTTTGTAATATATGTAATGTATTCTTAATGTATATATAGATTATACAATAGTTAAGGTTAAAAATAATCAAGACTACATCTTTATACATGTAATATTATAACAACTCTTTAGAGTACTGTTTTATTTAGTGTTCCATTTGCTAAGAATGTATTCTGAATGCTAATCAGAGAATTACTAAAACATTTTGTACTTTATTGCATATTTATTAATTATTAAATTTAATACAAGTATAAATAATTTATTTGTACTAAATATATTATAAAGAACAGTGAATTGAAAAGATTCAGTTATTAATTCTGAAAATTAAAATTATAATCTTTTTTTTAGCTGATAACATGTGGAGTATTTACTCTAAAAGAAGGTTTACCATTACTTGGGAATTTATTAACAATTTTGACATCTGGTGACAAAGAAGAACACAACAACCTTAATATTATATTAAGTTTCATTAAGCATTGTGGTGAAGATTATGCTGATCTTATTCCACGTAAAATGAGAATATTGGCTGAGAAATTTAATAAAGAACTTCCAAAAAGTGATGTAAGTAAATGATGATCTAAGGTGAAATTTATACATATATATTTTAATAATAGATTACACAAAAAAATAACATACCAACATACAGATGATGATGATTGCTGTACAATTTGTCTATTATTATTATGTTGGGTTAAGTTAGATATACTCGGTTAACACCGGTGGCTAAGTACTATGCCGGACCAAAGTCAAGGCATAGTAACCAAAACAGAAATTAAAGAAGTGTATCAGTGTGTGTGTCTGTATTCAGGAATTTTCTTACAATATGACATGTATTCAATATAGTGGCCTTCTGTAGAGTGATGTATGTGTTTCTATTCAATTCTAATGTGCCCAGGCTTTTGTGTAGTGTGTGTGGTATGACACCTGTAGAGGAGAGAACTACAGGTACAATAAGCACCCCATCCATCCTCCACAGATGCCTTATTTCCTGGGCGAGTTCTGTGTACTTGCTAATTTTTTCAGTGCATGCGTTTTGTATATTGTGAGTGTTTGGAATGGATATGTCTATAATGTATGTGATTTTATTGTGTTTGTCAATGAGTGTGATGTCTGGTCTGTTGTGGTAAATTGTTTTATCTGTGATTATGGCTCTGTCGTAGTACATTTTGTGCGTGTCGTTTTCCAATATTGTCTGTGGAATGTATTTGTAGTATGGTTCGTGGATGTCTACTAATTTGTGTTTCTTTGCAAGCTCTTGGTGTATTATATTTGCTACTTGATTATGTCTGTGTAAATAATCTGTCTGTGCCAAGAGCTTGCAACCAGAGGTGATGTGTTGTATAGTTTCTGGCATGATGTGACATTTTCTGCATGTGTCATTTGTGAGTGTTGCATCTTTGAGTATGTGTTTTCTGTAGTTTTTAGTATTTATGACCTGATCCTGTATGGCAATCATGAATCCTTCCGTCTCCCCAAAGAGGCATCCCCGAGCTAACCAGCTGTTTGACGCAGTTTTGTCAACAAAATCCTGGGCCAGGTCGTAAGGATGCCTGCCATGGAGTGCCTTTCGAGCCCACGATTGCTTAATGGTGTCTATGCTTTTTATATGTTGTGTTGTGTCCATATGATGTGAGTGTAAGTTTAATGGTGTGTTATTCGAGTCTGCTAGAGTTACTGCTTTATGTAATTGTGATGTTTCTTGTTTTTTGTAGAAAAACTCTCGCAGTGACTGTATTTGTTTGTAGTGAAGGTTAACTATGTCAATCAGGCCACGTCCGCCATCTTTACGTGGAAGGGTTAATCTTTCTGTGGCAGATTTAGGATGATGTTGTTTATGCTTAGTAAGTGTTGTTCTTGTTTTCCTTTGGAGTTGCTCAAGATCAGTGTGAGTCCAATGTATAACTCCAAAAGAATATGTGAGTACTGGGATGACATATGTGTTTATTGCTTTAACTGTGTGTTTTGCATTTAATTGTGTTCTGAGAATAGCATTTAACCTACTTTGGTATTCTTTAATTAATCTTTGCTTTATTTGTGTATGTTCTGTTAGTTTGGCCTGTTGGAATCCTAAATACTTGTAGAACTCGCCCTCTTCCATGGATTCAATTATGTCTCCATTTCCAAGCGCAAAATCTTCTTTCTTCAGGATTCCTTTTTCTATGTGAACTGTTTTGCATTTATCTAGGCCAAATTCCATTTGTATGTCCTTGGTGTATGAATGTGTGATTTGTAGGAGTTGATGAAGTTGTTTTTGTGTGGATGCATAAAGTTTTATGTCATCCATGTACATGAGATGTGACAGTGTAAACTGTGTTGTTTTTTCATGCCTGATATTGTAGCCATATTGTGTGTTGTTTAACATGTTGGATAATGGATTCAAGGCTAGGCAGAACCAGAGAGGACTCAAGGAATCTCCTTGAAAAATTCCTCGCCTAATAAAGATTTGGTTTGTTTGTATGGAAGTGTTATGAACCCTGAGATGTAGTGTTGTTCTCCAGTGCTGCATAGTGTTTTGGAAGAATGTAATGAGTGATGGATGTATTTTGTACATGTGTAGAATATGTAGCAGCCAACTGTGTGGAACACTGTCGAATGCTTTTCTGTAGTCTATATATGCCATGTGTATGTTTCTGTGTTGTTTGTGTGCTTGCCGTAGAATGACTGAATCTATGAGTAACTGTTCTTTGCATCCCTTGTGATTTCTACGGCAACCTTTTTGTTGTTCTGTTAGAATGTCGTGTTCTTCAACATGTTTGTATATTTTGTTTGCGATACAGGATGTCAATACTTTGTAGAGTGTTGGGAGACATGTAATTGGTCTGTATTGTGTGGGGTCTGTGGTATTGTTGTTTTTAGGTTTCATGTAGGTGATGCCCTGAGTAAGAAAATTTGGCATGTCTTGTGGATTGATGATGATGTGTGTTAGGTGTTTAGCTAGCTCCTGGTGCAGTGATGTAAACTTTTTGTACCAGAAATTGTGAATGTTGTCTACACCAGGTGTCTTCCAGTTGTGTGTTCTGTTAACAGTGTATTGGAAATCATGTATGCTTATTTCAACACAGGGCATAGTTCGTATGTTGTGTAAGTTTTTGTTCTCCTCCTCAATCCAGCCTGCTTCAGCATTGTGCGTGACAGCACTGGACCAAAGAGAAGACCAATATGTTGTGAGTTCTTCTTCTGTTGGTGTGCCACTGTGCTGTGTATCAGTGTTTGCTTTGTTATTAATTTGTCTGTAAAAGAGTTTTTCATTGTTTGTAAATAATTTATTTTGTTGTTTTCGTAGTGTACATGTTTTGTATCGTTTGAGTCTACGTGCTTTGGCAGCAAGTTTTTGTTTTAGTGTATCAATGTATTCTGTAATGTGTGTGTTGTGATGTTCATGTTTTGTGTGTGTTTTTATTTTCTTGAAAATGTTTTTGAGCTGTTTCCTTAATTTGGGTGTTATGTTGTTTTTAGTGTATTGTGTTAGCCTGCCTAATTGCTGTCTAATGTCATTTATTTGTGTTTCTATTCTTCTCTGCCAGGCAGGCTTGTGATAGAATTGTGTTTTCTGTGTATTTGTCTGTGATTGTACTTTCAGTCCATGGTGTGTCACTACTGTGACTGCCCCAGCATAAACTAATGTATGAATGTCTGCGAGTGTAGAAATTGAATGAATGTAGTGTGGTAGTAAGTGAGTGTTTACATAATTTAGTGTTTTTCCTACTTCCTTTGACGTGTTGATTTTTGGTATTCGTGGTCGTTGTGTGGGATCTGTACCTGTATATTTAGTGAGTGTTTCCTGAAATATAAGTGAGAGCGTATTAACTAAATCCAAGTCTATGTTATCAGTGATGGATGAGGAAGTGTCTGTAGTATCATTAGTGGTAATTGTTGTATGTGTGTTATTATCAATGCTTGTTGCTGGATTATCCTGACAGGTTACATGATCTTCATTAATGTTAGATGTTTCTGTCTGTTGATGTATTTGATCAGCAACCTGTTGTTTGATAAGTTCAAGTGTTGTTTGTGGAATAAGGTTGTTGTGTATAATTGTTCTTTTTTGATCAACAACCCTTTGTTCGGTGACAGTGAGATGAGGATACTGTTGTGTGAATCTATGGTGTAGTTGTTGTCTGTATGCTGTCATGTTTGTTTCAAGTTTTGTGATGGTGTAATAAGTACGGATGATAAACTCGTTCATTTCTACTGTCCATTTCATCCGTTGGCGTGGTTTTCCAGCCTTTGTGGTCTGTGGATGCATTGCCACAGAAACACCAAGGCTGGGTTGGTTCCTCACATCTGTTGAGGGCATTGCAGTAGCCATGCTTGGGCCGGTGCTGCTTTCGCCACCGGTAACCAAGGGAGACTGTGACCTATTTTTCGAACGTGAGCCTCTGCCTAACCCACGAACGCGGACCTTGTTAACCCGGGCGACGTCCGAGCCGGTATCACACTTTGATCTAGTTATTACCATGATGAATATCTCCACAGAATGTGGGCGTGGTCACTCTTAGCTTCATTTCTCCCCATAGACCTTACTGGCATGGGTGTCCCTACCAGGAGCTTATGCTCCAGCCTGCATTGCCCTATGGATCAGTAAAATTACTGGGCTCTCCCACCACGACCAGGTGGTGACCACGGGAGAGTTATTATTATTATTATTATTATTATTATTATTTATATTTTGTTTATTATAATTAAAACATGAAACTTGAGCTTTTATTCAATTCTTATTTAGCAATTCTATAAATTCTAGGATGATATTAGTATTTTACTTTAATATGTTAAAAGAAATTATTGTGTGACCCGATGACCACAGAAGCCAAGATGGCGTGTTGATTTGGTCACGTGAGCAGCCATGTGCATGGGCGATCGGACGGATGGAGTGAGAGACAGCTTGCTGGTAGTGACTCATGCAGAGACTAGGTTAACAAGACAACTGTTTATTTAGAGAAAAATTTAAAGGAAAATACATGGACTGTGGGAATCTAACTGATAAGGTTGATATGCATAGATATACATGCTATTGTGAATGCTGATAGAGAGAGTTTACAATAAAAACTCATGGTGATAGATACCTGACATAGCAGTGGGTCTTTCTTAGGCTGGAGCAACCTCTTTGACCAGAGTCGGAAAGTTAGGTGATGAGGAGAAGAGATAGTCCTATTTGGTGGCATTTAGTGTCGATTCGGTAGTGATGTTAATCCAAGGACGGGGCACTCACTAATTCTGTAGGCGATTGGGAAAATCCAATAAGGTAAATGAGAAGGTGAAAGAGCCGGGGTGAAGTGTATAATAAACCTGGGTGAAGACTGCACTATTGGGAGAACGGGCAATGACTGACTAAATTTTTGGTTTCTTGTTATATTCAACCAATGAACTTGAGACCATAGGTTGGGAAGTTATGAGAAAGCGTCACTTAGCTGCTGAGAACTTAACAAACGATTAACTCTCAGGTGCGAAAGTTGACAGTTATCTGACAAAATGGTAGTGTTAGAAGGTTATGTTATGATTTAGTTATGTAAATAAATTACGTAGTGCTGAGTCTCACAATTATATTCATTTGTTAGTTTTCATCTTTAATTTTTTAAAATGATTATTTTGATATTTACATGTAGTTGGAAGTTTGGCATAAAATTTTAGTTTTGTTTAGTTTGTCAACTGATTTTTGAGGTACCGTATTTTACGGACTATAAGATGCACGTTTTTCTTTGAAAAATTGCCTCCAAAATTCAGGTGCGTCTTATAGTCCATAGCGTCTTATAGGTATTTTTTTAAAAAAAATTGCGTAAAAATTAAGGCACATCTTATAGTCCGTAAAATACGGTATTTATTATCATTATCAAAGCAGTAATAGTTTTTGATGATAATGGTTGGTATTTACTATAAAAATTAGTTATAAAAATATATACATATAACTAAATTTGAAAAGTATTTAATCAAGAACTGTTTTACTCTGCATGCAAAATAGCTGTAAGTATAATACCTTCCTTGTTAGTTATAAACTATAACCACACTGCATTGTTATAACATTCTGCAATTTTCAGATCAGATATTTTATTTTATTGTTAATTTGAAAAACCAGATTTAATGCAGAATTGATATTAATATTATTATATATTATATACAAGTATATAAATTATTAATATAGAAACAATTCAGTTGTTGTATAAAGCTCAGAAAATTAATTTTTTCTTTTTAAAATGTTCAAGATTAAAAATGAATATATTTAAAATTTTATTCAATCATTTCCTTCATCAAATTAATCATTAAAATGATATTTCAGTTACTACCTCCAGATCGTCAAAAAGGATTAAAATCATTATTGAAAGAATATTACAAATCATTATGTAAGCACTTGGTTAGAGATCATAAAAATTTACAAACAATGGAAAGACAAAATAGAAGAATTCTTCAGGTATTTTAAGAATTAAATTCTGTTAATTAATTTGATTTTTATAACTATAGAGAGATTATAATTTAAATAATTTTTTAAAAATTAAATATATTACTTTAATCTTTAAGATGCAATAATTTATTAATTTTTGTTAAAAATAGCAATGGATTAAAAAATTTGCTTAGTTTAAAAACACTGTTAGATATAAATAAATAAATAATATCAATTAAAATATTTAATGTTTTTATACTTTAATTTGTATGAATAATTTATAAAAATTAAAGTATTTAAATTTTACAGTTCACTTATTAAATTATTATAAATTACAAGTATATTGAAAGATGTATGACCAGTTAAAATATTTAAATGGTCATCCATCCTTCAATATACTTGTAAGTTATAATAATTTAATAGGTAAATTGTAAAATTCTATTTAAGACAAGCAATTAATTATTGTGAAATTGTCACAATGCCAGTCTGCAATTTTTAATCATATTTTAAATTTATTTATCAATAATTTAAAATGTATGCTCTCCACCTCATTAGCTCGGTGGTTCTCGCAGTTGGATTTGTAACATTTACTCGAGGGTGAGTGCTGCACTCATCCTACATATTTTCATATTCTTAATGATTTATCTTGAGAAATTTTTTCAGATCAGGAAGTTTTGTTATGAATAATACACATTTTAATGATGTCATTGTTTGCAGATTGTTGTTATGTGATTATCTTCAGATCAGTGCAGTAGGCTATTTGTTACACTCTTGGATACTGTGTTCCTATTCTTTTTTGGGCAATATTCACACTTTTCTCTTGATACTTATGTTGCCTGTGAAGGATCTGGTCTCTTTCTCAACACTTCCAGGATTTTCATATGAGGATTCTCACTCATTGTCTATGAGAAAGGAGCCTACATTTTCTTCCTTAGACTTGTCAAGTCATTTCAGAAACATTTCATCACATTGTATAATGGTACATATATACAATACCACTTTGCAATTAGAATTATACCATTTTGAGAATAATAAAAAAGACAGTATTACTTGTGGATGAGTGCCGTGCTAACTTATCCAACATGACTGAAACAAAGGTGGCACTGAAAGCATTAGCAAGGATTAATATATCCGATTCCAGTGTCTTGTTGAAGGGGATATACAAGACTTAAATTTATCTTTGTATACTAGTAAATTTATCAATTAACAGGACTTATTATACTGGAAAATTATGGATGCAGATATTCAGTCTTACTGATCAGAAATAATATTTTTTATTTAGTTCACCTGTACACATACAGGTGAACTAAATAAATACATACATGTGTTTCGGACTTGTTTGTCCCTCCTCAGCAGGCATTCAAATAGCACTTTAGTTTCTGTATTTCCAAACTTCTTTAAAGATTCAAATATACTTGTAATCCATATTAACCAAATAATTCGAAACGTATACATTCTGGATTATTCTTTTCTACTTAAACTATATTTCCGAGGAGGGACAAACAAGTCCGAAACACAAGCTTAAAGTGTATGTGTACAGGTGAACTAAATAAAAAATATTATTTCTGATCAGTAAGACTGAATATCTGCATCCATAATTTTCCAGTATAATAAGTTCTGTTAATTGATAAATGTACTAGTATACAAAGATAAATTTAAGCTATGATAAAGGACACAAAGGCATAATAATGGGATATACAAGAGTTTGGCCACAGAACTTCCAAGAAGCCTGAGTTACAAGCATTTTATAACAAAAGATGTGAGTGCAGCACTCACCCTTAAGTAATGGTGGGTTAGTAATAGCTTGCCCCTGTACATTATATTTTTCCTGTTAGCAATAGAGTCATGCGTATCTAACTCCTTTTGGGAGAAATTTTGAATTGAAATAACATGACTTATGGTTTGTACCGGAGGTTCATACACAGTTAATCAGGGTTTCATGCCCCTAAGCTTTCCATATCTGGTCTCAGCATTTATCTAACTCTGTTCTTGAGATTAAGGAAGGACAGATAAACAGACGGATAACAGTGGGAATTTACAGGTCTACAATTTTTTCAAATTTCAGCCTAATAAAATCTTAATCTTTTCATTATCATTTAATCATTAATTTATTATAAATCAGTTTAATTAATTATTTGAAAGGGAAAGAAATAAGTGTTTTCCCTCATTTCAGTTGATCTAATTACAATGTCTGCAATTACTAAATGCTTGAACTTTTTTTATACTTACATTTTTTCCTTTAGATTTTCCAAGGAAATATTTTTTTCAAATATTTAATTTAAAAAATCATGGAAAAAATGCAATTAGTGCAAATTATATACAGTAGAGCGTCGATAAGTGGAACCAATTGGGGACTGGGGTCCTTCCAGTTAATGATTTGTTCCAGTTTCCGACTTTGTATGAAAAAATACATTAACCTGTCCGATGTTCAAATTTTTCTCCGTTGCGTATCGCTTCCTGTTGAATTTTTCTCCGTTGCGTGTCGCTTCGTGTTGAATTTTCGTCGATTTTAAGCCTAACGAAAATTTTTATAATAATCATCGAGGCTATCGTATCGTTAAAAATTATTTCTTCATTTTGTACAAACAAAATAAATATATTAAAGAATATAAAAAACATGAAAATTATACTTTAGAAGTAAATTTAGTATCAAAAACATTCGATTCAGCACGACACAGTCCGACTGAAAATCGTTCCACTTTCTGGCCATTCCACTTACCGACGTTCCACTTATTGACACTCTACTGTATTTGTGTAATGCTTTAAAAAGTAGTTTGTAGAACATTATACAGTACAACGTTGTATTAGTAGTTTACATAATTGTAATGGTAAATTTCAATATTATCAAATCATTACATATATTGTATTTTTAACTACCTGACCTGGCCACGTGTTGTTGTGGCTCAAAATGTATCTATTATAAATGTATAACATTTCCCCTATGGGGTGAATTTCAAAAAATCTCTTCTTAGTGTACAGTACATTCTCTTGACGTACCCTATTAAAACGCAATCAAAAACGTGTCTAAAATAGTATAATAAAAGCAGAGTTCTTCACGGTAAGCCATAATCCTGTCCATCTCCCCCCCCAGTGGGGGGAATTTCGACATGTATATTATATAAAAACACGTGCATATTCGAATGCAACGTTGTGTCAAAATTTCAAAGGAATCGGTAGGAACAAACGAACGTTATATTTTATTTATATAGATAGATAGAAAATGATCTGCTTCAGTCTATTCTCACAGAAAAGCATAATGCCTCACAGAAAAGCAAACTTAGGTCGTCAGAAGTTAGCGCCATCTGTTGGACATAAAAGCCTTAATCCATATATAAATATATTTTTGAAAGGGGGAAATGGTGGTCTTCACATATGCCACAAACCTTCGTGGGAGTGTATTAAACAACTTTCCGAAGTTTCATGGCAATCGGATAAATGGTGTGGTAATGCATGAAGGACAGACAGACACACAGACGGACATACATTCGTTTTTATATATATAGATATGAAATAGTTTATCATTGTTTTTTGTAACATGTTAGTTGAGAATTATTTTATAAAATTAAATTGCAGAAAACAATACAGTGAAAACTTGCTTAATGAGCACCTCCCATAATGAGTAATTTGCATAAAGAGCAAAGCAAATTGTAAAAAAATGACTTGCTTAACAAGTGACGTTTCACATAACAAGCGACGAGGAGAGGGAAATCCTGGATTGTGCACATGCTACATCAGTCTGTGTTTAGCACTCATTCCACTAGCATCTTAGTGTCACCTATGTCACATTTTTTCAAACTTTTGTTCAGACATATTACATATAAACATCAACAACCATAGCCCTTTATATAATAAACATGCCAAATGATATGCCAAATTCTTGGGCTATGTAAAGGCTATAATTAAATATTAGAAATTGCTGTATTTCAATTTTTTTTTCTGGAAATTGAATTTGCATTCCAGGGTGATTCATTCCATGCTAGAAGAAAAGATGATGATGATTCATGATCCTTCACAATGTACAGTCGAGTTAACATAAGTCGACACCTGGATAACTCGACACCATTGATTAAGTAGTCAGTTTCTGTAGTCCCAGCTGACTTACATAGGCGTTAATGTTAAAAAGTTAAAAAACTCTGGTTTACTTGACACCGTTTAACTTGTCACCACTGGATAAGTCGACATACTTTTGCTGTCCCACACTCTGATACATCGTTACCCCCTCCTGTAGAAAAAATGAATTCACTCCGCACGTGTGGTGTGAACTCATTTTTTTTTCAGGAGGGGGAGTCGATTTATTTATTTAATATATTTAATAATATAATAATATATTATATTATATATATATATATATATATAGGCCTCCTACAACGCGGTAGATACGTTCCTTGAAAATACCACGTTGTGGGAAATCGTGTTATAGGAGACACCAACTTAATACAAAAACTGGGATTTGGTTCTGAAAAGAGAAAAACTGCCTTTTATGGTGTAAACATTTTCATCATTTTTTAAATTTATGTACATAAAAACATTTCATAAAAAGCTTAAATAAAATTCAACATCATATAAAAACTAAAAAGATTATGATTTCAAGTGAAAATCAAAAAGTAACATAATGTTATACTCACAAATTCAGTCCTCATCGTCACTTATTATGGGTGTACGAGAATGTTTGACTGGCCTTACTTCAAGATCTGAGCTTGTTTCATTATCAAGTTCCACTGCACTTTCGGTAGGTTTAGGTTTTAAAAAATCTGTGATTAGAGATTGTTTGCTCTTGCTTTGCAAATCTTTATAAATTTCTTGATAGGCAGATAAGCAATTTTGAAGATTTCTTTTAAATATTTCCGCTCTCTCCGGCAGAGGATCGTTCTCTAAAAAGTAAGATTCCATCTGTTTCGCCATGTCCAAACATTTTTCTATAGTCACCTTTCAGAGTGAAGTTTTTGGTTTCTTCATTGAAAAAATCTTCAGAATTATCTTCAGTCGGTAATGTTTCGGATATAACTGTCACCAAATCTGCTTCGTTTATTTCATTTTCCATAACTAATTCTAGAATATCATTAACAGTTATTTTAGTGAATCCATCGCCTCCTATTGCATGTGCAAGGCTTACTATGTTATTATATTCATGCTGAATTGGCTCAACAACATTTTCCTGACTGACCATTTTCGATAATAAAGCTTTCCAGGAAGCATTTAGAGTCAATTGGCACATTTCTTTTAGGGACAAGCCGATAATTTCTACACAATTTAAAATTGAAAATTGTTTCCAAACTTCACTGACTGTAATATCTGTAGAATCTGTTTTCTCCAAAATTAATTCAAATGATTTACAGATATAGTATGATTTAAAAGTCGCTATGATTCCTTGATCCAAGGGTTGCAATAGCAAAGTGGTGTTGTGTGGTAAAAATGCAATCTCAACATTGGGATGATTTAAATCAATTGGATGCGAGGGCGCATTATCTAAGATTAGTAGGACTTTGAATGCTAAGTTCTTCTTTTTTAAATAATTTTCTACATCTGGAACAAAACAATTATGGAATCAATCCTTAAATAAATGGCCAGTCATCCATGCCTTTTTGTTGGCTCTCCAATACACGGGAAGGTCGTTTTTGTTGCACTGTTTCATCGAGCGTGGATTTAGTGCTTGATGAATGAGCATTGGCTTGGTAATAAAATCACCAGATGCGTTACAATATAGAAGTAGAGTTATGCGATCTTTGGAAACTTTAAAGCCAGGAATGTTTTTTTTTTCATTTTTTGAGATATAGGTCCTGTTCGGCATTTTTTTCCATGATGATCCTGTTTCATCAGCATTAAACACTTGGTCAGCCAAATAACCCTTTGTTTGAATAATATCTGCTAGTTCTGCTGGATATTTTTTTTTCTGCATCCTCATCCGCAGAGGCTTTTTCCCCTTGTATGTGTATGTTGTGCAATGAATGGCGTTTTTTGAATTTTTCAAACCAGCCATTGCTAGCCACAAATTTAACACTCATCAGGGTTTCATCAGCTGACGACTGTCCCATTTGTTTTAAATAATCAAATATTTTTAAGGCTTTGTGTTTAAGTGCACTTTTATTTAAAGGCAACCATTTCTTGTTCATATCTTCTACCCATAATATTAGTGCTTGTTCCATTTTTTACATTATAGGTGCACTCGGACGAGCAACATTTTTCGCAAGAATAGATGATCCGGATGCGACCGAATTCCTAATCTTTTCTTCTGATTGCTTAATCGACCGAATAGTTGACTCATTTAAATTAAAATGCCTACCAATATCAGCTATCCGCTCTTGATTTTTAATTTGATCCAAAATTTCTATCTTTGTTTGAAGAGTTTGTTTGATAAATTTCCTTTTTAACGATGGTCTTTTCTTTTCATTCTGCATTGTTATGGCTAAATTTTTTTTCAATTAGTTTTGTGGACAGTAAAAATTGCAAAAGTAACTTCCCTTCACTATGTTGTTAAAAATATACACCCAATAGAAGTTTATACTTATTTTGGACCATTTTTGCGGTCCCCACCTATTGAAAGAGTATAAATGATTGAAAATTTGGTGATATATTTGAGTGTTTACGGTAAATGATGCACATCTGTTTAAAAACTGATCTTTCCCTGAAACTTCCATGGGAATAACACACCAACATCGACAAACAGCTGTTCTCAAGGACATTTAGCTCTCTGTACACCGAACTGCAGAGCATGTCATGTGATCCGTTGTGATTTTTCTGTTATGTGAAAGATAATTTGTTTCTAAATACCCTAAACCGCGTTGTAAGAAAATTTCCGCATTTTTCCAACTGCATTGGAGCTAAAACGCATTGTAAAGGTACCACGTTGTAGGAGGCCTACCTGTATATTATTTTATATATATGTACATATTAATAAAATTGCATTAACATTTTATGTATTTTTATGTATAAAATAATAACAGATAAACAAAAAGAAAATATACAATCTACATCGTCTCGCCAGAATCCAATTTTGCATTTTCTCACGCTAGAGGCGTTAAGAATCCTTAGACAACACTTGTCAACAATTGACAATTGCGAAGACGATGTTTTCAAGGCGTTCATGATCATTGAAAAAGAAAGTCGAGACAGTTAAGCGCTCAAAACAAACAACACTAAACAAATTTTTCCGTTTTTCACCTACAGAGTAATTGTAAATGGAGGACATACACTCCACGACAAAAGTATAACCCACCCCCCTAATTTTTTCATATCTGATAAAGAATTATAGTTATATTAATATATTACTAATACACAAAATTTGGGTGTTAGTAAGTTTATTATACTACCAATACATTATTTATTAAATGCATAATTAACCAAATACAAATGATATTGAGTTTTGCAGTGCGACAAAAGTATAACCCAGGTAATGAAATTTAAATAAAAATTCGAGAAAAATATAACAAACAATAATCATTCATATAGATTAATATTTAGTAGATCCACCACTTTTACTTATCACCTCAATCATTCGGTCCGGTAAACTGTCATATAGCTTTTTAATTATGTCTTGATTTATATTTTGCCACTCGTCAACTATCACCTTCTTTAACTCTTCAACAGAAGTAAATTGTCTTGATCCACGATAGACAGCTCGTGATAAATTTCCCCAACAATTCTCAATTATGTTCAAGTCAGGAGAATACGCTGGCCATTCAAGAACTTGAATATTTTTTTCAGTAAAGTAGTCTCTAACTACCTTTGCACGATGGATACTGGCATTATCTTGTTGAAAAATGAAATTAGGACCAGCAATTCGCATTGCATGAGAGTTAATTTGCTCGTTTATTACTTCTATATATCGTTTACTATTTATTTTTCCAGAACAGAACTTAATATCCATTTTACCTGAGTATCCAATACCAGACCATATCATTACACTACCACCTCCGGCTTGTCGACGGCTCAATATAAAATTATCTTTTCTTAAATAGTGAAAATAGTAATTAAAACCATCAGGTCCATCTAAATTGAACTTCTTTTCATCAGAAAAAATAACTTTTCGCCACTTTTTTTCCATCGAACATGATCTTTTGCAAATTGTAATCTAACTACTTTATGTTTATTAGACAACGGCGGTTTTTTTGTTAATTTCTTACGTTTTAAATGTTCACACTCACGTATAATACGTTGAACATTCCTTAAATTCGTATCAACACCAGCCTCCGCTGCGATTTGTCTTGCGGTAAGCGTAGAATTGGACGCAACTCTTAAAATTGATCTTTCTCGTGGTGTAGTTGCTCTCGGTCGACCTGTCCTTTTTTTCTTACCATAGTTTTCGGGATCTTTTAAAAAATTTCGCACAACACGATGACTTCTGTTGATGATTTTTGCAATTTTGACCTTAGAATAATTTTCAGAATGTAATTTTTTAATTATATCAATTTCAGTTTCGTTTAAGTGTTTTCCCCGTGGCATTTTAAATAAAAAATGGACAATTATTAACTTAAACAATTTATTTATGCGTAAAAACTTACGAGTGACACGAAACAAGTATAAACATGAATTGACATGTCCAGTGCACTGAGCTGCTTGAGCCAATGAGACGAATGGGTTATACTTTTGTCGCGCTATCAAACCAATAACTTCGCCGCTGCGTAACAAAGCAACATCGGAACGTAACTATATATATACCATAGTTCTAGAATCAAGTGAACAATGCTGGCGCGTTAGGAATTTATTTACTTATATTTAGTTTTACCGTAAATATAAAAAATTAGAGGGGTGGGTTATACTATTGTCGCGGAGTGTAATGTATTGTAAGCCTATACTACTGTATAACTCACTACTGCATTTTATTAATTGTAGTTTTGTGGTTTTTTTTTTCCAACTTCACTTTAGTTGTCACATCAGATAACTCAACACATTTCCACTTCCCCTTGGGGTGTTGACTTATGTGGAGTCAACTGTATACTGTATAATTTTTTTTGAATAAATGTTATATGTAAAATATTTGAGTGTTTAGTTTGGCATGAAACGCATTATCGTATTAATATTTTAGATTAATTTATATGGGAAAAATTGTTTCACTTAGTGTTTTGCTTTAGGAGTAACATTCTGGAACAAATTATGCTTGTTAAACGAGGTTCTACTGTATTACAAATGCTTTTTTTATGATGGAATTATAAAATATGATTGATTTTTTTATTTTTATTTATTTATATTTATTTAGAATATAATTTATTTCATTTAATGTTTATTTAAATAGTTAATTTAATCATGTATACTATATACGTATACACGTAATTCATCTAATATTATATTATTTTCATAATTAAGACATAAATAAGATTTATGAAAAAGATTGATAAATATTATATTTATAAAGTGATAAAAAATTACCATGTTAGCTCGAATATAAGTTGACTACCAATTTTGGAATCCTTACATTTCTGAAAATAATTAAAATTTATTGGTAAATATAAGTTTACTTTTAATTATCAATTTTATTTACATAAGAAAAAAATTAGCAGTTTTTATTAAGAAGATTTGGAAAGTTATTAAAACAATACAGTAGAGTCGTTAATCCGAATCAATTGGGGACTGGGGTTGTTCAGATTAGTGATTTGTTCGGATTACCGATTATGTACAAAAAAATATATTAACCTGTCTGATGTTCAAATTTTTCTCCATTGTGTGTCGCTTCGTGTTGAATTTTCGTTGATTTTAAGCTTAATGAAAATTTTTATAATAATAATCAAGGCTATTGTATCGTTAAAAATTATTTCTTTATTCTGTACAAACAAAATAAATATATTGAAGAATATAAAAACATGAAAATTATACTTTAGAAGTAAATCTAGTATCAAAAATGTTCGATTCAGCACGACACAGTCCGACTGAAAATCGTTCAGATTACTGGCGATTCGGATTTCTGGGGTTCAGATTAACGACTCTCTACTGTACTTTATCACCTTCATCTTCATCAGAACTTTCATTGTTATCCTTCCTGTTTCCTATTTCATTGTCATCATATTCTTCATTCCCATTTATTTCTTTTGCAAAATTACTTTAGTTGCAAATACAAAAAAAAAAATTTCTAATTATCTGGGAATTGGCATAAATGAATTTTGGATTGTCAAAATTACTAAAATAACAAAGCAAATTTCATTTAAGGCATATCTAGTTTATCAGAAAATTGAGTCAAAGGGTTTATTTTATTGAGTCAAATAGAAAGAAATGTGTATTGGACATCTATATTATAAATGACAAATTGTAAGTTGTTGCTTCTTTTTTCTCAATATCAATAAAAAATGAAATAAATAAAAGTTATAGAGCAAAATTGAGACATTGTTCTATGAGTCAGGTGGTAGGCTGCCATATTTATAACACATCAGAGGAAGTAGGCTTCTTTGCATACTTCATGTATGTTCTATATTCTGTCTTAACTAAGCTGACAGTGACATCAACACTGATGTATAACAGCATTTGTATCTTTGCTATGTACTTGTTTTTAGTTTTCATATGTTAATAGTTTCAAAATAAATAAAGTAATATTGTAATAAAAATATTTTAGCTGGGACATAAGTAAAAACTTTAAAAAATTCACAAATGAATTTTTAAAAGTAATATTGTGTTGCTTATTGTTAATAATTTTTGACAGTTGCTTAATTAGTAGACTCGTAGGAGTAAAATAAAAAGGTTATCAAATAAAATTTTTGTAGGCATTATCAAAACTGACTAATTTTATTGAATATGATAAAAACAACTGGTTTAGTTTAGTTGATTGTTTACAATTGTGCTGAACACTTAGATGTAATTTCATAGTTTGCAGGGTAGATGGTCCAATGCTGCAGCATTTGACAGGTTGTAACTTAGCTGGCATTTAATATCATTGAACAATGAATGCACCGAATTTTAGTATCAGTGTAACTCTTGTCAGTTATCAAAATTAGAGAAAACTTTAATCAGACAGTAATATATGTTGAGAGCCAATTTTTTCTCTCTTAAAACTGGAAAAAGCATTAACCAGTACAGCTAATTCAGGCCAATACAGTATATAATTTATGAAATGTTAAATTTGTGGATTATATCTTTTATGTGAAGTAAAATATTGATTATGTTTACAATATTAGAATTTGTAAGTACATCAAATTGAATTTAATTTTTAAATAATTGTATCTAAATAAAATAATTGTATCTAAATAAAATTAATAATTTATAATAATATATTTATCAATAGTTACTTTTCAATTTGTATTTTGTGTAATTTTAAAAAGTAAAAATAGAAAACAGTATTGTTTATTTTTTTTAACTTTTATCTATTTTGTAATATATATTAAACATATTTATTAAATTATGTGAATAATATAAAACAAACCACACTGACAAAGTTTTTGGCTCCATTGTGGTTATATATTATTTCAGATTTAAAATTCTAAGAAACTGAAAAGATTTAGATCATTGGAAATCTAATTAAATATGATTATCATTAAAATTTAAAAGAAATATGTGTTAGATCAGCCGGGAGTATCGAGTTAGTTATCAGTCATGATACCACTTAGTCGGCATTCAAGCCTGGAAGGCTTCCCCACAATGTTGTAGGATGGTATTAAACAGTTAGAAATATTAACCAAGAAAAGTGGAGATTAGGCAATCTTGAGGTCGTCTTCTCCGTTGTCAGGCTTCTGACCCCAGATAGGGATGAAATGCACCCTATCATGCGTTAATTAACTCTGACGAATGAGGAGAGTACGTAAATTTGGGACAAGACATCAGCACATCTTCGAGTCATGGAGGAGACCATATTAAAGCAACAACAAATTTAATAAACAATGAAATCCAAGTTACAATGCTAAGAATATTTCTTACACCTTTCCCTAATCTTGCAGAGAGAGAGTTTACAATAATTAATATACTACCTCATCTTGAATATACTTGAGTTCCTGTTTCCTTTATGGGGAGATGAGACGACGATAGTAGCTGTAGTGGAAGTGTGGATTAACTTGTTGGCCACCTCGAGAGCTCACACCGGAGAAACACTTGTTAAACCTTCGGGGACAAAACCTCACTTTGGGATCTTGGAGAGAACTCTTACACTTCATAACCTTTGCAAGAACCCTGGATCTGTGTTTTCTCTGGAGTGGAACTTTTTGTCGAACTCCCTGATTGCAGGAAATGGTTCTTTATTCAAATACATTGAACCAATCCAAAGGAAGGGTTTTTTGTACATCAACGGGATGTTCGGGGATGTGCGAAGGGGTGGACGACCAGATGGGTGCTTAACTTAGGAGATAAGGGGTGTGAGAAGGGAAATTCAACTTCCTTTCTGCAAGAAAAGTGACAAAAAGTTTCTCTTTTCATAAACAATATGTGGAAGACATTTGCTTCTCTCACTAATTTATTAACTACAATTTTGAAGGAAAATATTATTTCAGCAAATATAGTCATTTCCTTCTCTTCATGAAGGAAATGACTTAGGATCTGTTATAAGAGCATTTCCCGGTTTAAAACAATATAGAATTAAAATTTCCAAATAATAAAAATTTAATCTTCTGGTTAAACCTCACATAAGCATACATGTATTAATTGATTTTAAAAGAATTATCTAAAACACATTGTTTTATATGAAAATTTAAAATATAGCATATCTGATGCAATGATGTTTTCATAAAATTTACTTTTAGATCTAATTTATTTCATGTGAATAAATATTTATAAAAATTATTAATATAACTAGTTTAAATAAAGTTTTTAATTTTGATAGTCTTTATTTAAAAATATGCAGTTTTGAAGTAATTATTCAAATAGTGAATAAATTAGATTAATTTATTTAGTTTAACTAATATTGAAATTAATTTTCATAAATAAATAAATATATTTATTTATTTAATAATTTTAAATATATATTCTTTTTAGACAAAAGGTGAACTTAATATGGAAAGAAAAGAAAAATATGAAGCATCTCAAATTGCTTTTCAGAAATTGTTATCAAATACTCAACAGTTTGCAGTATGTAATTTTTAAGGTTTTAAATTAATTATATTGTGAAATTTTAAATTTAACAGTTTTAAATTACTACATAATCTACTATTACTTTATATAGGGATTGAATTATCACTGAAAATCAGTTTTATCAATATTATCCAGATTTATTTTTGATATATGGAATTAGCTAGCTTATGATGTTTGTTTGATTGGTTAAATCCTTAACATGTATTATAAAATTTTTAAAGAAGATTGTAAATTTCTGCATTATTAGTGTTAATAAGTTTGATTATGAATAAAAATGTTATCTAAAATTTATTCAGTAAATGAATAATAATTTGATTAAAATTATTTTCAGGATATTGTAGATGAAGATTTACCTGAACTTCCAAAAGATGGTATGAATAGTGTTGTTATATTTCTTTAGAGACCATGTTTAATTAAACTATATTGATATTTCAATTTCCATTGCTTCCCTTAGTTACAGTCTTTGGGGGGGGGGAATAGTATAAATTGAGATTTACTGAAATAAACAATCATTCAAACAGAATTTCATAAAGAAATCTCTTTCTCAGTATGTAAAATTTGTAGACACAGTAGAGAACCGAAAATCGGAATCAATTGGGGACTGGGGTTGTTCCGATTAGTCATTTGTTCCGATTACCCATTATGTACGAATAAATATATTAACCTGTCGGTTGTTCAAATTTTTCTCCATTGCGTGTCACTTCGTGTTGAATTTTTCTCCGTTGCATGTCGCTTCGTGTTGAATTTTCGTCGATTTTAAGCCTAACGAAAATTTTTATAATAATAATCGATGCTATTGTATCGTTAAAAATTATTTCTGCATTTTGTACAAACAAAATAAATATATTGAAGAATATAAAAACATGAAAATTATACTTTAGAAGTAAATTTAGTATCAAAAACGTTCGATTCAGCACCACACAGTCCGACTGAAAATCGTTTTGATTACCGGGGTTCCGATTAACGAGTCTCTACTGTACATATTTATCCAAGGCAATATGATATATTAAAGTCAATGAAGTATGCCAATTTTTATAATTTATTAGTTAAGAAGCATTTTGAACTTGCTCAAAATCTTGCTCAAAATATCACATAAATTTAAATCTTAAAATTCAGTGCTTTCCAAAGTGGATGTTTTGACATAATATACCACAAATAGCCTGAGAAATATTGTAGATTTAAATTTATGTGATATTTGTTTTTATCAAAATCTGTTTAGCTTTTAGGCATAACATATGATCACTGTTTTTATAACCTAACTTATTCTTGGGAACTGTCATTAACCAATTATAAGTTTAGCATCATAAATTCAGATTACATCTCTGATACAATACAGATAGTCAACCAGAAAAAGATAATTAAAAAAGACACAGTTGTATTAGAAAATTCATTGTCATGAAAGTCTTCATATAAAATGAAGTATCATAAAGTAGTGTAAGTTGTATATAACTGAATATGTAACAGAATTATAAAATCACTGTTGAATTATAAAATGTAACTGTTTTGAACTCAAATTTATTGATTATATTTTTTAAATTTAGAACTTGCTTATCCTGATGCTGAAATTACAAATTTGGATGTACATAATCGTTTCAAAGATGGTGAGGTGAGTTTTAATGGAAAATTCATTTATTTACTTATTCATTGAAATTAATCATAGTATATTTTGATGAAAGTAGTCACAAATTATCATTAAGTACAAAAAATAATTATTTCTGGAAAATATAATTTATAAACTTAATATGTACCTAAATTTTACATTTATTAATATATTTGTGCTTAATTTTATTCTTATTGTACATAATATTATGTATAATTTTTATCATAAAAATATGAATAACTGCATTGTAAATCAAATTTTTTTTTTAATCTCTTTATAGTTCGAAGGACTTTTATCTGTTTGGGAAGATGAAGATACAAGAAGCTTTTATGAAAACCTACCTGATTTAAAAGCCTTTATTCCTGGTGTAAGAAAAATAAAATTTTTATTTCTTTGTGGAAAAGAAATCTTTCACTAGTGTTTTTAAATATAAAAGAGATATTAAACAAATATAAAATGTTTATTATGAAAATATTGAATAATATCTTTTAGATTAATTCTTAAAATTAATTTCTTAACTTTAACTAATGTTGTTATAAACTTTTAAATTATTTCTTTTCTTTTAATTCCAATATAATAGCTTGTATTTGCATATAATATTTAGTTTATTTCTGGCAGATCTGATCTGATTTGTTTTCTTACAAATCAGTTGGATTAGGATATATATATATATCCTAATCCAACTGATAAACTATATATATATATATATTTTTTTTTTAAATATAAAATTCAAAAGCCTATATTTTTATAAAAATTAAACTTAATGTTTTTTTAAACAAAATACCTTAGAAAGAAAATTAGTTATTAAAAACTAAGATTGGTAGGTTGATATGAATGTTTTTCTTGTTTGAATTTACTTAAATATTTATTTAAAAAATTTGATATTCTGATATTTTATTAGAATTTAGTAACTTTTTTCCTGTGTTAATTTTTCAGATCCTTTTCAAAGATAGTGCTCAGACAATTCAAAACCAACAAAGTGATATACAAAATGAAAACAACATTGAAGAAGGTTAGATATAGTATTATACTTTGTTTTAAATTTAATTTTTTTAAATAATGAACATTATTTTCTCCTTATAGAAAGAACTAAAACTATTAAACTTATTCAGATAATTATTATTAATTTTTTCTTATATAGAAAATGCCATCTTTTCTTTTGCATTTTTTTTCTTTCCAGATACACACATCTAAATTTCGTATTCAATTATTTTAACACTTAAAACCTATTAACCCTTTCATTCTGAGTGCTGTTTACTTACTGATTTTTATATATTGCAAAGCAAATGTAGGTCATTCAAACATTTACAAGGTCACTTTACAAACATTATTTTAAAAATTTGCCAAAAATCAAATTTTTGTCATAAATACATGAAAAAAGTTGCATTTATTAGTATTAGAAATTTTAAATACAATATTTTCTAATTGTTGGACTGCAATGTGAAAAAATTGTAGACTATAAATTTCCACTGTCATCCATACATCCGTCTTTCCTTAATCTTGAGAACAGAGTTAGAAAGATGAAAGACGAGACCAGATATGGCAAGCTTAGGAGCAGGAGGCCCTAATTAACTATGATGCAAACCAGAAGCCATGTTATTTCAATTCAAAAATTTCCCTTGTAAGATGTTATGTAGATGATTGGCACAGCTCTGTTGTTAAAGGAAAAGTATGATGTACAGGGGAAAGCCACTATTAATTTGAGGTGGAGAGCATATATTTTTAATTTAAATACATTAAAAATGATTAAAAGTTTCAGCCTGGCATTGTGATGATGTTACAATAAATAATTGCTCATTTGCATTATAAACTTTTTCAAAAAAAAAAAAAAAAGTCATTACTCACTCACAGCTTGGAAATTTACAACATTTTGAAGCAACAAAAAATTTTCATTTCTCTATTTGTTTTTCATACCAAGTCAGCATCACCATTAGAAATATTACTTTTGTATTAGAAAGTATATAGAACAGGATTGCTGATGACAATATAAACTGTTTAAAAAGTATTATCACACAAATATAGAAAAGTTATTCAAAACAGATCATTTCTGTATTAAAAACAACAGTTGTTTTTATAAAATATAATAATTTAGTACACTCAAACCTGTTTTTATGCGGTCTATTTTCGTGCGATGTTTTATTTGTGAGATTTGTTTTGTGTGATTTTTTGTGTGCGGTATATGAATTTCAATCAAATTGGTATACTGCACAAAAATAATTGCACAAAACACATTGCACGTATAAAAAAATCGCACAAAAAAGACCGCATAAAAACAGGTTTGAGTGTAGTTTCAATATTTTATCAGTATAAATATGTTTTAATGATGGAGTTGTCCTCGTTCTATAGTTTGTTGTATAATTTAAATTATGATTTAAAATTATCTGCCAGATAATTTTAGATCATAATTTCTAAATTTTTTAAAGTTTTTAAAGCAATATTTGTTGAAGTGCAAATTTGTAACTTAAAGTTTGGTAAACTGATAGATATTGCTAAACTGGAAATAGAAGAGGTAGAATTACTAGAAACAGAAGAAGAGAAGTTGGAAGAAAAGATAGAAATTCCAGCAAAACCAGATGAAAGTGATCTTACAGAAGCATTAATGCATGAAATGGAAGGTATATCTTTTCTTTACATTTTTTAAAATGCTATTAGATTTTCTTTATTATTTGGTTAACTTAATTTATATAGACTGTTTGAAAATTAATAATAATCTTTCCTTCTATATCACAAAATTTTCAAAATAAAATTATTTTAAATATTACTTGAAGATAAAATATTATGAGAATTGTTTACAATAACTTAGTTAAGATGATTGAATGACTTTTAACTTATTCCACATTGAAATTTTTCTCCAGTGCACACTGCTTCACTTTGAATTTTTGTCGATGTTAAGATTAACGAAAATTACATGTTTTAGGAAAAAATAATCATGGATATTGTATCATCCAAAATTATTTTTTTTATTTTGCACAAGCAAAATAAACATTAAAAAAATGTAAAAACAAAAATAATTATATTTTGGAAGTTAGTTTTAATATAAAAATTATAATGACTTGCAACATCTAGTGTCAAATATGTTTTGATGCAGAAACAAGATATGTCAGGTCCACCGGTCAAGGTCATTATGTTTCGACCCGAAATATTTCAGGTAGACCATGGGACAGGTTAAGTAAGATAAATTTTATAACAACAAATAAATAAAAATTGTCCAACTCCACCTGTTTTATGGTATATTAATCTACAAAGATCATCTTGAAAAGTCCAATATTCTAATAAATTAATAAATTTCACTATCTGTTTAAAATTATTATACTACTATAATAATTAAGTATTCATTAACACACACAATATTATTATTGAAAAATTCTCATATTTTAAATTCTTACTTAATTTTTCTTAAACTAGAGTCTAAATTCTTTGTTTTATAGCCAAATTTGAAAGACTTTTTTTTCCATGCTGTATTTGAGTAAGGAGGAGATGAATAATTAGAAAAATTAGTAATTCCATTTATTTCAAAAACAATCTGTTAATAATTTTAAATAAATAATTTAAATTACTTGAGAAACATCTGTTTAGAGTATATATCTAACTTCTGAAAACCAAATGCATGGATTCGTAATTAGTCATTAAATTGGAATAATCCTAAATAAAATATTCTATGCATTATAAAAATTAGAATTTTATTTAATCATAAACTGTAAACTTTCCAATATCTAGCTTATTATCAAACACATTCCATCATGGTATATATATTATTTAATAATTAGGTATATCTTATTACATATATCTTCATGTTTTAGCATATCAATTGTAAACAGTTATTATTTTATATATTGTATATTTATTTATTGTTTTATATCATTTTTGGCTCTGATTTTATACCAAACTCAGGAATTTTGTATAAAATCTAATTCCTGTTAAATAATTCTATAAAAACTTATTTTAATAAGTAGTAGTTTTTTATTCCAATATTTCATTTATTGTATGCTAGTTCAAGCTTATTTGTACTTAATGAGACAAGTTTTTTTAAATTAATATTTCGTCTTTGCAGTTATTGAATTCCTTAGATATATGATGGATGCATATATTTTCCATTAAAAAATAATGATACTGATTAAGGATGGTTCTAAAAATTTAGTTGTTAACCAGACTGCAATATATACAATTTGTCACAATTTAGATTTAAAATTAATAAAAGTAGTTGATTTTTTCATATTAACATTTTCCAATGGTTTAAAGTTATTCAAAATATTTTTTCCTAAGACAGAATTTTGTTCACTGAAGTTAAAATATCAAATTTCAGAAATTTTTTTAATAGAGTATTTTCAAATTTGAAGATATAAATAAATATAAAATTAATATTTTCTATAAAAACATACATGCATTTTTTGCACAAAATGAATAGAAATAGTTATAAGTATTAATGCAGTTTTTATACTTATAATTTTAAGAGTTTAAACTTTAAAGTTTAAGTAATCTAGATTTTATAAAATTAAAAAAAAAAAAAAAGTGAACTAAATAACATTTTTGAAGATCTTGTAACTGACATTGATTTTTCAATATATGTAAGAATTAATACCGTTTTATTTATCCTTTCAGAACCTGAAGAGGAAGGAAGTTCTGTTGCAAGTACAACTAATCGATTATTGTTAGATGGGTATTTAGCAACATTATTAAATTGTGTCAATAGAGAAATGATAGATCAGGTAAATAAGAAATTTTTCTGTTTTTCTGATAAATTTATTTTAATTTAGCAATAAAATGCAGCATTTTAATAATGTATATCAATTGTTTTTGGATAATCAAAGTTATAAGAAAAGTCAACTCAAAAACCTGATTTATAGTTAAAGCCAAATTATCTGGCTATAGTATAGCTATGTAATATGGCTATCTAGCCCAGTTTGGTAGTTTGTTTGGTTTCAAATATAAGAAAGAGAGATAAACACAGAAATGCATAATTTAATATAATAATAAAGCTATATTGGCTTCACTAATTCACTTGGCTCACTCACTGACATGAAACATTTGAATAGAAGCACACTTTTCTTAAAGGAAAGGAAACATCAAGTATGTTATCAGAAAAATCTAAAAATGTTTTTGATCCTACAAGTTCATGTCCTCAATGCTCATAGAAAACCACAGCATCCACATAATTGATTAAGTGCCATGTACCTATTTTTTTAAAAAAGTTTCTAACTATTTTAAATTACAACATTTTCTTTTGTCTTTGTTTTTATTTTTTATTACTTAAAAGTTATTTAATTAGTTATACAAAAACAGTATTAGTTATATAAATAAAGGATTATTATGAAATACAACACAGAAGTGGAAATTAACAGAAAACTCTGAGGTTAGACTGTTGAATACAGACAGGGGTTATATATGTTACTGTATCAATTAATTTTGTGTATTCTGCAATTATTTATAACAAAGAAAAACTAAGTAATGCAATTCATCAATTGCTAATTATGAGTTGATGGTAATTGTTTTATTACACACACACATAGTATATATATATCTGAATTAAAACATGAAAATATTTAATATTTTTGATTTTTCTCAATTTTATTTATTTATTTATTTATTTTTGAGAGAGAAAATTAAGTTGTCAATATAAAACTGAATATGTTAACTTCTTGTGGTTGTCTTGTTTATATAATTTTATGTGTTGTTTTTTAGGCAGCTGTAGATTTTTGTATGAATTTGAATACGAAACCAAATCGAAGAAAATTAGTAAGAGCATTATTTCTTGTACCAAGGACAAGGTAAGTATGTATATTTTATATTGGTTGTGTAAAAGTTATTATTTCAGTTCATCATTGAATACTTTTGACAGAAAAGACAAAAATTGTTAATAAATTTTTCATTGAAAAGAATAACTTTAGCATTTGTACAATTAATATTAAAATAAATTAAATCTCATATAGCACACATACTCTTTTTAACACTTAAGACTTTACATACATAAATTCTTAAATATTAACCTAGGAATAAACAACATTGTTTTTTGTGAAAGAAACAGTGCCTGTCATGATTAGTTTCATTGATTATGTAAGTAGAATTCTATTGTAACAAACTTTTTCAAAAATATTTAAATAATATGTATATTGATGATTTAAAAAATTTTTTTTGTGTAGAGAAACAAGAATTAGAAATAAAACAGCACTGATATTTTGCATTTTATGAAACTTATTTTTATGCACCAAATTATATTTCAAAAATTTTTAGTTTTGCACTTTTTTCATAAACATCAAAATCAATAAGCAAGTGAAATAGTGAGAATAAAACATACTTTAATAAAATTTTGATTATGATTTAATGAATGATTTGATTTTTGTTTTATTTGTGTATCTTTCTATAGTTTTAACACACATCAGTTACTATAAATTTAAATAGTTTTAATCGAAAAATTTAAATATCAGAGTTACTCAGTTTTACTTAAAGATATTGTAAATTATATAGAGAATGAAACTTTGTGTTTTCCATTTCACCCCTCTATTTTGTATCTTAAAATTCTTTTGATTAATAATGTTAATTTTTTAATATTTTTCTGAATTTATTTATGATGATATGGTATGAAAAGAAAGCATATACTTTAAGAATTTTTAATTTTACATAATAAACTAAATATTTAAAAATGAATTTGAGAATTAATTTGTTTTTTGACAGAATTCTATAAACATATATGATTTGTAACACAGATTCAAGAAGAAAATTATTCATATGAAAAAAAAAAATTAGAAATTTCTATAAATGAAGTTTCATTAATAGGAAAAAAACTTTATTTATAGAAATTTCTAATTTTTTTTTAAAATTACAAATTTCTATAAAAAATCTTTTTAAATACAAAATGAATGGGTTATAAAATTTATATTACAATATTATTTCTAATATTTAAATATTAATCATAATTTACTATTTTTAATCTGACAAGCTTTTATTTTCTGTTCTGTTTAAAAAAAAAATTATTATAAATGAATAAAAGACTTAATATTTCAGTTATACTTTAGTTTTAAATAATTATTTTTAGTTGAAAAACTTTTAATAAATCAGATTGTTTTGAAATTGTATGAAGTAAGAAATGATAATCTGATAACTGATTTGATTATTTAATAATCTTTTTAAAGGATTATATTAATTGTTTACAAATTTGTAGTACTCATAGTATTCATTGTAATTCATATTCTTTTAAATTATAAATTAATTGTATGAATTATAATCTGTTCTTAAAATAATAATTTTTTAAATAATTTTTCAGGCTAGATCTACTTCCATTTTATGCCCGTTTTGTAGCTATTCTTTATCCATGTATGCCAGATGTTGCAAATGATTTAGTTGCTATGCTAAAACAAGATTTTAAGTTTCATGTATGTAATATATTTTATATTTATAAATGTTACTTTATTTAAATGAATAAAGTATTTTTAAAATGAATTTTGATAAATATTGAATTAAGAAACATCATTTATTTTTGCTCTTAACTTTTGTAATTCCTTGACTCTCATTTAATTATTTGGGTTAATTAGTTTTTTGACTCATAAAAGGACACTTCACAACTTGTTAAGAACAAACTACATAAAATATTTTAATTTCAGTTTCTCAATATGATTTAATGTACATGTTGAATATTCAATATTTATCTTAATGAAATTTATGGGTAGCAAGATTTTTGGAAATTTAAAACTTTCTCTAATATGATGGATATTCTCTATTCCAAATTTCCATCTGAATTTGATTTTGAGTCTCCTACATGCTATAGGCTACCACCTTAACCATTTGGCCATCCAATGCAGAGTTGGTAAGGGACAGTCATGGAATTTAAAACAAAAATTTGAGTAGGAATGCTGTATATATAAAATAAATCTATTATATCTTAAATATTCAACTAAAATTTTTTTATACTGAGCAAGGTTTGTCTTTACAAACCCTTAAAAGTCTTAAAAAGTGTTTTTGTGGTGTTTAAAAAGTGTTTTTTCAAAAATCATTAAAAAAGTCTTTAAAAATGCTTAATTTTTTATTGCTGACTCAAAAACAATTATGGGAAAATACAGTATTTCTTTATAAAAATTATTCTCTTCTGACCATCAGAAAACAGAACTGAATATCTTAATCATGACTGATGGTTTAAAGCTGGAGTGATGTATTGATGAGTTGTTTATTTGAATGACTCATTAACAAATCACCCCAAATTCATCGATTCTTCAAATTCCATTTGGTTGGTTGTTTATCTATCAAAATGCCTGGAAAATGTATGTTTAATTAATGAAATTTGGAGTAATTATCAAAAGTACAAAGGATAGATTGTTTCAGTTTCTAATAACAAACATGAGGCATGAGGAATATGTAAAAATGTAGATACATCTCAAGTGAGAGAATCAACCTTGAAAGTGCATCAGAAAGATATGTGCCTGTCTTGTCTTTCTCTTTTGAGTGAAATGAGACAGATTAGTGACAGTAAATCTGTATTTAATAAACCACTATTAGGACTTGAAATTTATGGTTGTGAGATCCCCATTGATTAGAAAACTGTCTGGTGAGTAAAGAATATCTCAAAACGTTTTTTACTATCAGTCCAAAGTTTTTTATTTATGATAGTCATAATAATAATAAATAAATTAATTAATTAATTGAAATTAGTTTGAGGCAACATAACTGTTATGTGAATAATGCAGAAATTTGAATATCTCCTTAATACAGTTGGATGTGTGTGAAAAAATTGATACACACATGATTTAATTTTCTTACAATATATTTGTTTAATCATTATTTGAAATATTCATTTTCAATTTTATATATTTTTATTATAAAAGAAGTTAGGGACATATGACCATTATTCAATATTGTGGGAATTTACTATTAAGCATAGGTCAAAATTTCTTCTCATGTAGTTTATCAAACCCTACTTTATACTGTTTCTATTATTTTTAAGAATGAACAATGTATTGATGATTTAGATGTAATATTAAATTGTTAAAAAGACTCATTATACTCAATTCTTTGGGTTTATTGCTTTATTAAAGACTTCAGGATGTAAGTGCTTAACCCTTTGCTCTCGAAAGTATCAATCAATCAGTACCACCCCATTTGTTAAGCAAAACTTTGAGGGTACTGATTTGTTGTTACTCTGGTAAATGTCGATTTTTGTAAAATTTATCGACAACAGATGTCAGCACTTAACGGCATCATCTTGTCTATTAATTGTTTCACATATTTTTGTTTAGCTGGTGTTTTGTTGACTTAAAAAATTTTAATTAATGCTTTTTTTTTTTCTTAATTTATTTTTTTCTGGTAATTTTTTATTTCATTTTTAGCATATTTATGCAATAATATTACTATAATAAGTTAATTTATGCAATAATAAGTTTATTTAGCTATAATAAGTCAATTTGTTATAAATATTCAAGTTGTGACCTTCTGTTCTGACATTTTATATATTTTTTATTTTAATTGAAAATATCAGCAAATGTTACATGTATTGCTACTGGTAATCATATGTTTATTACCAAAATATATAATCTCATTCGATATGAAGTGAATAAAGTATATTAGTTCATTATATTAGTTGATAACAGAATAAAATTTTGATTTCAAACAAATGTTTGATATAATGTGCGATAATTTCAGAATGAATATAAACACATGCATAAGTGTTATATCGAATTGTACAAAACAATTTTCTATGTCTTTCTGACTCAGTGCCAGCAAACAACTAGGTAACTAGACAATGTTAAATTTCACAAAAAGTTACAAATTATCAAGTTTGTGTGTCAGTTCTGATATATATTATTTTTTTTCTTATGATATTCTTCAATACATTTTATTAGACAAATTTATATTTAAAACTCAAGATATTAATAAATGTACATGATTTTTTCCATATACATATAATGATAATTTGATTTTTGGTAAATTTTTAAAATAATATCGCCTGACTGACCTATATTGCCTTAGGAGGGATCGCAAAATAAACGTAAACAAGATTTTGAGGGAAAAGGGTTAAAAATTTTTTTACAGTTCTTAAAAGTCTTTAAGTTTTAAGTGATAAAAGAAGTGGAAACCATGTGGTGTTCAATAAATTCATTTATAAAGCTGATTTAATTATTAGAACAACTGAGATCTCACAGTAAAGACTGAACAGTCTGTGGATGAAACACATCACTATTGGTATGAAATATTAAAAGATGTAGCTAAGCAAAACATAGTTTTTTAATTTTTTACAAACAAGTTGACTTATTGATTTCTACAGTGTTTCTAAATTATTAGATCAGTGTTAACCAATAAGAACCATTCTTATTTTTCAGTTTTCTAAGAGATAGTTAAATATATACATATTTATTAACTATTTTCTATTTGTCTTACATGTATATATTTATGAGTTGCATTCTAATGTGGATTTGTGAAATATCTATCACAATTGCAATTATTTTCCATGTTTTTTAAAACTATTTTTAAAAAATTTATTAATGTAATAAATTTATTATTTATTTAAAAAATAATAAAATTTATTTATTTTTAAAATAAAATTAATATTAATTTTTCACCTCCTTACAGATCAAAAAAAAGGATCAGATTAATATTGAGTCTAAAGTAAAAACAGTGAGATTTATTGGTAATTTTTGAATTGTTTATTGTTTTACTTTAACTAATTTTTATTTAATAATTTAATTAAGCTTATTTTTTAATTGAATTTAGGGGAATTGGTTAAGTTCAAAATGTTTTCAAAATCAGATGCTTTATGTTGTTTAAAAGTAAGTATTAAATATTTTAAGCAGTCATTTTTTCATGCTTCATATTTATTAATTTTTTTATTTTAATAGATGTTGTTGTTTGAATTTACTCATCATCACATAGAAATGGCTTGTAATTTATTAGAAACATGTGGCAGATTTCTGTTTCGTGCACCTGAATCCCATCAACGAACAAAAGTGTACTTGGTAAGAAATTAGAATTGTGATAAAAATAAAATTTGAATCATCTTCAAGAAATTTTTCAATATTTCATTTGTGTTTATTATATGAACTTTGTGGGCATTAATTACGTTTTTATATAATTCTTTTATTCTATTTTATTAGGAACAAATGATGAGAAAGAAAGCTGTGATGCCTTTGGATGGTCGTTATACTACAATGATTGAAAATGCATTTTATTATTGTAATCCTCCTGAAAGCCCTGTTGTAAGTTTCTCTCTTAATTATTAATTTATATTTAAAAAGTAATGTTATTTTATTTCATGTTGGCTGTGTGGATCCAGTTCAATCTCAGTCAAGACTATCATAATTTATTATAGGCACTACTATAATATAATAAAGAATAGAATTTCAAGATATCAGATAGATTATTGATTCCAATGGTTTATGATAGAATAAAAACACAGACAGAGCTTTGGCAGATTAGATTAAATGTGTATATTTTTTGGACAATGCCATTTTAAATTAAACTAAATATAATTTTGTTACATATCTGTAAATAGTTATAATTTTCTAATTTTCACTTTTAATATTGCTTAAATTATTATTTTAGAACAAACTCAGTTATGAGAGAAATGAGTGTGAATATCTAAATTTAATATCTTAATATAAGGAAGAACATATGTTTATTTTGTTTAAGTTCCTAGTAATATTTGAATTACTTTATGAATAAAGCTATATATAACTAAATTATTTTTAAATATAAAACAATGTATATAATGATAGAATTATATTCAATTATTTGAACTGTTGTTATGCTCATTAGCATAAATATTTATGCATGAAAGTTAAATAATGTTTGAAGAAAATGTGGCATCTGTACTAGCACTGCAGAGAGGACTGAAATGTAAAATAAAATTTTAATTAAAGTAATTATTTTTTAGTGCAAAAATTTTAACAATTTTGTTACATAATTGAGAAAGCCCGGATTTTATTCTTGTCTTATTACAATGAGGAAAGGATCTAAAAATGACAAAAACTTAGAAAACTGTATATTTTATATCACAAATAATTCCTAAAATTAATTTTAGTTAAAGCATGTTTAAATTAATGTAACAGAAAACAGGTTTCTCTTATTCAAAAAGAAAGAAAGGGGAAAATGTCCTTTTCCTCCCTAGAATTGAACCTGTCAAATATTTACCAGGCAATAAATCAAAATATTAACTTTGATTTATTAACTGATAAATATTTGAAAGGTTCAATTCTAAAGCGTGTCAAGTCCACACACACTATTTTAGAGATAGAGAATTATTTAGGAATTATTATTTTATCTTAAAAAAAATCAAAATACACTAATGGGTACTATGTATACTTAATGCAGTGTATAATGCATTTTTCCAAACATAAAATGCAGAAAAATTACAAATAAGTTAAATATGATGCAGGTAATAAAAGAAATTTCAATTTGGACTTGGTTCACTTTAGAACTGAACTCTCCATTTATTGGAAATAGATGTAAATCATTAAGGAAGAGAAATTACTTTGAACATTCTATTATTATTTTATACATTAATTTAATATAAGAATATTTTATATATCAATTTATAATAATGAATAAAAATTTGATATTACTTAAAACAATAATATTTTATAGACAGTTAAAAATTGAACGTCCTCCAATACACGAATATATTCGGAAATTGTTGTATAAAGATCTCTCCAAAAACAACACAGAAAAAGTAAGCATTTATATTTTTTTTATCAATTTTATTGTGTCTTATTTCATAATTTGTCAAGATTTTAAAATTGAAGTTTTCATTTGTCTTCTTGAAGTTCTTAATTAGATAAATGAAAGTTAAAATTTTGAAATTGAAGGATATTACAGAAGGAAATAGTTTCATCTAAAAAAATTGTTCACATATTGTATTCTATTGTAGTATTTTTTGAACTTGGGGATCATCAAAATTGAGGTCTGAGAGTTTTAGGTAGGGATCTTGCCACCAGATATGTATTATAAGCAGGACTGTGCAGTTTTGATGTTTTAGTCGAAGTCATCAAAAATCTTCTGACTCTGACTGTTTTTTACTTTCCCAACTTATGTATATAAAACGGAAAAGTATTGGAATTGTGTCAGATTTGATCCTCCGAGTTTTTTGCAAATCTATATGTTTGGAGATCTCCCAAACCCAAAAAATGTCAAATAAAAGAGGAAAATTTATTTGTGTTGGTGTCTAATTTGTTTAATTTCTTTATTGTATGTTCTGAGATATCTCAGAATGGGTAAAGTTTAAGAAATGAAATTTGGCATGGTGGCTTATGTATAAAGGGGGGCATTAATACTATTAAATTTTGGTTCTTAATTAAAGGTTTACAGGGTGGAGACATAGAAGGGTCATGTGTCATCTCCAGTGTGGTTGGACTTAATGAATATTTTACTTCTTATTAGCATTTACAATTTTTTATAAAACTCATCTTTACCCTCATAATTAAGCTTTTTGTCATTTTATAATAGTACAGTAAAACCTGGTTAAGATGTTCTTGCCTGAGATGTTAGAATGTGTGTGGGGGCACAATTACCACTTTGAAGCTTAATAATGCCTGTGTTAAAGCATCCGACTTTGATTCAAAAACCACAGAAGTTATTAGACTTCAGACAGGATGAACAAAATTGTGCTGCCCCCACACAGTCATACATACAGGAAAAAAAACCCGAACCTTTTGCATATCTTGTCATTCAAGGTGTCCTGCGTCCAAAAATGTAAAAATGGGGGGGTCATTTTTTGACTGATCGCTACACTTTCCCTCTGTTATATATAACAGCTGGGAAAGTAAAAATTAGCAAATATATATTTATATATTGACTATGTCATTACTTAAAGGAATCTTTTAGCTTTGGAATAAAAAAGTTTCTACTTTCTATCTTTATTAGAATTCTATTTATTGAAGCTTTTATTCTGAGGTCATGTGATGACATCAGAATTCCCAGGCCTAATTTGGTAACAAGTTCACCTCTGGTCAGTTGGAGTCAGTAGATTTTTACATGACTCCACACTTGATTATAAGACACACCTCTGATTTAGACTCTAGATAAGACTGAGATATGTAAGGCATGAGAGTAAGAGTTACCCCAAAGTCCAGGAATGAGCCTCTCAGGAGGATGAATGTAAAATCAACTAAACCAACTTAAGAATAAAAAAAAAAGAAAATTTATTATAAAAACTAAACATAACATTAAAATTAGATTTAAAATTAATATTGAAGATGAAGTTTGTTGTTGTTGATACCTACATCTGGATAAAGAAAGTCTATCCTCTGTATTTAGCCTGTTTGTGGAGTATTAAACCTAGGAGGTACCTAGCGAGAGGAAATCTGACTTGTGACTCACAAAATACTAGGGAAAGAGTTGTCTTTCCGTCAGAAACTTTGTCTTCTCTTTGGTTCCTTTTTTTCTTTCCTTCCTTTTGCACCTTAACCTTAGAGTCAGTGCAAAAAGCAAAATATCTCCTCCAGATTTGACATTCCTCTGGCACAACTCTCTATTATTGTGTTGATTCTCTAGATGCTGTATTCACTCTTTTCTCCTCCTCTTTCTTGGTGTAGTACTCACTCTCTTCTCTTTCTAGTCATTCTTTTTTGTTTTATTCTTTTTTATGACTATTTGTGATTTTATTCTGGAGAAAGTTGATGTAATGAGAGATAAGCTTGATTGGTTATTTTTAGTCATTCTTCTCTCTTGTCTAGTATGAATTGTGTGTCTATATGATGTGGATAAAGTAACAACTGTCACTTAACACTAGTTGAAAAGGGAAAATAACTGTCATCCCCTTGTATTTTCCTCTGGATGTTGTGAGATAAACAATTAATTGATAATTTTTTTTATTTTAAGTTGTTTGTCTTGATTATCTTTAATCTCTAATGCTAAAAATTTAGAAGGGATGGCCCCTAAAATTGAGAAAATAGGTGAAATTCCTTTATGATACTGTTTGATAATGTAAACAACCATGGTGTCATATTCATACATCTATGATATGTGGATGCAAAGGGTGTCTTGTCTGGTAGCTAGCAATTGTTTGATAAACAAACAAAGACAAAAAGAAAGGAACATAAAATACATATATAGTTTAAAATACAGTAAAATTTTCAACTTATCATTTAAAGAGATTATATTATTAGCTTAAAATAAGTTCATTAAAATTACACAAAATAATGCTAATAATAATTTAAGAATAAATAAATATATATATATATGTATATATTCTTGATTGAATTAATAATCAATTAATGGAAAAACATGGACCAGAAATATTAAAATTATTGTGCCTATTTACTCAGAATGGCATCAATATGGAATTACAAAGAAGTATATAATTCACATTCTATATTAAAAAAGATAATGAAACTTTATAATGAATCAATGTCAAGAAACTTCAGAATTATCACAGTAAACTATTTCTATTATACTGAGTTGTTATAAAATTAGCATACTACATCATTCAGATGAAATTGTGTGGTGTTTAGTTTGACCTCTCGTTTGGACACTGGACAAGACCAATAGAACTGAACAGTTTTGTTCAAAATCAGATGGTTGCAATCCTAGCTATTATAGATAAGTTATGTTAGTTTTATTGATCATCCAAGAATATGAGACATTAAGGGAACAGAGGAGAGAAATGTGCATAGTGCTCAAACATCTTTAATTTAACAATCCCATTTATCTAATGAATGTAGTTATTTGTGTGCCAGTTGCATTAGTTTAAAGTCAGTTACATAGCCAAACTGTACAATTTGCCCTAGTATCTTGCATATGAAACAAGAATGCTCTCTACAATGCAATATAGACAGGATACTAAATAAGAGAGACTAATTTCCTTTATTTTGTGAATATAAATTCATACTTACTCCTTTTTCATTACAGGGAGTAATCATGTTATGCACCTGCTAAGTATACTGAATAAACCAATAGACGGTGTTTCTTACTAACCAATGGCAACAAGGAACAAAATAACAAAACAGTCAAAGCCCCTCTCCCTTTTTGTATGCAAATTGAATCTCTTGAGTAATAAAATTTATAGTAGTAACCCAACTTGAGTGAGGATGATTTATGTAAAATATTTTAAAATATTTTCATACAATTTTAAAGCTGTAAATAAATTGTAAAATAAATATTTATACATATAATTGGCAAATACTAAATAAAACTTATTGTTATAAAAAATTAAAACTAAACATGAAATTTTATATTTTAAAAAATACATGGCAACAATTAATTGATTATACAATCCTAATTAATTTTTCATTGTTAATTTGCTAACTTGATAATTATCCTTTAAAATATTTCAGTTATCAGCAGTTGTTGAATCCAATTAAGTCAACCAGAAGAATACTAGACTAATTTCCTAATGATTAATAGTTATCTGTCACCCAGCAATAACATTTAAGCATGATGAAATGAAAAAAAAATTTAAATTATTTTAGTTAATATTTTGAAAGAAATATTTTACCTTGATATTATAATTAATCTAATTTGGTTTAAAGAAACCCTTTAGTAATGTTTTATAATTAATTCATAATTTTCAAAAATTATTCATTTTTGTCATTACCATTTTAGATATTACGTCAGATGCGCAAACTGAATTGGGAAGACCCAGATATAAGTTCATATGCTGCAAAATGCCTTACTGCCATTTGGAATGTGAAATATTATAATATCCGATGTGTAGCGAATCTTCTAGCAGGTTTAGTAGCTTATCAAGTGAGTGAGAACATATTTTTGAATATATAAAATTTTACTGACCTAATTTTAATTAAAAATTATTTTTTAAAATATTTTAAAGTTTATTTAAAACTTTTAAATAATTAATACCATTTACAAATTATGTTACAATTTTTAATATTTTGAAAGAATTAACAACATTTTTTATAAAGATTGGATTTTTTTTATCTATTGTTTAATTATTGTATTATTTATATGTAAACTGTATTGTGTATTGCCAAATCAGTAAAAATGGACAAAGACAATTGCTAAATAATAGTTTCAAACTGCCAACGTTTGAAAAATTGACCAAACAAAATATTGAATCCAGTTATTTGAAGTTTTGATTCAAATTTGTTTGACTATTGAATTTTTATATTTTGAATAACTTAACAATTTAGTTTACATTAGATTAACAAGCCTTTTTAATATTTTGGATGAATTATATGTTGTTGTAAATTAATAATTTAACTTAAAATATTTTTTATGAATGAGACACTTACTCAGAATACATTTAACTGATCAGTCAAATGTATTCTAAGAATATATGTCATTCATATTTTCTAACATAAAATTATTTCCATATGATTTATTGTTATAACATAAAAAAATCAAAATTTTTTATGATTACAAATCAGAAAATCTTTCCAGAATTTGTACTGGTGCAGATAAACATTTTATTAATTAATTAATTTAAAATAGTAATATTAATGAAAAAATTATGGAATATCTTTACCTAGAGAAATATAATCTAAAATAATTTTCAAAGCACTGTGGACAAATAAACTGATAAATGAAATTAAAAGACACATAGCCAAACGATCGTCTTAAGTACTCAGGCTATAAATCCACTGTTTTTAATAATTAATACTAAGTTATTTGCTACTAGAGGTAGATGTTAGGTGCTATCTCTTATCTAAATTAATAATTATAATTTAAATAATTTATTGAATAATTCAGAATCATCTGGAAGAAAGAACTGACCTGGGACGGGGCTTGAACCTGTAACTTCTGCTTGCCGTGTGGTGTGCTTTCCAGTTGTGCCACCCAGACCCTGAGCAAGCCTTCACTTCCAAATGTATTTAAATTTAAATATGACCTTATGCAGTTGATCATGATGCCAGCTGGGGATGACTCCTACGCCCACAGCCTATGTACTTTACATCTCCACGATGGCACTCACCAAGCTAATGTTTCACCCAGTGAGATATATAAATAAAGCCCAATAAATAAATAAAATATATATATATATATATATATTTATATATGTATATATATATTAAATAAATAAATTATATATATATATATATATATATATATAATTTATTTATTTAATATATATATACAACACACACACACACACACACACACACACACACACCACACACACAGCCAAATGGTTGCCTTAGATACATGGGCTATAAATCTGCTAATTTTAATAATTAATACTGAAGGCTTGCTCAAGGTCCTGGTGGCACAGCTGGCAAGAGCACCACACAGCAAGCAGAGGTTGCGGGTTCATGCCCTGCCCCAGGCCAATTCTTTCTCTCAGATGATTCTGAATTATTTAATAAATTATTTAAATTATAATTATTAATTTAAATAAGAGATGGTGCCTAATGTCTACCTCTAGTAGCAAATTACTTAGTATTAATTATTAAAATTAGCAGATTTATAGCCCGAGTATTTAAGGCAATCGTTTGGTTATGTATCTATATATATAAATATATATATTGGACTTAGAAATGTTTAATATTACCCAAATATAGAAATTGAAAGAATTTAGAAGAAAAGTAATAAAGAACTTTGTGGCATATCTAAAAATAATTTTTCTAAATTGTTTTTTAGGTAACTGTATGTAAGTAGTAGTACTAGATTTCAAAGCAAAATATTCAGAAAATATTTTTTATAATAGTTTTGATTATCAATATTAAATAGAGTTTATAAATTATAGTAGTAGTTGTACAGTTGTGTGTCTCTAAATCTGCACAATTTCCACACTGTCATACATTACATGAAGATTTTTCAGAAAAGCATCAGCATTTAACAAAAGAGGGTGGATTGCTAAACGAGAAACAAGATGTTGATATGTATAGATGTAAATGCAAAATTTTCATATACAATTCAAGTATATTGCATATGAGTATTTTGCCACTTCTGTGAGGGGGAAAAGGGTCACTATATGAGCATTGTGACATATACTATATTATTACATACATACATATATATAGTATCACTTAAAGTTTAATAATAATTTAGAAAAATAATCATTGGAATAATAAATATTTATTTTAATGTTTTTAAAGGAGATTGTTGGTCCACAAGTAGTAGATGGTGTATTAGAAGATATTCGACTGGGAATGGAGGTAATTTTACTAAGAATGATCATTTTACATTTCATTTTCAATATTAATATTTTTGATTTTTTTTTTTTCAGATTAATCATCCAAAATATCATCAGCGTAGAGTCAGCATGATTAGATACTTAGGCGAATTGTATAATTATCGTATGGTAGAATCTGCTGTTATTTTTAGGATACTATATTTATGTATTACTTTTGCTGTTCCATATGATGGTAAGAATTTGATTAATTTTGGATTCCTCTGAAATTTTTCAAAAAGAATATAATTACTGTCTTTTATATTTAAGTGTCAGGCTTTTTAATCTCTCTAATATATGAAACAGCATAATTAATATCATAAAATAAATTAAAAGATTAATTTACATATCTTTATAATTAATAATTATTAACTAGACACTCCTAATTTCATCCTTATTTTTTAAAATTATATCAGTAGATGTAGCTTTTTCTTTTATTGAAGAACACAGATTTTGGTTATGAGTAAAAATTTGCAAATTTAATATGATTAATTGAAGATGATTAATATTTTTTAATAGGTTCTTATTCTGAACTGGATCCTCCTGATAACTTGTTTCGAATTCGTCTCGTCTGCATTTTATTAGATACATGTGGTCAGTATTTTAACAGTGGTTCAAGTAAAAAAAAGTTAGATTGCTTTCTTGTATTTTTTCAGGTATGCTGTGGAAAAATTTAGAAAAATACTTTTCATCTGATTTTAAATTTACTAAACTTACTATTTTATTGTGTGAATAAATATAGTATTACTTTTGGTATAAAAAATCAAGTGAAGTTTTTAATGAAGAATATCCTTTTCCCGTTACTGTGGAATTTATGGTGAAAGATACCATTTCAATATTACGTCCAAAATTAAAAATATATGAAAGTTTTGAAGAGGCACAACAAGCTGTTCAAGAGTTGATGAATGAGTACAAAACAAAAATAGGTAAATGAAATTTAAATTAATTAATTTTTATAATATGAAATCAAATTTTTCCAAGAGGAAAATATTAATTATATATATGAAAGTTATCTACTACTGCATATATTTATAAAACAAGGGTGGATTGAAAAGTTTCCAGAATGACAATGAAAACAAAAACCCAAAAACTTACTGTGGAAAACAGTGATAAATTACCAAGAATATTGTCCAACCTGAATTTGATTTCCATTGCAGTTTTTTCCCTTCAAATGGAAAAATTTGATGACGGCTCAAATTTCGTTTTTCTCTATGTATGAACATGCACACAGGGCATCTCACTCTGCAATGCTTGTAAAAGCATAACTATTTGCCAGATCAATGTGAAATTTGGAGTCAAAACATATGAGATATTTGCTAATGCAGCATGGGAAAAATATTTCTGAACAAAACAACCCCTAGTGGCAATTCTAGAAACTTTTAAATCCACCCTAGTATATGCAGCAGTTGTATTTATAATATGTAATAATGATGATGTTTTGATCAGCCAAAAATCAGCTATGATTATCAACTAATAATTAATATTTTTGTAAAGGAGTAGTTGTAATTTTAATATTATGTTTAATAATAGATGAGAATAAGCAAAAATATGTTTAACTAAAAAAAAACTTCATTATAATTCATATAAATTTAAAAAATTCTGAAAACAAAACTTCATCAGTAGATAGGTTATACTGCTCATAAAAAAATTAATGAATAAATTTAAATTTTGAAATATTTTAAAATATATATATGAAGCATTAATGTAATAATTATGGTAAAATACTATGAATAATTTTGGGCTTATTAAATTAATGTTTTATCCCAGTTTTAAAGGAGCAAAAAGTTGCTCTCGGCCTATATTTGCTCTTCTTATTTGAGTACAATTATTAAAGTTTCCTTTGATTTTTGATAACTGACTATGGTATGTGTTGTACAGAGTTAAACAATAATAATCAGAATAAAACAATTTTCTGTTTAACTAGGTATGATATGAATGCAGTTTGTAAAAATTACTAAGAAACTAATCAAAAATTCATTGATTGATTCTCAGATATTTGTAAATAGACATTAAAAAAAAATTATTTTTAGCTAAAGTAATTTTGAAAAGAAAGAAATGTAACTGAATGTGACTAATTTTTATAATTATGTACCTAAAAACTAACCTAAATTCTACATATATACATACAGATATATATATATATTATGTTACATACATGTTACCGGCCAAACTAGTTTGTCCTAGGCCAAATTAGTTTATCCTACGTGTGTCAGGCCGAACTGATTTAGAGTTATTATTCAAGTATATTAATGGTTAAAATAAAATTAAAAGGCAATCAATTAGATGAACAATATTTATTCAAGCATAGTCTACTTAATTATAAAAAACAGGATTAACGTTACCCTAGGTATCGAAGGTGGCGGCTCGTCTCCAATTCCAGCAATCAGAAGACAGGGAACAGTGGGGACACATGTTCTAACCTAACCTAACCTATTCTAATAATTATGGTAATTTATTACAGGGTGGCCAACTTTTGTGTACATAAGATCTACTTTTTATCTTAAAAATGTGTTGCGATCGACTTGTCATAGGCATAGTCTAAGTGGAGAGGGGGAGGTGTGAAATACATACTATGTTTATACATTGTGTTTCAGTATGAGGTGCACACCCGCGAGCTATGGGTAGATAAGCAAAATATATATTCAAAACTATTTTTTTATTTTTTAAATCACTTATTAAGTTTTTGAGATATAAGGCTCATAAAAAAAATTAATTTCCAGACCCAACTTTTGATATTTTCAGCTATGAGTTCATTCCATACAGGCAGTACCTAAAAAAATCTTTCAAGATAGATTTTTAGTAACTTATAATATAATATATATTTTTTTAATCAATTGCAATGTATAACTTGCGGTACTATGTGTTCGTAAATATGAAAAAGTTGTTATAAAAATGCACAGTATGGCTCGTAATTTGATTTTAAGATTTCTTTTGTGAAGTTACCATCAGTGGTTAAGACTGCTGCAGCGCGTTCGCCTTGCCTTTCTTCTTAAAGGCGATATAGTAAGGCTCACTCCAAGGTGTATTAAAACGGCTACAGTAACTCTGCCAAGCCTGATGATGATTGTGGTTTATCATGGTTTTATATGCGTTAAATTTCTCGATGTAGCGGGTTTTAAGAACCTCCTTTAAGCGTGTGTCGTTCTGCCGACGGTATAGCTTTCTAAGCCTGTGAACCTCTGTATGATGAGTAGACAGTTCGCTGTCCCACCAAGGAGCCATGGACTTTTTATTGGTGATTTTCTTACTTGCCATTTGATGGGTATGGAGGATGACCCTGTTCAGTCGAGTAATACAGTTGTCAATTTCACTTTTGGTCATATTTATGATTGGAGTGTCGATAATCCAATTGTCCCGGATTAAGTCTTGAAAAAGTGGCCACCGAGTGTGATAGCCATTAGTAGACAGCTTACTGCTATCCACATTGATGTTAAGGTGCGTCTCAATATACCTGTGGTCACTTGCACTAGGGATATCAAGCGTGGAGCAAAAGCTGACCATCGGTGCCATCGGGGTGTTGGCCAGTGCAACGTCAATCCAACTCTCTCCCCTTGGTGAGAAGTATGTGGGAAGGGTACTGGTGTTGCAAGAGGTAAGGTGAAGGGCTGCAACAAGCTCTTGAAAAAGATAGCCCCTAGGATCTTCCGAGGGACTATGCCAAAGAAAGGATTTGGTGTTTGCGTCACCACAAATGGCCCATGGCCAGTCAGCCACAGTGTTGCTGATTCTAAGTCGCGGAGAAGTGGTTCAATATGCTCAAGGGGAGAGCAGTATATTGATGAGATAAATATGATGGTGTTTTGGATGTAAATAGACCCAGTATTAACGTAATTGGTTGAGAGGTGGGGCATAAATTGCACAATCAAGTTAGTGTTCCTGATCAGAATAGCAGTTTTAGGAGGAATAGCAGCCCAGCCACTGAAGCGAGAAAGCTTGCCACTGTAAAGGTAAGGCTCTTGGATAGCTATAATGTCAGAGTTGTGCTCTTCGGCAATCTTGATCAGGAGGGAAGATGGGGCCTTGCCCCTTTGCAGGTTGATTTGTAGAATCTTCAATTGATTGTTGGTCTGAGTCGTGATGGAGTGGGAACTATTGGCCATAATTGATTCTACTTACTGTGTTGAATTTTATTCTGTTAGTTGTAGGACAGGCAGGATCAAAAGCATTATGATCTGTCCTAAGTTTCCTCTCATCTGGAAGCTCACTATTTGCCTTTTTGCAGTTAATGCAGCAAGGAGTCTTCTCGAGCCGGCGGCAGTCAGCAAAGCGATGCTGTTTGGCGCAGTGACTGCACTCTCAGGTCCTCGGGACATCCACTAGCTTGATGGTTGTAGCCGCAGCAGTTGTAACAGCAGACGACTGGGATATAGTCGTCTGCTTTTATGTTGGCCCAGGCCAAAGATAAATGTTTATTTGTCACAATAACTTTTCTGATAGAGGGTGGTACAGCAATAATTACATGCCAGCAGTATTCTCTTATTCTTCTTTTGTGTATAGTAGTACTTATTCTGCTGTTACTAAGGAGCTCCTCCTTGTTAACTTTTTGTAGGCATTTATTTTGTTCATAAGCCACTGTGAGGACATCGTTGTCCTCGATCGCATTTGGTACATTCAGTAAGATAACTCTTGGCTGTCTGCCAGTAGAAACAGTACATTTTACTTTGCCCTTGATGCTATCAATGTTGTTGATAGCATTCATAAGTGTCTCACCCTCTTCGTGTGTACCAGCGCGCACACAGATCCCTTCGTTCTTGATATCCCTAACAGATTTTACTCCAACTTTAATCTGCTGCGGCTTGATGGTTTTCATGATGGTAGCCTTTACTTTCTTGATATCAAGCCTGGGTTCTGAGTCGCTGTCTCCCTTTGCGTAGACTAGAACAGCATGACTGCTGCTTGTTCCCTCTTTATTTAGCTTTTGGCCGAGGGTCTGGTTTATCACCTTCGTTGTATAGCTTGGACGTATACAGTTGCTTTTTTGCACCACCGCAGAGTAGGACATCTCCCCACTGTTAGTGCTGGAATTAGTAGCGGGCTCCCGAGACAAGCGTAGTCACGTAGGATCCCAAACATTTGGGCTATGCATGAATGTAACCGTGTCACCTTCATTCTAACTTCCTTTTTCTCTTTTGTTGTAAGGTTTCTGCTGTAAGTTTCAGGCAGAATGTTCATTATCCTCCCCAGCTGGCTATTAGCCTCCTCAAGGATTGTCTCCTCGAGCGAACCAATGACAACACTAGGTTCAAGAGGCACACTTTTCTTCACTGACTCTAGTGCAAACCCTACTAACAACCTGTGCAACTTGGGTGGAGGGAGAGGAAGAGCAGAACTGGCCACCTCCTCAAGAGCCCAAGATATACAGGGAACCCTCCGGTTGACACGAAGATAAAATTGGAGAATGAAGACTAACACAACCATATAATGACAAAAACAAGGCATAGAAGGATCAATAATTAATCTAGAGTACTTAAGGCTACTAATCTGTTGAATACAGTTGAAAATAATTCAACTACCAAAGACAGATAGAGAATTGACTAATTAAAATAAAAGTTAACTATTTAACCTTATTTAACCTAAAACAACAAAATTTTAACCCCAAATAAAGCTTAAGTACTGAAAACCCATTTCAAAAAAAAAAAAAAAAAAAAGAAAAAACATAAAAGAGTTAAAAAGAAAAGATTGTTACTATGGCGGGAAAGGCCGTTACGAAGCTCGTTATATTTAAAAATATACATAATGAACTAAGTATAATTTAAACTAGTGTAACACGTAGGAAACTTAACAGAACTTTACCAAAATCACCCCGACCTAGAAAAGGACCCCCTATTTGTGCTCCCAATTCCTGCCCCCCTAACCTTAGGTCCCCACTCTCTTTAACCTACCAAAATTCCAAAATTAAAACCTCTCTAACTCCTCCCCTAATTAACCTATCAAAACAATTAAGGTGACCTACGAACCAGCAAACAAAGTCCTTTCTAACGGTGTACCACACTTAAACCGATATCCAAAATATCCGCTGAAATTACGATCCAAAACAGGAGCTCAGATTGCCACGACCTCCTATATCAAACACACTATATCCGCTGAATATTACCACTGGTAACACATAAAGTAAAGACATAGCAAGCACTCAACCAAAATTGGCTTCGTGATTGCCCAGTCGATCGAGATCGAGTTGGCCACCCCTGATTTATTAGAATAGGTTAGGTTAGGTTAGAACGTATGTCCCCACTGTTCCGTCTTCTGATTGCTGGAATCGGAGACGAGCCGCCACCTTTGATACCTAGGGTAACATTAACCAAAAATGGTATTAATTAGAAGTGACACAACACTTGTACAAACTATAAAATAAAAATAAGCTAATCAGTACTTATCAGTTTGTATTTTTTTTATTAAGCCGTGCACTTTTAAAGGTAATTAACTTTCGAAAATATCTTCAAAAATTCAAACAAAATAATAAAAATAACTTTTAGAGTCAAACTAAAATTAAAAATGAACTTATTTGTGTTTCTTAGCGTAACATATAAAATATTTTATCTTTTATTTGTTTTTACAAGGTGTACTGTGGTGGCATTTCAAATTACACAAAATCATTTTTTTTACACTGGCACCTATTTATAGTACATAAATCAGTTCGGCCTAGGCCAAATTAGTTTGGCCTGAAATTGGGTTTGGCCGGTGACATATATAATATTCTGCATTAATACTTTACTACTTTCTTATTCTTGTTATATATTTAATATTATATTCTTGTTATATACAGGGTGTCCCAAAAAGATGTACTCACTCTTTGATTGTCAAATATATAAATATTTTTTTGTAAATAGACATGTCTTGACAAACACACAGTCCTAAGAAGTTAAATCAATAAACAAATACATTAATTTAAAACCTATTACTAAATTAAAAAAACATATTATTAATTGTCTATCAAAGAGTGAGTACATCTTTTTGGACACCCTGTATATATCTTGTAAAAATTACAGAAAGTAATAAAGTATTAAAGTAGAATTATGAAAGATTGTTGAAGACACAATTATAAAGGTTTTTAAAAAATGCATTATCAACAATAGACAGAATGGGATGTGTTGTTCAAGGAGGGTGAAGAGCATGTTAGTAATGTAGACAAAGTTCTGATCAAGAGTTTTTGTAAGCAAATATAATTAATATTAAAAGGTTTACTTATATTCAGACCCTAATTTTTTTTATTTTTGCAAAAAGTAAGAATTCTAAAATTGGGAATTCACATATATTCAGGGTCAGTCCAATAATGGTACATGACAAAATATCTGATTTAACCTGTAAACAAAATCTATCTAAAATATTTAAATTTTTATGTATTTACAGATGAGTTATATCCAAGTACACAACAAATGGAATCAGAAAACATGCAGTCAAAAGAAGGGTCCCTTGGTCCTATTCAAGAAATTGATGGTACTTTTTAAATAATAGAATTTTAATTTAAAATAATTTGTTGGTATTGTTTTTTTTAATACTAAACAATTTATTATAGAAATGTGTTTTATTCTTTTTAAATTTAATGTTTTCAAATTGCTCTTTCCAAACTTATAAATATTAAAATAAGTTTTTTCAAGAAACCCTATTATTTTTTGAAGATTATCTGCTGTTCTTTGCTGAACAACAATAGAATTCATAATATTCTCATCAAATTACTTTTTGTACGTAATTGATGATTGTATCTGCAGTTAAAAACTTTTTTGTTATATAGCCTTTATTTTATTTCTTCTATCAAAGTTTTCATAATTAATATTTACAATTACAGACAGAAGTGACGGAGCAATGGCACTATTTTCAGGCTATAGTCTATTAGCTTTAGCATTCTTGTTTCCTATTCTGTTTTTATTAGTTTAAATTTTTTCTGTTAATAAAAAGAAGTATTAGCAAATTTTAACATTTAAGTGTGTAATTTGACTATATTTATTCTAATTAAGAAATATATATGGTGATGAGTATCATTATATAAATTTATCATGTTGAGAAAGAAAATATTTATATCAATAAAGCTATTTAATTCATGAATTGTGCATGCGTGTGTGAAATATGTAAGAAAATGTATTATACTTTTTATAATCTAATTTGCATTATTTTTGTAATTCTAATTTTATGAAGTTAAAACAAATTATACATTAAAATTTTGAGAGTTGTTAATAAATATATAGCATTTAATATCATTTCTTGGTATTAAATTTGGTTTTGTTGTAGTTAATATGCAATTTGCCAAAAATGAAATAAAATATGTAAATATTTCAGTTATCATGATAATTAAATTTCAAATTGTTCAAATTTCAAAAAAATATTGTTGTATATTATTATAAATTCTAGTTTGCAATGATTTGTTAATTACTACATGTAACTTAGTCATGGTTTATTTAAATAAATATATTAAAATTGTTTGAATTTCAGAAGATCAGGATGATGGACAGAGTGAAGATGGAAGTTTTCATGATGGAGATGGTGATGTAGATGCTGATATGTTTAGCTTGAGCCAGAGTCAACCTATAGATGTAAATTTATAATCTTACCTAATATTTTAAATGCTTTCTATTTAATTTTATTTGATGAAATATTGCTTTTAAAGGAGGAGAATGATGAAGTAGATGATGTTGAAGGAATAGTATCCACTAGTGAAGAAGAAGTAGGTCATCTTTTTGATGAAAATCAGGATGTTGCAATTGTGACATCTGCACCAAAGCATATATCGTGCCAGGAAGATGAAGATTTTATGACTGCTTTTGATAAAATGTTATCTGAAAGCATATTAGTAAGTAAAGTAGTAAAATATTTTTAATACTTCTAAAATTTATCATATTTATTTGATTAATTTTAAAAATGATGACTTACTACAGACAATAAGTTTATAAATTATTTTTAGTGTATTTAAAACTTAAAACTAGATTAATCAAATTATTTTAGGCGTATTTATTTATTCATTTTGATTCTCATTTGTTAAAATTATTCAATATTATAATTTTTAAAAATATTTTTTAATCTACTTTAAATAAAATAAATATCTGAGTAGAGAGACCAATTTATCAAAACTTGTTAGCATTTCCCTAGGAACTCTTAAATTTTTTATGAATCCCAAAAATTTCCTTTAATAAAACAATAATAATTTGATCCTTTAATTTGTCATAGTTTTTGTTGATTTTGATGTATTACTGTTTATCTTTCATTTCAAGGTTTATTAACAGAGACTACATGCTTGTTTTCTTATTTTCTGTCATCTTTCTTTCATTATTTTTTGTCATATTTTATTTTATTGCTAGATTAAAATTTTTCTTTTTGTAAACCATTGTTAGTGATTAAGCTAATATTTTGAAATGTTTGCACATTTAAATATTTTAAATTTCATTATAATATATATTTGTTTTTTAGATCTTCACAATAGTTAATTTAATATCATACTATATTAAATTGATCTGCATAGTTTAACTTGTTTTTCTTAATAATGAATGAAATTTTATTATTTTATTTATGTATACTTTATTTTCATATAACAATATTTATAAAAATAACATAAAAATTTGATTTAAATAAAATTATAGATACAGATAATTTTGGCTAATTGTAGAAATTAATTCAGGATAACTTATTTATGTGACAATATGTCCAAGTTATACAATAAATTTTTAATGTGCTTTACTCTGCTTTTTAGCATCGCAGTCAAGATTCTATCAAGCCGCAATCTGATATTGTTATTCCTATGAATATAAAAGGTGGCACAGGAAAAAAATCAGGTAGTTATATTTTCACATCTATAAGTATAGTCTATTGTATATACAGAGATGTAGCCAGAAATTTGAGTGTTGGCTAGCATAAGTAGATTGAAGACATTTTTATGGTAGTCTATCACTAGCAACACATTATTGTACAAGTTGTCATCATACTGACAACAGCATTTGCATGTCATATATAAACTAGTGATACACATAATACTCAATAAAAAAAGGTTGAACAAGGACAAGTATTAAATTTTCTTTATCTTGTAGCAATTCCTGTAGCTTTGTATTTTAATCTGATAAGCATATTTTTCTATTTCATTTATTAGTCAACTTCTTGTGAGTGTCTTTGTTTTTACTGATATTTACTTGTAAATTCAAGTGAGTATGGCAGAGAGTTAGGGTTGTAATTACTGTTTCATATAGCTACGTGCCTGTGTATATATACAATCATGGAATTTATCATCAGTAGTTTAATGTTATCAGAATTAACATGTCCCAAATACACATGAAACGTCACTTACTGTAATCAGAGTTCAGCTACAATTATTTTCTTCATATAAATAGGCATTTTTAATGTAATAAGCCAACAACTACCTGATTATATCAGGCTACTACATTGTGATTGTTTAAATTAATTACTAAATAATTTTTTACTAGAGGGAGGTGTTAGGCACCACCTCCTTATTAAATTTAAATCTGGAAGAAAAGAATCAGCCCAGAGCAGGACTTGAACCCACAACTGCCGCTTACCATACAGATGTGTTGCCAGTTATGCTGTCCAATCTCCTCTTCCGGATATATTATATAACAGGATGGTTATCTCATGTTTAATGTTGGTTTTGCACATTAACAACAATTAAAAATGTCTATAATCATTGGTTATTGTTACATCTTAACCAGTGCTTTAAAACAATTAATATTTAATCATTATTTGTTTGCAATATGATAGTTTAAGTTGGTGGCATTTCTTACTTTTCTATTGTTAAAGGTGATAGCAGGCAGGCAAACAATACTAGGTGAATTACATATTAGTTAAGTTTTCAAGCTATATAATTTTTAATTGTTTTAATGTCAGTCAATAAAATAACAATATGTTCTTATTTTCTATGAAAATTCTTATCAGTTGATTATTATCTTCAGTATGGCTTAATCCCAAATTGATTACAGTAATTATATATATTTTTAATTAATTCTAAGTAATGCATACCTTTCAGGAGGAATATTGCTGAATTTGAAGCCTGAAGATGAAAATAACAGAGAAAATAGTACAATGAATTTTGTATTGATGACCAGAAGAGGAAATAAGCAACAGGTAAATAAAAATTATGTTTAAGAGATGACAAAGTAAACCACTAATGTTATCTTGCATAAGGTTTTGTTTTAAGAAATTTTTTGAAAATATTTGATATTTGAAAAGTGTTGATTTAAGATTTGAAGACAGCAATTGTAAAATTTAACTTCAAAAAAGTTTCCTTGTTATCTTGTAAAAACAAAGTTTTGTTGAAAATCACTTGGTAATGGAATCAATGGATTTAAGAGTTTAATATATTACATTTGCTTGATACTTGTTACACATCAGTGTTTGTGTGAAAACTTTAGTGTCTCAGACCATATATTTTTTTGTTAATTTTACTTGGACTTGTAATGCCAGTAATCTATTCTGTTTTTTTATTAACAGTATCTTGCATATTTTGTTTGTGACTCTGAATGTGCCAAATTTTCTTAGAAACTGACTACAAATTGAATGTAATGACAAAACTTTCCAAGCATACACTAATATTAGAATTACAAGTTGAAAGTCACTTCTTATATCAATAAGATTTGTTGTAGTTTAACTTGACAGTGTACTTTCAATATAGTGTAAACAGTGTCCATTCAAGTACCACAGAAACTTACATTTATTGCTTAATAGTGTTCAATAACAAGTATTTCCCTGTGAATTCTGAGAAAGTGTGTAATGTTTAATGTCTATTCTTAATATTTGAATTTAAATTATGAAACAATTTTCAAAAACTTTTTTTATCACTTACTTAGCATAAATACAAGTTTTAAGAAAATTTTGTTCTGAAAACAGTAGTTAGCTTGAATTGTTAGCAATTTTTACAGCTGTTATGATTAATCTTTGTCCCTCATATCTTAACTACTGTTTCTTTTGAAAGGAACAGTTTAAAACATTTTTAAGATAACTTCTTAACTAGGTGCTTTTCAATGAAATTTGATTTATCTTGAACTATCTTATATGCTGTAACTTTTTTAATTTTTGAAATATAATTTATAGTTCAAAAGCTTGGAAGTACCTGTAACTTCAGAATTAGCCCAAAATTTGAAAGACAGGGAAGAGGTAATTGTGTTACACATTTTAAACATCTAATTTTGTTATTTTATCTTAATACAAAAGTAATGATTTTATAGGCTGAAAGAGCAGAGAAAGAACAAGTTAAAAAATTAACTTTAGATATTAATGAGAGACAAGAAGAAGAAGATTATCAAGGTAATTTATTTGATTGAAAATAATTAGTAGAAAAAATTATATTTAACACATGGCTTTGCTCAAATAGAGATGTTAGCTGCACAACAGAGACCTGCAGTCATGAATCTGAACAGGGACAGACGTCAAAAGTATCATCATCCCAAAGGTGCACCAGATGCTGACTTGATATTTGGAAACAAGTAAGATATCGATGCGCCCGTGTACCGTGTCGGTATAGGAATATCTCAACGTACAAAAAATTGTGCAAAGGGACAATGATTTTTACAAAAGTTATAAAAAAAAAGATGCGTATTTATTTTAAAAGGTAATAACATATCAAAGTTTCACCAAAATGATGTAAATATTGTAATAACATTTTCCAATGGCCATCAGTGTCATTAAAGTTTATATGACACAAACATATTTTTCCACAGAGTCAAAAACAAGTCTATTTTAATGTTAAATGTGAAGTTGGATTTTCTTTTTTTATGCAATGTGACTACTATAAAGAAGAATTATCAGGGTGTTTAGCATTGTTAACTGAACAAATTTTTATTTACACAAAAAATGAAAATTCATTCAGTTTACTATAATTATTGAGAAAATTCTCTCTTATAAGTAATTAAACTAATGATCCAGTCCCTAGAGAACTGTGTGAATGTATTTAATAAAGTCATTCTTGTAAAATAAAAGATTATTATTAGTTTTAAATTTATTTGTGATTTGTATATAAGTTATATTAAAATTATATTGCTTATTATAGAGTCTTGCATCAGATTTAAAAACTGCATATTGTATTATTAATTTATATATGTTCTTTATCCTATTTTGTTTAGTCCTTTAATAAAAACTTTTACTTGGATCATTATTTATTCTATATTATTTTTGTTAATACCTTAATTTTTCAAAAAACATCTGATATAATTCACATAATTTTAACAGAAAACTAGTTTCTATTTCCAAATTATGTTTTGAAAAAAAATTTAGGTTGAACAGAAGAAATGAAAGTACCAATTCTGTCACAGTCTACAGTGACAATTCTGTCTCGTTAACTCTTGCTCCGATGCAGAACTCTAAGTATAAAATGTAATTACAATATTAGAATTTAAAATGAGGCACAAGAACCACCTCTCCAGTCAATGTAATTACTTGAATACTTTCAGAAGGCACTGACGGGTTAACTGAAAGAATAAACTCGATACGGTCCGAGAGAACGTTCTCGTCTCTCGGTCAGTTCTACCGTCCTAGTGAACGCCGAAGGATTTCATCAGTTACGAGTCGACAGAAACGAGCGAGATAACTACAAATACTCTATTTATACTTTTAAAGTGTTTTTGCACCCAAAGTTTCTGTATGTTTAAATGGACAGAAAAATAAAGCTATTTATGTTGTATGGCAGCTATAATTTGATTCTGACAACATACATAGTACTAATCAGGACTTAACTCTGAATTCTTTTCTGTTTTTAGTTCAAAAATATTAGTTTCTAGATAGTTTTTATACTTTTCAGTATTTCATTCAGTAGATTTGCATAAAAATAAATTGGTAATTCACACACAACATAACTGTGTCATCACGTTTGATGTAACATTTAGGACTGCAAAGGGCTAACTTATTACGTAAAACAGTGTTTGCTAACTAACAGTACTACCCTCTGTTCAGCAAATATGAATCTATCTATATAACTACCATCAAAATTTATAAAAACTATATCATTCTATCTATGACCTTGTTTTATAATGAACTTCATATCAGCTGCTCAATTTAGGGTCATGGGACATATATAATTTTCTTTATTTTTAGGATTCCAGCATGTTATAGAAATTATATGCAATTCCATTATAACAATTAGGACATGAAAGTGTGTTTTACATAACACACATTCTTGTGTATGCTTAATGTCATACATAACCATTACTGTGTTCATAGAAAAATGCTTTCAAATAAAAACATTGTTAAAAAACACAAATAACTTGAAAATCTAAATTGGAATAGACTGCAAAGGATTAACAGCATGATGGCAAAATTGTTTCCAATTTAAATTTAATACAGGTACTCCTCACTTTACGACTGAGTTCCGTTCTGACGACTACATCGTTAAGCGAATTTGTCGATAAGTGAGAAGCTTGCACTGGGAATATAGGATCGTTGTAAAATTATAAAAATGCAACAAATTTCAAATTTATTCATAAAAAGACTATTATAGTATGCTATTAGCCTATTATAGTACACTTAGTGCGCGTGTCACCATCCGACACTCAAGCTGAGAAAGGGGATTCCCCGAATTGCAGGTCGTAAGTGCGAGTGTCGTTAAGCAGATAGGTACTCCTCACTTTACAACCTGTCATATATATTAATTGCAATCATAAGCATAAAGAATGTGTGAAAATTTATTTTATACTCGAATAAAATGCTCAGAGTTTTAAAACAATACTACTCAGACACCTTATACCTCTGAGAAATTATTAATTTAATTTTATAATTATGTAAATAATTCAGTTTGTTTTCTTTTTCTGATTCAAGTTAAATCATACTGTTTGTCCTATTTTTTTCACAATATATTATGATTTAGATACAAATCCAATAAGAATTTTTACATGCTTAATCTCTAGTAGCATTTATTTTATATAATTGAGATTTGATATTGAAAGTACAGGACAATAGCAAAATCTATTTTCACTTAATGTTAGTCAGTCATTTATAAAAGACACTAATCCAGTGTAATGTATGGATCTGTTTAAAAAACCTTGATAATTATTCAAGTATAAGAATGCTTTGAAGCATTAATATTATTATTATTATTATATATTACTAGCTGACCCGGCCACGTGTTGCTGTGGCTCAAAATGTATCTATTATAAATGTATAACACTTCCCCCGTGGGGGGAATTTCAAAAAATCCCTTCTTAGTGTACATTCTTTTGACGTACCCTATTAAAACGCAATCAAAAACGCATCTAAAATAGTATAATAAAAGCCGAGTTCTTCACAGTAAGCCTTAATCCCGTCACTTTTCCCGCTGGGGAATATCGAAAAACCCCGTTTTAGTGTGTATTCTGTTGACGTAACCTATTAAAACGCAATTAAAAACACAAAAAACCGCATGTAAAATAGTTTAATAGAAGCCGAGTTCTTCACGGTAAGCCTTAATCCCGTCTATCTCCCTCCACTGGGGGGAATTTCGACATGCATATTATATAAAAACACGTGCGTATTCGAATGCAACGTTGTGTCAAAATTTCAAAGGAATCGGTAGGAACAAACGAACGTTATATTTTATTTATATAGATAGATAGAAAATGATCTGCTTCAGTCCATTCTCACAGAAAAGCAAACTTAGGTCGTCGGAAGTTAGCGCCATCTGTTGGACATAGAAGCTTTAATCCATATATAAATATATTTTTGAAAGGGGGAAATGGTGTAGGGGTATGAAAAATAGATAGTAGCCGATTCTCAGACCTACTGAATATGCATATGAAATTTGGTAAAAATCGGTAAAGCCGTTTCGGAGGAGTAAGGTAACTAACATTGTGACACAAGAATTTTATATATAAGATTCTGTAAATATTTTTTTTAATTGTGGCTCATTCAATAAATTTCTATCCTGTACGAGTAAAAAATGTCCACAAATGGAGTGAGCATTTGAACAAAGGAATAAAAATCAATTGCAGAAACACAGTTTAGGAAGGTCAAAGTATGTTGAAAAGGTAGTTAATGCATAACACCAATTGTAGAAGTGGGCTGTGTGGCAACCTAAACTCATACAAGTGGCTTATAAGAGAAGGGTCAGACATTTGGGTTTCCAATTTTAACGAAACTTGGCAAGCATGTAACATTAAACACAAAACAGCTCCTTGTCCTAATAATAGGATCCAATTCTCAGGTTTATCTGATTAAAAAAAAAAAGTTTCTGAAAACAGTGTTTGGAAGTTTCATGTCCCCTCGGAATGGCAATATTCAAGTGACTAAGATGCTAGGCACTACAGCTACACAATATAGGTTCAAGCCTTTGCAATTTTAGTTTTCTTATGTATAACATAATTATTTTATTACTGTACAGTAGACACTTTGATTTTGCTAAACAGGAAATGACATTAAACAAGAGGTTAAAATTCACAAACAGGAGGAATAATATAGTAATAATAATGCTAATGACACTTTGCAATTTTAGTTGTTTTTTTTTTTTTTTTTAAATGTATAACATAATTTTAAAGGCCCAAACCTGTATCACGTAGCTCCAGTACCTAGCATCTTTTCGGAATGGCAATAGCAAAGTGGATGAGACTTGAAACTTCCAAACACATAAGTTAAACACTCAATTTTCAGATGCCCATTTTTTGGAAATGCTCTAGAAGTGGGTTCTATTGTTTTGATAAAGAGCTGTTTGTGTTTAAGATTATGTGCTCAACAAGTTTCCTTTGAATCAGAGATCCAAAGGTCTGACCCCTCCTCGTTATATCTCCTAACCCTGCGTTCATTCATCTGAAAAGGTAGCACAGAGACGACTTTTTTCCACTAGTTTTCATATATATATATATATATATATATATACGTGGTGCGATCCAAAAGTTCGAGGAATGCAGTAATCTACGACAACAAAAGCACGTATTTGAAGTTACAGCGTATGAAATGGATTCTACCAAACCACCTCTACGTGTTCAGGTTAATTTCACCCATGTCATGTGATTAAACCGCGAGCGCTGCTGTTTTTTTCCGGAGATAGTTACCTTTGTCCTGCAATGTAATCAAAGTGGAGTTTCAAGAACAACCTCCAACATTTCGACTTCACCTTGACCTTTCACCATAGAATCACCGTACACCTTTCTTAACAATTTTAAAATCTCTGTAGGTGTTTTACCTAAACGCTGACAAAATTTATTGTTGGAGGTTGTTCTTGAAACTCCACTTAGTTACCTTTGTCCTGCGACGTAATCAATCTCCGGAAAAAACAGCAGCGCTCGCGGTTTAATCACATGACATGGATGAAATTAACCTGAAAATGTAGAAATGGTTTGGTATAATCCATTTCATATGCTGTAACTTCAAATACATGCTTTTGTTGTCGTAGATTACTGCATTCCCCAAACTTTTGGATTGTACCACGTATATATATATATATATATGAAATTCTGACTAAACACATTTCGGCAGGTTTAACATATCTATTGGTATGTGGATAAAATTTATTGACGTAATATATTACATGACAACTATGCCACCGTGGTGATGTGGTAACACTTGCGACTTATTTTTATCACCATTGTGGCATCCAGAAAAGTGATGTGCACTACTTATTTACGAACATAAGCAGTTATTTTCGTCGGACACAAAATGAACTTCCTTTCCAGTTTTCTTTGAAAAAATACATCAAATATCTTTTGAAAATTTCCCCTTGTGAGTAAAATGTTGAAGTATTATAGTTGTCATGTAATATATTATGTCAATAAATTTTATCCACACACCAATAGATGTGTATAGTCAGAAAATATATATATGAGAACTAGTGGACAAAGTCTTCTATATAGTTAATTAGGGGGCCTCTGTCCATAAGGATTCCATATCTGGCCTTGTCTTTCATCTATGTAACTCCATTCTGGAGATTAAATTCCCACTGTCATTCCTTATGTCTACAATTTTTTCCAATTGCAGCCCAATAATTTTGCATGCTAAGTGAATACTGTAATTCATTCTATGAATCTGTAATGTTAAAATAATTGTGCAATTAATAATTTGATCTTCAAAATTTGGAATTGTGAAAGGCAACAAATATAATTCTCTCCATTCACACACATTTGATATAATACAGTAGAGAGTTGTTAATCCGAATCAATTGAGGATTGGGGTTGTTCAGATTAGTGATTTGTTCGGATTACCGATTATGTACAAAAAAATATATTAACCTGTCTGATGTTCAAATTTTTCTTTGTTGTGTGTCGCTTTGTGTTGAATTTTTGTCGATTTTAAGCCTAACGAAAATTTTTATAATAATCGAGGCTATTGTATCGTTAAAAATTATTTCTTTATTTTGTACAAACAAAATAAATATATTGAAGAATATAAAAACATGAAAATTATACTTTAGAAGTAAATCTAATATATATATATATATATATATATATAATTGTTCAATTGATCCAAAATAAAGCTCCAACGTATTAAATGATTGATAAGATAAATACATATTAATGAAAAATTACATGTAAGAAAACAGTGTAATGATGATAAATAATGAGGGATCCACTAATTTACTATCTATACAAATGTGCCTATATTTTATAATTTTGTTTTTTACATTATAATTTTTTGAAGATATTTTGCTAATTATTACATGTAATCTCTTACTTTTCTTACTTTGACAACTAGTGATGTAACGAATATTCGGTTACTACCCGGTATTCGGCCTATTTTTCACTATTCGGCCGAATACCGAATACCTGAAAACAGGAGTAAGAAATAACAAAAACACAGTAAATTAATCATTTTGGTAACTTTTATTAATGCTGAACATTAAATTATAATTATTAAAGTTAATAAGAAATAGCGTCTAACTCTAGTATTAAATTATTTCGTAATTAAATAATATTAAAGGCCTTTATCTAGCCCGATATCTTACGGCATTGATGGCATGTAGGTTAGAATGTATCGGGCATTAATGTCATTGTTTAGTTAATTATGTTATATTCGTATTCTCGTATATTTTAATATTTTTTACGATATTTTAAAATGATTTACGAAACGTTTTATTGAAACTTATCGTATTTAAAGAAAGAATTATTTATTTCTAGAAGATGAGTAACTAATATATAATTTATTTTATATATAAAACAAAGAATGAGCATTTTTCATTATATGCAAAAGATAACATTTGAAATCATGTTAATTTTAAAAATATTGACAAAAACGATAGCAACAAAATATCACAAAACTTTACAAATAGAAAACCCCAATAATATATTTGAACTGTTCCACAACTGGACAGAAACTAGACCATACGTCGGACGTATCGTTAGGCTCCATCTCATATTAACTTTAATTAATTAAATTATAATTATTAATTTAAATAATTTCGATTTTTTCTTCCAGTAGGTCTTAGTGACAGCGGGCAAATAGAGAGCAGGATGCGCGATCCTTGCCATAATTTTTGCGCGCCAATTTTTGTACGTGCGTTAATCAAGCCGAATAGTTTGGCCAAATATTCGGCCATTCGGCCACTCTCCTAGCCGAATATTCGGTATTCGGTTGAGGTCAAATATACTATTCGTTACATCACTAATTACAACACAAATCTCAAAAGTTTTGGTTTTAAAATTTGATTTTTAAATAAAATTACAAAAATACAGAAAACCAAGATCAATATATGGATGGGTCTAGAAATGTTGCAAATATTTATGTAAATTTCTAAAAGCTTAAATCAACAACAGCTTAAATTAACTTAAAAACTCTTGGTTTAATATGTATGCAAGTGCTGTAAATAAACAAGTTTATTCCAATAACGTACTACCTTGGATTTCACTAGTTCAGAATACATTGCTAGGCAACACATTGCAATGAAGTTCATTCAGAAAGGATTTTTGGAGAATTTCCTGGAATTTCTTAGTTTTTCTTACATCGTACGTCTTGCATTTAAAAGCAAATTGCCTTTAGCTCGTTTGTGTTAATCCTTTCGATTTTATAATTCCCAAAACAGGCAAGTTTCCATAGAAGGCTTGATAAAGAGGGCAAGGGAATACTTTAATATCCCATTATCTGAATGCAGTGTGGAGATATATCCAACAATGCAAATATGGGCTTTACAAATCCAAGGGAAAAACCTCTCAAATGAATCATGCAAGTGCAGACGTTTAGCTTGGGCCAGAACTTTTCTGAAGTGGACAAAAGTCGATGGAAAGAAAATACTATGGTCGGATGAACCAACATTTCTTGTAAACTGTGGGAATATAGGAAGAAAGTCATTTGTACCAAAGATGAAACTAATAATCCAGCACTGGCTTCTGGACTAATCTTGAATAACGTCTCTAATGGTTTGGGGGTGCACAAATGCAGAGAAAGTTGGGGATTTGCATTTCTGCAATGGTGCTGTGAACTGTAAAGCCTATATTCTAATCCTTCGCAAATCATCTTTGCTTAAATATGTATGAAATTGTCCTAATTTGTGAAGACGACGTCGAGTCAGCTTTCTTTCAAAAGTCTCCATACATTTTCTGTTGGAGTAAGGTCCGAGCTTGATTTCTAGAAGATGAGTAACTAATATATAATTTATTTTATATATAAAACAAAGAACGAGCATTTTTCATTATATGCAAAAGATAACATTTGAAATCATGTTAATTTTAAAAATATTGACAAAAACGATAGCAACAAAATATCACAAAACTTTACAAATAGAAAACCCCAATAATATATTTGAACTGTTCCACAACTGGACAGAAACTAGACCATACGTCGGACATATGGTCTAGTTTCCCAAAACAGACCATACGAGCCTATTTTCCAGCACGACAACGCCCATCCACACAATGCTAGGAAAATCAAAGCCTGGCTGCAGTCTAATAATGTAAGTGTGCTCACCTGGCCGACATCAAGCTCGGACCTTACTCCAACAGAAAATGTATGAAGACTTTTGAAAGAAAGCTGACTTGACGTCGTCTTCACAAATTAGGACAATTTCATACATATTTAAGCAAAGAATGGGAAAAATTCCCACACAAGTTTATAAGAATTTCAAGGTTTGGAAGATACAAAGTGAAAAGGTGATGCAATTCCATGGTGATTACAGAATCTTAATACATGAAAAAATTCAAAGAAACATATTGCAAAGACACTCCAGATTATATAAATTACCTATGTTAATAGCAACACATCAGAAGCCCATATTTCAAGAAAATGTGTTTGTATGATTCCATTTCAAAAATAAAAATCTGTGGAAAGTAATTTTGTAAATGAATTGTACTATGAATATTATTTTACATTTTTATTAGTGAATGAAAGTCATTGCAAGCAGAGTTGTAATACAAGATGGCAGCCTAACTGCCACTGCATAAATTCACTCTTATTATGGCCCAAAGACAACCCGATCAATTATGAAATTGGGCTTTATTACTACTACAAGTTGGCATTCTTTACAAAAATAATAAAGTACAAATTCTTCATTATCAGCTTAGAGATTTTGCTTTAGAAAAATCAAAAGTAAAGAACTTTAAACAAATTGTGGCACAAAACCATTAAGAAAGAAAATAATAATGCACTGTAGAATAGGAAGACAATTCTATAAATGAAAGCAGAGTTTGAGAGTTAATTATGTTTAACATAACGAAAAAAAAATATATATATATATATATTTATTTTTGAAAACCATGGCAGAGCCTGATAAAGAATTCAGATTTTTAAAATATAGCTTATACTTTTATATAAAATTATTCATTTTTAAATAATCAATACAATTTCATATAAATAAATTTACATTTATAATCACACATATAGAGAACTATCTATAGCAGCCCAACGAGGTTCGTTAAATCAGTTTCTAATATATATATATTCAATTTGTAAATATTAATTGATGACTGAAGTAAATTCTTTAACCACATAATGGATTAAATGATTGGAAATATATGTAACTTCACATATTTTGATAACAAATTATTTTATGCCACATTGGATATTTAATATCAACAGAAGCAATGTCATTCCATCAAGGCACGTTGTAAAACTGATGATAAACCACGGTCGACGGATAGAGATTCGATTAAATGAAATAACTGCATAGGATAACAGAGAGCGGAGACAGTCTCTTCATTTTACGACTTCGCTGTAACAGTTATTACACACTCTAACAGGCTTTTTCGATACCGCTATGACGGCCGTTTTGGAAGAGCATTCGTTGCAAAAGATGTTTCCGCAGTTACGACAGTGGTGCTGAAACGCAACAGATTGTTAAATGCTTGTTCTAAGCATTCTGCCTAGCTAACTGATTGGTCTCGATTACCTTTCGAACGGTCACGCTGAACTGCTTGAGACAGAGCGTGCAGTGTGTAACTTCTGCATCATCCGTCCATTTTCGATTTTGATGTTTTGTATTTTCTATCTAAAATATTAAGAATATTAAGAATTTTAACAGCAAAAAAAAAAACTTGTATTCTGTAAAGAAATTTCTAAAAAACTTGCCTGCAAAGTTTGATTCTCTCTGCCAAGTTCTTGCAGGGCTGCCATTGTATCATCTAATTTGCGTCTGAGATCAATGGTAGTCTCTTGCAATCTCTCGCATTCGCCTTCGCTCTTCAAACACCTTAACAGAAAATAAATTATTTGGTATGGAATAAAAAACAAAATAAAAGGCATTAATTAAAATGAACCTCTCGAGCAAAGCTCTTCTTTCGTCTAAAGCATTTCCTAATTTGGCTTCTAGTTCTTAAAGAAATAACACATAAATGATTATTATAACACATATTTTGTATTGAAGAAGCAAGTAAATATTTTACCTAAATTGTCTACTTTTAGTTCATCTGTCTGTCTTTCTAAATTTTCTCGTTTGTTTTGTTCTAAGCAAAGATCCTCTCTTAAAGTAGTCAGATTTTCATTCAATACGCTAATCTCTGCATCGTATTTGGATTCGCACATCTGCCATTCCGTATTTAACTGCTGCTTTAAACTAATTTCTTCTTCCTTTATGAAAAAATTTCATTGTCACAATTTTCTAAATAAATAATTAAATTTAAACAATTCAATTTGTTGTTATTTACCAATTTCTTTTCTAATTCATCTATTTTAAGTTTGAGTTCTTTTGAATATTCTTGAAGTTGCTGAACTTCTTTGTGGTGGGATGCTTCTGTCTAAAGTCATCAAAAAAAGTTAATAAATAATAAGACTTTGGAATGAACAAATCAAATAAATAAAATTTGCATTTTTTTAAGGTGAATAAAACTTTGTAAAGTCATTATATGGATCACATATGAAGCATATAGTTTCAAAACTGGCCAAGCCACTTGTGTTATTTTTTCAGGTTTGAAACATATGGCTATGTATATGGCTGATTTTGAAACCAATCTCCAATCTTCATCCCTTTTCCTGTTTGTGATTGGTTAGTGTTATAAATTTCTAAACTAATGAAATGAACAGAGGGAAAAATGCATAAGATTAAATTCTTATCTAATTTTGAACTAGGGTTTTTTGAAACTATATGCAATGTATTTTTTATTTCTCTATCTCTAAAAAATAATTCTCACATTCTTATTACTTTTTTGAATAATAAAATCTATTAGACTGTCAAATCGTTACTGGGATCTCTTATAGTGCAAGAATTCTCGACTGCAAATTGTTCAGTTATGGAAGCAAAGACTTTGCTTCTTAATTTATTGAAATATATTTAATTTTTTACATTTAAAAATTACATTTGTGGTCTCTAAAAACTTTTGATACCTACAACAGTACTAATTTACAAATCATATCATATTCATTTACAAAATACTTATTGTAAGTTTTTCTTGATTTTTGTTTTAGGAAATTTAATCATCATAAAACTATTTAGAAAATTTAATAATTGTATGTATTTGAACTTGAAAACTATAATGTTTTTACAATATAAATGAAATTCAAGCCTACTCTGAAAATGGGTACATTATAATTGAACATATGGAGAAGTAATTGCTTGCCAATAAATGCCAAAACTGAATAGAAAATGTGATAATTATTATAAAGAACTAGTTATAATACCTGATTCATTTCATCCTTTGCATGATCAATTTCCTCTTGCAAAGTAAGTTTTTGATTTATTAATAATTGCTTTGCATTATTTAATTCTTCTATTTCCTGTAAATAAAAATTTAATTTAATCTGTAATGACTGGAAATTAATTATTGTATTAGTTGTAATTACCATATCTTTCTTTTCTTTTTCTTGCTGATAACTCTGTCGGATGGTATCCAGACTGTGCTCGAGCTCTGAATTGGTTTCGGTAAGTTCTGAGAGTCGTCCAACAGTTGCGGTCAGTTCGGATTCTAAATAAGCATTCTGATTTTTCAACTCGATTTCCCTGCTTTCCACTTTAGAGATTTCTGATTCAAGATTCTGGATTTTTTGACTCAGCTCTTTATTTGTCTGTGAAATAGCACTATCGTTAGTATAAAATAATAGATAAAATTTCTAATCTTAATAAAATTTGATTCTTACTTCCTTAATACGGTCTGCTGTCTTTGATAACTGTTGTTCATTCAACTGACTTGCATCTAGATTGTCTTTTGTGGCTGTTAGTTCTTCTTTTAAGTTTTCCACTTCCAACAGCAAATCTTGACGTTCTGTTTCCGATTTATTCAGTTTATTTGCTACATCCTAAATTTAAAAAAAAAATTACAAATTACTATTAGTGATGGCAATTGAAATTTCTTTATTAATTTTCAGTAAGAATTGGGAACAAGTTTCTAATATACTAGGTATTTAATAGCAAAACAAAACAGCTCTGCAGCACACATTTTCCTATTTTAGCTTGACACAAAATGCAAATGTGGTGATATGCTTCTAACATTGTCTAAAGCAGTTTAAGGGGAGGATGTGCATGTCCATTGTCACAGCCAACAAAAATGTCAAGAAATATTTGAAACATCCATATATGCAGCCAGCAACCAGTTAAAAAATGTGTGCGCAGCTGCAGGATACACGTGTGCAACTTTTCAAAAGTTAATTTCATCAAAACATTGTGCATGTTAAATGCCGCCCATCATAAAGATCAAAATGGAGTTGTTGTGGAGATCAATATAAGTTGACAGCAATCATAAACTCAACTGACGTGTAGTGCATAATGAGCTTACAACTGGCGAAATTTGAACTACATGGAGAAATTTGACCTTGAATATCTTGGCCCATAAATGGATTTTCAAAATTCTGGCTTCACAACATTGGTCCTGCCAAGTTGTATGTATTTGTAAAAAATCATATTTAATGGTCATAAAGTTCCTTTAAATTTTGATCACAGACAAAAAGCTTTGACTTATGAAGAGTCTCGCTTATGCTCCCACCTGAAATATTCAAAACTTAATAGCTTGACAGTAGTTTCAAGTCCTACAACATCTATTAAAAGTAATAAAAAATATTTTAATAGCTAAAGTATTGCCTAAGTATAAGTAGCAGAAATAAGTAGGTTTTCCTTATTTCTTCTTCTATAGTTTTTTATCAGGAGAGAGATAGAGGTAAACTAAATTTAAAAAACTTCTATGGTAATATGTGCAAGAGCATTATCTAATTTTTTATATTTTTTCAACTGTAACATTCTTGCCATAAATGATATTCTTAAGAGGGCAAGTTGAGCACAAAAGAAAGAGGAAAAAAGAAAAAATAATTAGAGAAGGAGCCAGAGAATTGGCTCATAGATTGACACTATTTTAGCAAAGATATAGACACACGTTTTATTATTTTGTTGATAAAAGATTAAATGCAGTAATTAGGTCATGATAATTAACTTTTAAGTACTATTAAATGATAGTTACCACTATTCATGAATAAAAAGATTTTAAAGTTTTTCTATCAGATAGAAATCTTTTATCTATTAAATCAGGATCTGTTAAGTCCAGAGTTACTGTATACATTAATAATCAATATCTAAATATTATTCTTTGAAATCTTCTGATACTGACAGAATTACTTAAAAACCAGTAGAAAAATTATACCAATAATATTTCAATGTAACATCAGAAAGTGACTGTCAGAGTTAATTCCAATACTACCAATTTAGCTATTTTGTAGTTAGATTTAGCTATTTAATTTTATACATTTAGCTGTAAAAAATTATCATTTTTCTGTTGTCAAGATAGTAATTTAACTGTTTTCCTATTTCCTTTTGCTATAAAACACAAACTTTTTTCAATGTTAATATAGTACTATAGTTACATGAGTCAGAAAGGTTCAAAAAAGTTTTATACTTACAAAAAACCACTGTTTTTTATTGGAACAGTGTTTACTTTTCTATGAAAAGATAAATTGATCTTAATAGCATTTTAAAGTTAAATGAAATGTTTCATAACTTACTTTAAATATATATATATATATATAAAGTAAATTATGAAACATTTCATTTAAAATAATCTTAATAGCATTTTAATTATATATATATATATATATATATATTAAAACAACTCCTTACACAATTACTGGAATGTATATACTTCACACTCGAGAACTTAAGAATCCAGTAATAAGACATTAATGGAATTTGTAAATAATATTGTTCTTTGCATTCCAAGTTCGAATCTTACTGGTTTTAGAAACCTGAGGAAGACCAGGATACAGTCAAAAATGTTAGTTTTCAATTAATGTGTTATTAATGGACTCTTAAGGTTCTCGAGTGAGAAGTGTATACTATATATACATATATATATATATGTGTGTGTGTGTACTAGATCAGATACATATACATAGATTATTTCTTTGTAATTTATGAACTACTAATAATCAGGCTATGGAAGAAAATCACATCTAAAATGTGTGACAACAGTTTTGGAATTAAATATTAAATGAACATTACATAAACAATAAAGTGAGTTTGAATGAAGTGCATATTAAAAATGCAAATTCAGCCTGAAATGTTTAAAAAAATTTGTTTAAGCTGTTATTTTATATAAGCAAATTATATAAAGTAGCATGTAATTCTCAATGAATCTGTTTGCAAGACTGTGAACACATTTCAGTGCGTGTGTATATATTTTTCTCATTATTATACAAAGAATTATTATTGAATTATACCCATTAGAATCACAAATTCTGTTTTCTTGTGTAAAAAATCCCTCAGAAACTTAATGGGAAAAAATTTCTGGTGTCTAAACTAATCAAATTCTCACCTCAAAATTATTGTGAATTTGTTCCAATTCCTCTTTATAGTTGTTGGCAGACTGTTGAATTTCTATGCAGCAACTATTTACCTTAGCAATTTCTTTTTCAATTTCTTTCAATTGAATATCTCTAGCAGATACCATGTCTGTCAGTTCTAATTTTTCTTTATTCAAAATTTCGACTTGCACTTTATACTGTTTCTCATTCTGATCCATCTCTGCTCTTAATTCTGAATTCTACATTTAAATTAATTTTATTTTACTGCTATATTATCAAAAAATTTTATTTGTAATGTATTAATTTATAAATAACCTTTTTCGTTTCTTCTTGTAACATTGTATAAGCCTTGTTTGTTCATCCAGACTTTCTTTTAATGTAGCTTGAAGTGCAGACTCCTACACAAGAAATATAATTTATTTTTACTATTTGCAATTGCAATTACTTTCAAAAAATATATTAGTTTTTTTGAAAAACAAGAACTAACCTTAGTTTGATACTCTTCTTGTAACTTAGAGAAAGTAGACTGGGAATTAAGTAGTTGAGCATTTAGTTTATTAACTGTAGATTTGTAGTTTTGGCACTCTTCTTCTATATTATGTAATTGAGTTTTTATCTAAAATAAAAAAATGAATTCAAAATATGATAAAAATTGTATTTACAATTACCAAGATAGAACATTATATATATAAAACTGATTAATGTTTGATGTAGCAAAATTATCTTAAGTGCTTCTCAGACAGACTTGGTTCAAATCCAGATTGGATCCTATGAAATTTTTCATGAATGATTTGATCTGGATGTAAAACTCTTTCTCATTACTTGGTTGCCTTAATGTAAACTTGACTAAACCAATAATGGGTGTATGAAATAAAAGCCTTCTGAATGACCACAAGATGAAAAGAATACAAATCTAAGTACCTGTACCTGTACATACACATTGTATCTCATTTAAGGTTAGAAATAGCATTACATATTATACAAACAACATATATTAAATTTTACTGTTTTGTATACTCTCATTTCCTAAGTAATGGGGGAACAACTGGCATGCTAAAATAAGTATGTAAGTAGTTATATGTTGTGTTACCAGTGCATGCTGATTGTTTCTCTCTGTCTTCTTTGTCCTCACTTTGCAGAATTAAGACACTGATGATTAAACAATGTATGTCATGTTTCTTGTTTGCCTTAACAAGAAACATGACATACAGTAGAACCTCGCTTAACAAGCATAATTTGTTCTAAAACCTTACTCATAATGCGAAACACTTGTTAAGAGAAACAATTTTTCCCATGGAAATTAATGTAAAATACAATAATGCATTCCATGCTGAAAAAATATACTCAAATACCATATTTACTTGCATATAAGATGAAGTTTTTATTCATTTTTCACTCCTTCAAAAACCTAAGTTGTCCTATACATGCGAGCGAAGGATCTTTTGTGTTTTTGCAATAATGTTTGTGAACCATGTATAGTTCATGCTGCCATTATAGCAGTGCTATCGGGGTCAAGGTGAACGTCGCTTTTAAAGAGATGATCCGAAAATAGCTGGTCACTAGCAATGATTGTAAATGTAGTTATTTTATATTTGTTAAATTGGTATTTTTAATGAATATTTGTACATTCCAAATCATTAAAAATAAACTTTTTCCTGTCACATGCATTATAATTAGTGATGTAACGAATAGTATATTTGGCCTCAGCCGAATACCGAATATTCGGCCAGGAGTGTGGCTGAATGGCCGAATATTCGGCCAAACTATTCGGCTTGATTAACGCAAGTACGAAAATTGGCACGCAAACCGCATTATGGCAAGGATCGCGCACCCTGCTCTCTATTGGCCCGCTGTCACTACGATTTTTTCTTCCAGTAGGTCTAAATTATTTAAATTAATTAATTAAATTATAATTATTAAAGTTAATATGAGATGGAGCCTAACGTCTACCTCTACTGCCAAATTGGTTTATAATTTATGTAATAGCCGTAAATAGCCCGATATGATTCAGCAGTTGTTGGTATTTAGATGTAAGTTATAACTTATAAGTTATTTTATTTGCAATCGATCTTTTTAACTCTAAAATTTTGTTTTTAATACGTATTTGTAGACTGAACAGTGCCCTAAGGATATACTTTAGTGGGGACATATGGTCTAGTTTCTGCCCAGTTGTGGAACAATTCAAATATATTATTGGGGGTTTTCTATTTGTGAAGTTTTGTGATATTTTGTTGCTATTGTTTTTGTCAATATTTTTAAAATTAACATGATTTCAAATGTTATCTTTTGCATATAATGAAGAAATGCTCATTCTTTGCTTTATATATAAAATAAATTATATATTAGTTACTCGTCTTCTAGAAATAGATAAATAATTCTTTCATTAAATACGATAAGTTTCAATAAAACGTTTCGTAAATCATTTTAAAATATCGTAAAAAAATATTAAAATATACGCGAATACGAATATAACATAATTAACTAATCAATAATATTAATGCCAGATACATTCTAACCTACACGCCATCAATCCCATAAGATATCGGGCTAGATAAAGGCTATCTTATTATTTAATTACGAAATAATTTAATACTAGAGTTAGATGCTATTTCTTATTAACTTTAATAATTATAGTTTAATTTTCAGCATTAATAAAAGTTACCAAAATGATTAATTTACTGTGTTTTTGTTATTTCTTACTCCTGTTTTCAGGTATTCGGTATTCGACCGAATAGTGACTAAATATTTGGTATTCGGCCGAATAGGCCGAATACCGGGTAGTAACCGAATATTCGTTACATCACTAATTATAATCTTTTGGTTTTGCTACATGGGTATCAGATGCATGGAAAAGCAATATTTAAAAGCTGATAGCAGTCATTCAGGAAATACTGCATTTTAAATTCGCTCGATGGATCAGAGGACGATGCTTTGTGGAGTAAAAGTGAAAAAAGAGGAGAAAGGTAACAAAGCTTCAGAGGGCAAGTCTAAGTAGACAAAAGGTGATAGCATCAAGAAAACAGGGTTGTTTGCCTTAATACATGCATTTGGTGATAATTTATTTGTGATTAAATGAAATAAAATTATAATTGTATTAATAAATCTAATTCTCTTTATTTTGATCTTTAAAGTCACACCTCGTCTATATGCGAGTAAATACAGTATTTTATGTATAACGTTTATTCAAAGAAAATTATTCAATATACATTGTTAAGAACAATGAATCATCATCATCTTTTCTTCTAGCACAGAATGAACCAACCTGGAATGTGAATTCAATTTGCAGAAAACAAAAAAAAAAAAAAAAATATCACAGATAATAGCATGATGGAGCATGCGCACAATTTGGGACTTCCCCTCTCCTCATCACTCGTTATGCAAAACTTCGCTCGTTAAGCAAGTCATTTTTTAAAAATTTGATTTGCTCGTTATGCGAAACACTCAATATATAGTATCACATAACATTTAGTATGTGTGTGTTGTTGCAGTAATATAAAGCATTTTTAGTTTGATATCATGCAAACATAAAATAGTCTACAACAATTTGTAATTAGATAGCAATACTTCAAAGAACATCTAAACATGTTAAATACTAGATATCAACACAATCACTAAATAAACTTGTCAACATTTTCATTATAAAGTGTTTCATTGTAAATGAAACACTTTATAATGAAAACAAAATAATTTATGATAATTAACTTTTATACATGATTTAAGTGTTAGACTGATTATTATTCAACAAATTCTTCACAAATGGTGTGCTTATTTTACAATAAAATAATTTTAAATCCAAAATAGTATGTCATTTACACCCTAAATTTAAAGCAGCAACATTAAAATGTGTCTACAGTACATATTAAATGAGACTTACTTTGGCTATATTATTTATATTATTTTAAATAAATATTTAAATAGCAGAATCTACACACAAACAACAACAACAAATTTATTTTATTTTCCTGAAACAGTAACATTGGTACAGAAAAACAAATCATATCTATATATATATATATCAGGGGTGGGCAAGCAAGAGTTCAGTGGGAGCCAAAATGTAGGTTTTGCAAAATGCGTGGGAGCCGCAGTACTGTACTGTCGTGGCGGATAGTGTGGTAAGGTGTGCGATTTTATTATATAATATAAATATAATATAAGACAAATATTGAACTTTTTTAATAAACATATTTTCACAAAATTGTAAAAATAATAATAAAAACAGAAATTAACACTTTCAGCAAGAGCCGCATTTGCCCATGTCTGATATACGAAGGCTATTTTTTAAATAAGGTCCGTTTTTTAATAAGAAGAAAAAATACTGTAAATATCATTAAAATATATTTTTTTCCATATACTACATACTTTTATCTACTTTTCTACATAATTTCCATTTTGTTTAAACATTTGTCATACTGCTCAACAATTTTTTGAATTCCGACTTCAAAGAAATCTGCCGCCTGTGAAGAAGCCCAATCCATGACTGCAGTTTTCACTTCTTCTTCGTCATTGAACTGTTGACCACCAAGGAATTCCTTTAAGTATCGAAACAAGTGAAAATCACTGGGTGCAAGGTCTGGACTGTGTGGATAATCGTATCGAGTCAAAACAATAAAGCACTGTCCAATCTTTCTGTTTTGTGATCGTCAGAAAGTAGTCTTGGAACCCACCGAGAACACAATTTTCGATAATTCAGTTTCTCCGAAAACAATGGTATACAAAACTGATGTTGAAATCTGTGGAAATTCAATTGATAATCGTGAAATCGTGAATCGTCGGTCCTCTTGAATTTTGTTATCCACATCACGAACCAAATCTTCAGAAATCAGAGAAGGTCGGCCAGGGCGTGGCTCATCATGCACATTAACTTGCCCATCCTTGAACATTCTTACCCATTTTTGAACTTTACTGTCACTCATAGCATTATCACCGTAAACTTCACAAATCTGATGGTGAATTTCCGCTGCTGCCAAATTTCTTGCACTCAAGAATCAAATAACAGATCGTATCTCACAGTCGGCGGGAGACTCAATTTTCTTAAACATTTTAAACTTCTACAGCTCAGCATACAGACAGACTATATGGCTACAAATGGCGTCAAAACGTGCGTCAAGCTTGCTCGGAGCAGAAGTGCATGCATACTGCCGTGATTGCGCATTATTCTCACTCTCATTCACAAACAGACCTTATTTAAAAAATAGCCCTCGTATATAATCGAGACGAGTTGATGATAATAATAATAATAATAATAATAATAATCAGCGCAGAGCCCAAATGGTTAGGAGTTGAAAGTTGAAATTTGGTACACAGTTAGGGTACGTCACAAGAACACACACTAAGAAGGGATTTTTCGAAATTCCTCCCCATGGGAGAGAGGGACAGGATTAAGGCTTAACACTTCCATCAACAATGGAAGTGTCCAACAATGGAAGTGTTAAGAGAAAGCGACGTGCAAGACGCAGATGCAGTTTTTTTCCTTTTTGTGGGAAATCGAACATATTTTTAGACATATCTAAAAATTCTGTAATTAGTCTGGAAACGGGGGACTAATTCTTGCATTCTGTGAAAATGAGTAAGGTTGATTATAAAGTAATAATCTTAATTTTCGCTAAAACAATTAGGAGTTGAAAGTTGAAATTTGATACACAGGGTACCAAATTTAAGTACCAAAGTGTTAAGTAACAATGATAGTGTCAAGTAGCAATAGAAGTGTTAAGTAACAATGAAGAACAAGAGAAAGCGACGTGCAAGATTTATGGGCACTGGAGAAAAAAAAGAAAGAAGTAATATGTTAGAACGTATTTGATTTTCAAATTTAAACAGATTAGTTCAGTTTTTCTAGACCTTTCTTCTTTAGAACATTCGATGAAAATCAAACAATATAATCAGAACACGTCATGAAAATCAAACAGTATTAGAACATTCAATTTTCAAATTCAACCTTTCTTTAGAAATACTTAGTTTGTTGATGAAATTACTTTTTCTTTTGTGACTATAACGTAATAATCTTAATCTTCATTATCGTTACTTTTGCCCGAGCAATGCCGGGCCTACCTGCTAGTTAATCTATATTCGTAATACAACTCTGGAAACTATCTCTAAGATGTCTGAGGTATTAAAATGTTTATTATATTTCTGAATACATGGCTGCAGTCAAAGCTGTGTGATTAAGACATTGATATAAATACTAGAGACAACCTCACCTGATGTTCTTCATAGATGAAATTAGCAATGTTAGAATTATCATACAGAAACTAGTTTTCAATGTTATATACCTATTTTCCTCAACTTTCCTTTCAATATTGTTGACTATTGTTGGTGTTATCTTTTCATAATGGTGTATTGGCACTGTAGACCTCTTTTCAAGTATCCCAGAATATCAAAGTTACATAATTTAAAAACAGCATCTTTAATATTTAGTCTAGCTTTATCAAAAGATATTGATTATCATTACTTATTTTATTGTACATTTCCCACAAATAATCATTCTGTTCTTTGTCTTCTATTACTAGTAACATATGAGCCATTCACTTTCCAAATTGATTAAACATAAAATAATGCATAAAACATAAAGTGGAGAAAAGTGAATTTCTTCAAGCTAATTGACTGTTACTTATGAATTCGTCTGTGAAAAGGAAATAAAATACTCAAAAAATTATATATTTTTATGTAAGTCTCTATAGCTTGTTCTGTTAGTGTTACAATGGTTGTTATTTATTATTTTGTTTGAACTGATTATTCAGCAACATAAATGATGTCTTCTTTGTCATCTGCATTTGAGCATCAGCTCATCATGTCGATTTGTTCCTAAATTTTTATAAGAATTAGGTTTAATAGGAAGAATGAAAAAAATTATTTTCAGTTTTATCCATCTTGATATAACAGGTATAACTTTTCTTTTCTTCTAAAAACAATTGTCACCAAAATTCAAGCAATCGTTCAATATTCCACAAGTATACTTACTTCTGCAGCAGTTGAACTAAACTAATTAATTTCTTTTAATTACTTTTTGTGATGAGATAACATTAAATAATTTGTTGTTATCTATAAAGCACTGGTCATCACAATCACAGTGTGTGTTGGTGGATTAACGTCACAGTATGGATTTAATTAGATTGGCTTCTGAAATAAAATTTTTTCGATGGCCAATAAAATTTTGTCATTAAGTGGTATTGATCCTTATTATTAGGGAAACTTATTATGAATAGAAAAAGTTATGGAGTACATCAAGTGCTTTCACACTAAAATTTAAAAAAATCAAAATGTGGAGTTAATCGATTTGGCTTGTGAATGGCTCATTTGCAAATTAAATTTGTTGATGTGTTTTGCTTATTGCATTTACTCAAAATCTTTTATCACATGTATGAAATGTTGTTGTTGTTATCGAATTGATGGAATGTTCAGCAAAATTATTGTGACATAGCAAATTGTTTATATCTGGATTTTGAAATTGTGGTATGTAAAAAGGATTTCTGTTTTCTTATTAAAAAAATAAGCTGAAGGCATTTGAATTCCATTGATAAGTCATAAAAAATGTTTTATATAAAAGTCAAATACAGAAAATTCCTAGAATAGAAACTATAGAAAATTTTTATAAAGTTTCCTTATAGGTTATATATCTAACTCAGTGCATTTTCTGACTGGCTATTACAGATATTACTATATAATTGGCCAATATTTTATAATTATATGATTTCTGTACATGATGATATAACTTACCATTTCATCATTTTTAGAGACACCTTATTTTTATTATAAAATACAAAAAATTTCAAATAAACATAATTTTTTAAAAACAATTCTTACATTTTGATATTGCTGGCACATTGCTTCATATTTGACAGATGTTTGCTCCAGACTTTGTTTTTTCAGCTTCTCTTTGTTCTTTTAATTGTTTCCTTAATAAGTCCTACAAACAAGAAATTGTCATCCCAATTAAATAATAAAATCTACCATTCGATGAGTACAAGAAAATTTAAATTAAATAAGAAATTTTAAAAATTTACATTTTCTTGTTGTAATTGCTGGAGAGCAGTATTTGTACCTTCTCCTGCTTCAATCTAAAAGAGTTTTGATAATCATCAGTTATCACCTGGACTATTGTATATAGATGTGAAACACAATTTTTATTAATTATTAAAACAGTTTAATTTTAAATAAAACTTTTCAAATTTGGATAATTGTTTCAAAAATTTAATGCCATTTCCCACATTCTGTTACCTACTCAAGTTTAAAAATAAACAGCATAAAAAACATGCCACAAGCAGTTGATCAATGGATTAAGCAGGAAAACAGGCACATTAGACTCAAATACTAAGCTACATAAATACCTATGAGGTAAAGAATGAAATTTAATATTTGTTTATGTTCAACTTTTTTTATTGAGCATTGTTATGTGTATCACTGGTATGCATGTGGCTTGCAAGGAATTGCCATATCAGTATGGTAGCTCCTTGAACATTAATGTGTTGCACGTGATCATGGACTATTGCATTTTTACGGTAGCCTACCCACCTATGTGAGTGACCCACACTCAAATCTCTGATTACATCCATGGACAGTTAATAATAGCCAACTGACAGAACAGGTAATAATGATTTTGTCATGTCTCAATAAAAACCTTAGCACAACAATTAGAATCAATTTAAATTAAATCATCCAATCATACAAGATGTTTACTCTTAATACACTAAACAAACGTACCCATTGTCTTCATTTTAATCTCATATTCAATATTGTATACAATACTCTAGTTTAAAATTTCAATTTCTGGAACTTGTTTCTCCATTTATAGGCTAGCTGTTTGCCATTGTCAAAGACTGTGATCCTCATTACTGTTTAATTAAAGTACAGTACTGTATCTTTTAGCAAAAAGCATACTGGAAGAACAAATAAGAAATGTAAAAATTTGTCCCCAAAAGATAAACCTTAAATTGTAGAATGACTCATTTTTGGCAACTAGAAATTTCACAGTCAGTTTTATGCAAGATTTTTGAAAAAATAGTGAATATTGAAATGTCAGCAGGAAAAAATCAATATTTGCAAATCAAAAAAATTATTATTATTATTATCAATAATAATAATAAAATTAAAATAGCTTTGAAGCTTTAGTTTAGTATTGTTCATGAAAAAATGCACCTGTTACTGGGCCACTAATGCATCATAAAGAAGAATTAGCTAAAAATATGGAAAATATTCTATTACAACTAATATGTAACGATAGTTCAAACAGTGGAGAAAACAGGATTATTGTGTATAGATAACTTTTCTCCTCATCACAAGTGTATGATTTCGTATTAGCTGAATTATTAGGTAAAGAGAGAAAGAATGGCCATATATAAATGTGGGAGGCGGGGCGCCATCGGACGGCGAGGGACGAAGGCGAGAGCGGGACGGGGCGAGACTTGGGGGTAGCCAGACGACGGTTGAGAGAAAAAGGCGGGAAGAAGACGGAAGACGAGTCCAGACGGGACTTCATTTTTCTTTTCCACTAAGACGAGACGATTCAAATTTAATGTTCAATGTTTATGTCGTTAATTGTAATGTCTAGTGTCACAATTAAATGTTAGTTTAGTAAGCAATTAAGTGTCTTTACTGGACTAAACACAAGCGAAGTTACAAAAGTAGGAGACAAGACGAAAAGAAAGTCCTACATAAATTATGTTATATTAATAAAAAATTATTACTGAATATTCATTGAGGAATGTCTACAATGCAGACAAAAGAGCATTTCATTGTTGTACAATCATACTTATATGTTTAAACATGAAAGTGCTGAAGGAACATTCTTCAGTAAATTTTTATAATTTTTGAGGAATTTATAAGAGATTTTTAAAGTAATTTAAATGATTCAGATTTTGTTCTTTTCAGTTTAAAACTGTCCATTCTAAGTTCTGTATGATGTTCTCAGAATATAGCATGCTTTAATCTTATAAAATGTGAACTGATAATGACGAGACAAAAATGTTTTTGAAAATAAAAAATATTTGTTTGGTTACTTTAATAGGCAATATTTCAAGTATTTAATTTATCAACTATGATACAAAGCTTTGTTATTTATTAAATATATAATAAAATTGTTTATTTTTAATTATTAATCATTATTTTTCTTTTTTTAGTCTCTCATATTCTTAGAATCTAACACATTTATTCTGTAAAGAAAAGTAGTGTGTTTCTATTAATGCATTATAATCATCAGCAACAGAGATTAAAATATTTTAAAATAATTTCTAAACTTACTTTTACACACAATTCTGTTCTTTCAGATTCAAGACGAGCTATTGTATCTTTTGACAAATTAAGTTGTGCTTCTAACTCTTTTAATCTGTTATTCCTTTAAAATAAATCAGAATTTTAATTAAATATGTTAATTCATGTTATAGAAGTACAGAATAGATAATCTGGAAGCAAACTTGTAGGAAATGTAGAAAACTTACCCCTGAGATAAATGCCTTTGACATTCTTCTAATTCTTTTTTTGTTTCTAAGGACTGAGTTTTTGCATTCTCTTTCTCCTTTGCCTAAAATTATGTTTTGAAATTAAAATAATTACTTTCTCTAAATATACAAGTGATGATTTACACATATTCTGCATATAACTTGAATTTAAATCAATCTCTTTTTGTTTAGTTAAAAGTAATCAAAATTGTAATCAATGTAGTCTTCACTATTACAGAATAAGTATAACCTACTGATATTTCATACATTTTATATCAATAAAAATAAAATGAAGTAAGAAATCATTTTTAAAAAGTCCCAAAATTTTCATAATTTTGAAAGGCTAAATTTGTTTTATTCATTAGCAACATAAATGCTGTCACATGTGTGCATGCGTGTGAATTCCTTACAACTCCTGCAATTTTTGTCAAATCCACACAAAATTTTGGTTATATTTGTTTCATCTTCTGACAGAGTACAAGCTACTTATTTTGCAGAAACATTAGCCATAGAATAAATGTTTTATCGATTTTGGATTAATGATCACACTACATTGCAGTGACGTCAGTAACCATGTTCATGCTTGACGATGGAATTTTCTTTAAGTTGCATTTTAAAATATTTTGGTAAATGGCATATTATAAACTTACTTCGTTAGATTTAAAATTTAAACTTTAAAAAAAGATACCACATTGTGTCATTTCTATAACAAATTTTTTAAAAAATCTTGCCATAGTGACCACATGATGTTCTATTATCCAATTGGAAGTAACAATGTAATGAACCTGTTAGTAAGATGAGTAATAACACTTTCTAAACATACATACATACAATTCATCTTTGTTTTTATCAATATGGAATTAAAAAGACTCATCATTTTGGGGAAAAAAAAAACCTAGGGGAAAGCAAAAGAGTAAACTTGGTCAGGTAAATTTTAGATCTAAAAGAATAAGAACAACTGAGACCCTTGAAGGCCGCAAAGTCTGACTTGATCAACATCGAGTAAGAACAGCTTTGTCAAGGGTTGCAGGAATAGCATCACAATGTCAAGCTCGACTCTACTCAATTCTTCAATCTCTTCTTTGTCATAAAAAGTATTCCATCATGCTTGATGAGAGAATTTCTAGTTATATTATAATTACTTTAAGAATCAATATGAAATAACTGGCAATTCCAGACAAACTGACATCCTATAGTGGTAAAAATTCTATTTAACACAAACAGATCAGATTTATGAATAACCTGTATTTTAAATAATTTAAAATGACCCAAAAAGGCTCCAAAGACTGTTGTTGTGTGCCACAGTTAAATAATCAAAACATAAAATTTAGGTAGAAAATTCTTGTAGAAATAATTGCTTTGTTTAAAATGAATGTCTTCTATTAGTAAGAACATAATACTGTTCTGAATGGGTGTACATTAAGTACAAACTTTAGTCATTTTATCATACTATTATTCTATAATTACAGTTTTTACTGAAAGTATTTGTATTTCATTACCAAATTACTGTGGTATGATGCAAAATTATTAGATTAACATCATTTTAAATTTAAGTTAAGATTATGTTACTTTCAAAATATTATCTGTTCTTAATATATTATGACTGAATTTTTTAACTTTTTGGTAATTATTGTTGTTAAAAATTTATATGAATGTTTGAAAATATTATGCAGAAATATTGATATAGTATTAGAAAAATATCTTATAATATATTGCAAGGATGTTACAGTTTCCTTTTGAAACAAATAATTGTTTATAATAATTATAACAACAAATAAACATTTTATTTTTTCATAACTTTATATTAAAAGTATATATATTTTTTAAAGAATTATTATTGTTGTTGTAGGTTGAGTATCCAAATCCAAAATTCTGAAATCCTTAATTTTACTTTCACAGCAGAAAATTCCCCTTTGGGACAGACCATTGTGCCATAAATGATGATACACTACTGTGATTTAGTAAATCATTAAACCTTATCAGTGTATGCTGTCTGTGACTGATTACTTTCAGCTGGGTTGTTTACATCTCGTTAAAAATTTCAAAAAGGTCCAATAGTGATCATTTTCTCCAACTCCATTACATCATGTATTCCAAGTTTCAGAAAAATTTAAAATCTGAAACATTCTTGGTTTGAAGCATTTTGGAATAAGACATGTAACCTGTATTATTTTTTAAGTTTAAACTTAACTTTTTGCAAATTGTTCCCATAATAATTAATTTAAAAGAATTATTATTATTGCTTTATTAAATATCTGTATTCACAAATTGCTGTCTAATAGCCATATATGCATTTTTGAAATCATTTAGTTCCTCTACAGCATTTTTTCTGCACTAATATCAAATTTTTAAATGAAATTAGAAAATTTACAAAAAATTCTCAATGGACAAACTTTGAAAGTGTCCTTATTCTTAGTCCTTTTTTGTACACCATCAAGAAGTAACAGCTTCATGGCAGAATCTACCTTTATTTGGAGGCTTCTCGTCCACCTCAACATGCAAACTGTTATAATCTTCCTTCTGGCAGTGACACAATCAATTTTAAAAATTATACATTTAATAAAAATTTAGCTGGGACAATAAGATTTTCTAAGTTTATACTTATTGTCTTAGCTAAAATTTTTTATTAAATATATAATTATTATAATTTTTAATGTTGAGGTGGACAAGAAAGCTCTAAATAAAGATTGACTCTGCCATAAAACTTCCTGATGGTGTGCGAAAAAGGACTAAGAGTAAGGACACTTTTAAAGTTTGTCATTGAGGATTTATTTTTTGTAAATTTTCTAAGTTTATACTTATTTTACCAGCTAAAACTTTTTATGAAATTTTTTAATTCTGATTTTTTGCTTTATCACCACTGCTAAGTTACTGGAATGATTGAGTCTCACTATAGTGTGGGACTCAGTTTGCAAAGTCAGTTACTTATTTTGCAAATTGACAATAAGTATTAATGTTTTAAATTAAATAAACCTTATCAAATAATGTGTTTTACAATCAATATTATATTTATAAAAATTCTTAGATTAAATATTTTAGATTTATTTTATTATAACAATGGTTTTTTTTTATTAATCTCTCTAAATAGTATTAACTTCAACATTCAGACTAAAATGTTTTCATGTAAAGAATTTTATATAATATCTAATAATAAAATTAAGATATATATTAAAACATTTACCAGATTTTGGCATTCCTCCTGCAACTGCAACAGCTTTTGACTGAGCAGAGTTAAATTATTTTCTTTTTCCATTAAATTCTGATTCATCTGCAATAATTTACAAAAACTAATGTCATTAAAAAAAGGTACACATTAATGTAGTAAGAATAAAATGATTTGATAAAAACATAAATATTACTTTTTTTATATCTGTTTGTAAATCTTTTATTTCTTGGTTCTTAGTATTATTAATATCTTTGGATTTTTTGCTTTCTTCATTAATAGCTGTCTCTAACTGAGAGCATTCTTTCTGTTTCTCTCCCAATGTTTTCTCTATCTAATCAAAAATAAATAATAGTTAATCTGAAAACAGGGTACATCATGTAACTGTTATTTTTCACTTTTACTTCATCTGATTTTACAGCTAAATTTTCTTTGTCTAATGTATAAATGTATGAGAAAAATAAAATAAAAATGCTAATTAATAAAATTTCCATGAATTTAATAAAATTACAATAAAAGAGTAAATTAAAAATAATTAAAAACAAAATAAAAAGTGATATGGAAACTGAGTGGAAATATCAGATTCATTTTTAAAATTTTTGTTATAAACAATTCTATAGTTATAAACACAATACGCATATTAAACTACTTGAGCAAAAATTAGCATAATAGAGGATCAACTCAACATAACAATTGTTATAGACTTTTTTTACTACCTTCCTATGTTAGTCAGTGATTGCTACAGTAAACCCTTAATTAACAGACAATACATTTCTGTTGTGCAGAAAAAAATTTTTTAAACCTTTATTCACAATTAAAGCATGCTAAAGGATTGGAACAATGAGTCAATGAGTATAAATTACTTGTATTGTTCTTCAAAATTAGAACAAAATTGCTGTTGAGAACAAATCACACAGGAACACTCCTTTTTGATGGAAAAAGCAGGTTTATTTTCTATAATTTAGAATGGATACGCATTTTGGGCTCTATGTCCCTCTTCAGTCTTTATTTTATTATGTATTTCAGTAAAAACTAAAAATAATTATAGTGAGAGCTGGAACAACTAATTATTAAAACCGTGGGGTAAAGTAAGTAAAACTGTAGAAATAAAAATATTTTGGTTAAAATGTACAAAATATTTGACTAATAAAGGTAATAAAAACAAAATCCTTAAAACCAATAAAAACTGGTTAAAAACAAGGTGTAAAAGCTTTCACTGTACATTTATCAGGAACTCTAAGTTCTTAAGGACATACAACTAATTGAGAGAACAACAAGCAATCAAGTACCAAGTATAAATTACATTATTATTTTATTCATCTTGACACATCTTGTATATTTTAACTTTGTTATTAATACATGTTTTTAATATAAATCTGATTTAATAAACTTGGCAATAACAGATACCCCCTTTCCCTCAATCCATTAAATTAGGGTTTACTGTATTCCTAAAATGTTTTAATGATTTTTGTGAAAGTTACTATATTTATTAACTAACTGACCTCTAAAGGATTTGGTGTATTTGTTAAAATATCTTATTTCTATTTACCGAACCATTGACAATTTTCATATACTCTGCTTATTAAGAAGTATACGTTTTATGCTGCAAAGTTTGTTATTGGTCTTGTGTCAGCATAGATTACTCAAGTTAGGAATTAGTTATTTTTCACACATCCATCTTTTTTCCATAAAAATATTTTACTGCTATCATAATGTTTATTTAAATATATACTAAAGTCAAAAACTATAAAATTCTTGGTTTCGTAAAGATACATTCTTCCAAAGTAAATTGTTATTAGTAGAACTTGGTAAATCTAATCACTTTTTCTTGATTTGTGATGTGTTGGCCTTAGCCCTCATCAGACCACACAATTTTGAATAACTAGCAACAAATTTACATCTTAAATACATATTAAGTATAATAAAATGAATATAATTTGTAATAATATGCATAGCAATTAAAAACTTTTACTAAGTACACTGGTCAAAACAATTAGGGGAGCATGCAACTGTTCTGAGTGGCAAAGAATTCTCTAAAATCTCATAAGCAACTTCATCAATTCCACACACATGAGCAGCAGTTTTCACCATTCACAGAGATCATACAACCTACTAAAATCAGTACACTAGTATAAAAAAGCCATTTGTGAAAATGGGACAAGAGTTCAGCTCAAATTCATATTTTTTCACATATTATTGTATATTTTACTTAATCTTAAGAAACAATAACATCTGACATCGTTCAGAATTATTCACCATAAATGATTTTCTGTGCAACATCTCTTGCTCCCTTAATTGTTTTGGCCAGTGTATGTAGACCAAAACGGAGATACATACATACATACATACATACAGCATATCCACAAAAGTACAAAAAATGAGTTAACAAATTTGGATTTGTGCATAGTCAATCTGTCTTCTATTCTTCTATGAAACTTTCACAGTTTGGTTGCGTATGCCCCACATATTGTACATCCACATCAATAAAATGTTGCATATTAAAGTGCTGGTGAATTGAAATACAAATTGTACTTTTTCTTAAAAACTTGATGTGAGATATGATATTTTTCTACCAAGTTCCTCAAACTATAATTTTAATGTAACTTTTATTTTTGTGTGTTTCAAAATGGTTTTAATTTTGGACAAATGAACTTTATAACTATGTTTTGGCTATTGGTAAAACATATCATAAATTAAGAAAAAATTAAGTTATACAGTTTATTTCTTTTAAGAACTTTAAACAGTAACATATTTATGAAACTGAGAATTTTTGGGATTTCAATTTGTAAATACTACAAACATCTTTTGTATCCACATCTTCTGAAAAAATGCTATTATAGTAATCCATATATAACCTGAAATTATAATTTAAAGTGAAAGTATCTTATTGTACTTATATCAAGGTATTTAATAGATAAATATATTTAGGTGAAAATTTAATTTATCTATTTCTAAAGACTAACATAAATTAATTTGCAAAAACTCTTACTTTTTTATATTTTTCTAATAAGGCTTTATTTTCATTTTCTTTTTCAGTGATGGTTTTTTGCAATTCTATAATTTTAGCAGTATTTTCTAAAAGCTCTCTTCTCAATCTGTACCAAAAAAATTATTTAATTACTATAAAAGTTAACCACAGTAAAAAAGAATTCAAAAAGTTAGAAGAAAATTTAAATTTTAATATACAAATTTATATATGAAGTATTTATTCATATCAACATAAAGGTAGGAAAAGTTAAAAATTTATCATCATCTAATACAAACTTACTAATCAAAACTTTATTAAAATTTATTTACAATAGATTGCAGATGCAAATTTATTTGCATCTACAATCTATTGTATTAAAGAGATTTAAAAATTTAGTTCATGGTTAAAATTATAAGGAATATATATACTTGTTTTGTGTAAATAAAACTTATAGTAATAAATTTGATAGAAATCAAAATTTTATTTAAATGACTTAAAAAATAAATTTGTAATTTATAAAATGTCAATTAAGTTATCTATTTGTATACTACAAGTTGTAATTCAGTTTAAGCTTTCTACATGTATAGTTACTGTTAGAATGGGTTTAATTCTAATCAATAAAAGTAATTGAATATCATTACAGTTAAAAAATCTAGTAGTATCTTATTTAATAATTCAAAATTTTATACATAAAGAATACATCAAATAAGAATTATTCATTAAAGTACAGAAAATATGTTTTCAATTTTCATTAAGAAACATTCTATTATTTTATTTTTTGATAAAATGAAAAAATGAAAATAACATAATAAATGAGACATTTTTAGAAAGCTACATGTATGTAATAACTGAAATCAATCATATTTTGATTGAAAATATTTATTTCAATATTCAGAAGACTTGACATATTAGCATAACATGTGCATTAAGTTAAAAAAAAAATTCTAACTATTTCAGTTTAAACTTAGAAAATTTACAAAAAATTCTCAATGGACAAACTTTAAAAGTGTCGTTTATTCTTAGTCCTTTTCAAATAACATCTGAAAATAATAGTTTCACAGCACAGATGACCTTTATTTGGAGGCTTCTCATCTGCCTCAACTTGAAAAACATTACAATCTTCCCTCTGGTGGCAGCTCAATTATAAAAATTATAGCTAGAACAATAGATATGAACTTGGAAAATTTACAAAAAGTTCTCAAAAAATTTTATTAAATGTATAATTTTTATAATTGATTGTGCAACTACTAGAGATAAGATTGTAATGTTTTGCATGTTGAGACAGAGAAGAAGACTCCAAATAAGGTTCGACTCTGCAATGAAACTGTTAATTCCTGATGATGTACAAAAAGGGACTAACAGTAAAGGACACTTTTAAAGTTCATCCATTGGGAATTTTTTATATTTTTCTACATTCATAAGTATTGTCCTGGTTATAATTTTTATTAAATGCATTTCAATTTATTTTTATACATAATTGATTTTTTTAAATTTCATAAGTTAAATTGCTTTTACATTTTTTATAAAACAATTACACTAACAAACAATCTTTATTAATCTCATGTTTCATAAGTCATGATAGTCTTTGTTTAATAATAGTTTCCAAATGCTAATAGGAGTTTTTGAATTAATTCTACAATCAGTATTAATTGTTATCACTGGTACATTAATTGTTATCACTGGTAGTTAGTTAATACAAATGAAAATAGAGAACAAGAACATAACAGCTAATTAAGCATGCTACATGACATTGCCAATTTAGAATTTTCACAATTTGTTTAGGCCAATGACAGTTCATTTTATATGAAACAAACTGTGTTATTGGCTTGTTTATTTAGGTTGCTTGTCATCTAAATGCACCCTAGGATTAATGATATTAAGTATGCGAAAACTATAAACTTAATTCCATGAGTTAGATTGAATGTCTGGAAGTTTGAGAGCAATTCATAATTCGTAAATGTGTTTAACTTACAGACATTGTATATGCAACATGATATAAGTAAAGCATGAGCTTAAATATGTTATCTTAAAATAAATTATACACTAAGTTACTTAAACTTTACAAAATATTTATTTAAATCTCACAGTTTAACAATTTTATCATTTTGTGAGAATCGAACAAGTAAAAGGAAAACAATTCAACGACGACTTCATCAGACGCTAGTATATGTCAACTCTCTGACCTGAGAGAGTGTCAACTTATGCTTTCTCAGCATCAGTAGTGACATCTTTCCCACAACTTTTAGTCACCTCTAAAGTATTTGCTGCTTTGAATATGACAAGGAATGGCCAATTCCAAGCAGTAGTCACCCGTTCTTCCAATTGTTCAATTTACTGTGACTGTGTACCTTTCTAGATTAGTGCTCTTCTGTACCCTCCGATTCTTTGTCATCCCTCTACTTGCTGCTTTTCTCCTGAACTGTTAACTGAAGGACTATGTTCCAAAGATCCTTAACAAGGATTATAGTTCTGATTTGTGTGGTATCAAAAATTTGTAATCTCTCTCTCTCCCGTGCCATGAAATGTGAATATCCTGTGAAACATGTTGTACCAACTTTTGTGCCATCTAATAAATGTTTAAGTGTAGTAAATTGTGTTAAGTGAATTTGGTTAGGAATTAGTAAAAAGGACAAAATTCAGTTGAAATCAATTCCAACTGAATCTTGTTCTTTCCGACTTCATCCTCTTATCCCTAGTCTCACATATGAAACCATGTTATTGCCATCCAGAAAAACACTCAAAACTCATGTAGTAGGCATAACCTACTTGGTGTCAGAAGGAAAGACTGTAGTAGAATCACACACTGGTGCTTTGACATCACCCAGCAAACCCCACAATTTTAATTATTTCAACATTATTTAAATATATATTTTGTTTACTATTCTAGTTTTACTAATAGATAATTATTTGTTTTTCTTTATATTCAATATTTTGTAATTCAACCATGAAATTCATCTGAATTTAAATTTTGTTTTGACATATTCTAGAAGCTTGATATATTAATAATTGGAAGCATGTGTATTTTTTTAAATAAATTTTCTTCTACTAGATTGAAGGAATGACAACTCAAAAGATAATGTGGTGTTACTACACCATGTTTTATATTATTATATTTGTTTTCTCTCCCCCTTCCTGTCTACATATAAGTGTGTGTGTATATATATATAATTTTCCATTTATTTCCTGGTTTGTTCTATATACTTCTCCTTTACTTCTGTACCACTGGTCAGTGTACTCTGGGTGTGTAGTTGGTCACTATAACAATGGCACAGCAAGGTCCAGATTGGTCAAGTAATGTTTCTAGGGAACAAAAAGGACATGACGAGGAGAGAAATCTCTTCTTTTTTGTGGAGTTTGTCCCAGTGTGGTATGTGTCTGGAAGAAGAAAAAGAAGAGAAGACAAACCTAGGCAGTCGTGGACATCAACAATCAATGAATTAGAAGTTGGACTATATATGCAATCCACTTGCATTAGGTCAGATACGAACGGCAAATATTAATCAGAACTTTAAACTCGGTGATAAAACTGAAAATTTGGAAGATTAGTTCACTGATCGAAAACAATTATTTTGATTGTGAGTGATCAACTTGCATATAAATGTCATTGTATTGTGTGGTACTGCACATGTAAAACTACTATTATGTTTATACATCTATGTGCAGTCATATGTATGTGTGTATATGTATATTTTGTGATACATTTTGTTATATATCTATCTATATTTAAATATAATATAATTGTACACCAATAAATTATTCATGTCTCCCCTATTTCATTCCCATGGGGAACTATGAGAACTAATTGATACATTAAATATGTTAAAAAATTATTATTAAATTATATTTTTATTAAAATATTAAAGGTTTAATGTTTGTTTACCTTAGAATTTAAACTACAAGTATTTTAAATACAAAAAACTAACCTTTCCATTTCTTCTTTTTGTGGAACTTTCTTTAGGGCTTCTTCTAGTATAGATTTCTGTTCTTCTAGTCTATTAATGTAAAGGTTAAAATTGAAAACTTAAGATTATACAATTATTGTTTCATTGATAAATTTATACGTAATTAACTTAACCTATTAGTATCAGTTCACAAAAAAGGATTATTGAGATTATCCTAAATGCAAGTATGCATTTTTCTTCATTCTCATTAAAAATCGGCTTTGTTTTTAATTATACTATCTTACAGCAAACATTTGTCACATCTATCATCCAATTTTCATTTGTTTTTATTCATTAAATCATTTTTATAACAAGTTTTTCAATCCAAATATTATATTTCCATAGAAAACAGCAACAACTTCAATTGCAATTCCATGCTTTCAAAAAAATTTGAAACTTAACAGTAATGTTAAATATATTATATTACATAACAGGAAGGAAAATTTACTGAGTACCACATTAATAGTTTTATTATTATTGCTAGTGCTTTCAACAAACTTATGTTCATCGCTGTCAGGCAAACAAAAATTTAAAAATATGGAATACAATGTTTTAACATGAGTGGAACACACATTATTTAGATTAAAATTAAAAACTGTAATGAGCAGGCTACAAACTTCGATTATGCTTGATGTTATGGCATCACACCTTTAACACGGATCTATGAGCTGCATGACATCTTAACATCAGGTGTAATTGAAGTTTGTAGCATGCTCATAACAGTTTTTAATTTTAATTTAAATAATGTGTTCCACTCATGTTAAAACATTGCGTCCCATATTTTTAAATTTTTGTTCACCTGACGACAAACATTAAGTTCATTAAAAGTGCTAGCAATAAAAATAAACCTATTAATGCCATACCCAGTGAATTTTCCTTCCTGTTATCTAATATTTGGTGTGAGGATCAAGCTGTATTATATTATATTACAAAAGTAATGTTTAATCTAACTTTATATCTAATTTGGTTTTGTTTCAAACTATAAATCAAATTAGTTTATACAATACATTATTGAAGTTAAGTGCAATTCATTGTACCTAAGTTTGGAATAAAATGCTAGTCACAAGAATGTATTTTACACAGCAGAAACTCCATATTTATACATTCTTTAATCTTGGTTAAGCATTTGCAACCAGTTTTTGTATCAGTAAATCTAAACTTCATATATCTATGGAACAATTAACCATAAAAACAATTCAAAATTCTTTAAAAAATAAAACAAACTGCTCTATTGGAGTTCACTTCAAGTTTCTCTCAAGTACTTTTGAGCAATCAGGAGTGACACAAGTAAATTAGCTAAGTTTGTACAATGACTGGATGTTACATAAACAATATGACCATTGATACCCACCCTTAATTACCCCTACTAAGAAAGTTACTTGGAATCTTCCATTCAATCAATCCACTCCATCAATTATTTAAATGGCATCATTCTATCTCTAGCCAAATTTATTTGTATCTAATTAGTTATTAGTTTTAACAGAGTAGTAAAAAATTGACAAAACACAATACATGAATAATACAAAAGAAATACTACTATTAAATACAAATACAATACTGCATAATACAAAAGAAATCTAGAATAATAGAATCTGCTTATTGTAATCATTTTGACACTCACTTATATTAATGACCATAATTAAATAATAACGTTAAGCAGATTAAGTAAATAACATTACAATTAATGCAGTTCTGGGTTTAGTGATTCTGACATTAAATTAGAACTAAAAAAATCTTAATCTAAAAATTTTAATTTTTATTATTATTAATTAATAATAATTAATCCAATATTTTTATTGCAAAAACTAGCAAGCCAACATCTTTAACAGCAGCTTGTATATAAATGAAATAAAAAATGCTAGCAATTTAAAATATTACATAGCAAGAAAATAATGATTAAAATGATTATCAATTAAAATTTAAAACGCTAGTTAAGACTTATAATAACTGTATTATCAGCCAAAAGCTGAGACAAACAGCAAAAAAAAGCAATTTTTTTGTCTATTTGCCTAAAGATAATGATAAATATAACTGTATTCTCATTATAAGTTTTATACATGTACAGTCAAACCTTGGGTTTTGAACACCCCCACTCTTCACACAATTCAGTTTATGAACACAAAATTTTGAACACTATGTCCTGGTTGCCGTATGACAACTTGGTTACCAAACAAGCTACTTGGCAAGAGCCAGCCACAGATAAAAGACACAGATGGTCAACTCCTGTGTTAAAGAAAGCTGACAGTCCAACCAATCAGTGATAAGACTACAAATTCAGGAGTTAGTGGCTCTGAGATTGCCTCATGTCATTAGATGTCATGACACAAACCATCAAATTAGATTTCAATACGCATGCAGGTAAGATATTACTTACGTTTAATGGTATGCATCACAATTGAATTTAAATCAAATTAATTAATAAAACCACATTAATTGACATTTGCATAATATAAATGACATCCATGACTCTGTGTTTAAAAATGCTTAGCTCAAATTAAATAAACATTTATTAATATGGTATTATAACTTAGAATATTACCATTTAATTTAATATTTATTAGTACTAGATAACCAGTTAATTAAAACTCTGGTTTTTACTCTGAAAATGAAACTAAAATTAAAATCAAAATTAATTAATTAAAATTTAAATCTAAATCAAAGCAATTGAAGCATAATATTCAAGAAAGTGTGCATATAGTAATAGTAGTTTGTCTTGATTGATTTGTTACATTTCATGCAAGCAGTCAGAGTTGAGTCTCTATCTATAGCACTTTTCTGTAAAGTGATGGTTTCAGTTTCAATTGGCAGTGACAAAACATATTTACTTTTAATATATATATATTAGGGTATCCCTTATTTTTCAAGAATGCATATGGAAATGATTCGATGCAAGTCGGCATAGGTTCTAGTAATCAAAATGAGCTGAAATTTATTGTGAGAGTATTTAAGGGTAAAATAAACAAAACTAGGCCCTATGCATTAGAAAAAAAAAAAAAAAAAAAATTTGAAAAATAAGGGACACCCTAATATACCGTATTTTACGGACTATAAGACGCACTTTTTTCTTCGAAAAATTGCCTCCAAAATTCAGGTGCGTCTTATAGTCCGTAGCATCTTATAGGTATTTTTTTTTTAAAAAAATTGCTTAAAAATTAAGGTGCGTCTTATAGTCCATAAAATACGGTATGTATGTATGTATAATATATATATATATATATATACACATAGGGTGTCCCATAAATTTGTAAATAGTTTAAAAATTCATAAAAGTTGAAAGAATTGGTATATTTGAATGCAGTTTGCATAAAAGTTATTCTCACAAAGGGCGATTTTTTTGGGTAGAGCAAATTTTTGTCGATAGAGGGTGCTGAATGCAAGAAAAATCACTGAAATTGTGCAAATCTGAGTCTTATAAAATGCAGAGTGTACGATTAACAGCTCATTTCTGAATTTTCCTGTTACTGGCACTGACATACGGTTTTCATTATGATGTTGACATTGGTGAATAAAGCACTATTGGTGAAGTTGTTTTATCTCAGCCACAAATTGCCGGCTAAAACTTTACAAAGGTTTAGGACACAAAAGAGAATGAAAAAAAGTTCAGGTCCAATCACTCCTACCAGATTGGTTTCCATTTGCGAAGCAACGTCCGAGGTACGGACCTCTGAAAAATGAGGTGCACCACTGCGTGGGCAATTTACACAAACTTTCCGTTTCTTTGAAACGTTGTACTAGGGAAACCAATCAGGCAGGAGTGATTAGACATGAACCTTTCTTCATTCTCTTCTGTGTCCTAAACCTTTGTAAAGTTTCAGCTGGCGATTTGTAGCTGAGATAAAACAACTTCATCAATAGTGCTTTATCCACCAACGTCACTATCATAATGAAAACCATATGTCAGTGCCAGTAATGTGAGTGTGAAAATTCAGAAATGAGCTGTTAATCATACACCCTGCATTTTATAAGACTCAGATTTGCACAATTACAGCGATTTTCTTGAGTTCAGCGCCCTCTATCGACAAAAATTTGAACTATTTTATTTTTCTGTACCCAAAAAATCCCCCTTTGTGAGAATAACTTTTACGCAAACTACATTCAAATATACCAATTCTTTCAACTTTTATGATTTTTTAAACTATTTACAAATTTATGGGACACCCTGTATATGTATATATAAAATAAATATAGATAATACCACATTGCATTTGTAGATATTTTTATGCATGAAATACAACTAAAAAGGTAAAAAAAAAAAACTTTGTTTGGGGATCAGGAATGGATCACTCCATTTTTCATTGTTTCTTATGGGAAAATTTGTTTTAGTTTGACTACAAAATCAGTTTTTGAACAACTTTTAGAAACAAATTAAGTTCAAAAACTGAGGTTTGACTGTATTTTAACTTTGTTATGGGACTAGCTAATTCTGATAACATTAAATGATTACAGTTAGCAGATTCTATTGTATTTCTCATTGATTTTCAAATTTTTTTTACTTACGAAGTGACTTTTTCTTGCAAAATATAATAATCCTTCTGAAGAGAGTCTTTTTCAGCTTCTTTTTCTAAAATAGTTTTATCCATTAGTTTTTGAACAGAAACTAATTCTTGCCTTAGTACTGTTACATCATCAGCAGCTGCTCTGTTCAGAGAAAAACTGATTATCAGTAATAATTTATTATTATTTTAATTAAGCTTTAATATTTTTGTTGTTAAAAAAAATGAATAAATAATAACTGAATTCAGTTGTTATTCAATAATATTTAACAGCAATTAAATAAATACAGAAATAAATATATAATTAATTCTCAAGCTGATAACAAGATATTGAAATTCAATCATTTTGGCAAAAATTTCATATATATATCACTTAGGTAGATTCCTTTTGATTTGTATTGGATTTATCTCTATTCATTCTTATTTAAGTATCAGAGAATTATCTTCAATGTTTATCTAATTATTTAATTCTTATACTTTTATCATAAAACTATAATACAATAATACCATTCTTACTCATAATAAAATTCATGAATATCGACTTCAATTTTGGAAAAACTACTACAATGGCATAACTGGGTTTTGCACTGAAGGAGAGTAAAGGGATGAAATAGATGCTAAGTAGGACAAAATTATGATAGAGAACATATTTGCTCCCCCTGCACATCCTCCTATGGCATTGTTGCTACTACAATAACTTGGTTATACAAGAGTACTTTTTCAAATTCTAGTCTGTAAATCAAAATCAAATTTTTACAATAGGAATTATAACTTCAGCTATCTTTCACACCAAATAAGCTTCTATTTTAAATGAAAATGTTGCATAATCCAAGTTATCTGCAACTACCTACAACAGACTTTCATTTACTAATTCAGGACATCTAAAACAGTAACAACTGCATTACATAAAGAAAAAATATTCTATACTATTACAAAATAATAAGTAAATTGTCTCATATAATAGAAATTTGAGAGATCATTTTATTTTTCATAACTTTTTGGCATTTCTTTAAGAAAATATGCACTGTTAATTTACAACATTCACTCATTGGTTTTGTTTCTTCACACATCTAGGCATGCACAGTTTGATGTCATTATTAAATCTATCATCATGTTTATCTACCTACTGTATTAGAGACGTAACTGATACAGATATATTGGTATATTGGAATGTTCCTGATATATTGGTATTGGTTTGATAATAAACTGACACTCCAATAAACTAAAATAAATTTTTATTGTTATTAATAAATATTTTTGTTGTAAAGTATGAATCCAAACCCCATAACAGAACATACTTAGCAGACAAGTTTTAAGTACTTCAGTTGTGATACGTTTTGACCAATCACAGAGTGAGTTGAATTGCTTATTCTGCTTGTATAAAAAACTTTGCAGACCAGATGTGTTTTTAGCAATGGATGGGCAACGTGCAAATAATTTTCCAGGTATAGTGATATTTCATGTGAAGTTGGTAATTTGGCAACAAGGTTTTCAATCTGCCAATTTTTCTATACTATTACATTTTTATTCAATTTTTTCCTAAAAACAGAGCCAGAGTCAGACCTAGAAAACCTAGACAATTACAATTGTTTAGGGCTCAAATCCAAAAGGACCCCATAAATTGATTTATAAACTTCTACTTCCTTATATTTGAATTTAAATGATTAGTGAACAAAGTGAATATTCTATAAATCAATAAGCTTTCAGGCTTTCATTTATTATCAACATTTGTAGTGTGGATGAAAGCAAATATCCGTATCAATCAGTTGGAAAATTATTGACGTAAGATTATATTGACAGAATTCAGTATTGTATCATCTCTAGAAAGTATATTAATTAAATAATATACAGTAGAGAGTCGTTAATCCAAATCAATTGGGGACTGGGGTTGTTCGGATTAGTGATTTGTTCGGATAACTGGTTATGTACGAAAAAATATGTTAACCTGTATGATGTTCAAATTTTTCTCCATTGCATGTCGCTTCGTGTTGAATTTTTCTCTGTTGTGTGTCACTTTGTGTCAAATTTTCGTCGATTTTAAGCCTAACGAAAATTTTTATAATAATAATCGAGGCTATTGTATCGTTAAAAATTATTTCTTTATTTTGTACAAACAAAATAAATATATTGAAGAATATAAAAACATGAAAATTATACTTTAGAAGTAAATCTAGTATCAAAAACGTTCGATTCAGCACGACACAGTCTGACTGAAAATTGTTCGGATAACCGGGGTTCGGATTAACAACTCTCTACTGTACATATTACGTACATTAAATACTTAAACCAAATTGAAAGATTATTCTTGAAAATCAAATAACACTTTTTAATATGAAATACAAATGATTATTTACTATGACATCATCACAATGCTAGGCTGAAATTTTTGATCTTCTTTAAATTATCTGATACATGTAAAACAGAACTTAGACTTAGTCTTGTAGGCTATATAAAGATATGTTTTGAAGTTTAAAATCATTATTATAATGCAGTAAAATACTGTATTTGTTTATATTTTTGCAATAAACGAGAGTACTTTTGAATATTTCAAAAAAGTGTGTAGATGGCCTTGAACTATTTTTTAAAATTCAACACATTTTTAATCATCTATTGTGTAATAGAATTTGTATAAGTGTAAGTATAAAATATCAAGTACAGTGAATGATCGGTTAATGAACATTTTGGACTATGAACAAATTGGATAATGAACATTTTCGCAAAAGATTTTTATGTTTGGATAACGAACACCTCACAGAACAAACACAAGAAGAAACGATGTAAAATAATGAATACCAATTGGTCTTCCCTTGTCTTCAGGCAACAATTTGAAACTTTTCAGAGCATGGGAAATGCCGACATCGATGCTCAACCCGGTACATACTGATTGGATAGTATTCCTCAGAACTTTGAAACTTTCCCTTGTAATTCCAGCCTTTTATTTTTCTCACAGAAACAATCCTTTTATAGTATTTGCGAGACCATTGGGCAGGCACTCATTAAGTTTTGCATCAGTTTTTATTTTCAAAAGGTGAGTATAACAACATAGGTAGAGTGTGGGCAGAAGATGTCTGATGATGTTGGACAGTATGGCTCAAACAGGTCTACACTAGGCCGCAATTCAATCTTATCTAAGAAAGATACTGTATAATCAAGAAGACTCAAGCAGATTAAGGAGTAACAAAAATCACATCTGAGAAATAAAGAACATTGAAGAGCTCATAACGGAACCCGAAACTGATCTGACGATAGAAGAATGCCAAGAACTCTTGAATGAAGAACACCAAGAAACTCTGCAAGATATGTTTTCTTCTGAAAAAGAAGATTAATGCTGACATCTGCTATGAAAGATCTTTTGAAGAAGTTGGAGGATGTCAGAACAACGGTCTTAAAATGGCATTCAAACCAGGTTGAGATTAATAGGCTTGGGAATCTCTACAATTACAATGCTATTAATTACTTCTGAAAAATCCTGAAGAGAGAAAAGCAATTGACATTAGACATATTCTTTAACTCCCACAAATGGAAAAAACATGACTAATAAAAATGCAAGACTGTGTATATATGTATTTTTATTATTTCATATAAATAAATGTAGCAAGAAAGAATATTTTTTTTATTTTTGGGGTCTCCAGAACGAATTAATCAAATTCCCATTAAAAAACCTATGGTAAATCGATAATCGGTTAACAAACATTTCGGATAGCAAACAAAATCTTTGAACAGATTATGTTCGTTAACCAATCACCTATTGTACTTCTTTTAGTCTTCAAAATCACTTACAGTCAAATTCAGAATGTAAGGAGTGAAAATAAATAAATAATCATATATTTTTATATTTTTAAACATTTATTTTATAATAATAAATAAATAATTTAACATATATGCTCGCCATCTCAAATTAGTAGTGTCTTGCCCCTGTACATCATACTTTTCCTGTTGGCAATTGAGTTGTGCTAGTCATCTAACTAACTCCTATCAGGTAAAAGTTTTGAATTGAAATAATGTGACTTCTGGTGCAAATTGGATGTTCGTATATAGTTAATCAGGCCTCCTGCCCCTAAGCTTTCCACATCTGTTTCCGGCTTTCATCTATCTAACTCTGTTCAAGATTAAGGAAGAATGGACAAACAGAGAAACAACATTGGAAATTTATACACCTACAAGTTATTGGGCTGCAATTTTTTCAAATTGCAGCCCAATAATTATATATAGTGGTACATCACACTTCAAATTTAATTCATTCCAGGCAGTCACTCAAATTCCAGATTGTTCAAAGTCCAAACCAATTTTTCCCCTTAGAAATAATAGAAAGCAAATTAATCCATTCCCAGATCCTAAATATCCATTTCAATAAACATAAAACAGCAAACACACGTAATTTAAGGTAAAAATAATACAATTAAATGCCCTAATAATAAATTAAAACATGGAAACCATAAATAAAATACATTTAATACTGTGTAATAAAATGAAAATTGTATTAATTGGTTGCACTCCATGGACTTCTGCATCTTAACATAGACATGTAATTTAATTTTAGCAGTTGTGAAATTTAACATATTATAGATAATGAGATATTTTATTGTTTGTTTAGAAACTTACTTTAAACTCTCTACTTCACATTTTGTTCGAATAAAATCAAGTTGTAACATCTTTGGATAAAATGCATATATGGCATATTATGCTTCATGAGTTTCGAAAAGAAAATAATGCCATACAAACACTAAAACTATAAAGAAAAATAATAATGTGTATGGGAAAGATGCTCTTGAACTTCAAATGTGTCAAATGTGGTTTAAAAAGTTTCATTTGGGAAATTTTGAACTAAAGGATACAAAATGTACGAAGTGCCCCAATGCTGTTGACAAAGAAAAACTGCAGGAAGAAATTGTTAAAAAATTGAGAAATACACAATACAGTATATGTAATTACCAAACACGCCAAAAATAAAACGAAAAAAGCACTGAAAACATACAAGCATAATGCAAGAGCAAAAAATGAGATGACTCAGACACACAATAGATTGTGTTTATACTTTGGGAACATTTTTCACTGCATATGTATTTCAAACTTTGAAGCATCAGTCAAACTCAGAGATGAATTTTTGTCAAATTTTGCATTTGAACTCTGAAGTGTTCAAAGTACGAGGTGCCTCTGTATGTATTTATTATATTTATTATTAATAATCTTAATAAATTTATTTTTAATTAAATAATTTATACAATTTTATATATTTTATTTTGTAAATGTAAACTATAAAAAATATATTTTTTTATAATCTAATGATAATTTAATATATAATTACATTACCTTTGTTGCAGTTGCAATTCTAATTCGGCTTTCATTTCCTAAACGGTAAAAATGTATTGGTTTATATTTCAACTTTAATGCACATGTAAGGTATAACAACATTACTATCACTTAATAATTTTTTAATATAAAATATGTTAAACTATAAAATCAAATATAAAAGAACATATCATCTCTAAGTTGTTTATATTTTAAAAAATAGTTTTTATATAAAAATAAAAGTTGAGAAACAAACATGTAATGCATCAATTTTTCACTTTAATTTTTCTACTTTTTTATATGTAACAATTCTTATAAATACTGCAAACTACAATATTGGAGTTTTAAAAACTTATTTTTTTAAATAATTTTGTATATTTTTATATTTCAGTCAACAGATTGAGATAAGCAAATGCTGCCCAATCTGGCCTGCCAAAATTCGTATTGGAAATCAATTGTAATTGTCCCTAAAATGTTACTATTTTTTGTTTTCAACTTCTGCCAGATTACATTGCATACTGTAATAAATGTAAACAAAGCTTTAACTGCTAAGATCTTGCAATACCCATCCCTTTAAAGTAAAAAAAATTAAAGTTGGAAAGCAAGTTTTTCAATGTAAAATTTACTTTGATCATCATTTTGTTTTTAAAAAAATTAAACAGGCTAATTCACAATAACTGATTAAAATGTTCTCCACAGATGCATATGGCAGAACTAGCAACTCTCACACATCAGTTAACATGTATTCAAGAAACAATTTTTGACATTTAAAATAAAGAAATATAATTATAAACTTGATTTTTAGATTAAAGGCAAACAATTGCTGGATTACATTGGGCTATATTAATGCATGCTACTAATTACTAACTAAATTTCAAGTAATTTGGCCTAGAGATAAGCATTAGGTGATATCTCTCAATTTAATACCATAATTAAACTAATAATTAATTTATCAAGAGATGACACCTAACACCTACCTCTAGGCCAAAATTACTTGACATTTAGTTAGTAATTAGTAGCATTAATATAGCCCAATGTAATCTGGCAATTATTTGGCTTTAATTTAAAATAAAGCTTCAGTATGTATGTTTTGGTAACACAGAAATTGTAAACAAAAAATAGTAACATTTTAGGGGCAATTACAATTGATTTCTAATATGAATTTTGGCAGGCCAGATCTTGAAAACAAAGCAGATTTTGAAGAACATTGAGATTTTAAGCCTATTTTTGATCCTAGAATCTATCCCTAAAATACTGGTATGGAGTTTCATTACATCCTGTATTATATCACTATAGATTATTATTAAAAATATATATTTTAATATACTTTTTTTTAAAATCTATCTAACCATCTATTTTATTGAAAATGATATTACGTGAAAGTTCTTTCAAATTATATTTTTATTGAAATAAAGATATCTAGTTAGTTAAATTCATCTCTCAGTTAATTTTCAGAATACAAATGTAATTCACATTGTTAAATACAATGTTAGATCCAAATATTGTTTATAATTATATATAAAGTAAGTACATAATTAAAATTATTATTAATATATTAATTGCATATAAATTACCTCACATTTCTTTAATTCAGTTTCTAATATAGTAACTTTCTTTTGCTGTTCTTCAATCTGTAATTTCATTATTGATATTTCTTCTCCCTATTATCAATTAATATTAAAATAAGCTTAAAGAGTATGTTTCTTGATGATGATAAAGTTTTTTTGAAATATAACAACATTAATATTAACTAGAAAATGTAAGAATATATTACTTTAATCAAGGAAAACTAAACTAAATAATAAAGAATTTTATTAATCAATTGTAATTCATTTTAAAATAACTCTAATAAAAAATTATACAGTAGATTTGCTTTATAGAAATCTATAGTACACCTGTTTAAAATAGATATTATATCAAATGATTCTTATACTGAATTTTCTCAATACAGATTTTAGCAGGAAGACACCAGTTACATTATACAGTTTTGTGCCTATACAAGAAAAATACTATGCAATTTTAATTATTATTATTTTAAAGGATATTTTAAGTAATTTAAAAAATTAACTGAAGAAGTAAAACAAATATCACTGCAGAAGTTTTTAATAATTGAATGACATTCAAATCAGAAAAACAAAAAAAAACTTAACAAATCAATCAAACAACAGTTACTAGATTCTATGAATGTGTACACACTTATTATCATCATCATCTTTCTGTCTTGAAAGAAATTATAAGCATACTTTGCTTTACAGTGTATCACTGATACAGTGCTTTTCAATTATATTCATGTTTATTTTTTTGGCACTTGCCTCACTCTTAATAAAATTTTTGGGATTATTTTTATTCATTATTTTAACTTTTGCATCTTTCCTTAGGCCTAGTGTTATTGTGTACATAACAGGTAAACTATAAGCTTTTATATGCATTGGCACATAACAAAAAGGCTGTAAGTTGCTGTAAGGCAATATTCAATTTTTTGGTGGTTGTGATCTGAAATCTTAACCTGCCATATTAGCAGGGTATGTCTGTATAATAATTTCATAATTATGTATTATGTACATATTTTAATGTATTGCAATTTTTCCATTTAATTCATTATCAAATTAAATTTATTTTTATGTAAAACAAATGCAATTTTGATTTTAAAAAATTTTTTAATGATAAGGCATATTTTTATCTAAGAGTGCAGCTTGTTTTTATCTCTATGTTTATGGATTCAATGTTCTACAATAAAAGCTCACTGACAATATTCTGACAATTTTCAAGGTTATTATATTAATAATAAAATAGTATAATACTTATGAAAGAATGGCAAAGACCTCCTCTATTGATTATTATATTATGGAGTGCCACGAAATTAAGGATTGTAGTAGACTTTACCTTGAACTATAGCATCTAACATATCTGAAACTATGTCTTTGATTAAAATATTAAACCTATATATCAGAATGCTCAACAATCTGTTTCTTATTAAAAGTGAGAAAAATTGATCAAATAGACTTAAGTTGTTCTTTATATGAAATATCCCTCTGCATGAATGTAACAAAGACATTCATTTCATTTAATGCAAAATTAAACTTAACCCTTACTTAAATGTCAATAATATAAAATTAATAAATTTTGTCACTATTAATTGAAAATAAAATATTAATTCAAATATGAGAGTTAATTAATATAAATATCAGATTGTGTGTCAAATATTAATAAGTTGGAAAAAAACAAATAAAAATAAAAATATATATTAAAATTATAATAATACCTCATCAAAATATAATTTTTAATCATATCACTTAAAATGTAATTACTACTTTTTGTACTAAATTGTATTATATGTTTAAAGTTATTTTAAATATTATATAAAGTTTTTTGAGAACCTTCCAAAATTTTTCAACATAGATATCATTCAAAATAATGACAGTAACATACAATTGTTGGATTTAATATATTTTGTTATTGTGCAGTGAATTTTGATAAAAAAATAACTCAATTTTTGTCATTTAAAAAAATATCAAATTTAAAAGAATTTCAAAAAAAAAGTATTGAGAATTTTATAAACACTGAAAAAACCTAACAAACCAGTGACAAAATCTATAAACTAAGTGCGAACATTTTCACCCGTGTTAAATGGGCATTGTCAGGCAACAAACTTCTGAAAAAAATGCTGGGAATTGCCCAACATTTGCACTTAGTTTATAATTTTGTTGCTGGTTGTTAGGTTTTTGAAGTGTTTATTATTTTCTAGCTTTAACCAGTTGTAAAGTAGCATAGCAGTTGTTAATTGAGAATTTTATTTGACTGCATGAAAATCAGAAAATTATTTCTTGTATAAATAAAAAAAGTTATGACAACTATTGAAAGAGTTAAAATAGCCTTGTGTATTGTTGATTCATCATCATTTAAATGAGAAATTGTTTTATTTATCTAAATAAACTGTTTTGATAAATAAAAAAATAGCAATTAAGTTTAGATTAAATTTAAAAATAATTAAAATTTAGTTTCTAAAATTTTGTTAAGAATCTTGCAGTTATTAATAATTCAACATAAATAAATATTATTAATAAATGTAAAATATTTTTTGTTAATTCAGAATTTATTATTCAGTTAAATGAACAATTTAATAAAATCTTAATCAATAATTCACCTTTTTCAAAGGGAATAAAGACTTTGATTCTAACAATAAATAATATCATAGTATATTTAATAGACAAATAATTTATGCTTATAAATTTATTTGTAAAACATTTCATTTTTTAATTTGAAGATTCAATAAAAACTATTTTCCAATGAAAATGGTACATTTGTGTTCATTATCTTTTTAACTTTGTGATAATTGATAATATCTATTGTAATTATATAAAATTTATTTAAAATTCATTGATATCATTAATAAAACAAAATTATGAAAAATAATTAATAATGCAAGTATTTACACTAAGAGTTGCTTTCCTCTGGAATTTATCCTTTTCATGACGTAAAGAAGTATTTGATTCCATACTTTCTGAAAGCTGTTTTCGTAACAAAAGTATCTCAGACGAAGCTGAAATAAATATATTTATTATTATAAGTTTCAAAACTAAATATACAATATTTATAAGTTATTTAAAAAATAGTTACAAAAGATGGATATACTTTTTAAGATATTATCATCATCATTATATAAAACAGAGAAGCCTATAGAAAATCCATCAAATTTAACATTGAACATTTTATCTGTGAAATATAATTCCAAAAACAATTTTAAAAATGTTACAAAAAATAACATTACTATAAGAATGAAATAAAATATTTTACTTTATAATAAATTATATTTCCAACTCTTCTTGAACTATATTCCCATTATAGTAACAACAATAGTTTACTAAATGAATCATTCATCATATTCGTTTTTTACAAGCAATTATCAATAAAAATTGTATTTTCATTACATTTCAGGAATAAAACTAAAAATTTTTCTCACAAGTTATTCTAGCCTTTATAAAATGTAAAACATTAAATACTTGAAAAAGTTATTTTTTAAGTCTTTACACCCCTTTCTTAAAATATAGTAGAGAATTTTCAGAAAATGTATTTTAGACAAAAATTTTAAAGTTTTTACTTGTCCCAGCTAATTATTTTTATTAAATGTATAATTTTTTAAAGTGTGTAAGCCACTGCCAGATGGAACTTTTTTAATGTTTACATGTTGAGGCTGGGAAAGAAAGGTCATCTCCACCAGTGAAACTGTTATTTCCTGATGGTGTTTGAAGGGACAATGAAAGAAGACACTGATAAAGTTAGTCCAAAGAAGAATTCATTTGTGAAGTTTTTAAAGTAAAGGAGTAAATCATTTAATTATAATGTTTTGATAAAAGCAGAAACACATAAAGACAAAAATAAAGAAATTTATGTATAGAAACAACTTGTCAGTCATTTTTATTTATTAAATAACATAATTTGTAAATTATGGAGAAAATGAAATGAAGACACTATCAAAACATGAACTGAAATGATTCTTTCTAGTGGATGAAACAGAATGAATAAAATTATCACTTCTGAAAACATATGCATCTGTAGGAAGTTTACAAAATAACAAATCATCATATAGCTTTATTTAATCATTATATCAAATATCTAAATTAATATATTATGATCAAATTATTTTTCAAAACTGAAAGAATACAATTATTAATGTATGAGATAGGGTTTCTCAAACAGGATCCCGGTTGTTTTTTTAACCCGGGAAATTTTTCTCATCCCGGGAAATCTCGCAAATTTCTTAAAAATTCACTTTTTTCTTATTTTGTGTTAAAGTTGAGGGAATTTTGCAAATAGAAAGTATAATTAACCCATAAACTGTCAGAATATATTTGTATTTATTAACTTTAAGCCTACTTATTAGCTTTTTAAATTTTTGCTTATTATAGCATGTCACAGAGTGTCAATAACCAATATGTAGCCTATTTGTGAAGAGGCTCTGAAAATTCTTTACTTGTCAGAGCCTGTAATATCTGGAATAATTGTGCTTATGCTGTCTTAATTTTTAACCATGCCCAGTAGCTTCAATAACTGAGTAACGCTAGGTTGTACAAATTAGGCAAGGATACAAACGAGTACAAAGTCTGCAAGTATGAAGTATTTCTTCATAAATCTGATTATTAAGACAAACAAATTGCCGAATTATTGGGCTATAAGCTTAATGTTTCTATTAAAGCAGTCAAGATAGACAAATCAAGAATACTAGAGAGCAAAAGATATACTACAATCTCAAAAACGAACTATAAATCTTCCAGGCTACAGGTGAAAATCACATACAGTAGAGAGTCGAAAATCGGAATCAATTGGGGACTGGGGTTGTTCTGATTAGTCATTTGTTCCGATTATCCATTATGTACGAAAAAATACATTAATCTGTCCGATGTTCAAATTTTTCTCCGTTGCGTGTCGCTTCGTGTTGAATTTTCATCAATTTTAAGCCTAACGAAAATTTTTATAATAATAATCGAGGCTATCGTATCATTAAAAATTATTTCTGCATTTTGTATAAAACAAAATAAATATATTGAAGAATATAAAAACATGAAAATTATACTTTAGAAGTAAATTTAGTATCAAAAACGTTCGATTCAGCATGACACAGTCCGACTGAAAATCGTGCCGATTACCGGCGATTCCGATTACCAGTGTTCCGATTAACGATTCTCTACTGTAACATCTTTCTTCTCTTGAATGCATTAAAAATGATTCCACCCAATTCAATTGAATTGGAAAGGGCATTCTCGGTAGCAAAACTTTTTATAACTAAAATAAGAATTAGATCAAGTGATTGGAGTATTGACCAACTTTGCTTTTTAAAATCTTATAAAAAAATTTACAATAATACTTTGTATTATGTTTTATTTAAAAAATGAAAATTACCTTCTAAGTTAGAAGTTTGATCTGAGTTCATTTTTTTTTAATTTTTAACTCAATTCAAAGCATTTTTTTTTTGTTGTATGCAGTTTCCAGCAAACTTTAATAATTTTTTTCTATTTGTGAACATTTCTACGTAATTCAAAGGTAATTTTTAATATATATCTTACACAGCATTATTAATATGATTTTGGAAGTTACAGAACGTATTAAATTACTTTAAAAAATGAAAAATAATTATATCATTTGATTCTAAGATATTTTGTATATCTTAAAAATAATTAATTCTATCCTGGGATTTTGGGAAACAGTTCACTTTTATCCCAGAATCCTGGGACAAGGAAAACACTGGGAAATGAGAAATCCTAGTATGAGAGAGAAAATTAATTTAATTAATTAATTTTTTTAAAGCGTTGATTTCTGGTTTTATATAAATTATTATAATTTTTTATTTAATTTTTCAAATTCCTTTGTTTAATTTTTTCTTGAAAAATTACTTTGTATTTCTTCTGAAATCTTTATCATTTGAATTAACTGATTAATAATATATTATTGCATAATGCCTATATTTAAATATTTTTGTTTTATTTTTTAAATTACACAAATATGATTCCAAAAATATTCTGAATGTATTTATATATTGAAATATATAGTTACAATAAAAATTTATACATCATCGTACTTACTTAGTAATTTTCCTTCTTCCAAAGCATGAATTTGAGTTTTCAACAACTCTACTTCAGACTTGAAAGAAAATAAATGTAAAATGTTTTAGCTATCAAAATAGGTAAAGCAAATAAATAAATATATATATATATACACACTGTATATCTGTATTTTGGTGTAAAAAGTGCCAATGTCAAAATCTTGCCTAAATGTGCTAAGACTGGAACTGGGTTTAAAAAAACTCTTGTATATTCTGTGCAAGAAATGCCAATGTCAAAATGTAGAGAGGAATGAATGTAACAGCCTTCACATAACTACCTATATAAATATTTTTAAAAATTTTTGTGCAAGAAAAACCAATGTTGACATTAATGTAATTTGATAAACATTGACTCTAGCACTTGTTGCCCTAAGCCACAGATATACAGGGAAGTTATGCTCAAATTTGAGTACTACATGTTGCAAGCAAATATCAACCTAGCAGTTATGTAAACTGACAAAAAGCTTTTATTTTGATCTATTGGTTCCCCCAGAAACCCAAAAAAGGTTTCTGGGGCACTATTATCTCCAGAATCTATTATTATTATATAAATAATAACTAATCTATAATCAAAGTAAGTAATATTGAATGAGACCCATTCTTTCTTACACTTCTAAAATAGAAATGTTAAATTTCAAATTTTTTATTCTCTTTACCAGACTTCATTCTTTAAAAAATTAAGGATTGATTTTTTACTTTAAAACAGAAAATTATACAATAATTTAACATTTTTAATATTTCTACAGATTTTTCAAAGTAATAAATTTTAAAAATAATTAAAAGAAATTATTCAAAATAAATTCCTCTTTTGGAGCAATGAATTGAAAGTTACTATAATGAATAGTGTTCAAAGTAAAAAAAAAAATTAATTGAAAAAATTTAAATGTAAAAATTTTAATCTCGTTTTGCCTGTAAATCTTGATTGCTATTTTTGACTCTTAACTTGAAACTTCTATCTCAAAAAAAATGTGTAAAGTAATATGTGTACTTAAAGTTGATTATATTACAAGTGAAAAACTTAAAAGTAATTAAAATGCTGAGTTAATAAAAATATTTATTTAAATAGCTCACCATATCTGAAGAATGATGTCGTGTGTAGTGGTCTCTCAATTCTCGATCTGTGCCAAATTTCATTTTACAAACAGAACATTTTGAGTATAATCCGTTTTCTTCTTCAATTGCGACATTATCTTGATGTGCACTTTCATAATGGTTTTGCAATTTTTCAGCTGTTGGAAATGCCAACAGACATTGGGGACAGATAAATCCCTAACAATGATAAAAGGAAGTTTAAAAAAAAACTTTTTTACCAAAATAAAAACGTATTTCAATTTTATGTAGTAAAACTAATAATTTCACCTAAATGCTTTTTATTTACGAGAGTAATCCCAAAAGTAAGGTCTCCGATTTTTTTTTTAAATACAAAGAAACATTTATTTTCAATAATGTTCATATCCTTTTAAAGCTTGAACTTTTTATCTATTTTTCTACTTAATTGCCATTTTGGTCAATGCATTTTTCTAGGCACTGTGACAGTTTTTGTATGCCCATGTCATACCAGCTTGCTGTCATGTCGCGGGACCCATCTTGCACACACCTTCCGATATTGCAACTTTTCCATTAAAATCCTATGAATGGTGCTTCAGGAAACCCCAATAACCAAAATGCAGAGATCATCCAGAGTGACTCGCCAATCTTCACGCATGGTTTGTTCAACCTTTGCGACTGTCTAGTTGGAAACTGACGGTTTCCCGCTTCTTTCTTCATTGTGAATTTCAGTACAATCAGCTGCAAACTCCCTACACCACTTGAGGACATTTTTGACATCTATGCACAACTTGCCATACACTTCCATCAATTGGCAATGAATTTCAATCAATTTAACACGACATGGCGGCAAGCTGGTATGACATGACCATACAAAAATTGCCACAGTGCATACAAAAATGCATCAACCGAAATGGCGATTATGTAGAAAAATAGATAAATGTTCAAGCTTTAAAATGATATGAACATTATTGAAAATAAATGTTCCTTTGTATTTAAAACCTTACTTTTGGGATACCCTCGTAATTAAAAATAAAAATTATTATTATTTAAAATTATTAAAAAGTATTCAAATAATGTAAATTTAAGTGACAGAGATGTACTAGCTTCCTGTGTATTTAAAGCTACATTATACAAATGTGACCACAGACTTCGGATCACCCTTGTAAATTTAACTACACTAATTGCCATATTCTGACTCCTTAAAGACATTTAAAATTGTAAAAAAAAAATATCTTTAATAATGTTGGCAACAAAACCAAATTCCAGTAAAACTGATTAACTGGTTTTCGGTAAACCATGGTTTTGGCTAAATAAGCTAAAAACCAGTTTTAAACAGGCAATGAAAACAGTATCATTATTAATTTTGAAATTAGTTTTTAGTAATATATTTCTTTTCAAATATTATAAAAATTTTGGCATGTAGATACTACATATACTGAAGTTGATAATTCTTTATAATTTACTAAATAATAAATTTGCTCTAGCTATTAGAATAATGCTTTACTTTATATTTTGATCTTAAGAAATGAAATAGTTCTATTAAATTCATAATTTATATTACTAGCCATTTACTATTATAAAAAATGAACAAATGTTTAGAAAATAGTATATAAAAATACATTACACAAATAAATATGTACATATTTTTTAAAATTATTATATAGAAATATAAGCAGATTTATAGTTTTTTGTAATTTATTAATATTAATAATAATAAAATATTAATTCTACTGAATTCAAAGCAGTTTTGAAATCAGTTTGAAACTGGTTTTCCATCTGATAATTAAAAACTGATTAACCAATTTCAAGGATTTCTAGTTTTTGCCAGCACTAATCTTTATATAAGAAATCCTTTTTTCATTTTTCATGAATGTTTTTGAAGCCAAAATACTTCATTTTCAAATGTTACATAGCTCTATATACTTTTAAACATGAAGAAATTTAAATATAAAAATATTAATTTAAAATATTTTGTGATTAAAAAAGCAGATAACAATATACATTATTGAACAACCAATCAAAATTGTATAGCAGTAATATTTTCATCAGATCTATTATTTAAAAAAATCAGATTTTTGGAAACCATATAATCACAACCTACTTAAATACTAAAAACTTGAAAAACCTGTTATAAATTGGTCAATTAGTTATACTTTTCCAAGACCCAATTTTTATAACTCTTTCTCACAATAATGAATCCTAAAGGATAGAGGACACAAGAAGTATTTCAGATGGAAAACTTCCATAAGTGTATGTAATTGCTTTAAGCAGAACAAACTCTTTTGGAACCGTGTAATGGCTAGCAAAGAGTGGCCAGCAAATATTATTATTGCAGTTAAGACAGACAAGACTATTGTGTTGATGCTTGCAAAGAAAAACCTTTTTATGCAATTTGTACAATTACATTAGGTCTCCTAAATGCATAAAAGTTTCAGCTCATTTTCTGGATGTTAAAATGTTGAATCATCCATTTTACAACCTCTCCTTTAGCCTGTGTTTTATACCTCACTTGAGTAACAATATGTTCACCAGATACACCTACACTTTTTGCTTTTGTCAAAACACAAAAAACATATATATTGTCTAATATAATATACTTATATTAGACAATGTATGCCTGTTTTGTATGCCTGTTAATCTAAGTGTAATATTGACAGAATAATGTTACACTTATATTAGAAAGATACCCCTTAGACAGTTACTCACTTGTCATATCTTGATCTATACCATTTAGCCATTTTCTTAAGGGAGATATTCCTGATAGATGAACAACACTTCAAAGACTTTGAAACATTCTACCCATCCATCAGAATATAACTATGTTTCTGAAAATTGTGATTTCCTACTCAACAGTGTCAAGAACTCACTTTATCACCATCATGGCATGACTACTCAATAGCAATTTGCCTCATTGAGTAGTCAAATCTTTCAGAATTGAGTAATCAAATCATCTAGAATATACTTATTGAAGTTTTAAAATTTGTTTTGAAGTTTGTGCATTCTGAGTTTGTAACATTCTTTGGTTTAAAATGTATTCTGTTCTCAATATTATTTAACACATAATGTTCTGAGTAATGCTGTCCGAGGAAAACCTTTAAATATGGTAATATGTTAATTATAAATATTTTTAATTAGTAGAGTTACAAATTATATTTGCTAGAGTTATATGGTTTTAATTCAATTGACAGTCTTACTAAATTTTGATTTGATTTATAAAAACAAAGACATTGCACAATTCAAGAAGTCAGCAGTTCATTTGATTTAAACATTTTTCAAGATTTTATAAGTTTCATCAAATCCAAAACTCAAAAAACAATAAATTTAAACAGAAAATAGATTTATTTTTAATTTATAAAAAACAGTTTGAAAATAAATTTATATTTATACAATAGTTTGACAAATTCTTGCACAAATATAAAATTAATGTGCATAAGTCTTGCAAGACTAAACAGACCATTTTTAAACATTTATTTATTTATTGCCTAGATATTAAATTTATTGTTTTGGTATATTTGAATGAAAATAGAAATTATTACAAAGAAATTAATTTTACCTCTGCTGATTGTGATCTCTCAAATCCATCACTGTCAGATGATCTGGTGGGAGTCTGAAAATTTGTTTTTTAAATAATCAATGTATGTACTGTATTTATTTTTATCAAAAAATTATTTTTAGAAAAATAATTTAATAGATTATACAAAACAACATTACAATAATTCTTAACAGAATTATTAATATTTGATATTTATTAAATTATTGGGCTGCAATTCGAAAAAATTGCAGACCTATAAATTCCCACTGTTGTCTGTCTTTCCTTAATCTCGAGAACAGAGTTAGATAGATGAAAGACAAGACCAGACATGGAAACATAGGAATAGGTGCCCTCAATTAACTATACAGGAACTTTTAATGCAAACCGAAAGTCATATTATTCCAATTCAAAAATTTTCTCCCAAAAGGTGTTAGATAGATGGCCAGCACAACTCTATTGTTAAAGGAAAAGTATGATGTACAGGGTCAAGCCTATACTAATTTGAGGTGGAGAGCATATATTATTTAAATGAATAAATTAAAAATATGATTAAAAATTGCAGCTCGGCATTGTGACAATGTCACAATAAATAATTGCTCATTATTTATACAGAACTTTCAAATGTAATTTGTATATTATCAAAATAAATATCAGTTGTCTCAAAATTATATGAGTGATAATTGCTAATACAGTCAAACCTGTTTTTATGCGGGGGATAGGGACCGTATTAAAAAAGACGCATTAAAAAAAAAAAAAAAAAAATCGCACGAAACTTCACGAATGGCTGTAAATAATAGTTTTCGCAACACAATTAAAAAAATATTTTTTTATGCGGTCAACAGGGACCGCATAAAAAAAGTCTCACATAGAAAATAACTCAAAACCGTACGAAATAGAATTTATTGACAACAGATGTCAGCACTTGACTGCATCGTCTGGTCTATCGTCTGTTTTACATATTTTTGTCCAGGTGGTGTTTTGTTGACTTAAAAAGTAAATTATTTCATTTTTCGCATATTCATGCAATAATATTACTATAATAAGTGCATTTATGCTATAATAAGTTTATTTAGCTATAATAAGTCAACATGAGACATGACAAATTGCACGAGACTAGTCGCCAACTATACCGCACAAAAAAAAACCGCATAAATTAAAAATTTGCATTAAAAAAATAGCACAAATAAAAATCGCACATAAAAAGAGCACATAAAAACAGGTTTGACTGTATATGATATTATATTATACTATACTATAGTAGACAATAATATGACATTAGAGTATTTTGTTGTCAATATTAATGAGGTTGCGGCCGAAGTTTTCATCTCTAACACATAAGTGTCGAAAGTCGAGCGGTGCTATCTTGTAAGCAGAGCCTCGACATTCACGTTTTAAAGATGAAAACTTCAGCTGCAACCTCACTATTATTAGCATTTTTATTTTTTATTTTTATTTAGTATTCTACATACATTTATAAAAACAAAAACTATAAATTAATGAATAAAATTTGTTATATTCAATCTTTAATATCAAAACCTTTTTTAACTATATTTTTATAGCTTTTATTTCATTATCATATAGAGAAATGTGGTTAGATGCAATTTTAGACAGTGAAAAAGATGTGGGCAGGTGGGATAGATATAGGCTAACACAAATTTTATTTAAGATCTGGTTTGTGATTGGTGGAATAACCACGTGTGAGATTTTGACCCCTTTCCCATTCCCACTTTGTTTGATCGACATTAATTAAAGGTTTAAAGTAATAATTAACTATTTAAGTAATGAAGATTCTAATGTTCTCCCCTAGAAGAGGGCAACAATAAGGTCAAAAGGGGGAAAGAGGACGACTGGGAAAAACCCACACATCCTTTTTCTCACGATTCGCAGATAGATAAAATTGATCAAATATCACTCCAAGTCAACAATTATTACTTATGTTACCACCTTAAATCCAAACATTCGATTATTAATGACAGTAAACTGTCAAACAGATGGAACTATGAGGTAAGACAAGTAACAATAATGAATAGAAATCATCCATAAATTCGTTGAAACATCCAATTTATGACAGCCCATATCAGCAAAACTCAAACCGAAATCAAACTTAGAACACATGAAATCAAAATATCCCCCCCGTTTTCACGCAAGACATGTATAAATAGGAGTTGCACCCAATCTTCATGGCAATTGTCTAAAGAAACCTCCTGCCCGACAACCCCACTTTGGACCTCTACTCCCCAGTTTCGGAACCATTCAGAACTTCGTCATGCTATCGAGGAAACAGAGGTATTTACCTGAAAGTTTATGTAAACTCTCTATCTTGGTAAAATTTAGATTGTAAGTTAGACTAGCATTAACAGAACTAGTCAGACGCGAGAATAATTTCGACCTGCTTACTTCAAAACGGGACTTCTGTTAATGTCGGACTACTGTAACAAGACAGTATTGTTACATATCTATCAAATGTATTGTTCTATTGTTTCCTCTTTGTATGCTTTAGTTAAATTAAATATGTCACGTTTATGTTCAACTGAGTGTCATCCTTCATGTATTGCAGATACCTTATCAATGACCTCACTAACCCTCCCACTCACCTAAATTCACGCCATCCATAGACCCCCGTGAACGGAATAACTAAGCTGAGTTTGACAAGAAATTAAATTCAGTTGGGATGTCTGCCATATCACCAATCGTGCTCACATCAAACCAAATTGCTTCACAGGAATCACAATCTCACCGTATGCACTGCGATATTTCATGTCATGTTATTTATAATTCCTTCATCTTGCATATCTTTTATACCTTTTGCATATCCTATATATCTATCCCCCTACAAAACAAATGGAACATACCCATATCTTTTCAATGTCTAAAAATTAATGCATCTAACTGTAAATATTCATTGCACATAAATTTTTCATTATTTACACAGCAAAATCAATATTTGTTGTGTATAACTAATTTTTTTTCCCTATATATTTTCATATTGCAATTTACAACTAGTAAAAGTACTAAATTAATACTGAAAATTCTGATTTTGGATTATTTCTGTATTAAATTCTAAGTTGTTTTAAATGCTTTTGTGATTGATTTCAGAATATCTTGAAATAAAGTTAACCTTGATCTTATACTGACATTTCACATCAATAAAATGGTAAACAATGTAAATAATCATTGCACTAACTAAAATTAAAATGAAAAATTCAAATAAATTTTTTTCTTTTTCAGACTAATACATACAAAATTCAACTTTGACAAAATTAACATTACTCAATATTTTTTATTAATTTCTATGTATATGTATATATTATTCTCTCATCCATCTTCTTTAACAATCTTTAAAACTTAATTATGTATAAATTATTAAGTTTTAAAAGCTTAAAATAATGAAAATTTACATTATGTAACAAATTTTCATTTTCTTTTGTTCTTGGGTAGAAAATATTATTTTCCAATTGCTTATGCCTAAAACTATATTTTTTGTGACAAGGAGAGTAATATTTGGAAATGTACCTATTTCCAATAAGAAACTGGCAAATTTGTATTTCTTTATTCACATATTTATTCACATAAGTCACAGAAAAGAACATATTATTCAAAATGAGCATATATTTATCTTAAAGTGTCCATAAAAATTACCACAATCATTAAGGTGAGTGGTTTTGCAAGATTTAAAATTACTTTCTCAAATCAGCCTCCAAGTGTAGTCTTCCATTATGTTCTCATTGTAATATCCTTGGTTCAAAGTATACCCTTTGGAAACACTTGCCTTGCTCTTCCAAGCAGGCTCCCATATTCTTTTTGAATTTATCAAGATGGACATCAAGGAAATGAACTTTAAAAGAACATCCTACAATCCATTTTTCTATATATCCATTCTTCACTAGATTATCAACCAGCTCTATATAGTTTTCAGCTATGTGATTATCTAGGAAGCCCTGAAACATTGCAACGAAACTGTTCCAAGCCTCTCTTTCCATTGTACTGAACTTCTTGGGAAATTCTTTGCACTTCATGATGTTTTTTTTTATCTGTGATCTCATGAAGACTAGCTTTGACCTTGCCATAGACAGCTTAGAGAAACATCTTGAGGATATATGAAGGCTGCTGAATCCTTTTAGAACAATGACAAATTGTTTCATCAGGTCCACTTTGATGTGTGGTAGTGCCATCAGTACCTCCCAGGTATCTCCCACTTGTTGTATCCTCACAGAAGAAAACTAGTCTCCATGGTCAATCTTAGTCTCCATGGTCAATCTCTCCTATAGAAGTAATCAATCCAAAGACAAAGGTAACACAGAAACTTGGTAAAACCACTTTGGAGACCCATCAAGAATATCACTATTTAATCATATAATATCACTAAATCTCTAATGATCTTCCAGCCATACTCATCACACTTCAAGGCAAATAGCAAGGTTTTGATGCTGTTAAACTCTTTGAAATGCATCAAATGAGCCTGAGGAAGAAGTATCTGTTTCAATTATAGAGCAGCATGGATTTGAGGGTCCTTGAATGAGCTGTCAATGAAAAGTACTACTTGTCAGAGTTACAGGTGATTTTGATTACATCAAACATATTAGTCACATTGTGGCAAAGATGGCCTACGAGTTGCAAGACCCTAAACAAAATTTATTTTTGAGATCCATTAAAAGAGCAATGGAGGTAGAAGATAAATTTATTTAGGGCTACATTTTTTATACAGAAACAGACAGTTCAACACACAATAAAGTGATAACATACATACAATAGTTATACAATGAATTGGAAAATTCAATGGATTTACAGAAATTTACCTACAAAATAGTTCTGTTGGTTTTAACAATATTAAATTCATCAATTACAGAAGAAAAGGCCAGTTATGCACTAATATCTCTTTCAATAAACAAAATCAAAAGTGAAAAAACTCTCTCTTAACACACTGTTGATTGGAAATCTTTATTGGTCAATTTTAACTTTGAAAATGATCATTTTGCAGATGCAACAGCTAACAGTACAAGTACAATAAAATATTTTCAATAATTACTAGTTTGATGATTTAACTACTTGAAATATACTGCCAAATTTACAAGGAACAAATATAACATCTGTATATAGGGCTGCCTCTGCACTTTGGCAGAAACAAAACACATCTTGACAAGTAAAGAAGCTAGCAAAACCTTGGCAATGCTTCCTCTGATCTGAAATATGCACACTTTCACACAACGGGTTCCACTGCTTGAGCATAGATATCATTTATCTACTTTATGATCATTTATGGTTGCTGTATTTACTGGAATGTTCTAGAACATTCCAGTAAATACAGCAACCATAAGCTCACCAGTTCAGTTTAGTTTCAGCTATATAAATGATTTTGATGTCTAAATGATTGTGAATGAAAGTTTTAGAACATTCTCAAAAGTTTTAGAAATTACCTGTTCACCATTCCCTGAAGTGGCATTATATAATCAACATTTATACAGCACTCGAGCTACTGTGAATGCTCTGGAAAATAGATTGCTTTTTGTAACAAAGATATTCTGAAATGTAAAGTTTGAGAGGGGAGAAACCCATTTTCTATATTTCTTAGCATAAGCAACTTGAGAACAACACTTACTACCCAGTAACAAAAAGTATTTCACATGATGTTATTAATACAATGTAAACAAATTTGCAAAATTTTATAACATCTTTAAATAGCTTATATTTAAACAATTAAACTTTAATTTATTCAATCTGCAAAATTTTACATTCTATAGATTAATTTAAAAATAAATGAATCTACTATATAATCATTATTTAGATTAATACTGTATATTATTTATTTACATTTTAAAAACAACAAAGCATTAAAATTAAGCAGAAAGAAATCTAGTTAAAATTATATACATAAATATAATTTCTTAAATAATAATTTATTAATATTCATTTTAATTTAGGCCTATATATTTAATTTAGAAACATTTTATTGTAAAGTTCTGTGTAACATCACATAACTTTACAAAAATACTTTACAAATCATTTAAAAAAAAATTATATTCTATTGATAATTTATACAAACAACAAGAACTGTTTTATATTCATTGTACATAATTGTTGTAATTTTCACTTATAAATAATATTTAAATTTTAATTGCAACAATTAAATCAAATTCCAAAAAATAAAATAGATACTAAGTTATATTATAATATTCCTTCATTTTCTTTAATTGTTTGTGTCTATGTCCAATTAATCAAAGCACTACATCCTGTCAATTCAATACTGTATTTCCTTTCGATATAATTCATTTAAAAACACATTTACTTATACATATATAATATATTTGTAAATATGAAAAAAACATATTATAAATATTTATTTTATAAAGTATTTATTCATTATTTATTCTGAAAAGAAAAAAAAAATTACAAAATGCAAAAATATGTTAAAATATAAAAATTACAAAATCATTCTTGCATAATGATCATGTAGTAGAGGTTTATTCTTTAAATGATCATATTTCTACACATTTGATTGCTATATTATTCTTGTATGATATTAATAATATATTTTTCATGATCAATTTCTAGCAATAAAGTTACTATAGTTGAATTTAAAAAATGTTTTATTATTTTTTTAATAATATTTGAATTTAATTGTTTTGAAGGCACTATCTTTTTTTTACACATTACATAAATGTATATTTATTTACCAGTATATAAAACACACTGCTGCCATTAAAATTGCTACACCATGAAGGTGGTATGCAACAAATGCGAAATTTACATGAAAGATACAAACATGCTGGGATATGCAAATGATTAACATTTCAACACATGCTTGCAAAGCAGGTAGAGTAAGGCCACCTACAAGCTGTATAAAAGATTGTAAAGCAAGTTTCTCATACAGAAATCTCATTCAAACAATGGTTGCTCCATACCATCATTCCAGTGCTCAGCACCTGGAGTGATGGTATGAAGTGCCATTGAGTACACATCCTAGTCACCTCTTGTTTGCATAGCCAGTAACTTGGACAGCTGCTGTTACATTTCTGATGTCTTAAGGCCCATCGCTGTGCCCTATCTTCAAGGTTTCTGTCACGCTGCCTTTCAACAAGACAATACATGACTGCGTGTTGCCCATGCTGTCCTAACCGTCCCGAATACAGAGGGTGTTTGACTGTTCCCCTGGCCAGCACGTTCTCCAAATCTGTCACCAATTGAGAACATCTGGTCATTGGTTGCTGAGAAACTGGCATGCAACTACTTACCAGCAAATAAGATAGATGAACTCTGGCATAGAGTTGAAGCCACATGGACTGCTATACACATACCTGCCATCCAAACTCTGATTCAATGCCCAGCCTGATTATAGCTGTTATTGATGCCAGAGGCAGCTGCTTGTGGAACTGATTTCTGCATGCTCTGTACCAAAATTACCTATCAATTTAATCATGTCTCCCTCCCATTATACTGTATGTATACAATAAATATGATTTTGCTATTTGCTTTCCTTCTTAATATAGCATTTTTAATGGCCAGCAGTGTATATAGAAAATATGTTACTTTATATTATACACATTCTTTCTTATACATTACTTTCCACTAATTATTAAAATAAAATTTATATTTCCAGTTGTTTCTTTATCTCAATCTCAAGTTTCATTAAGTTGAAAAAAAACATTTCATTAAAAAAAAAATTTGATATTTTAAATAAACTGAAATATAATATGAATAGAAAATTTCTATATATAGTAAAACCACTTTGGAGATCCATCAACAATACCACTATTTTAAAGTCTCTAATGAGGCTTTACTATAAGTATGATTAGTGTTTCATTTCTAGATGATAAAATAATTTGATTCTTACAGATTCAGTTTCAATGAAGAACTCAAATCTAATTTTTCATTCATGAAATATTATCCATCATTTACTTATTAATCATATGTCAAAAAATAATGCTTTCTACGATAAAAATTCATCTAGAGAAATCAAATACAATTCATAATTTTATTCATTTTTAAAAATGTATATTTTTTAGCCTCTTAAAACACAGAATTTACTCTAATATACTAGATAACAAGCAATTATTTATTGTGACATTGTCACAATACCAGGTTGCACTTTTAATCATATTTTTAATTTATTTAATTTAAAATATATGCTTGCCACCTCAAATTAATACTGTAGTGTCTTGCCCCTGTACATCAAACTTTTCCATTAGCAATGGAGTTGTGCCGGTCATCTACCTAACTCCTTTCAGGGAAAAAATTTTGAATTGAAGTAACGTGACTTCTGGTTGCATTGGAAGTTTGTATATAGTTAATCAAGGCCTCTGCCCCTAAGCTTTCAATATCTGGTCTTGACTTTCATATATCTAACTATGTTCTTGAGATTAAGGAAGGACAGAAAGACAAAAGTAGAAATTTATAGGTCTACAATCTTTTAAAATTGCAGCCCAATAACTATATTTAAGTTACTATGATACACTTCTTGTCTAGTTTTCTTAATAGCTTGTGAGCACTAAGATTGGCTTTACTTTACCGCTAGACTTATTACACCACCACAAGACATCAAATTAGACTTAGAAAAACACTGTTTTATTTTCAGAATGCATTCTGAAATATAGTGTTTTTCTAAGTCTAATTTGATGTCCTGTGGTGGTGTAATAAGTCTAGCGGTAAAGTAAAGCCAATCTTAGTGTTCACAAGCTATATTTAAGTTATTATATACTATATACTATTTAGTAATGAAGTTTTATAAATTTTTATAATGTAAATCTATAAAATTTGATTACTAAATACCAAGTTCTTTTATTTTACTCTGTTATCTTAACAAATAATCATAATTACAGTCTGAAGAAAAAGTATTTTGCCAAAAATCAAATATAATTTTAATAGAATGATTTCTATTCTTTTCATAAGTATACTTTCCACAATTATTATGGAACAGAATCATAATAAACATCTAACAAATATATTTTGACATATAAATATAGCATTTTTATCTCTCAGTTAAGTTTATTAACAACTCATGAAAATTACATGAACTATATTAATTACACTTTCTGCTCTAAACTAGGTTTTTTCTTGAATACGATCTTATAATATAAAAATTCATTTCGGTTATAATGTGCTTTTTCATGGTAAGAAAAATTTATCTCTCTCTCTTCTTATGTTAACAACAGTAATAATATATACATTATATATACTTTAATGATTTTGGAATAATTTTTCATTCTAAATTTATTTTTAATTAAAAAAAAATTAAAATAATTAAAAGACTAGTTAAAGGTCATTTTATGAAAGTATTGATTTATTATTTCTTCTAATTTATTTATTTGTAGTCTTTTGTTTTGCCAATATCTTATGTTTAATTAATTATTGTTTACTTGTTTGGTGTTTAGCAGCTCTAAATAAAATATATTTTTACTAAATTAATAATAAGATCTACAGAATAAAACCTGCAGGTTTCAAGAATTTCAACTAAATTTTAATTTATTAATGGTTTATTGCCATATCCCAAATATTGTGAAATCTTACCTGCTTACATGTAAAAAATTATAATTTACCTATTTCACAATAGTCATTTTTCCCATGGAAGAAGTATTTTTACATCTTTGATTCTGTTTTATTCAATTATTTAAATTGAATATTTCCTCAATTAAATTAATTGAGTGAAACAAAGCTATGTGATATTTTTTAATGCTCTTTTTGTAATGTGAAAACAACTCCAAATTCTTTAAAAATAACAAAAAACAAACTTCTTTGCTGAAGTTCATTTTTATTTACAAATTAATCTCTATTTTATAACTTTAGCAAATTAATAAAAAACAAAAATAATTATCTTGATTCAATTCAGATTAAATGAGTTCTGTAATAATAATTGTTCAAATATAGATTATTCACTAGGTTATGTGGATGTAGTCAACATTTATATTACATTCCAGAGATACAGTACATTCCAATATATAGTACTAATCCTCCTATAAATAATAAACTAACCCGTTATACATAAAGTAAGACACCAACTAATGCCGAATTATCGGGCTAGAAAACGGCTATAACAATATTAATAATTTTTAAGATAATTTGATACTAGAGTTAGGCGTTTGCCTAACTCTAGTATCAAATTATCTTAAAAATTACTAATCCTCGTATAATAATTGTATGGAATGATTTGAAAAAATGAGTGAAATGATTTTATATTACCACATTTATTCGATTCTAGGCTGCACCTCAATTTCTCAACAGGTTTTTGTGAAAAAAGTAAAAAATACTGGTAGTAAGATTTACTTACAAAGTTCAAAAATTAGAAATAATAAAGAGTGAAGAATTAATTTATTAAAAAAAATCTTAAATACATAATTTAAAGTAAATCTTAATTGCTCTCACTATCACATTGCAAAAATGATTCCTCAGTCACACTATCACAGCTGACTTTGAAATCAGTGCTGGCATTGTTATTTTCCTAAAGTAAGTTATCTTCTGTGCCATCCATTGCATTTGTAGGCTAATGCAACATTTTTTAAAAGAATGAATCATTATTTCACTGAGAACTTTTTTCAGGCAACAGATACCATTCTGCAATTTTTAAAGCACATGCCTTCTTTAGGCTTGTTGATGCAAACATCAAGTGGTTGAAGTTGACTCATCATATTTCTTTGGATTATCACCAATTCACAATTTTTTTGCTTGAGTTTATTTTTTAAAGAGTTAAAACACCTTAAAAAGTTAAAAATACTACAAGTGATTAAATATTTTCTTTTGGTAGATTGACAGATCATTTCCATAAAAAAAAATCCTAACTAAAAATTACTAGTCAGATGATGATGAAATTATTAATAGATCAGGAGATAGTAGACATGGTATAGAATAGTGTTTATGGTACTTTAAAAAAATTGTCTTTTCAGATAGGTCTTTTTAGCTACCTTTGAATGTAAGCCACAGACGATTTTTGGGGACATTGAAATGGCAAAAAAAGTGTGGCTTAGAATTGAATAAATATTGTAATTCAGTAATCAAATATCTACTTCATCAGCTAAATTCCAAATCTTAAATTCAATTATGTAAATTAATATGAACATTATAAAGCAAATGTTATAAATGTTAAATTTCTTTAGAAAAATAATTCAAATGTTTAAAGAGAAAATTAACATTATTTGTATAGAAAGTAATATATTTCAAATTATTTTTTAATATATATTTTTACTATTTGGTATAGAGAAAACAAGTTTATATTTATTTTTTTTCTTTGTTAGATTTTTTCATGATCCAGTAGAATTACATGTCAGCTTTTTAAGTAAACTGTTATTTTTCTATCATTTTTTATTAATTCTGAATGAAAGTTCTTATTTTGACATTTTAAAAACTAATTCCAAAACTAAACTCAAGGTAAAATTATTGAAATGTACTACATTAATTATTAATGTACTATTTAATTATTAAAAAATATTTCATATGTAAATTAACTTAGCATACTTGAAACAATGATAATGCATATTTAAAAAGTATAATTTATATTTTATGAAATTGAGGAAAATTCTGATATAGAGTGATATAAATATAGATATTATTATTAAAAATATTAAATTATCATCAATAAATGTGAAGACTGGTTATGAAAATTTAAATTCTCTCGTAGTAATTGATTGATTGTTCCCAAAATAATAACTTGTAAGTTATACAATATTATGATGAATAAATGAAAATATCAACATCTGCAGTTTAAATTTATTTCTAATCACTTCTCAACATAATAGTAATATGCTATAAATAAACTTCTATAATTAATTGCTTTATAAATCAGTATAATTTTTAACTACTTGACCAATAAACCAAAACTGTTTTGTTTCTTGAATTTTTTTATGTTAACTCAAACTTTTTACTTTTTGCATTGAGAAATACTGTATTTACTCACACATAAGACGACCTCGCATATAGGATGAAGTGTGACTTTAAAGATCAAAATAAAGAAAATTAGATTTATTAATACATTTCTAATTTTATTTCGTTTTAATCACAAGTAAACTATCAAATGCACTTAAATGAACACATTGTCCTGCAAAAATTACTGGCATTTTAAACTTTAACGAAAAATCTTGTAAAGTCGATAACATAATTTGTTTGTGTAAAGCTGGACAATTGAGAACCATTTTGCCAATTCTTAACAGTCGAATCCACTCTACATCAATTACACTTATGAGTTTTTCCGAATAATCATGTTTTCACCTGGGAATGGATTAAAACTTATATCGTGCTCCCATGTGATTTTGAAATTTCAATCTGGAATTCAATTCAAAAGCTTTGCTTTTTGTATTGCTATTCATCTCTACTCCTGACAAAATACAAGAACGATTCAAACAACCCAGATAAAATACTTGTTTTTAAATACAAGAGGGTAAGCATCTGGTAAAAAATGCAAATAAACAGTTCATTAACAAAAATTATTTGCAAAAATGCAAAGAATCCTTTGCTCGCATGTATAGGACGGCCTAGGAATTTGAAGCTGTGATAAATGAATAAAAACCTCGTCTTATATGCGAGTAAATACGGTAATTATAATTTAAAACCTAATAACAAATTACATTTGGATATATTTTTTGTATTGACTTTTAAAGATAAAACTATAATTTAAAATAAATGAATAAAATTAAAATTTTGTTTTGACTCAAAAGTTTTAATTAAATTTTTTTATTTTCAAATTATTAGAAGATTCAAATTATACTTATTTAAACTTTCTAAGTTATAAGATTTAATTAAGTGTTAAAAGTCTAGTATAATATAATATAACAGTACAAATAAGTATAATAAACAAATTTAACTAAATTTGTTGATTATACTTATTTGTTATTTTAATAGAGTGTCATCCTATTAAAGTGACAAAAACCCTATTAACAGGCAAAAGTAGGGGCAGTCCCCTATTTCTGGGAATTGTCTCCATTTTTGCCTAGTTTTAATATTTGATTATAAAATCAATCAAAGGTCTATTCAAGGAGGCAGGAGGAAAGGTGCCTGTTGTTGGAGTGTTGGCAAATGGTGTGAAAACAACAAATGAAAATACAAAGGAATACAGGTAAAAAATGATATTAATACGAAAGTAGTTAAAACTGTTAAAATATCAAAAAATTGAAAGCGTATCAAAAAGTGTTTAGCTCGTACGGAATAAAACTCACAAAGGAGGGAAATAGTAATTTCCAAAATGTACGCGGGTAAAATAAAGTCGTCAATTGGCTAGTAATTACGGCATCTGTGGATGTGATAATTCCTAGAAAACTAAGGTGTGTTCAACTGGTTATATATTGAGATTTGAATAGAGCAATTTTATTAACGCATCAATATAATATCACCAATTTATAAATTTTAAAAAATAACTGACGTTCAATCGGTTTTAGAGCCCACTTTTACTGATTCCGTAATAAGGTCAGCCTAACTTTAATACACTATATAAAACATTCGATCAAACAATATTATTGCAATGTTATTGAACTTCACAATCAGCAGAACACTTACATAACTACTAATTGATCTATGATTCTACATATTCGAGATGCAACACTTAAATCTACCAGTAAAGTTTTAACAATTCTAACAGTTTAATTAAAATAAATTATGTGTTAGTAAAAATTTAATTATTGTAATTAAACATATTTAAATATATTTCCCTCAATTATCTGAAGATATTACATTTCGAAGCTCATTATAACTAAAGTAAGATAAATGAGGAAAAAGATAAATATCTCTGAGTATAAAATGATGATAGCTACACCCAAATGTTCTTAATTAATAAATATTTAAATAACTTTTAATATTTACATTAAAAAATATTTTCTTATACCTTTGCCTGTTCCGGGTTTGCTATACGGTTTAACAGTTTATTAAACATGTTTACTTTCTAAACAGAACAATTACAGACAACATATGCATGTTACGGAGGAAAACATTATCCTGCAACATTCCACGGTATCGCATCGCCAATAATGATAAAGCGCCATATTAAAAATTACTTATTTTCAATATATAAATTGTAAGATCGATTAAAACGAAATGAACTTTTATTATATAATTAATATTTCGCATTAAATAAAATAAATTATTTTTTAATTCAAGACGTTTACCTTATATAGTCGAATAATAATAATAATTATTATTATTATTAGTTTAAATGGGTATATGCCCGTAGGACTATATATTAATTATGGGTTATAATAATTATTTATATTATTTAAGATTTTTCATAATTATAGATTATATTAATTGTTTTTTTTAATTACTTGATATAATTTGAATTGAATGTTTATCATTGTAGTTCACTGTAAGGGGCATCCACGGGGCTCTACAGAGGCTCACGCCTTCCCCATTTACACAAAAAAAATTTAATTTATTTGTTCGAACTTTAAAAGATTGTTTTTAAAAACATTCATAATGCAGTGGATCCGCCACTGTGGCGGATCCACTCAATTTTCCAGATCAAGTCAACACCCAACAGTGACGGATCCAGATTCTTCTGGATCCGTCACTGTTGGGTGTTGACTTGATCTGGAAACTTGAGTAATCAAAAATGTTTATTTGTGGTTATAATGTATTGTTTTTCGATCATTTTACCATTTTATCGTAAATATATAAAGGAATAGAAGCTTCGGCGATTTATTTACGCTTATCACTTCAATAAAATTTCTGTTTTCAATAATTAATGTTGCGAAAAGTTAAGAATCTCATCTTTATTTTTTAAGAATAAATAACTAATGAAATAATTCGATGAAATATTAAATTACAATAAAAAATTCATAGATAAAAGTTACGAGTGCTCTGGGCCATACAATAAGTTATTCTCCTCAAAATCCACCATAAGAAATCCACATTCGGATCTTATCCTCGGATTTGCCAGACATTGAAAGTCAGCATCCTTCATCTTTTATTATATTAGCCGCCCTAACAGGTCCTCCTTATCCATTCGGCTAAATGGGCTATATCCCAAGGGTGCCATTGATCCAAGGACTTTTAAGAACCGAGTATGTTTAGATGTGTGTTTTGTTTTCTTTCAATTTTGGACTTGAAAATTTCTATTTAATTTAAATTGAATTGAATTTGAATATTCAACTGATTTCAAGAAAGGATTATTGAAGAATGTTTGCGTTTTAAGCAGATAAATTTATTAACCGACTAGACACTATCAAAAGCTGAACATTATAAAAGCAATAACGGAGTCGCAAATCGAATGCACATTCCCCAATCTAACAATAGTTGTACGATTATATATAAGTATTGTTTATACACCAGCGTTTCTCAAAGTGGGCGATAACGCCCCCTTGTGGGCGGTGAGTAAATCTAGGGGGCGCTGGAGGCAGGGTACTGAACGATGACCAAAGGCAAAAGTTGAGGTCACTGACAGCAGTTCTCTTTTTTCTGTTAAATTGATAAGAGGAAACATTGCGTTTAATGGTTTCCAGATGTTGAGAACAATGTACGGTAAAGGCACAAAGTATGAGATTCATAGAAAAGTTTTCCTAAGAATATTTCCAATCCTTTCTCACACAAGAGAAAATGGGTCAGGGGGCGTTGGGTATAACTTTGTGGAACAAAGGAGGCGGTGGATCGAAAAAGTTTGAGAATCATTGGTTCATACCAATAGTAGTAGGAAAAGGTCATTTTTTTACTTTGAAACAAATTAAAATTATCTACGTTCATCCATCCTGTGGACATTAAGAGGGCCTCTTTTATCAAGCCCATTATGGATTCGACCAGACCCACAATGGGGTGGCCGGGTGGCGAGGAACAAGACCCGACATATCCGGACGTGCCAACATCTGAAAAATACCTGGGCTTTCCGACCCGTCTGGATTTGATCTCGGGTCCCCAGAGAGGTAGGCTGTCACCTTAAACACAATTGATTTTTTGCTTATACTGGTATACTTTGTGTTTTTGAATATTTTATTGATTAATGGTGGCATTTGAGACAACCACATAATAATCAATTTTCAAATTTGTTAAGAAAAAAATGTTTTCACATTATATGTTGTTTTTTTAAAACTCTTTCTAGCCTGTGGACACTAGAAGGCGTTTTTTTAGCAAGCCCATTATAGATTCGGGTCGAAACATTCTTGGGATTTTTTAACCCAGTCTGGATTCGATTCCGGGTTCCCCGAAGCGAACCCTAACCGCTCGGACGTCTCTAAATGAAAACATTAATTTAAAAATATAATAAAACATGTACTAATATACCAAATAATTTAAGTAAAATTTTCCTTTTAAAATTTTCTATTTTTATTTTTTCTGCTAATACGATAATTTTAAGACTACTTCCATAATTTGTCACCAGTCGTCCGGCAACGTGTTCCTTGGCTGTGAAACGTGATTTGGTCATTTGAAATGTAAAATGGAGAGGAGGAAGGTTGGAATGCTCAACTTTTCATCCATTTTCATCGGTAAGTTATTGTTATTTTTATAAAAAGATATTAGGATATTTGAATGAGTAAATGATTAATTTAAATGATCCAAGAATTAGGAAATGTCTTTATTCTGTTGTTCGAATTGTTTCATCAACGTGTTAAGAAATAATAGTTTACATTTTTATAAAGTCGAGAGACAAATATCCGTTAGAAATTGTATATAGAGTGGCATTAAAATTTAAATACGAATTAAAAGGGAGTAAGATTGATGCTCTGAAATGGAGGGTTCCTCCGAGTCAGAGTTAAGAGGACCATGGTCTTAAGCAAATATTTTTTATATATTCTCTCAGGTTGATTATATAACATTTAAGTCCCTTATATATCACGTATAACTAGAGATACTATGTTTTTAGTACATTTTATCGTCATCTCGTCGCCATGTTTGAGAAATAAGCTCTATTGCCAGATGCAATTAAGCAACCAAATACGCCAAGATATTGGCTTTTCATATCGCGTTTTCATTTTTATTGCGATCATAAAATACTGTTTTAATTGTACTGTACATTCTCTTAATGCAAGCATAAATATTGGATTAAGCTCGCCTTGTAAATAGTTAAGTTTCTCCTTCAAACATAGCGTCGAAATGACTGTAATATGTTTAAGTGCCTCGTTACTTATTTTTTAACCTGTACGTCAATCCCATAAGACTAATATAGCACGCATACACATAATTCGAAAGGTAATTATATTTAAATGAACTTATAAGCTCATGATGATTAAAATCAAATGAATTTTATATGAAATATAAAATTTTGCACTCTAATTTTTTTCTGATAATTGTAGTTACATTATATTTCAAAGAAGATATTTTTTCATAAAACTAAATATGATATTTTTTTTTTTTTAATTTAGACAATTTTGAATGAAGCCAACTAGAAGTCCATGTAATGTTAATTTTAGACTTGAATAAATTAAATAAAAGTTAAGGACATACATCAAAATATTTTTTTTCACTATAACATGAAAATTATGAATGAATAATAAAATGAGTAACCTCAAAACAAATTTGCAGAAAAACTTTGCTTAAAACAGTGTTCCAGTCACGAAAAAGGAAGTTTCTATGAAATAAGTAGGTTTTCAGATTAGTTTGCACGCCATTGTATGTGAATTATACTGGAGAGGGTTTTTTACATTGGCATTATCAGTGTATAAAATTCTGATTAAAAGTAATTACGGCGAGGATTTTTACGTTAGTGGAGTCTCGACCTATGGGTTCACTTGAAAATGCGCTCTGAATGGATGATCACGTGAAAAGACGTCAAAGAGCATCGTGTATATATTTCGTGATACGACTTCAGTTCATATTTCAATCTACAGACAACGTCGCAGTACTTTTACTCGACTCTGCCATTTTTAGTCGAGTACAAGTACTGCGACGCAGCGAACTACTCTGAAGACCGCGTGAAAAAGGAATTGCACCACGGCATCTGGCGTGATTATACCAACTGCCATCGATGTAGCAATCCTCTTCGCGCGGAGGACAGGGATAGGTTTCACTGCGGAAAGTATATCCGGCGTGCAAAGAAACGTCCAGCGAAGTGTGGCAGGAGTCATTCTATTTGGGCGTGTACGTTCTTTCGAAGGTCGCATCTACAGCTTGTTAGTTACCCTGTGGCAGTTCATCCTTTCCGTATTGATACTGAAACCTCCAAGGCAGCGCAGCGCTTTTCTTGAACATCTGGGACCATATGTGGATCTCCTCCAGGATCGTCATAGATTGGTACTCTCTACCGAGTGGTACTTATTCACGATCGGTTGTCGACATCGGAGAAACGTGGAGACTCGAAATTGACGAAGCGAAATTTGGATGGCGGAAGTACAATAGGGGAGGGTGATCAAAGGTCAGTGGATCTTTGGGGGTATCGAGCGGAAGATTCGACGCACCTTTTTAGTACCGGTGACAGTGAGACCTTGCTCGCGGTCCTGAAGGAGTAGGTGCTTCCCTGGACAACAGTTATACGTGATTGCTGGAAGACGTATGATTGTCTTCAAAATGAAGGCTTTCATCACCTGACAGTAAATCAATCATATAATTTTGTTGATCCTCGGATGAAGGCCCATACCAATACCATCGAGAGAGCGTGGCGTGAGGTCTGCTCGAACATTCCCCGGTACGGAAGGAGGAAGCCCACATGGCCGGATATTTGGCCGAATTTCTTTTTAAGGCCAGATATCTGAAATCGACGAAAAGGATGCACCATTTCCTCTATGCCGCAATGAATCTTACCCCCGTATTACTAACCAGTTCGCAGGACTTTGCTCGCAACTCCCTTTAAAATGTGTCATTTTTGTAATTTTCTGAGTACACAGTAAAAGAAAAAATTTACCTGTGCAGTTTTCGAAATGGAGAGTCTTGGACTTGCATGCATCATAGTGCTTGTATATGCAAGTATTTATGTAAAAATGAATTATGTAATATAATAAATGTTTTGCGTTTCTTAATGCTGTATGTATTCCTTTCTTAAACGTTTAAACCAGTGTTTCCCAACCTTTTTTGTGCTATGCCCCACCTAAGCCTTTCTAAAATTCTTATGCCCCCTTAACATATACATTGGGTACGTTCTTTAAGTCGAACGAGTTAAACGCGTTAGTAACGAATCGTTCGAAAAGTAATAGTCTCGCTCAGTGCGCAAGCTCCGCGGTGATGACGTATCGAAAGAAACTAACGAAGCTCACGAAGGAAAGTTAGTTTACTTCGTTAAGAAAATGGCGCCCGACGATATCGATGTTTCTAGATCTACTCGAGTGTTTAAATTGTGAATTAAAAGGTGAAATGATTGAAATAACTGTCCATCCGAAGCAACCTAAGAAAAATATTTTGGATAAGGCTGCACTAGCAACATTCATATCTTCGATTTTAGAAACAGCCATTTAGTTATAACGAATCGTTCGAAAAGTCAAACGAAACAAGAATATTGGTGACGTCATTCTCGTTTGACTTAACGAACGTACCCTAAAATAAGAACCCGATCGAGCGATTGACCATCTTTGCTTTTTAAAATCTTATAAAAATTTACAATATTTTGTATTGTGTTTTATTTAAATCACGAAAATTACCTTTAAGTTCATTTTTTAAAATTTTTAACTCAGTTCAAAGGCATTTTTGTTGTTTTGTATGCAGTTTCCAGCAAATTTTAATAAATTTTTTCTATTTGTGAAAATTTCTACGTAATTCAAAGGTAATTTTAAATATCATCTTACACAGCATTATTAAAATGACTTTGGAGGTTGCAGAACGTATTAAATTACTTTAAAAAATGAAAAATAATTATATTTGATTTCATGATATTTTGTATATCTTAAAAATAATTAATTCTATCCAGGGAAACAGCTCTCTTTTGTCCCGGAATCTCGGGACAAGCAAAACACTGGGAAATGAGAAACCCTAGTCATAGCCCTAACGCGTTCAGAAGTCTCATTCCCACTTTATTCGACTCGAAGCAGTAGGAAAAATTTCCAAGTTTAAAGATTTGTTTTTAAGCTCGCATTTCTAAAAAGTGAATAACCAAACCTTTTTAGATATCAAGCACAAAACTTTTACCAAGCAAATGTTTTCGTTACATTTAGGCATTAAGAATCCAGACAAGTATTAATATCTAAAAAGGTTACGTTATTCGTTCTTTAAAGTATTGTTATAAAACGTTTACATTTTAAAATTAAAAGGATTAGTTATATAAAACACATATGTTTATAAATTTAGATAATAAATTTATAGTTATAAGCATTTAATCTGAATTTTAAAGTAATTTGATTATGTTTCTCTTTTTAAGAAGTTAAATCGTCGTTGTCCAATCTTAACTCGTGAATTTCGTTATAGAATGTTACGATGTTACGGAAGCGTAACTAAGCAAAGTTCGTCAAACTGGTCCGCGGGTTGCCACAAGAGGTAACCAAGTGTTAGGAATAATGGTGAGTTCGGAACCGTTTCTACATTCTGGCGGGAGTGCGCGCTGTTTGCACTAGTAATAGTTTACGATAGAAGTCAACGTGGCGTGCTCCATAGCTCAAATAGTTCCGTTTTTGTGTCCATTGTGTAGTTTTATGAATGATAATTTACAAGTTGTGAAAATGCACATCAATATATATACCCACACGGTGATGTAAGTGTCTTCTCGAGTTTTTCTCGTAGCTACTTTGAATGCTATTGGAAGCCATCTTTTAAATTTTCTCTCTAAAAACGCATATTTTAAAATTATAGATCCCCCATCATGATACTCGATATTACGGGCGTCTCTTTTTTTTCACCGTCGTTTGCAAACGTCTACAAACAGCAGCCCAGAGGAGCGACCACTATTAACGTACAGTACGCTTAAGCAATGGCAGTTGGAACGGTGCAGAATCGGTAAGTAGTCCTATGATTTTTTTGTTTATAGCGTTTTTTAAATGAGTTTTCCCTCATATATTCGATACAATAGAGACATATCTAGCATGCATGTCTCTATTGTAAATAAAATTAAAAGAAAAAACGTTGGTGTATAGTTTATAAAGCTTTACCAAAAATACCTCAGTGCGTTTACTAAAAATTTTAGTGTGTATAAAGCACAATAAAATAAAACATTAAATTATAGAAACACACAGACTAAAATTATTTTTGTTTATACTTAGAAAATGGTACTTTTACATAAACACCTGGAAGGTGAATATCCTATTAACATAGTAATGTTTGGTAGTTGTACTTAAACGAAAATAATTTCTTCATAATGCATATACAGTATATTATATCCTTAGCGAATTGGACCCTCGATCACAGTTGACTTGTAATTTTCCGATTTTTCAAGTTAACTGCCATCTGTTAATACCGGGTGTCCCATTAACAGTGCCGGATGTAAAGGCCGGATGGCCGAGCGGTCAAGGTGGCAGCCTACCGCTCTGGGGACCAGGGATCGAATCCGACCGGGTCGAATAATCCCCAGGAATTTTTCGGGGGGTGGTCCGTTTGGATATGTCGGGCCCCGTCCCTCACCACCCGGTCGCCCCATTGTAGGCCTGGCCGAACCCATAATGGGCCTTCTAAAAGAGGCTCTCTTAGTGCCCATAGGGCGGAAAGAGTTAAAAGAAAAAAAAAAGTGCCGGATGTAAATTGGGTGCCATTGGTGTGATCGGCTATCTTGAAAATGGCATTGATTGGGCCGTACTTTTTGGAAAGTAATTTCTAGGTCGTGCGATTCGACATCTTGCAATTTTTTTCTGTGGGGTTTGTCAAATCTCGTGTCTATGCCAGCAACCACGAACAATTTCTGACCGCAAGAGAGGACATTCGACGTGGTGACAGAATTGGGCCGGAACGTCAAGCAATTTTGGGAAGACTGTGTGTGTGCCGCCAGAGTCGTGGGAAACACTTTGACACACTTCCACGTAAAAATGACTTAGCATTGAAATGGGTTGTAATGTTACTTTATACTGAAATAAAAATATCCACATTTGTTCAATAAACGAACGCTTTATTTTACAGTTAAAATCGGCACTGCTGTTAGCAATGTTCCCTCTAAGCTGCGCGGCTGCGCACTGCTCAAATTGTTGCCGCGCACGAGAATTTATGTGCCGCGCAGGCGAGCATGCACACTGATTTGAATTGTTGTTTACTTATTTCTCACTCTGTCTGCAACATGATTATTGCTACGTATATTTCGATTAAATACATTAAATCATTGACAAAAGATAATATTTTGTATGGAAGTATGTTTTAAAATGAATTTTAATCTTTACTTTATAATTAATTATTATAATTTTTATAGGGAAAAATAAGATTTTATAAATATATGCTCAGCAAAAAATTTTTTTTTGCTCAGATGTTCCGCTCATCTACAAAAAAAAATTAGAGGAAACATTGGCTATTAGGACACCGTCCATTAAATATTCCAGCTTTAAATTAAGAATCCTTGCATAAAATATTAGAGAATTAGACTATAAAAGTGAAGAAAGGTCTTATATTTATTTGCTATGGCATAAATAATCATAGAAAATGATATTCTATGATTAGTCCATGGGTCTGATCGATCTTGTGCGTTTGAATTATCGAAGTATGAAACATTGAGATTATAAATAAACAAATCTAAATAAAATGTTTTTTCATATTAATATTGAGATAATTATATCTTTATAAAAATTATTGTTTTTAAGAAAAATTCTGTATAGAAATATTGTATACAATTACTTCATACAGAACACTTGACAAATTTTGATTCTGTAATAGAGGCTCTGCTATGGATCCTCTATTTTAACTCTTCGCCATGTGGGCGCTAAGGGCCTTTTTATCAAGCCCATAGTGGGCCAGGGCCACAGCGGGGCGGCAGGTTGAGCTAACGTTCTGAAATTAATAACTCCTTCGTAAATTATATATTAAAAATTAAAATAATCTATATAAAATGAATAAAATGAAAAACTACAAAACAGTAGCAAATTAAATTTATTTTATATTAAAAAAAGTAAGTTGTATGTTATACAGATACATGAATTTCGTGATTACAGTGAAGAACAGCATCGTGAACAGTTGGATACACTGAATTATGCGATACATCGGCAAAGAAGTCCATTTTCTTAAGCATTGCGTTGACATTTGCTTTTTAATAATAATTTTTAAGTTAAAAATAAACGAAATATTTCTAATTTCATCCGATTTAACTGGTACTTACCCGGACAAGCTGCAATGTAAACTGTAATACCGACTTCACGAAATTCTTCAATTACCTGAAATATTATAAGTGATTTAATATTATAGAATATATTTAAAATAAAAAATACATAATTTAGATTATGAAGAATTTACTTTTTTCAATGCAATGACTCCGGGTGTATCTATATAATTAAATCCTGAACAATCTATAATAATGTACGATGGTATTCCTGACGTTTCGTCCATTTCGATACTCTAATTTAATAATTTAATATAAGAAAAATATTTAGATACAAAAATAAATTATATTTAATTAATTATTTACCGAACTAATGATGGAAGCAATTGATATATTTCGTTGAATTTTACATTCGGATTTTTCTTTTTCGGCTCTCAGCTTTCTATAAATTTAGAAAATTATATTTGCTGAATATAAATTGAATTTTTAAAAGAAAAATATTCAATTTTCAAGTTATTTTTTAATTTTTCAAATTAGAATAGTTGAATAATAATGGATAAATATATTTAAATGATTAAATATAATGTAAAAAATAGTGATTAAAGATAAAAGTGTGCAAAAATAACAAAATAGTGGTTCCATGTAGCGATGAAACGAAGTTTAAAAACTATTCAATGGGGTCAGAAATTTTAAAAGTTATGATGAATTGTATGATGGAAGTAAGAATTAAATTATTCTTGTTATAAGTGTAGTTTGAATGTCTAAAGTCGAAACAAGCTGAGTTTACCTCGTATTTTAAAGATTTTTTAAAAATTAAAATAAGTAACATTACAGATAGAGTAAAAGAAGTAAGATTAAGATAATATGGTCATAAGATACGTATAAAAAATAAAGAAGCAGTAAAGAAAATTATCAAAAAACAGATGGTATGGAAGAGATCAAAGGAAAGATAGAGATTGAGGTTGTGAGATAAATTAAGAAGGATTAAATTGATGGAATAAAAAGACACAAAATAAGGACGAAGGATCTGCCAAGCGAATAACTCTCGAGAGGACTTTCTATGGGAAATGTCTTTATTTAGGTATTAGGTACGTGAAAACGCGAGGCCTACGCGCGGACCTGCGACCAACGACCAAGGTTTGGTGATTTTGTTCATTCGGACATTGTGTGCTAAAATAAGAAGGGATTGACAGATTATGCTATAAGAGGGGGAAGATGACAAATTACCCAGACAGCCTACTCTTAAAGTTAGACCGAAGATTAAAACAAGAAAGACTAACGATGCTTTACAACAGTGATTCTCAACCTCTTTTTGTCATGGTACACTTTTAATAATTTAAAAATTTGGCGGCACGCACGGTTACTTCGGTGACGTCATAACAGTGATTTTTAAACGTAGTTGGTTATTTACGTCACGTTTTCTAAACGTATTGGTAACTACCGGCAGTTACCGGTAACACCGGTTACAATTTTCAAACGCGCCCTAGGAAGGTTGAACTAATTAAACTACTTGTCTGATGTCGCTTATGTATGGGTATTCGCAGTGGTAGCACCTTCAAGAATCTCGCGGCACACTAAAATGCCGCGGCAGAGTGGTTGAGAATCACTGCTTTATAAGTTAGAAAGTCTTCCTTTTTTTATAATTTAATGCTCATAATGTATTTCAACACTTTGAAATAATTTTCGATGTAAAAGAGCGATGAACAGTGTTTTCCTCTGGTTATTATCGCGTTCACATAGAAATAAAATTATTACAGACATAAAGTACAATGAGACCGACCTGATATTTACAGAAACTCTATTTTCTATCATATTCATAAAATATTCGGCATTTGCAAAATGTAAAGGACCACCAAAATAAAATATTTTCACTGAAGGAATTTCTTTTGCCTGAAAAAAATTGGAATTATATCAAATAATTAGCAATTCCATACGAATTATTGACTATAATAAACACATCATTTATTTACATTATTATTCTATTAATACTAATAAAGTTTTCTCTATATTAATTAGTAAAATAAATACTGAATACACAGCGTAATATAAATATTTACCACTAAATATTTTTTAACTGGAACGTAAACATTCGTATTTCCTACTTCACCCAGTAAATAAGATCTCGGCCTGAAATAAATCGAATGATTATTAACGATAAACAGTTCGGGACAAATTTAATACAGTGTGTTGTACCGTACATACCTTTGAGTTCTCAATATTAATGTTGAAAGCGAAAATCCAACACCCACGCCTAAGCCAATATCTATACCTAAAATGATGACTGCCAGAAATGTTACCAGCCATATCATCTGCAAAAATGGCAACGATTACATTAATGTATTCTGATTCCAATTACCTGAAAGATAATCATCAAATATAAAACATATTTATATTTATTTTTGATTCCTCCTCCCTCCTTGGATTATTGAAGCAAGGAGAAATTTTTTCTGCCATTTTTGTTTATCTGCATAAATTAAAAAGAATTTTAATTAAGAGATATACTAAACGAGCAAATATTTATTGTGACATCACCACAATGCCAGGATGCTATAAATAAGAATGTTTGTTTGTTTGTTCGCTATGCATTCCTAGGCCGTCCGACCAATTGCTACGAAACTTGGCAGATACGTTCATATGTTTCTTACTTAGATAATGTCGTAAATCCCATCCCAAAATATTGATTGGATTTCTATATATCAATTAATTTTTGACCACATTCGATTTGCTGGATATACGTGTAGCGTTATCTATTGGTAAAAACAAATTTAAAAATAATAAACTAAATATAATTCATGCAAAAAGGATGTAATTAAGGAAAATTATATTCGCTTAATTACTGCGAAAATGATGTAGTGGGAAGTAAACGCAGTATATTATTACTGCTACAGGTTGCCCAGAGCACTCGCGTGCGTTCAGTCGAGTGTTACACTGTAAACACTATATAAGTATTTAATTTTCCACATGCTCTAATTTTTTCATTTCGAAATGGAACTTTCTTATTTTAATAAATTGACTACCAGTGGCCAAGTGGATTGAACCACCTAACACAAGTAATTGTTGGTGGGTTTGAGCATTGCCAACGGGTTTGACCACGTGGTGTTTTCCGGATTTTCTTTTCGTTAGTGACACCTAAATAAGGCCAGTTTCCCATAAAAGTCCTCCCAGGAGACATCCCCTCTGCAGAATTGAAAATTTGAATCTTAAAAAATTTAATATATTATATTTTTCAATTCCTGTCTACTTGACCAATGAAATTTTGCCATTTCATATTAACCGAGTATCGCAATAAACATGACAATCATAGGCTCTTTATATGGTTTTCGTTTTAATGTTTGTTATTTTTTGCCTGGCAACGTCGGTCTTATCTGCTAATTTAAAATATATGCTCGCTATCTCAAATTAGTAACGTTTTGCCCCTGTACATCATACTTTTCCTGTCAGGTAGCTGACTAGCATAACTATTCTAACTCCTTTCAGGGAAAACTTTTAAATAATGTCACTTCCGGTTTGCATCGGAAGTTTGTATATAGTTAATCGCGGCCTCCTGCCCCTAAGCTTTCCACATCTAGTCTCAACTTTCATCTATGTAACTCTGGACAGACGGACATTAACAGACGGACGATAGTAGGAACAGTTTTTTTTTCAAATTGCAGCCCAATATTACGCTGATTTAAATAAAAAGCAATTTTAAACTGATTTTCTATCGATAAATTTTAATTATTTTGTTGAAATGGTATGCCTGATGAATGGGTGTTTAGTAAGGAGTCACCTACTGCATTTGGATCCGCGTTTGAATGCGGTACGTACTCCAAAATTTATCACAAACAGTATGGATTGGACTTGCATGAATGAATTATCATCTCATCTCATCTCCTGTCTACTTGACCAATGAGTAATGATGAGATAATTAAACTGCCCAATTAGTGCTCATAGAACCTGAAGAGTAAAAAACAGAAATACAGATCGGAGCGTCGTTGTGTCCCATTCTCAACCACGTTGGCTGACTCCAGAGAGGGTCAGGCCTGTTTATAATAGATGAAGTTGTAGCTGGTGTGTTTGTGCCTTCCATTAATTAACAAAACGTTAAAGTAATGGTTTTCGTAACGTATTTTTAATCGGAAGTATCCAATAAGTCATTTCTTTCTAGGCGAAATTTTTATCCTAATTAGCTATAAAAATTTCAGCTGCGGAATTTAATGGTAGCTTTTTAAATTGTGATTATTTGCTTTGAACTAATTTTTCTTCGTAATTTTCTTCCCAATTATATACGAATTTTCTGCAAACTGCGATTCGCATTTGCAGAAAACCCGAATTTCAGTTCGTACAATACATTTGTTTTACCTTTATTTCTAGAGTTGTTTCAGAAGTCAAAAATTCTTTAAAACATTATTCATATACTTCGGTGAACTTATATTCTAATTAATTATATGCTGAAGAACTATTAATAATTAATTTTATAGCAAATTTTGACCCGCTTACCCCATCCAGAATAGATATTTTCCAGTATTTTTTTAAATCTGTAATTTGGATCAGCAAACCTTTCAGTGATACAATTGTGATAGCTGCCAAAATACACTGAAAAAAGGAAAAGATTAATTGATAGAAATTTTTTGACGCTATAATAACAATTAAACTTACACTGGGCAAGCCTTGGAGAATAGGAGCTAAGAAAAGTAGAACAAACAGAAGTCCAATACAATTCACTAAGCTTACAAGCTAGAAAAAGATTTTGCAAAATTAAGTAAAAGTCGTAACATAATTTCTATTTTAATTAATTAAAAATAACTTTTACTTGAGTTTTTCCTCCACTTTCACTCTGCACGTTACTTCTGGATAGAGATGCAGTTGCGGGGATGCAAGAGAAGAAAGTTCCAAAAATATTAGCTATTCCTAAAGCAATCAGTTCCTAAATTATGGTGGTTTTTTCAAAAGATTATAATTACGACGCAATTTTAATAATGAAATTTGAATTAAATACGTAAAGAGACTGACCTGATTGCAGTTGATGACGTAGTTATGTTTATCGGCATAGATTTTGGCTATGGATATTGAAGATGCAAAACTGACAATTGCTAAAGGTAAAGCATCATAAGCCAATTTAGTAAAAATATGAAAATTTGGAGGTACCGGATTCGGCAATCTTAAAAAAATTATTAAAATTCCTTTAGTTACGAGTCATTATTTCTTTAATTTTGAGAATTTTATAAACATTTATTTACCCAACTGGAACGGAATCTACGACGGTCATATTGTATTTTTGGTTTAAATGAAGGGTGTTTGATGTTATGATTCCTATTGTAAGCTGTTAAAATTTAGATAAATTTTCAAAAATAACTAATAACATTGTGTATCACATTAATCATAAAGAGTTGTCAACTAAATTAAGATACTTTGACCACTAAAAAGTTATCTGCTATAGTATTTTTATATACATTTCATAAAGAATTCTACTTAAAACTGAATATTTAATTATTGAAATATCATGAGCGTTTTTATTTGGAAATATATTAAGATATCGCGTTAGATAATAAGATTAAAGGGCAAATATTTTCCCCTTTAACCGCATTATCTAAAGAGCGAATAAATTTATATATGCATATAAAAAGTGTTATGAAAATGAAAACATTAGATTAGAAAAGTGAAAGTAGTAATGTTAACAGAAATATGATTAAATTCATATTATTGTCTTCTTATTCAGCGTAACATTAAATGGATAATATAAAATAACGAGCAATTATTTATTGTGACATCGTCACAATGCCGGGCTGCAATTTTTAATCATATTTTTAATTTATTTAATTTAAAATATATGCTTTTCACCGCAAATTAATAGTGACTTGCCCCTGTATGTCATACTTTCCCTTTAACAATAGAGTCGTGTTGGTCATCTATGTAGCTCCTCTCAGGGGAAATTTTTGAATTAAAATAACGTGACTTCCGGTTTGCATCAGAAGTTCCCATATAGTTCATCGGGCTCTTCTGCCATTAAGCTTTCCATATCTGCTCTTGAATTTCATTTATCTAACATTTTTCACAAGATTAAGGAAAGGCAGACGGAACGACGATAGTGGGAATTTATAGGTCTACATTTTTTTCAATGCAGCCCAATAATATTACATAAACTGAAACATATTGTATCCCACTAAAAAGGAATCGCTCCTAAATTACGTAATGCTTTTTTATACTTTTCAACTATCTTCCTACCTCTGTAACACTCTGTAAAGTTGTCACACGTACCTGACCCCAAAATTACGTAACGCGTATCCCTTCATTGTACTGAGGTCACGGGGTGGAGTATCGAACGTTACATTATTTTATTAATTACAGTGTGTTTGTGGAAAGAATCAACTTGGATATTAACCAATGAGCATCAGTCATTGATCACTTAGTTGTGGCAAGTTACTTCCGGTTTCTTCCTCATTTGTTAAACATGTCACCGCCATTATAAATAGCGTTATGGACGCTTCACGTTATGGTATTGGAATACGAGGAAATTGGCTAATAGTAGTTATGAAATTCATGATTCTTAACATACAAAACAGTGGCGTAAATAGTATGGTTTGCCACGCAACACTTCTTTTTTACTTTCGTGTTTGTTTTGACATTTGGCAACAAAAGTTCCAACCAACTTTGAGAAGTCGCCATTTTGCAAACATATGGGGCAGCCCCGAAGACACATAACACACTATTCAAATCTGTCTAAAACGGAACGTAAATAAAACGGAAAAAATTATTCGAAACAGAGCAGATTTCCGCTTGAACAGGTTTCCTAACATAGAAATTTTGTTAGAAACACCTGTTAAAAACGAAAACTTGTCAAACCATAAAAAATATTCGGCACCGTGCGATTCCGGTTTACACAGGTTTTACATATAAAATTTGTGCATAATAAATGATAAAATTCAAAAATGCGCCATTTTTGAATTCTTGATGATCTACATGAATTATCAATAATTGTAGTTGACAATCGTTCACAAAATTAGAAAATTAATTTGGAAAATATGTAAATTAAGAATACAAACCACTACAATTTCGATTGGAAGTGGAATTTTGATCTTTTTCTTCACTCGAGGCTCGACCAACTCTTTGAAAAAGACCATAAAGCCAATAGTAGAAAGAGACATAGCCAAGGTCACTAAATTGGTGTGTGAAATATTTTTAAACAGCGCTATATAAGTCTAAAAACATATTTAAAAGTCATAAATTACCTCAGAAATAAGCTTATATAATGTATATAACATGATATAACTTACATAGATGAGATTGAAAGCCCCGTTATAACGAACAATTTCTAAATCTAGAACGTATCTGAACTGGCTAGTGAGGATATGTATGGCGGCTGCAGTAGTAAATCCACTGACTAGTTGAGGAGAAAGGAATACACTCAAAGAGCCGAATCTTAGTAAACCAAAAATGAGCTAAAGTATGGATAAATATGAAGATAAAAGATTTTTTCAATAGCTAAAATCAAAATAAATTGTTATACTCATCGTTTACTTGATATAAACCAGATATAAAGCAAAGCATTATAACTACATCCAAGGCGCTTATGGGGGTGTTGTTGATTGGATCATTCCATGTCGTACAATTTTCCGAATGGCAAAAATCCTTAACTGGATACTTTGCAACGATTCCTCCTACCATCAGTGACATCACTGCATACGTTCCTGTAATTTTAACGTTGTTAAAAAGGTATTTGGACGTAATTTTGCTGTTTAATCCGAGACAACTTACCAACAGATAATTGTTTTGATGTACCCATTAATGCATAAATTAACACAGGGAAGAAAGATGTGTATAAACCGTTAATAGGTGAAACGTCTGCTAATTGTCCATATGCCATTCCTAAAACGTAAAACATGCAAATTAATTTCACAATCTTTATTTACAATCCTCTCTCCTCATTCAGTTTGAGCCGTATAAAATTGAACGATTTCAACTCTATTATTAAAAATTTATATTTACAGACTGTTTATCAATAAAAGTATTTTTCTACATTTAAATTATTATAGGAATCCAAGATGATTTTTATTATCTATCCATTTAACTAATATTAACAAAGTTTATTTCCGATGTAGTTATCCCTTCTTCATCTCAATAGGTCTATTGTACTATAGAATAGAATTCTACATTCTGTATTTTTTAACTATAAAAAAAATTGAATAATTATCTATTAATAGAAAACTTCATTAATTTAAACCTTAAACTTTCTATTTTATAATCCGGTGCACAATTTAATATATTTACCTATCGCCGTTTGGCCGAGGCAATTGTAAACCTACCGTTTTGGGGGACCCAGGATCGAATCCGAGCGAGCAATCCCACATTTCTCATGGTCGGTCTGGTCTGGATATGTTGGGTCCCATCACTCACCAACCCGGATATGTCAACAGTTCATCCCTCACGTTAAAGGGACGACCTCTCTACTGTGGATCTGGCCAAACCCAATGGTGGTTTTGCCAGACGTACAATGATTTTTTAAAAACTTTTTCTGCCCTGTGGACACTAAGAGGGAATTTCTTAGCAAGCCCACAGGCACACAATGGGACAGCCGGGTGGCGAGGGACGAGGCCCAACATATCCGATGGACCAATTCTCGAAAATTTAAATAATTAAATTTAATTATTTAAATAATGTGTACATGTTATGGAAAATCCACAAAATTTGAGAAATTCAAATACAACCGAAGAACAAATTTAATGAAGGATATGTAATCATTTATTTCATCAACAACAACTGATTGAATTTCTCGAATATTTGAAATTATTTGGATATTTTCCAAACTTCAAAACAAATTGTTAATAACAACAGATTAGCAATTCGTACCATTACGCTTAAAAGCGTAATAATACGAATTGCTAATCTGTTAATGGTAAAATATTCGACCTGGATAAAATTGAAGTGGTCCACCAGTGCCGAGGGATAAAATCACTGAACAATGCTAATTGGTCGTGGGTTCGCGCCTGACCAACGAGCTGACCGCGTGAGGTTTCTCGGATATTCTTCACGTATCTAAATGGAGGGCCATTTTCCCATAAAAAGCATTCCTTTCGGCAGATCGCCCGCATTTTGCATTGTCTTCAACTCCAATCCAAAATTCAAGCGAATTTTTACGCAGTAGATCATTTTACAATGGGTTATATGAGACATTATATTACAATATTATCCATTAGAATGGACTTATTTTCTAATAATACCCAATTCGAAATACTCATAACAAGATACGAATAATGTTTGAATCCAAATCCTTCAGCGTGATCTTTGAAAGTCATAATTGATCGAATCCCCAGAAATGTTCAGGAAGATACGCCAGATCTCAATCTCTCACTATGGATTCCATCAAGTCCATAATGAGGCAAACTGGCCGAAAGTGCCCACGGACAGAAAAATTAAATTATTTCATAAGACTCGTCCATTTTCTTCGACAATAAATAAATATGAAACCTATAAAACGCGCTGACATACATAAAAATTCTCCAATTGAGTCCACCGATTAAAAATATCATAACAGATAACCCCAATGATTTTTTTCTTTTTAGATAAAACACTAAATAAGATAGTATAGAGAGAGAAAAATCGCAGATTTCGAAATTTGTGATTATAATTGTTACGTTGAACTTTATAAAATAATAGGAGAGTCGATTACGTTATATTCAAAAATATTGCACTCTCTTGAAAAGCCGATAGTCCTATAAGATAGTAATGCCATCAGCCCGACGTCTTGGGGATCTGGGTTCGAGCACGAATACACTCAGAAATTAGCACGAGTGGTGGATTGACACGCGGATATGTTGGGACACATCCCTCACCATTATGGATTCTATCGAATCCATAATGGGCATAAAAAACGGCTTTCTTAGGGCTCGCAGAACGGATATTTCGAACGTCGTCCCTTACCACCCGACCGCTCCATTGTGGGCCGAACTCCCGAACCTGAGTGCCCACTGAGAGGAGAGGGAAAAAATGAGCTAGATGACTTTACCTTGCGGTACTTGAAAAACCATAACAGTTAACCCCACAATGATATCGGTAAATAAATACTTCCGAACGTCATACTTTCTGGTCCAATCTATAATCGGGAAGAGAGTTCGAATGATTTTGATGGCCGATTTGAAGGAGCATTTACACTTAAAAGCTCTCTTTATTTTCTCTTTGGCATGGGGTTCCTTGACGCTATATACTTGATAAGCTTCGTTAAATACTCCTTGATCGAAAGCCCTCCGATCAACTAAGAAACGACGAGAGGTATTCCCAGTTTGATTATCCTCCTCTTCCATATTATAGAATATGATGCAGATATCAATGCATGAGTTGTTTTTGTTCAAAAGGAAATGCAATTATTTAACAAAAAGATCTATATTAACTAATCAGCTGTTTGATAATGAATGAACAATAACTTTATCTTAATGCATCCGATAACAATAAATTTTCGAAAAACAAAATTACTTATATCGAGTCTCAATACGGGAAAAACATAAAAAGTTATTTATATTTTTATCTAAACTTGACCATTGATCCTGTTTCGATTTTACTCATTTAAAATATTTATTAGACAGACATTTGAAGTATTTTCGAAGGTCGAAGATATGACCGTTTTATCTATCAATCGATGGAAAGTGCTTGACGATTGATATAAGTAACACGTGCAAGGAAAAATGATTTTCAACCGTTCCTTGAATTTATTTCTGTAATTTTTCAAATAAATACAGTCAAACCTGTTTTTGTGCGGTCTTTTTCTGTACGATTTTTATTTGTGCGATTTGTTTTGTGCGGTGTATGAAAATTTCAATCGAATTGGAACATAATTGACTCCTGTAAAATTTTTAAAAACTCTATTGGTTGTTTTCTATGACATCAGCAGGTTTTTTCATTTTTTATTCAGTAAAATTTTTTTCTCATACGTTTATTTCGGTCCCCTCTTATTTTAATAGCATAAAAACCATAAATATTATGTTATATTTGAACAGATGCGGTAAGTTAGCTCCCCTCCAGCTTTAGACTGCAGGTGTAAAATTTCACGCCTTGTTAAATGAAATAACACTTCCTGCAGCTATATTTATCAAATAAAATCATTATTTAACGATTATTTTTAACTTTTTAATGTTAGATTCGTATTTAAGTAGAAATAATTAATTAATATAAAAATTAAAATTCTTAGAGGATTTTTTCCCCATTAGGTGTTGCAGAAAAAGACCCAAGGAGTTAAAAAAGCAATTCCTAATTATTTCGTACGGTTTCGAGTTATTTTCTACGTGAGACTTTTTTTATGCGGTCCCTATTCGCCGCATAAAAAAAATATTTTTTTAATTGTGTTGCGAAAACTATTTTTTATAGCCACTCGTAAAGTTTCGCGCGATTTTTTATGCATTTTCTTTTATGCGGTCCCTATCCCCCGCACAAAAACAGGTTTGACTGTACTGTGTCCGAATTGGATCGAGTGTTTAAAACAGAGGAGAAATCTCGAAATTATACGAGTCTTGAAAGATACAGCCCGGTTAAATAGCCTACAAAATATATTCGTTGGATTTGAATCGATGGGATATACCCAACACGAGTTATGTGCCAAGTAGATGACTCCTAGAAGAACTTTCTATGAGAAATTGGTCCCTATTTAGGTGTTAGATATGCCAATCACTCGGCCAGTGATTGGCATATGATGTGTGATACACCCAATATCTTAGTAATACTATTGGGGTGCCGATTGAAAAACTAGTCAAATTATTGCTGTAACCAGAGCCGGCTTTAGTGAATTGATAGGCACAATCGAGATCCACGTCTGTACCCTATTCTTCAAGAGGAAAATTTTCATTTTAAAGAATTTGCAGTTGTATTTTTGAGAATTAGATTCGAATTAGCAGTTTAACGTTTTAGAAGTTTACGTTTTAATTGTTTATTTTTTTACTTTCCCGGCTATTATAACAGAGGGAAAGTATGGAGATCCGGCAAAAATTTACCCCCCAGATTTTTTACATGTTTGGACTTAGGACACCTTGAAACGTGGAGAAATGGGGGGGGGAATTCGGGGCACTTTCTATGAACGGAGGTTAGTGTGGGTCAATTTTATTCACCCTGTTTGAAGCTTAACTCCCGTGCTTTTTGTCGAAAATTTCTGAAATTTTGTAAGGAGATTTGTTTATTAAGGGGTTTGATGTTATTAAATTTTGGTGGTTAAGGGTCGAGGGGTTAGGGAGATAATGGGGGTCATATCTCCAGTAGGGTCGGACTTTAAAAGCTAATAACGAGTAAAATCGTCATTAATATTTTTTATAAAACTCATTCCTACCCTGAAAATTAAGGCTTTTTGCCATAATTAAAAATATGACCACAGATGGCACCACCAAAATTTTAAATGTTGCCGAGAAACTTAAGCAACTCGTTGCTTGTTTATTTAATTAAGCAATAAGGCTCCCTATTCTCTCAGGCCTGGCTTAGCAGTATTTTTTAATTATTTCAAAATGCGCATAGTTTTGTATATTCGAATTTTGAGTCCACCAGAGGCCGATGTACAAAACATTGGTTGTTAGTCAAGGGTTCGCGCCTGACCAAGGGTCAGGCCACGTGGGGTTTTCTTCACCTGTCTAACACATAAATAAAAGTCGTCTCGGAACCTCCTGCTTGGCAGACCGGCTTGTTGGTATTGCCTTATCTCATCAACCAAACCAAGTCTTGATATCTATCTATTAAATTATTGGGTATTAGGGATTTAGCAATAGTTTTTTTTTTTTTACCCTTATTGCCCTGTGGACATTAAGAGGGCCTTTTTAAGGTAACCCTGCCAAAATAAGTTTTATTTTATATACATCTACAAATACTTTGCATTTAAGATGGCATAATTATAATAATCCTAAGAGGATATTTCATTATAATCAAAAATTGTTAATTGACTTAATGTTAAATGGCCTTAGCACATTAAGGTTCCAATTATAAGGAAGCCTGACAGAACAGACTGGCCAATATGGATGAAGGATGGGGACTGCATCTCAATCTCAACTTATAATTATGAAAGTCTGGACTATATTCAAATGCCATCTTTCAAAATAGTATCTTAAATTACCCTGGCCATTGCAAACATAACATTCAGACAGAACAAAACTTTTAAAACACTTTTATTACACTTTTTAAAATAATGAGAAACATTTTTTTACATTATTAACATAAAACACTTCACTGGTGTCCTTTTGATTCAAAGAAAAGTCTCACGAGAAACCTTAGTTTTGACTGGGATATATTTATACACCGACACAATGTGACAACAATCTTCAACTATTTAATAGAGAGGCACTTTAAAACAATGAATGCACTCTTAAGCAATATAATTGGGTAACAAATGACAGAATCTGTAGTAGAAGTTTTTATAAACAAATTTAGACAATGAAAACCATTGTCTAGTACTTAAAAAGCACAATAATTATCTTTGACATTCCATTATAAAAATTTTCTAACTGCATTCATTTTTATGCACCTGTTTTACATCATTTATGAATTGAATGATATGACTGGGTTCTGTTCTTTGTGGTGTTTATACAAAAACATTTGTTACATCACATTTTTTGATTTGGTTTGATAAGATTTACTCACTATAACATTCGTTAGTAGACCTGTTAGCAACATGAGGTACCCACAAAAATTTTCAGCCTCCAAAAATGTTTTAAAAATATTATCTCAATAAATTTAATTATCCTCTATCAGCTGTCTTATCTAAAATTATAATCCAATAGTGCAAAACTACCAAAATAAAAATTTACTACCAAAATGCTTGTCTAAAAAATACACCCTTGACAAAATTAAGAAGAAAGTACAAGAGCCACATGATCAATGATTTTTCCCAATAAAATGATGTGTGATATGATATGAACCATGATATGAAATTAAGCAAAAAGAAAAAGAAATGCTTTAAAATTGACATTTATTTATTTGAATTTATGTAACCCAGCAACTTGTTGGGGAAATAAAATCATTTTATATTAAAATCCAATTAAACAAACAAACAAAAAAGAATCTCTAGTAAGCTGTGAGATCCGTGCAAACTGTTATAACCATAGCATACCTGTGTGGCATTGATAAAATGAAATTAGCCAGTTCTTATGGTATCCTTATCCAATTATTATTACTATTATTATAGTCCCTAATTTTGTCGATTAGTTTATATAATAAGAGAGATAAATGAATTGTTTATAATGAGGATAAATCATCCTCATTATCTAGTTGATAAACCTTCCACATCCTTCCATAGGTGAAAAATAAAGATTGTGTTTTTTCTGAATAAGATTTCCTCTATTTGGAAAAACTGATACAACACCAGTATAATAAGTCCTATTAATATACTAAGTACAACATAGATAACAATATAATTAAAACTGAAACCTTCCACATCCTTTATATTTAATCCAAGTTGAATTCTAATGCTTGCACACACTTCTCTCCATTCAAAATCACATCATTTTTACAGAGGTGAATTAATTATTCTTGAATTCATTCTTTATTCACAAAATGTATTCACATAATTTTTAAATATTTCAGCATAAATTAAAATTATAAAGATGTGTAAATATTTGAAGTTAAATTATTATATTTATTTAGATACCAATGGAGAAACCTCAGCATTTAAATGAAATAATGTATTAACTTCTTGATGTCATTTATAAGATGTAAATGTTTAATTTTAATTTAAAGCTAAACATCATATCACATTGTTTCTTCTGGTTTTCCATTTAAGCACTTTTCTGTATCTAAAATTATTAGCTGCAATTCATAAGTTTCAAATTCTGCTTGAATCCATAAATAATTTAACTCTTAAAGAATGTTCTCTAAAAACGATGATTAAATGAGTGTTAACTTTTATTTTGGTATTATTAAAATGCTTAGTTAAAAACAGTATTTTCTATCTTATATATTTTCATAAATATTACTAAAAAACCAATTAAAACTTTTAATTGGCTTTTTTTTTTTTTAAAGTAAATAGCAAGTAATTACTCAATAATTTGTTATTTTTAGGAATAGTTTTCATAAAGTGTTACAGAAGAATATATTATATTTAAATTTATATTTTAACAAAAAATTTGCAACTTAAAACTTGGTCACAACTGATTAGCTACTGACTACAATTACTTTTTGTTATATAAGAACAATTTCAACTGCTAAATTCTTTATAGAATGTAAATAATGCAATGAAAGATTAGAAAAATCCATAAAAATTGCCATTGTAATAGTATAATCTCAATGAATAGGTAAAAATGTTCATTCACTTAAGCTATTTTGAGAAACGTTTTCAGTCTGAACTTACCCATTTCAGCTTCCAGCATAAAAATAACAATAGAATGAACTTGAATAATTTACAGTAACAAAGAATTTTTAAAAATCACTTTCTAAAGAATCTTTGCTTGGCTAATTATCCAAATTCATTCTATTCCTGTTATTTGTATTCTTTCTGTATGCTGATGATAATCAGGTAACAACCAAATACATTTCTTAAAATAAATACATTTTTGACCACTTTAATTAGGCTATCTACTTATTGATATCATACAAAAAAAAAGGGTGCAACTTAATCTACATATAACAAAAATATTCGGCACGTAAATATCTATTTTTTTTTAAACTTCCATTCTAGAATCAATGTTTCTTAGATAAATACAGATGACAGAGAACAATTTTCCATTCAATAATAATTTTTAATCCATATGAGACTGAATCCAGAAAAATAGCATGAATGCAGTTTGAAAAATTTTTGTAAATTTGAAAGAGAAATTTCTGCATATTTAACTTATATACATCATGTATTAAATTGTTTTATCCTAAAAGTATATTTCATTCCATTATAATTTTATACTACATATAAGTATATAAATTATTATATTTGCCACTTTCAAGAATGTACATTAAGCTCTGATAACTACAGACATAATGGAAAAATTCTTGTATAATTAAAAAATTAAGCAACATCTCAATTATGGTTTAATACAGATTCTGATTATGGAAGATTTTCAAATGAGGTGCATTATCTTTTTGTTACAATTTTTATGTAATTATATTATATTTACAAACGGCAGTTTTAAAACGTGAGTGCTTGAAAATCGTTGGTACGATTGCTAGAATTGAACTTCATAGTCAAGATTTCAATTATATAGTGTACAAGACAATATACCTAATGACCACATCAATGTAATTTTTGTAGTGATATTTGTTTTATATGCAAGAAAGAAGTTTTTGATAAAATCAGACTCTTAAGTATTAAAGGTGATTAAAACTTAAAAAAACTTTTCCCAAATAAATACTTACTGGTTATTTACCATCTTGCTATGTGGCATTTCTAGACTTTTATAAGTATGAAAATTCATACATCAAAACAAAATTCACATAGAGCAACACACATTTGTATCATGTATAGAAAATGCTTTAAATAATACTCTATATTCTATGAATAAAACTTGGAAGTTTTTTCTATACTTACAACTCAACAGTTTTAAAATCTTAAAAAATGTACACAAATCTGAATAGGTACATCAAGATGTATTTCTAGTTATATACAATTTGTTAATGTTCAACAATAAATATAGTTAACAATAACTAAACATCAACTATGAATGCAAATCTCTTTTGATAAACATTGTTGTTGATCAATGTTATGTTTTTAATTTTAGTATTATGTTTGCAATTACTGTGATCAAAACTAAGCAGAAGTATATTAAACAATTAAAGATCCCTGTTACATATTTATAAAATTCAAACTTCAAATGTAACATTCCTCTAATATGTGGAAGACACTTAAGTTTCTACTTAAGGCAATAAAAAGCCCTAGAAAAAAGACAACTTTCAACGTTACAAAACTTGGCACTAAGTAAATATTACCGAGAATAAACTTATCATCTCTATTTCAGAGATCGACGACGATGCTGATAAGTCAGTGAGGTATGCAGTCTAGTGTTGCGGCTCTTGTAGTGCTCATTGAAATCCAAACGGAAACTGAGGAATCGCAGATTTGGATCTGTATGGTCAGTCAACATTAATAAGAATTTCTGTACCATATCCTATAAAAAAAATTTTACTTATTAAGACAAAATTTCATAAAGTTCTATTTATTAGAGTTTCACTATGAAGTAACTAACAGTTATTTTTATTTCAATATTATAAACTTTAATTAAACATTAGAAATGCTATTTTAATAATTTTCATAATCACTTTATTATTATTAATAATAATAATAATAATAAATAATAATTTGAAAATACATTTATTTTAACATAATTAAACAGTAAATAATGCTTCTCATATAAGATAATTACAAAACAAAAAATAAGTTTAACATTTATTAAATTGATAGATTAGAAAATTTAAAGTAATGAGAATAGCAACATCTAACACATCTTATTTAATTTATTCATTCTATCCTATTTTCAGTCATTACTTTAATAAGTAAATGCATTTAAAATATTTTATTTTAAATTTAGATTAATGGATAGTTACTGATTATCTCACACTAACACTATAAAGCAACAATAACTCATACAAAAATTTAAATAAAACTTAAACTGGCAAATATCAGTTTACTAAGAATGTCTATTGTAATCAGTATTTACTATGAAATAAGGTTTTACCAATCTAATATCATAAGTTAATGAAGTAATAAGCTAAAACAGAGTTATGTGAAAACAAAAATTTTAAAAAAAAATTAAGCTATTTGTTTTTGTTAAATACTTACTTCATAGGAACGTTCAAGAAGTCGTAACTGTGCCTTTACTGTAGGAATGGCATTTTGAATAAACTGATTTTTAGAATCTTCATAAGCAGCGGTTCTTGCTTCAGATGTTCCCCATTTTCCCTAGAATTATTTATTTATAAATATATATATTAATCCTACAATTTTTTTTCCTATTTACCTTTTCTGTATCAGAAACTATTATCGCTTCTTGATGATATATTTCTTCAACAATGTCATTTGCCTGCTGCCAAAATTTTTCTTGAATATTTTGAAACTGAATTATCAAATCATAAATGGCTCGTAGCTGAGTTAACAAATCCTAAAATTTATGACATAATTAATATATAATTTATTGAAACATGAAAAAATTTGTCTGTTTATAAAGTATTTTAAACAAAATCTTTGTATATCAAAAATCTTATTCATATATGAATTATTATTTAATATACAAAATAATCTACAAAGTTAGTTGCATTTAATAAAAGTAGATGCAATTTCATATGTTTAAGACCTCAAAAATTGTCATCTGTTAGTAGTAAATTTGAGAATTTTGATTTGTAATTTCCTTACACACAATTCTCTATCATCTGTATCAAGTATAAAAGAATTAATTATATGAAAGCAATTTTTCAATCTTTGATAATTACATTAAAACAGATTAAATGAATTACTTAATAAAAAAAATTTAAGAGAGAAAGTTTTACAATAAGTTTAACATTTACTAAACTGATTAACATTATGTAAATAAAAACTTATTAAAAAAAGTTTAGAACTAGGTTATTTTAAAGCAAATATTAAATGTTATTAACACTTTAATGTTCCAGGAATATTGATTATAGAATAATAATTTCCAACACAATATCAAATATGTAATCTATGAAAAAAAATCAACAAATTAAAAATGTCATAAAGTCATTTAATTACATATTTAAAAAATAAAGTATTAAATACATTTATTTTCAATTCTATTGATTAAAATATAATAATAATAATAATTTTCATTTAAATAATGTTTAATAAAATGCTAATCTTAATATTTATAAAATTTAAAAGATAGTAAAATATAAGAACACAAATCTAAAGTTGTATTATAAATAAGACGGAAAGAACTGACAAAGGCTTTTGCACAAATTTCCCATTACTTATTATTTACAAAGTTAAAACTGTATCTGTTATAAGATTTAAACAATTTTTTTACACTATTAATTGTTATAAAAAGAGAAAAGGTTTACTTTTTAAACATAGGACTGAGTTTTTAAAGTAATTGTAAATGCCAATAACAAGTAAAATTTTCATTAAGTCCAACCCCACTCAAGATATGACAAGATCTCTCTACATCATAATCTAAACCACCAAAATTTAACTTAGAATCAATGTGCCATATATAGAAATAACTGTCAAGTTTCAAAACTTTTGGTTCATCCAGGTCCTGAGATAAAATGCAAAATAGACACCAACACATACACAATGTTGTAACAGGTTTATTTTTACATTTTTGGGCTTGAGTGTCAAAACATTGAGAAATGAAAAAACCAGAGAAGTCAAAATATGACCAGTGACAATACTTTCCTTATGTTATATTCTATAACAACCAAGAAGTAAAAATTTGTAATCTGATCATTCAAAAGCAATAAAGCTTTAACATTCTTGAATCTCAAAAAAAAAAAAAAAAAAAAAAACAACATTTAAATAAAACTCAAATAAAATGCTTATAATTTTGTTACAAAAAGAAGATAAAACACAAAAGTTTAAATTACAATTAAAATATTTTTGAATGAATATAATACTAATAATAATAATAATTTAAGAATTATTATCAATTATTTCTTGTAACCTTATTTTGAACATAGATAATCAATTATTTTTTAAACAAGCATTATTCTATAAAATATTTTTCAGGTGAAATGATTTTAATACAAATAAAACATTTCTTTCAAAAATTACTATTAATGATTTGTGATTTAATTGAGGAAAGCAAAATATAATCCGTAATGTTTTATAAAATTCAAAACATTGTGAAATTCAATTCAAAATTTAAAATAAAAAAATAAATAAATAAAATTTGTTCAAAATAAATCAATGCTTCTATTATTCAGAATAATTGTGTGTTGTAAGTAAATTGTTTAATAAAGTTTTTCAAAATTTACAAATTGCATACTTTTGATTCTTCATCTAATAATGCTCTAGTTAAGAGAGAGTCTAAAAATTCTTCATGCGCAGCAATTACTTGATCTAAATCTTGGGCTTCCTGCACTTTATGAAGTAATTCAGCCCAAGAACACTCCATCACCTAAAAAAGTAATAAATTATTTAATAAATTTTAACTGATTAATTAGAATTAAATGTAAAAGGTATGTATTTTTCTTATAAAGAAATGTTTTACCTCAAATGCAATATAATAATGCATCTGTTGAATAAAATGAATCATTTCACACAATATTATATGACAATGATGCAAAACTGGTCCCAATTCTGAAAATAAAAAGTATTTTAAACATAACCTTTGGCCTTTTCTTTATAAACATGCACATCATTACTATGAATCTCTTCACTTGCCAGAAATTCTCTTCACAAGTCTTATATGAGTGGTCCGAACCTTCCACATGCTTGATAACACATATTCCATACGTTTGGCTCTCCAAAGAGAATTAAATAATCGTAAGTATGCTATCATGCATTGTGGTGCAAAAACCTAAAACAAACAATTTTTTAAATTAATTGTTTTCTTCTTGTAAACATACAAGAGAATACAAACCATCTTACAAGAAGTAAATAATTTAGATCCTAGTGTAAAGTTTCAAATGGAAGTTGAGAAACTTAATAAAATTATTTATTTAGTTTTAGCAATTGAAAAAAATAAAAAAAATAATTTCCTAATTAAAAAATATGTTAAACCCCCAGATCCCAATAATGTTAAATTACAAATCAACAATAACAAAACATATAAAACACATTTAAAATGGAAATACAGAAAAATCTATAACAGAACTTCAAAATCTTGTGACAAAAATAAAGGATGCCTTTAAAATTTATTTATTAAATAATTAACCAGAAAAAGTTAAAAAAAAAAAAAAAATGGATACAAGATTTACAAATAGGCAAAAAAATAAATAATAATAAAAATATTACTATATAAAATATAAAAAAGTAATTTATATAGAAACAATTTTTGGGAAAATTAAAATATATTAAAACAACCATACAATATAATCTTAGTACCAGATCACCAAAATACTTTAACAAAACATATTAATAGTAATAAAACAATCAAAACATATTAAATAAAGCAGCTGTAGTATATAAATTTGAATGTAGTTGCAGAAGTTGAAACACATACAGGTGAAACAACTGAAAATTAAGAATTAGCAAACGTACATGCCATCAAATATAATAATTCTGTTGTTGTCAGACATTGTAATTCAAATAATTGTAAAATTAATTTAAATATTCTTAAAATACTGCAAGAGGATCAAAATGCTTATAAAAGGCAACTTTTAGAGCATTTTTATATTAAAAAAAGCAAACAACATATATATATATATATATGACAACACTGAATTAAAATAGTTATGTAGTAGTAAAAAAATAGTGAATTTACTTAATAAAAAATAACCAAAGTGGCTAGGTGAATCTGAAATTAGTTTAATTAATAATAATATATAAAAGTGTGTAAAAATTTTTGGTAAAATTTAAGTTAATAATATTGTAATAATTATATATACAATTGTTGTCTCCTAAACACTATAAAGTGCAGACACTCGGACACTTGGCAATCTTCATCTTAAGTTTACTTCAGTTGAACTTAAGATGAAGGTTGCCAAGTGTCCGTCTGCACTTTATAGTGTTTAGGAGACAACAATAATTACCAACACGGTTTCAAATGCGTTATATATACAATTATTATGCTAGTGATACCTGTTGGCCGCATTATCAATTAAAACAAACTGAATGGGATGTAAAATATTGCCAAATTTATTATAAAAGAAAGAATACAGAAGGAAAATCTATGCAAGTTGAAAATTAAGAAAGAACTGAAGATTTCTTTCTTGTAACTTATGTCAACATTGCATAATGTTGTAAAGTATCATTACAATGTCTAGTATTTTTGTTGAACTTTTTGATATTATTGTGATGTTAAAGATATTAAAATGAAAATCAACACTAAGTACTGTTACTGTATTTAATAGTTTTTAGAATACTTTAATTATTATCATAATGTAAATATAATTTTATATGGCAGTTGTAATTTATTTATATTTTAAATTTTACTTTTTACAAATCAATATTTTAAACTGTGAAACAAATATTGTAAAGTTCGAAACAGAATATGTAATCCAGCTGAAGAGGGCAAAGATATCACCGAAATGCATTCTGGATCACTAAGTCTTAATTAAAAATGAAAATGTGTGCAATTTGTCTAAAAATTGTAACAGCAATGCAAATATGCCTGTATAGTTACTTAGTAGATTATAGACAGAAAGCTCATAATGCACTAATTAGTATTTACTTGGAATTATAAATGCATATTAATATTGATTTAGTTTTTGTATTTGTAATTAGGATATTTTTTATTGTTTCATCTCATTGAAAAAAAAGAAATCTAATTAAGTAAATTTGAAAGTTACAGCAACTTTATAATTGTTAAGTTTAGCTTACTTTACATTCTAAATTTAACTCTAAAATTACAAAAAACCAGTTCAATTATACAGTAATAATTTAATTTGCATACATATATTAGTCAGTTTACATATAGTTAAGACAAACATAAAACTTACTGTTCCAATTGGACCATCTACATGGTAATCCAAACTGAAAACATCCCATCCAGTATCTCCAGCTGAAACCTGATTTTAAATGTTTTATTTTAGCCTTATTCTCAGCATGAAATTCATAAGCTTAATAAAACAATACCTCTAATAATCTGACATCTAATCGCTGAAGGATGTCAATGTTATCAAACTGTGCATTTGTTGCTCGTATGGCACTTTCTAATATTCCAGACAAATTATGTAAGTATAACATATTGGCAGGTTTGGCCAGTTCTATTCTGTATATATATATATAAAAAAATTCATTATGTAATATAGTTATTTTTCTGATTTTCTAATGATTGATTCTTAGATTAATAATTTAGTTTAATAAATTAATATTTTTATTTTATTATGTATTATACTTCTATGTAATAAAAAAATAAAAATGAAATTTAAATTCTCTCTTCTTGAATACTGATGCTAAAAAATTGAAATTAAAATTACATATAATTAAATATAACACAAATCATATATACTCAAGGATACAAATGTATGAATCATTATGTGATTAATTAATTAGAATCAGAACATAATAATAATTTTTTAAACAAACTGATTAATATCAATTAATTGATAAATATAAAAGAATTTATACACAATACATTAATATTGTTTTTAAAAAAATAAAAATTTACTCTAATAAATCCATCAAATGTCGAATGAAATCTCCTTGACCAAGCAGCAAATATTTCCTCATGGCCTGAAATTAATTTTTTTAAATGTTTAATTAATCATGTTAAAATGTTATGTTGTTATAAAAACCATTCCTTACTTGCAAATGATCCAAAAATTTATATTTTTCATGCAAAACAGATAATACATGATGACTAGTAGTTCTGTAACTTGTTTCTAATAGCTTTTGGAACTCTCCATCATTATCTTGACTGAAGACAGATTCAACTAGACAAGTGATTATTGATTTTATAAATATATTAAGATTTTATCAAATTCTACACTATGTACAGTACAATGTACAGTACATGAATATATGAAATAAATATTATATGACTAAACATGTGCAATATATGTACAAATGCGTGTACTTCAATCAATTTAAACACATTGAATAAATATATTAAATGCCTTACAATGAAAATTCATTCATGTTATTGTCTAAGTTATCTGATTTGTTATAAACGATACTAACAAGAGATTCAAGAACAATTTAGATACAGTTGAACTTGGTTATAACAAACACAGATATAATGAGTTCAGTTATAACGAGCAAAATGTCATAACAATTTTAATTTACACCTATCTCCATACATTTTCTCAAGGATAGAATGAGTGTACTCCACGGATATACTGAGTAAATTTTCAGTAGCTACACTAACACATGAACATTCTTAATTAATTGTTCAAGTAGTAAGTAATACAATACTGAATTCTTGGAAGAGATAAAACTGAAAGGGTTACAGTAGAGCGTCAAAAAGTGGAACCAATTGGGGACTGGGGTCCTTCCAGTTAATGATTTGTTCCAGTTTCCGACTTTGTACGAAAAAATACATTAACCTGTCCGATGTTCAAATTTTTCTCCGTTGCGTATCGCTTTGTGTTGAATTTTCATCGATTTTAAGCCTAACGAAAATTTTTATAATAATAATCGAGGCTATCGTATCGTTAAAAAATTATTTCTTTATTTTGTACAAACAAAATAAATATATTGAAGAATATAAAAAACATGAAAATTATACTTTAGAAGTAAATTTAGTATCAAAAACATTCGATTCAGCACGACACAGTCCGACTGAAAATCGTTCCACTTTCCGGCCATTCCACTTACCGACGTTCCACTTATCAACGCTCTACTGTACTTAGTTTTATGACCACTGGATAATTAGTTTTATGACCTGCATGGATTACAGGCTTATTTATCACTTAGTATTTATATATTTTAATTATTGTTTTCATATTGTAATTTATTATTTAGGGCATTTAATTGTTATTTTTGTCTTAAATTATGTGTAATTGCTGTTAAAGTTTATTGAAATGGCTATTGTTTATGGTCTAGGAATTAATTAATTCACTTTCCATTATTTCTAATGGGAAAAATTGATTTGGACTTTGAAACAACCGCCTGAAATGAATTAAATTTAAAGTATGAGGCATCACTGTAAATGAAACTAACTCAAACATGCAATTCAATTCACAGTATCAAAATTAAATTTTTATCTACAAAAAAAAAAAAAACTCATACAATCTTGTGGTTAAATTTATGATTTAATCTATAAGTTAAAATTTATAGAACTATCCAAATTATGTATTATATAAAATACATCAACAGGTCAAACTGCAACAGTCTGGCAAGCTTGGGACAAAACAAGAGTTGGAATAATGGATTTTCTGAACCAGCAAAGCTTAGGACAAAGAATAGCAATATGATATCATCTCTACCTTTAGCAGCATAAACTACTATAAGCAAGCTATGGCAGAGAAATGATATGGTGTGCTGGTGGTGCCACAGCTGCAGTGTTAGCAATTTGCAAATAATAATCCAATATAGGGATAATTTGAGGTGGCATTAGATATTTTTTAACTCTGAGAAAACATTGATAATTTTGCATAATTTTAGAAAACCTGCTAAATTGTTTCAGTGTAAACATTTAAAAATCACAAATTGGCTACTTTTCATATGATTAGAAAATTAAAAATACAAAAAGTAGAATTGTAACCTGTGATAAAAATACAGATCTCGGCAGATGTTGGTTTTTCACATTTTTCATTTTAAGGTCAGTATAAACTTTTCTAAGCCCCTACATTACGTAGTTGCAGATAATTTCAGATAATTTAATGTCCAGAATGGAATAATTTCAGTTTTTCACAATAGCAACAATGCATACCTGCTATTGGCCAGCTGTTCAAACTAAAGACCACCAAATTCAAATTATTGTCCAAAGATGTTAGACTAGTGATTCTAAATTAGTGAGGTTCAAGCTGTAGTTAGTTGTCAATCTTTTCAGAAGTATAAAAATGATTAATTCCATATTAAATATTTTAGAAATCAAAATATAAAGTTCAATTTCAAAATGACAAAAACATAATTTCTAATTTTTTGAAATGAAATATAGTTGACTATAACATCTATTAAATACAGGTTACTATTAAATCAAGAACTTTTCAAATATAAATATATTTATTAATACAGATCATTTGAACATAATAGATATGTATTTTTACACAATTAAATCTTGTATTTGTTCTGATATAGCATTCACATCATTATAAACATAAATTAGCATTAAATACAACAACAACAACAACAATAATAATAATAATACCATTGTTAGCATCCATGGAACTTTTAATTACTTCTCTTCCTTTAACTGTTGTGTGATCGTTACAAACTTGTCTAAGAAAATTTATAGCTTTTCCAGTTGACATTATCTGAAATATTTTTTATTTAAAATAAAATTATAAAATAAATTTGAAAAATTACAATACGTGTATAAAAATTAATATTAAACACCTTTCTTGCTTGTTCCATAGTGAAAAATGCTGGAACCATTCCTTTGCGCAAGCTATACTTTTCTTGCCACAAAATGCTATCTGGAACTGAAGCATTTGCTGCTACAAAAAACTTTAAAAGATATTTCATAATTAGCAATATTAGTCTAAATTCAAATATAAACTTTGACAGATAAAATTAAATAAAATACTGGAATGTGTAAATGATGCATCCCAAAATTTCATAATTTTAAAATGAATTAGTAATATTTTTATTCAACTGACCTCGCCATAAGTATCTTCTAATTCACCACAAAAAATCCAACAACTAAGCATTCGATAAATAGGCTGAACAACCTAATATTTAAAATAATATTTTAAAATTTGAGTTAAAGCTAAACTAACAATTTTAAATATAAAATTTCTTGCCATTGTTAATATGTGCTTGATTAAATCCCTAATATCAGGATCTCCATGCTGTAAAAATGAATATACAGCAGATGCCAATGCACCACCCTTCTGACCTAATTACATTTAAACAAGAAATTATAACAAGTAAAATCTTAATTTTGGTCTAAATTTATTTTACCTTTGCAAGCATCAACTAATGAAGCCAGTATTTTCATGCGAACAAAAGGATCTAATAACCAAACTGAAAGTCTGTGTAATGTTAGATTACATTTTGGTATTCTTCCAGACACATTTCCATTTGTTTCTTGTTGTAACTAATAAATTATGTTTAAATTATCAATAAAAATCAGTTACAATTTGAAGTTTTTCGGTGTGGAATATTTCAATTTACCTGAGATTCTAAAACAGCAAGTAGTCGATAATATTCTGTTAATTCTTCTTGGAGAGCTGCAATAAAACTCTGACCGACAAGACCAAGTGTTCTATCATTGCTATGATCGTCACAGAATTTATGAATTTTAGTATAAAACCATCCTATTTCAGTCAGTCTTAGTACTAAATGTCTCTGCGGTTTAGGCATGGAAACCTAAACAAATATTTATAAATTTAACACTTATTCTTCACTTTCAAATTAGATTATCATACTTTATTAAATCTATTACTTATGAATCTCGATAAAACAATTCATTTATTGGTTTAGTCTCTATAAAAATATTAAATTTACCTTTAAATCAACATGGCAATTATTTTTGGCTCCTTCCCATTGTATGTAATTTCCTTTAATGCCTTGAAATGCATAAAGTACTTCACGTAGTAGTTCTTGTTCAGGTATCTCAAGACTTGCTTTTTATGTAAAAATTCAAATAAAATATTTTTTCTAAACAAAAGCAACTTTGTAATATCTAATCACAGAGCATTCAAATATCTAATATTTTAAGATTCAAATAATAACGACTCACTTTGATCAGATTCTCTTGATTTTTGTTTAGGACTAGATAAAGATTTTCTTCTTGCTGTTAAAACATTAGATGTATTAGAAGTAATCTGCTGGTCTTTGTTTGAAAACATAGCAGCAACTTTGGCAACTCTGCTTCCATAGATTTTTGTAGAATATGGAACTGGATCTTCTATACTGCCATTAGTTACTTTTCCTTCACCGTCCTTGCTGTATAAAGGAATGCTACTACTGACAGCATGAATAGTTGATACTGTGCCATTTGAGGAAACAGGTTTATTTGGAAAATCTCTATTATTAATTGATAATGGAGTAGATGTAATTAGTTTTGAAAAACTATTGAAGAGAGGAGCCTGTAAGAGAAATTTATACAAAATTTTCTCATTTTTTGTGATATTAGAAATAGTAACTTTTAAAAAATTTGTGTAAATAATGACTATCAGGATGTACTTTATATATTTGACAAAAAATTATAAATATTAATTTTTTTTTATTTATATGTCCTTGCTGTTTTACATTTCTGTGTATATACTGTCAACTTGGACCTTGTTTATTAATAGAACTTATTATACTGGTGGAGTTTCTGATTAGCAAAGAAAGGTGAAAATAAAGATATTTTTGTTTTGGCTTCTGACTAAGACCTCCTCTCTTTGCTAATCAGAAACTACATCAGTATAATAAGTCCTAGTAATAAACAAGATCCAACTAGACAGTATGTACACAGAAATATAAATATTCTTTGGATTTCCGTATTTCCACATGTATTTCCAAGAAATATTTTTAGGGAGAACAAAATATTAGAGTATTTTTTGTGTGAAAAATGCAAGACTTCTTACTTTCTCATACTGAACCATTTAGTGTAGGAGATAGAACATGAGTCAGTCAACAAGAATTTTTATGGTACATGTACTTTGTTTACCCTTATTCCCTTGTATAGGCTTAACAGTACACTTGCTGGAGACAATGAGGTTAGGGAATAAGGACAGTTGTTAATTGTGATGCTTTATAGCACTTTAGTAGGTTTCTTAGTGTCATACTGAGTAGAGTTAACTGCAACTTTGTGAGATGGCAAGAAAAAATAACAATGTTGCTGCACAGTAAAAATTAAAATAATCTGCTTTGCAGAAAAAACAATTTGGTGTCAGTGAGGCACTTGTTTGTGACTAGAGTAAACAAAAAGCTGCTCCAAGCAATGCAAAGTCCAATGTGAGAGCATTTTGTGATCTTATGACTGGAAAGTATCCCCAACTTGAGAAAGAACTGTTATAAAAGTATGTTGAAAAAATGCACAATAACAGTTGAGAAACACGTGATATGTTGCAATCATGGGCTCGCAATATTGCTCAGACAAATATTTCTTCCCTTGAGTTTAAGGCTAATCAAGGATGGGTCAGCAGATTTATGAAGAGGAAAAATCTTTAGACACATGTATCAATCACTTCAAACAGTATGCAGCTGCTTGAGTTAAAAATATTCAAAATATGTATGCAAAGTTTTTAAAATATTAAAACTACCTTATAAAATCACAACTCTTCTATTAATTAATCAAGATTTCTTCGAAGAATAAATACTAATATAGTCTACCTTCAAAAATCATTTGTGTATTTTTTGTGTAGTAAAAAATGGTAAAAAAGTGTGAAAAATATGTGCAGAAATATGGTAAATACTTAAATCATTTTACATTACATTATTAATACTGTATATACAATATTATATTATTTTGTTAATTACAAATATATATTTTGTTAATAATTATTTTTTAGAAAGAATTTAATTATTACATTTATTACATTTATAGGGCCACCCAGAAAGATCATATTGTTTTTTAAAATAAACTTTAACATGAAATATTTTTGACTAAGATTTACTTTAATCCATAACATAGTTTTCATTTTGTTGAATCATCATCTCACATCTCATAATAAATTTATAAATACAGTGGAACCTTGCTTAATGAGTACCTCGCATAACAAGCAAATCAAATTTTTAAAAAATGACTCACTTAAAGAGCGAAGTTTCGCATAACAAGTGACGAGGAGAGGGGAATTCTCGGATTGTGCGCATGCTCCATCATGCAATTATCTGTGATTTTTTTGTTCTCTGCAAATCCAATTCGCATTCCAGCTTGATTCATTTCATGCTAGATGATGATGATTCACGCTCCTTAACAACGTATATTGTATAATTTCCTTTGGATAAACGTTATACATTAAATACCCTATTTACTAGTGTATATGATGATCTCACATATAAGACGAGGTGTGACTTTAAAGATCAAAATAAAGAAAGTTCAATTTATTAATACAATTCTAATTTTATTTCGTTTAATCACAAATAAATTATCATCAAATGCATATATTAAGGCAAACAACCATGTTTTCTTGACACAATCACCTTTTGTCTACTTGGACTCGCCTTCCAAAGCTTCATTAACAATTCTTGTCTTTTTCACTCTTACTCCACAAAGCATCGTCCTCTGATCCATCATGTGAATTTAAAATGCAGTTTTCTAAATGAATGCTATCAGCTTTTGAAGAATACTTTTCCATGCACCTGATACCCACGTAGCAAAACCAAAAGATTATAATGCATGTGACAGGAAAAAGTTTATTTTTAATGATTCAGAATGTACAAATATTCATTAAAAATACCAATTTAACAAATATGATATAACTACATGATTTATAATCATTGCTAAATGACCAGCTATTTTTGGATCATCTCTTTAAAAGCGACTTTCACCTTGACCTCAATAGCACTCTGCTATAATGGCAGCATGAACTATACATGGTTCACAAAAATTATTGAAAAAATGGAAAGGATCCTTCGCTCGCGTGTATAGGACAACCTAGGTTTTTGAGGCAGTGAAAAATGAATAAAAACTTATCTTATATGCAAGTAAATATGGTATTTGAGCATATTTTTTCAGCATGGAATGCATTATTGTATTTTATATTAATTTCTATGGGAAAAATTGTTTTGCTTAACGAGTGTTTCACATTACAAGTAAGGTTCTGGAACGAATTATGCTCATTAAGCGAGGTTCCACTGTACCATTTTTATAAAAAGATTTACTATTTGAGTAAAAAAAATGACTCAATGACTCAGGTGTCATTCTACATCATCAAAAGTTCTCATAAATAAGCAAATTTTGCAGCAATCCAAAAAGGTAACAGTCTGATGAAGCCAAGTCTGCAGAATATAGTGAGTATGTTAGAATTTCCCAGTTAAACTCACATAACTTTTGCTGAGTGCAGTCTGGCATTATTGTGATGGAACATTGCATCTTCTTGCCAGTTCTAGTCACTTCTGTTCAATGGCAACTTTCAATTTATCCAATTATTGCAATATTTCTCTGCAGTAATGGTTTCATTAGGTTTCTGATCTCAGCATACACACAGAATTATCTTCTTTTGATTTAATGAAGACTTCATTTTTACACAGAATGCACTGCAAGAATCAAACCATCATCATCTTTTCATATTGCTGTGTAGTACTCATTTTCCATTGCCTGTTACTAACCTATCTAAAAATGAGCTATTCTTTTGCTTTCCACATAGAGAAACACATGTAGATACTCTAACAAATTTTTCTCTGTGTGGGGGGGACACTCATAAGTCATATTTGCTAAATATGTTGATTCTTCTTTTGTGGTCACAAAAGCTGCTGATTTTGGAAACCTAAGTTTTGCTGCAATCTCCTCCACAGTCTATCTCAGATTACTCCTCATTTCCACAAAAATGAGATTGTTGAATATAGTTGAAGTTATGCATTTGAACAGAGTTAATCTCTTTTAAGAGAAAAATTTCTCTGTTTAAATCTAGCAAACTACCGTATATCTTAGCAGATAAGACGAGGTATAAATTTTCATCGAAGTTTTATAGTTTTAGCATATATCTGTCTTATAAGACAACCCCCAAACTATCAACGGCCTATGAATTTAGTTTAGATCAGTGATCATCATCTGGATAATAACACTGTATAGCATATATGGAATTATGTCCTATTTGTAATTTTTCGAATGAACAAATTTTATTTTCTTGCATCTGGCAGCACTGCCTTGTGACTGTTGCAAACATTCTCACTGATTCTGCATTCGGGTAATGACCTTGACTATTCACAAAAACGTCATATGGGCTATTCTATTTTGTGGACATGCCCTACTCTCTACTAGTAAATAATCACAGTTTATCTGTTTTTTCACAATGGTTTTAATTTATATAAATTTCAATCTAATGTTTTTTTGTATCTGTCCTATAAGACAACCCTGGATTTTGCGGGCCTTTTTTTATGATTCAACTATCATCTTATCTGCCGAGATATATGGCATTTCCTATAAGCATTAAATAAAAAACATCTTATCTGTAGACACTACAAATACTCATTGCTTCTGCCACATTACTTCTCTTTTTAAAACTTAAATAACATAGCATGTCACAAATGCTCTTCAAAGTAATCCATTTTCCATTAATTTTTTAATTTTTGTATTTCTAATAGTTTAAAAGAAATTAGCATTGTTACCACATTCAACATTTATTTGAAATTACCGTATTTACTTGCGTATAAGACGATCTCTCATATGGGATAAGGTGTGACTTTAAAGATCAAAATAAAGAAAAAAATTAGAATTCTATTAATAAATCTAATTATTTCGTTTAATCACAAATTAAAAAATTAAATGCACGTAAATGCACATTGTCCCACAAAAATTACTGGCATTTTAAACTTTAAGGAAAACTCTTGTAAAATCCACAACATAATTTGTTAATGTAAAGCTGGATAAGAACCTTTTTGGCTAATTCTTAACAGTCGAATCTACTCTCTGTTAATTATGCTTATGAGTTTCTCCAAATTCTGATTTCCGAATAATTATCTGTTTTCACATGGGACTGGATTAAAACTTATATCAGGCCCCTGTGTGATTCTGGAATTTCAATTCAGAATTCAATTCAAAAGTTTTGCTTTTCCTATTGCTATTCATCTTTACTCCTGACAATACCCAAGAATGATTCAAACAACCTGATAAAATACTTTTGTTTTTAAACACAAGAGGGTGAGCATCCAGTAAAAAATGCAAATACACAGTTCACAAAAATTATTGCAAAAACACAGAAAGAATCCTTTGCTCGTGCATATAGGACAACTTAGTTTTTGAAGCAATGAAAAATGAATGAAAACCTTGTCTTATATGCAAGTAAATATGACACAAAAATTTTATTAATAAAACGATTGCGAGTAAAAAAAATACAGATTGTCAAACAGTATGCTGATTAGAATAATTTTTCATTTAATATTAAAAATACCTCTCTTATATTTATAATTTTATTATCAAAAATTTATAAATTTGACATTAAATTACTTATAACAACATAAACAACCCAATTCTACTAGATATATCAAACAAAAACCTGGATTATTTACTAAACTTTAACAAGGTTAATTTAACGATTAGAAATAAAAACAAACAGGAGCTGCAGATTTGAGTCCAACTCCAGGCCATTTCTTTTCTTTCAAACTATTCTAAAATTCAAATAAATTTAATTTTAATTATTAAACTTATCAAGAGGTAGGCAGTTAAGCCATCTATCTCTAGCCAAATTGATTTGTATCTAATTAGTTATTAGCCCGAAATATAGTCCAATAGATAATCCAACAGATAGATTGTTAAGTTTTTATTAATCAATATAAAGAACTTACTGAAAAATAATTTTACAAAATTACTTGTCAATAATTTTTTATTATTATTGTTTTATAATAAAAATTTTCAGAAATTTAAAGTATTTATAAAAGTTGAATGGTTAAAATTACTTTTTTTTTATTATGGGACAATAAATTATTATAATATAAAAAATTATCTTGTGATTACAGATTAATCAGGAATCAACTACTCAAACTGCTAATGCTAATTATGAACTTTTATACTGTTGAATATTTTTCTTGTTCATCAGAATGAATTTTTGTTGTCTGATATATAAGTATGAATTTTTTTCTAGTATTTTACCAATATCTAAATTATTATTGTTTTTTACTGCCCTCTGTATATGTTCTCAGACAGATCAATATCTTAGAAATATCAATTGTAAAGAAAACAGCTGAGCTGCAATTACTTTCTGATAAAAACTTTTTGACTTCAATATAGAATCTATTTATCAGGTATTTTTTATAATTAGTATAGTCTGAAAGCTTGTCTCTGTTAGAAATAATTACCTAACATTACTTTATGTTCTTTATTAATCAACATTAATTAAACTGATTTGTTATATAGCATAACACTGCAATATCTAATCTATTATACTAAATTGTCTTGTTTCAAGTTGCTGTTAAAAATCACTGTATGAATAAAATTTTACACTATAGCTGTATAGATCTATACAGCGATAGTGCTAACTTTTTAAGAATAATTTTCTTCGACTTTGTCACATTTGTTTTGTAATCTCTAAATGTAAAGTTTACGTAAGGAAAAAAAAATAAAAGATGTATACAAAAGTATACTAAAAAATGCATGCAAGAACATATAATAATTAAAAAAGTCTAAAATTCAATTATTAATAATCTTTAATTATATTAGTCAAGTCATCTTTAATTAATTATATTTGTCACAGATTGGACCAATGGTGAAATGGGTCGAGGAATGTTACATGAGCGAGAGTGCCAGTTCAGATGTGCCTATGTGTCTAAAGGGTCATAATGTCATATGCTTATATATACAGTAGAGCGCCGTTTATCCGATCAATTGAAATGTCGGTTAACCGAAAGCTTTCCAGTCGAACTGTATTGTGCTGAATCGAATGTTTTTGATACTAGATTAACTTCTAAAGTATAATTTTTTATATTTTTCAATATATTTATTTTGTTTGTACAAAATAAAGAAATAATTTTTAACAATACAATAGCCACGATTATTATTATAAAAATTTTTGTTAGGCTTAAAATCAACGAAAATTCAACGCGAAGCGACACACAACAGAGAAAAATTTCAACATGAGATAGGTTAATATATTTTTTCACACATAATCGGTTATCTGAACATCCCCAGTCTCCAATTGATTCAGATAAATGACGCTCTACTGTATATATTTAATTGTATGTGTGAGAGCCCAGACTTAATGAAATTTTTGAGGGAAAATGTTTCGTCTTTTGAAAGTTAAATTGGTTCAAGGCCCAGCGTAAAAAAATTTCAATTTAATTAATGGAGATGATTGCATCTTTCACCCTGGAGTTACAAATATTCACCATTGGCCGAAAATAATAACATGGCTTAAAGAGAGCATCAAAATCAAGGGGGAGGACCCCCGAAACAAAAGGGTAAAATTGAGAACGAGAGTGTCGTCAAGGTCCAAGAGTTCGCCAACCCACCTCCTTTTCACACGAGTGTAGTTTAACCATTGCCAATCCCTTCGACCACCATTCCTGTCCATCGCCTCCATTCTCCGAACATTCAAACTTCTCGATCCAAGAATCCTGATAAGCTGACCCAACAAACTCAAATTTTCTCAACGATCTGCAACCTCAAACCCATTAATCAAGTTATCAAGGTATTTAGCATTGCATGTAATACTGTAAGCTCTCTCTCTCGGCTAGGAACCTGTTAACCCAGTACCTACTAGTATAAAGCCTAATCAATTATGTTACACTATATCAGCCTTATCAGTATGTTTTGCTATATAAAAGCTATAATGGAACTCTGTTATCTTATATATATATATACATACACGTGTGTGTGTGTGTGTGTGTGTGTGTGTGTGTGTGTGTGTGTGTGTGTGTAAATAGTTTACATAAATAAACAGATATTATTTCTTTATAATTAAATTTTAGTATGCACTTCTTCCAGTCATCACTCAGGCCATCTCCACCCTGAGTCCAAGTGCCTACAAACATGACCACTTGTGCAAAAAACAAAATTAGCAGCCATCAAGGTTTCTGTGTCCACCCTAAAAGACACAGTGGTGTCAGTCCTGACACAGGCATTGCAGATTTGGTGCCAACCCTTTGGTCACATATGTAAATCACATCAATCACATTACTGATTTATATAAAACAAATGCATTTTCTTCTAAAAACATATATTTAATAAATCAAAAATTATGAATCAATGATAATAGTAAATTCATATTTCAATAATTTACTTTATAATATTTAATGTAATTAACAGAAAAACTAATAATAAATAAAAATGTTTGTATAAATATATTTATTGATTTTAACATTAAGTATTAAGTAATGAAATTTATACCTTTGCAGAGCCATCATTTTTTGTGTTACTAAGATTCAAAAGGAGAGATAAAACAGCACAACGATTCTTCAGTACAGCCTATAAATTATAATATACTGTAAATAAATATCTAACAATTTATATTATAACTTTCACTTGCATTTTAAACCATATATCATGTAATTCAAAGTTAAAATAATATTTATTATACTATGATAAAGTATTAACATATTTTAAATATCTTGGTCCAACCTATAAAATCTAGACTTGATAAAACTGTCCCACAACTAGAAATAATAATTTTTAAGATGTTTTATTCATTTTTTCATATTAAGTTGAAAGCATTATCTAGTTTTTGAGAGAATTTATAAGAATTCTTAAACTTTACACAGTTTTAAATTACAAAAGGAAAAAAATTACCATCTGTCTCAACTTTCATATAAAAATTAGAGCAGAACATAATAGTACTAGTATAATTGTTCTACTTGAAATTTGGCATTTCTAGATCAGCTATATTTAGTTCTTATGAAATAAATAAGTATAAAAATTGACACTATAGCACACTACTTGTCTATATTAAACTACAAATATACAAGCTTTCTATTGCTCATCTGTATTCTTAATAGTATAATAAATCTGGCTGTAGAAAGCTAACATTAAGCTTATATTTGTAGTACAAAAACTGACTTTTTGTAGACCAGATAAGTTCCAATAAATGATTAAATCAAAAATATAGGATTTGGAAATTTTTGTAAATCTATTTTCACACTTCTATCGATGACTACAAAGTAAAAATCAATCTTATCAAAATGTGAGGATTCTTTTTCACTGTTTTTTACCAATTAAAGCTATATATTTTAAAATGCAAATTATAACTAACTAAAAAAACATATATTAACCTAATTATTTGAAATACCAGGCAAACCCACTTTATTGAAAATCTTTCAACTTGTTATGTTTTTAAAAATAAAATTCTGCTATCATATAAATCAAATAATTTGAGCAAAAACAAACATAATAATTGCTACCTATTTATTAATATAATACTAATTTATAATCCACATGAGCTTTTGCATAAAAGAAATTCATGCTTGTTTTAAAATAAATCAAAACATTACAAATTTTATTATTACTTTATTATTATACAGGTAACCCCTGTACAACACGGTACTTTTATAGCACGAATTCACTCTGACACGATTCAAGAATTGGGTAAAACCCTCGTACAACATGAAATGTAATAAATTTTTACATACTTAAGTACTAATAGTTCATGAAAATAATAATTTTTGTGAACTATTAGTACTTAAGTATGTAAATTTTCTTTTCCTGCCTTCTGTCGATACACACAGTTCTTCTCAAAACTTGTTTCAATGTTGCCAGATCTCAACGCTTCTGCTTTTGAGGTTGCCAGATGTTTTCCCCTTATTCCATACTTGCTTTATTCTTCGTAAGTGCTTAGCATCATATAAGGAAATTTATAAAGATCTTTTAACTAAAAGCAATCAATCTAAAATTACATACTTTTTGCAAAAGGTAAAGCATGGATCTGAAGATAATGCAGAAAAATGCTCAGAGGATAAGGATAACTTGCCAAAAAGAAAATGCCCTCAGTTAATAGTGCTTAGTGATGACAAAGGAAACATTGTTTAATTTATATTAATATGTATCACTTAAGAAAATTTTAATAAAGATATTTATCTTAATTATAAAAATATAATAGCATGTTTTTTAATTTTTGGAACCTAACCCCCCCTTTTCGTACTAGTTCTTTGTTTCGTATAACACGTCAATATTTTGGAACGTAACTCCCGTGTTATACGGGGGTTACCTGTATATTTAATAAATATATCTAAATATCTTCTATTTTTTTACTAAAATTTGTTTAATTTTTTATTTTCATTAAAAACCTTTTAAGAAAACTAAGTTAAAGAAAAAATAATTAATTCTTACACTTGTTTGAAGTTTTTTGTGCAATTCTCCAAACAAAACTGAATCTTTCTCTCTCCTTTCTTTAGCCACTAGAATAAAAAAGGTATATAAATTATACTTTAATTCTAATATGCACTTATTATCTATAAATTCATAATATTTGAGTAATTTAATTATTACATAAATAATAATTATTAAATAGATACACATACCACTAAATTCTTACTTAACTGAATAAAAATTTTGCAAAAAAAAATTACTAATAATAAATTATTATTTGCATCTGCTAAATAATAATCACTTTATCAAATGTTTACATGAAATTTTAAGATGCAAAAATATTTTGCATCTTTAAATTTCTAATATATCCTGCAAAACATTTTACATAGCAGAAAATATAAATTTAATCATTCACAACCATATACCTAAAAAGTAACTGAAAGAACTTGATTTATGTAGGTACATTATCTCATAACATAAGACTAATTCTTATTTTTAAATAATGATACAGTAGGATTAATACTAAAACAATGAACACACAAAAATACTATAGACCTATGTACAAAAAGTTTAGCTTCATCTAAGAGAAGTAAATTCACTCCTTACAGTTGTAGGTATCTGATAACATAAGATTATTATTATAAGAAACAAACAACTAAGACAATATAAACAAAGTATATACACAATTACCCAAACTGCACAAATCAAAACTGAAACCAAATAGATAAGATAATAAGTTTAAAAAAGACTATCAGGTGGTGAAGGGGACTAACTTCAAATGGAGCATACAAACAGTGATGTGAGACAAATGCCACAGTAAAAACATCATTCTCATGTCTTTTCTTTTTTTAATATGAAAATAGTATATAGCCTATTTTCATCTGAAAGGAATAAACTTTCCAATAGTGAAAGCATTTTAAAAATTGGTTCAGTAAATTCTGGGATTACCTCCAGCAAACAAACATTTTTGCTTTATACATTAATATAGATATAAAAATAATTTTATGAACATATTTTATAATACATTTAATAGCAAAAAATGTAAATTCAATCACACTATTCACTAAATTTTTGTGAAGCAATATCAGATTTTTCTATCAATATATAATATTTTTAGAAGGAAGACTTACATTTCTTTTTAATTTTTTCTGCAATTTGAAATTCATCATTTTCATTTAAAGACGAAGAACTGAAAAAGTAATTTTTAAATGAAATAAACATCATTTTAATACCTACCAAAATAAATATAGCATAACTGTAACATTTGACAATAAATTTAAAATATTTATACAATAAAACTAGTCAATCTTTCTAAATTTTTGTAAAATTAATAATTTTAAATATGAAATATTTCATGAGTTATACAATTACTTAGATGAAAAAGTAAGGACTGTAATAGGAATCTGTAAAATTCAAGAGACATTAACTCTTTTGTGTATTATTTATAATTCTGTTTGTTGCCATAGCAATAATTTCAAATTATTAGAATAAGAATTCTGTTATCAGTTTTATTAAAGTAACTGTGCTATCGCTGTAAACAATGAATGAAATAGACTGTCAAAATGCAATTGTTGACAAATAGCTGAAATATCAAGACATTTCGTAACAAAAGAGCTGAAGTAAAGTGGATGGAGTGTTAAATTGGTATCATAAGACAATGTCATTTCTCGAAAGCAAGGTTCCAGTGGAAAATATCATGCTCTTGGTTCACAATTCAACTAGAAGATAATCAGTCATTTTCAAAAATCACAGTATATCAGTGAGAGATGTTGCAAAGAAAATGTGAAACTAATCAAACTATGGTTCAAAGGGTTAAGCAGCATGCAAGTATAAGATCATATAAAAACAAAAAATACCTAAAGTTACTGAAAAACAAAAGAAGGTAATTAAAACTAGAACTTGAAAATTGTATTCTTTAACTGGCAAGAAGAATACTTGTTTGGTTTTAAATGACAAAACATGCAAAGGCTGACTTATCAACACTTTCAGACTCAAGCTATTATAGAGCATTTGAAGGAAAAGTTCTTCCAGAATCTCAAACATCAATCAGTGTCAAAAAGATCCCTTCTAAAACACTAAAAATATGAAACTTTTATCATACAAAAGAAATTAGAACAAACTAAAATGGTTAACTTCTGGTAAAGAAAATTTCTTATTTCTACACATAATTTTAAATTTTGTCATCAATAAATAATAATAGATTGTTTCCTCTCAAACCTATAAAATTTCTATTTTCTAGATTTGCAAAATTTTACAGAATAAAAACTCATATAAATATTGATACAGTGATCTTTAAGTTCACAATTGCCATTGAACACTTTCCACATTTCTGAGTTGTAAACTAAAATTATTGTTAACAATAAAATATCACAAATATGCAGAATTTCATTTTTTTTCTTATTGATGTATCAGTAATAATATTTTCACAGATAATTTACTATTAAAACTTTAAATTTTATTAAGAATACTTCTATAATTTTAAAAATTTATTAATCTTACTTACCTGCCTAATACTCGCAATGCATATTGATACCATAATGTTACTGCATCTGAAAACAAAATTTTAATTAAACAAATCATATTCTTATTTAATGCAATTTAAATACATAAATTGGGAATTAAGTTTTGGGAACAAATTCATTAGAAGTGAATAAAAATACTTATAAAAAGAGATTCAGCATCAGAGGCTTTTATTATTATGCAAACTATTCCCTAGAACATCTTTAAAATACATTGTCGTCAGACTTAGGTATGTTCTCAAACTTTCAGCCATCTATGTTAATTAGAAGTGAATAAAATTTGAACTGAAAGAATTGAGGACATGACACAAAGAAAGTTAAATAAAAGCTCATTAAAAAATATGGTAATTTACAAAGTAAAAATACATTGAATACAAATAAAATTTTTTGTCTTCACCATCCATCGTTTTATAGTCACCAATGACAATCCAAAAGACAGGTTAGGTATACCTGAGGTTTTGTCATAAGTCAAAAACCAATCTAGAAAGTACATTTATATAGAATAACCAATAACCACATATTGTTAGTGTTTGATCCTTCGATGTATTATGTTTCTGATTATGTTTGTTATGATTATGATTATGTTTATTATGATTATGTTTGTTATGATTATGATTATGTTTGTTATGGTTATGATTATGTTTGTTAACCAATCGCCCACGGTGGGCGATTGGTTAACAAACATTAATCTGTTCCAAGACTTTGTTCGCTATCCAAACTGTTTGTTAACCGATTATCGATTTACCATAGGTTTTTATGGGAATTTGATTCATTCATTCTGGAGACCCCAAAAAAATAAAAAAAATATACTTTCTTACTACATTTATTTGTATGAAATAATAAAAACACATATATACACAGTCTTGCATTTTTATTAGTCATGTTTTTTCCGTCTGTGGGAGTTAAATAATATGTCTAATGTTGATTGCTTTTCTCTCTTCAGGACTTTTCAGAAGTAATTAATAGCATTGTAATCGTAGAGATCCCTAAGCCTATTAACCTCAACCTGGTTTGGATGCCATTCTAAGCCCGTTGTGTTCTGACATCCTCCCACTTCTTCAAAAAAATGTTTAATAGCAGATAATGACATTAATTCTCTTTTTCAGAAGAAAACATAGCTCGCCAAGTTTCTTGGTGTCCTTCATTCAAGAATTCTTGGCGTTTGTCTGTCGTCAAATCAGTTTCCATTACGAGTTCTTCAATGTTCATTTCTCAGATGTGATTTTTGTTACTCCTTAAAAGCTGCTTGAGTTTTCTTCATTATACTGTATCTTTCCTAGATAAGATTGAACTGCAGCCTACTGTAGACCTGTTTGAGCCATACTGCCCAGCAACATCAGACATCTGCCCACACTCTACCTATGTTATTATACTCACCTTTTGAAAATAAAAACTGATGCAAAACTTAAACTAGTGCCCGCCTGACAGTCTTGCAAATACTATAAAAAAAATTGTTTCTGTCAGAAAAATAAAAGGCTGGAATTACAAGGGAGAGTTTCAAAGTTTGGAGGAATACTATCTGACTGGGTTGAGCGTCAATGTCGACATCTCCTGTGCTCTAAAGTTTTGAATTGTTGCCTGAAGACAAGGGAAGATCGATCGGTATTCATTATTTTACGTCACTTCTTCTTGTGTTTGTTCTGTGAGGTGTTCGTTGTCCGAACATAAAAATCTTTCATGAAAGTGTTCGTTATCCAATCACCCACTGTACATTATGCTCATTTATCTGCTTGCTCCTACTTAGCTATGAGTAGGATTTTTTCCACCACCTAATGCACTTAGTTTTATAATATCAAGTTTAGTTTCCATGGTAATAGAACAACACTTTTTGCATTTATCTCCACTGTTAGATTTACAATTACATTTTGTATGAATTTTTGAAGGACTAATCATAAAAGTTTATAAAAATTGAAAACAATGGTAAAAAATGCTGTTATTCCAACATTTTGTTGTTTCTTTATGTTATAAATTTCATTATAACAGGCAAGTGCTTGGTGAATGTTGCATTGTACCTTTGAAAATCTATTGTTGTCTGAGTCCATATTTTCAAATTTTTTAATTGCCTCATTGATTTTGCTAAAAGCTGATGCCATTTCTTTCAGCACCAATTTTTTGGTCTTTCATTGGTCTTACCAGCCATTTTGGGACTAAAATATCACAAATCAATGTAAAATAAAGTAGAATTTCCAATTTACACTGCGAGTAAACTACTTATAACAAAACAATTAGCCACCTTACACAAGCATATGTGAAGGTAACTGCACAACAAAACTAAATATGATGAAATTGATTACAGAAGCACACAATCAATTGCCAGAAGCGTGCAAGATATACATGTATATGATATATATTTGATGAAAACTATAAAAAATTGATACATTTTAAAAATTTTTTCATCATAAGTCAAGGTAGTCGTAACTCAAGAAGTTACTGTAATTCATTACTGAGATATCATCAACCACACCAACTGCGACTAAATATATATAATTATTTACAGAAGAATTTTTTATATTTAAATTATCATTTAAATTCAAACATTTTAATTTATCTTTGAGAAGTGAAATCTGGATTAATCTTTTCTTCCAATATTTCTAAATTAATTAAATAAAAATTAATTTCCAATTATAACAAATAAAAAATTATTGAAGCTCACTTGTATACAGTTCATCTGTACTTTTCTTAGCACAGAGATAGGAATAATTAGATATAGGTGTCAATAGTCTTAGATTGTATAGCATCCAGATGTTATACAAACAAATTTAGGTGACAGCTACTGAGATGATTCACTTGTGTATCTCCTGTGATGGGCTTGGTTGCCCAAAAATACTAGTATTTAAGAGAGAAGCTGTTATATAAATGAGCTCCAATAAAGCAGCTTTCTATTATATTTGTTACACAGTAAAACTTCGTTAAGTCAAAGTTTAAGGGTAAAAGCATTCAAACTTTGAATTAGGAGTTTCAAGTTAAAGAGTTTAAATTTTTCTGTGGCTGTAAATTTCTCATTATCAAGCTGTTCTCAAGAATCTGTTCAAAAAATAATTACAAAATTGTATATAGTTTATGATGTTTTTGAGTGCATTGTTAAGGTATCCCTTTGTGTCCCAATCAGAATACTGGTAACATATAGTATCAGTAAAAGGATGCCAACACAAGGTTGTAATGGCATAGTGTTATGTTAACTCACTATGTTTTATATTCCATTGTATTCACATGGAATATAAAAGAAAATGAAGATCATGGACCTATCAAAAGGTGGAGGGTACACAGAAAAATAAGTTTGAATTAAAAGTATTGACAATTTTGACTTTAGACCATATTATATGGAAAATCCTACATACTGTGTCCAGGTCCTGTAGACAGATTTGAGTTAATGTTGTTCAACGTAACAAGATTTTACTGTATATAGTTTAAATAATTTGGAGTTATCTTCATTAAATTCCAATTCTTTCTAAAAGTCTAAAACAGTATTTTTAAAACCTTCTGTAGGTAGCAACCCTCTTTTAACATTCTATAATGTAACAATTAAGAAAATTATTGTCCATCTGTTAAAAATATTTCAGAAACTAAATTATTTGCTTATTGATAATACTAATGTCTAAAATTGTTTGTTTGTTGAGATGTATAACTTATTTTAATATAGTATTTATACTATAATCACTTTAGAAAGTTTAAGTATGAATACAAAATAGCTAAATTTTCTTTAAATCTAAAATAAATCTGAAAAATTTCCAATAGATAGTTCTCAATATAAAACTTCAAAATGCAGTGAAATCTATTAAACTGAGAATTCAAATACTGATGATAAGAACTGACAGATAACAAACTGACCAGAAACTCTGGTTTTATTGAATATAGCATTAAAAGAATATGTAAAAACAAAAGATGCACAACTTTGTTAATTATTATTAATGTAAACTCATTCACTGTGTTGCCTGCTGTTTTGACATAGAACTATGTCTTTTACCTCACTGGGTAGTAGGTAACCTTGCAACCGATGCAATAGAAACATGTCACACTTTGCTTATATCTTCAAAACTATTAACCTTAGAGTAATAAATAACACATCATTACATAGCTTATAAAGTCCTTTTATAACAAAACAAGTTTTAATTTTCCACCCTTTACCTTCAATATAGTTGTCTTAGAAAGTTAAATTTTGCATAATCTTGTTTCATTGCACACTGTTTTTGGGATTATATCTAGTGAATAAATAATGATAGGGATGACATCAGCACCACATTCCATAGCAGATAGTCAGAGATTTATGTAATAAATAAAAATAATGTGAATTTGGTGATAGTGGTAATTGAATCCAAAAATACTTGTAAATGAAAATTTAGAAATGCTGCAAAAATTTTTAAAAAATTACTACAAAAACCAATAAAAATTGAACAGCTAGAGGAGAATGAGAAGAATACAAAAAAGCCCACTAAGTCATCATCCAAAAGATTACAGCAGTGTAGGAAGCATCAAAAAGTCTGTGCACCAGGAGGCTTTTCACTCTTGAGCCACAACATTTCACTTCAACTGTGCAAATTGAGCCTGAACAGCAAAAACAGATGATGATTGTTCCTTAAAAAAAATCAAAAGGGGCAAAGTAACAACAATGTCAAAACAAATTTCAACCATCTATATTTAGTAATACAGTAAAACCTTGATTTAAGGGACTTTGGATTTAATAACACATATAGAAAAACTGTATTCTGTGAAATTAAACTTCTCATACATACTTAATTTTATTTATTTATTTATTTTACAAATGCAATAGGAAGTGTCACTTAACAATTGATTTCCTCCTCCAATTTAACAATAATAAAAAACCCCTTAAAAAACAATAATAAAACAAAAATATGAATGTAACAAACAAATACATGGAAAATACAATATGATTTAAAAAAATTACATATAAAGTAAACAAATAGATTATAAATAAAGAGAAAATTGCATGTTAAAGAGTAGGCATTTACATATGTATTTAAAATGTAAAAATCATTCAACATTACTAATGCTTTGAGAAAAATGATAAAAATAAGACCTAACAGAAAGAGCTAACCTAAAAGAAGGAATAAAAATGCAGAACATTGGAGAATCCATAGGGAAAGTCAATCAGAGTGAATAAAACCATTAAAATATTTGTAAAAAAGAGATCAGAATATTTAATGAGATCAGTAAGAGAGGGAAATCCCAATCTAGACTTAGCAACATTAGGATTAGGTGTAAACAGGAAGTTAGCAAGTTTGTTTAAAATAAGATGTATTTTTTTGATAATCTGAAACTGTGTTGTGACTTCTTTGTTTCTTAAACACTATGAAGTGTAATAAATTCAAACACTTGGCATTCTATCAACTGAACTAAATAAAGATGATAGAATGTCAAGTGTTTGAATTTATTATAAGAAACAAAGACGTATTTTATCAAAATGACATGAGGCAACCATTGCCAAATTGAAAGGCAATAATCAAATAACAATTGGAAGTTAACAATTAAGTTAACAAAAGTTAAGAAGAGGGAGCATACTACTGTTTTAGATGAAATGGATTTACAAAAGCACCATAATATGCCTCGACAAATAACTAAAGATTTTATAATTTTATAAGAGTGCCCTTTTAAAAGCAAGTCCATTATCAACGATGATTCCAAGGTCATTAAAGGAGTTAATATATTGAATACATTTGTTGTTTATGTAAACAGGGAGTAAATGGATATTGTAGTTTAAGGAAAAGCACATTGTAACAATTTTATCTACATTAATTTTAAGAAGGGAAGACATGAGGTTAAGGTCTGATTAAAGTGCATAAGGATTGGGGTTTACCAATTTAATGTTGTCAGCATAAGCAACAGTAGTAGAATTAAGTTGACCTAGAATATTGTTAAAATTGGCTGAGAAAAAAAAAGACTGCTTAATGCAGAACTTTGTTGAATGCCACAGACTAGGGAAAAATCTAGGAATTCAAAATCAACAAGCTTAATTTTATAGGCATGCAAAAGAAAATAATTGTTAAGCCAGGAATGAAATGAAGGGTCAATATCAAAGTGTTCTCTGAGGGTTGATAGAAGAATGTTCTGAAGTACTGAATCAAAAGCTTGACTGATATCAATATAAATAAACGCTTTCTAAATTTTAGAGAATTACAAATAGTGTATCTAGGAGATTAGTAGTGGTGGAATAGCTTTGAAGGCCACAATCTCGAACTGGAAATGATTTAGATGAAATTGAATAATATAATCTATGTTATAAGCATAACTCAAAATTTTTTAACATTGCAGTGGAAATGGTAATGGGGCAAAACAAGTGTCTTTTTAGGGACAATCTGTCTGCAATTATGATAGATGCAAGCAACTGCTTGGGAACAAAACTAGCACATTAGTTACACAAATGTATCTATTTAAGTAAAAACAAATAAACTAACTAAATTCATCAACTTTTTAACACATTTCAGAAAACCTACTGTATTATATAATGGACTTTCAGCTTTAACAGACAACCCCTTGCTTGAATTAGCCCATTAAATCAAGGTTTTACTGTAATAGTATCTATAATAGTAGCAACTGTGCCAAACCTACAACATAGGGCTAACTCAACTGTCCTTTGCCAAATACTTCAATGATACAGAACTAGTGGGATAGTGCCATAAAATAGTGACAGTTGGCATAGTTCTATGTTGTAGTTTGTAGCACAGTTGCTACTTTGTCCCTTTTATTTTTTCCCCTTGCAGTACATCTAGGAAGCATATAATTGAAGTAAGAAATGCCAACAGTTGAAGTTATTGTACTGCAAACAAATAATGACTAAAATTATTTAAATTTGATGTTTAAAGCACCGATTAAGATTAATTAATGACAAAAAATAACTGTGCCCTATCAGCGACATGAAGAGGCTAACAGTTTGAACAGATACGTGAAAATGCCTATTTACATGAAGATAATGCTAACTATAACAAACTCTGATTATGATAAGCAAATTTTTATAAGTATATTTTAATTTGTGTTTTGGAAAGTGCTAATTTTGATAACATTTAATGGTAGTAATATTTGTGATTATGATGGATTCTACTATGGTTGAACTTTAATTATTTACAATTCCCTGTAGAATAAAATATGATTTATACCTAAATATAAATTGAAAATTTTAATGGAATATCATTACTTTGTCATAAAATTATTTTATTATATTCTACAGTAAATAGATAACATTTCTTATAAATGCAAGTATATTGCCAATAAATTGATAATTTGATCATTAAACCTTAACTGATATCAATTCAACAGATTTCTAAGTTATCCTAATATCCTATTTATCTCAAATTCTGATAAACAATCTGATAAGTCTATTTTTACACATTGAAAATATTTTATTTATGCTTTTCTACATAACCATTATTTTTTGCCTAACATTTTCTGAAATATTGTTGAGACTATTAAGCGAGATTCTCTTGCTAATTTTCACCCAAATCACTAAGAATAACAGAAAAAGTCTTACTTTTGTTCTCTCACTATTGATAATCCTTAATTATCCAATAATTTAATAATGACTGAACTATAAAATGTAACAATTGATCAACACTTAGATAACATGCTTTATGTTTTAAGTATGTTGAAATAATTTTATTTCAGAGTAATTTTACAAATATATTAAAACATTCAATCTACAAAATGTATTCAAAATTATTTTGAAATATATTCTTTAAGACTGAAGTTTCTTTTCAATACTTAGTTTAATCTTACATATTTTAGATTTGGTTTGAAACATTAACCAAAAGGTTTCATAACAGTTAGAGTACAAAAATCATTTTATTATTAAAGAAATTTTTAAATAATGATTATTCCTCATTCTATTTTGTTTTAATTTTTAATTTTCATTATATTATCCACAATAAACAATCAAAAAATAAATATCTATTTCACCATTATTTATTAATTTGAAAACAATCCAAGCTTAAATATACCTCATTTCAATTAAAGCCAACTTACAGAACATTTTTCATTAAAATATGAAAAATAATCAATGAATGTTATCTTTCATTCAATTCAGAAAATTACAATTCTGATGAAAATAATGAAAAAAATATTTAAAAATTGAATGATTTTACAATATATAAACAACTCCACAAACCTAATTTTTGATTAAGTCCAATAATTTGGCAGATCATCTTATTTTCCAATGTTTTATCATTTCTTTTGCTTCACTTCACTTGATTATATCCCTATTGACATTAACTAGGTATATTAAGTTATTATTCACTTAATCCTATAGAATGACAACACAATTGTCATTCATAAAATTGTATCCAGGGCTCCCAACAGAATATTTCAATTACAAATTCAGAAAATACTGGTTTGGATGTAGATATGTTATGATACGACTTCTTCAAAATAGTCTAAATTTAACATGTAATAGTTTGCTTTGAAGCATTACAAAAAAAATTTCTCAACTCTACTATAATAGTTGAAGGTAGAATTGAAACTGGGACAGCTATTAAGAACTGTTTTAACTCCACCTTCAACTATTATAACAGAGTGAAGAAATATATGTAGAAAAAAATCTAGATAAAACTAAAGTATAAAACACAAGAAAAAAACAAAAATTCAGCAAAAGAAATGTAAAATTTAATGAGAAACTAATGCTTTCAATGGTTTTAGCATTCATTGTCAGATTACAACCATTCTAAAAATAAACATAACAACTGAACCAAATTTTTAAAAACAAGGCGCCATTCAATTGGTTATCAAAGCAAGCATTAATATTGATATTAATCAATTAGAAAAATTTATTTACTGGATTTCAAGAGAGGTTCTCCACACTTGCGAAAGTGTTATTGTCCACATAATGAATTGCTGCATCTTTCCTGCATGCCTTTTACATCTCCAGTTTTCCCAAATATTTGAGATGGTCAACATCTCCAAAGTAACATACAAGATGTGCTTTTCCACGAGATGAGTCGAGAAATTCCAACAATCAACAAGAAGTCGATTGCTGGAATAGAAAAGAACAATAAATAATTATTCTCTGTGCAAATAAAATTTGCACAGAGAACATAAACAAGTATATAGATAAGGTCTGACGCATAAAAATAAGAATTCCATGATCACTCAAAATGTTATTAAATGCACAAGTAAAATGTTATCAATATGCAAAATATTCATACTATAAACATATAAATGCAACCACTCAGGGCTGCAAGGGGTGCCATTTCCCATACTAACATTCTTCTGTTTCTCACCCTCTGCCAGCCCCTACTGTCACTCAATACAAGTTTAAAAGCAAACAGCAGAAAAAAGTCACTTGATGAAACAGAAAACAGGCACATCAGACTCAAATACTAGGCTACACGAACGACCACAGGGTAAAGAATAAAGTTTAATACACATTTTCATTTGGCCTTTTCTTTTTTCTATTGAACATTGTCACAAGCACATACGACACGCAAGGAGTTGCCATACCGATACGGCTGCTCCCTGCACAATAATGAGTCGCTAGTGATTTTATTCTATTATGTTTTTACAGTAACCCATGCTAAATCTATACAAGCTGTCAGTGATGCAGATAACCCTCATTCAGAAATTTCTGGTTACATCCCTGGGTTGAAGTTTACCTTGGTAGTCCCATTGGCCGTGCTTCGATTAGCTTAGGTTGGTTTGGTTAAGTTAACGGCACAATTCTAGTAGGCGTTTCCTTTTTTTCTTTTTAGGTATTCCTTTCTTCTGTTTACTAAAAATATAGTTAACCTAACCGAAGCACGGCCATTGTGACTACGGGACTACCACGGTAAACTTCAACCCATCCCTGTACACTATTTATATGAAATTTCTAAAATATTAAAAATATTTTAAGAATAATTTCATAATACATAAGCATCTGCCTTCACGCAATAAACATTTTTGCTCTAAAAATATTGATTCCAATTAAATCAATTTAATTTGGTTTAATTAAAACCATTGTTTTGTGATTAAGTGTAAGAGCACGCGCTTAATTTATTTTGAACTGTTGCAATACACAACAATAAAATGTGATTTATTTTCAAATTTATTTAACAGATCAATTTCAATAAAAATTTAATTAAATGCACGTGAACTCTCACCTGAAGAAAGATTTGTTAAGTGACAACAAAGTTTATAAACTAAAGCCGAAGACGTATATTTGTCGGGGGAATTATTATGAGCCATTTATAATCAAATAATTCTTGTTATTTTTCTCTACGGTTTCTGAAACCCGCCATCGAAATAATCTCGATATCAATCCTCTTTCGCAGACGTAAGTAAATACGGTTTAAAATATTTTACAGATTTTTGTTTTTTTCGTAATTTGAAAAATATAAATTATTATATATTACGGTATTTTTTACTGATATTTATTTAATACTCGATAGAAATAAATTACGATTTAAAATTAAAAATAATTTCGAGACAAGTGGTCCACCAGATGGCAGACTGGTTGTGCGAAAATTTTCAATAGTAATAAAATATTATATATAAGAATAGAAAAAAATGAACCAATCAAATCTTACGTTTGGATTATTGGAAAAAATATTTGAAATCTTACTAAATTTCTATCTAATAAGGAATTATTCATAAATTACATAGCGCTGTACTTTCAATACCATTCCACCCCTGTAGCGCTTCGCAACACTGTCGCATATACCCACCCGCAAAATTATATAGCGCATATCTTCGATCAATCTTCTTAATTGTACTAAGGAATAATACACAGCACGTGGTACTGAAAGTTACATTATCTTATTAATCACATGTATAATGTATAAAGCAGTGACGTGCTGTTAAGCTGCACGGTTCGCTATGCGACACTTCAGCGACAAACGAATCATTCTGTTACCCAAAGGACGATACCCTCGCATTACATAACGTTTTGGTAAATCCAGGTAAATCCACGTAAATTACCTGCATACCTACCTATCCATATCTGGGTTAGGTAATTTATGGACAGCTCAAAAAGAGCCACCAGTAGTGTTGCCACCTTTACAAAATCGCTGACCCGGACGCCAGGTCAGGTTTGTTCGAACAGAAGTTCCTGACGCATGCGCAATGTTATTTTACAATGCGAAGAATAACGTGCATGTTGGTTCTAAATCAGTTACAGTTAGGGACTAGGGACTTGCGTAGGAGTAACAAACAAGCAGAAAAAAAAAGTCGAGAGGCAGGTTGCGCGTCACACGTCAGCGTAAACAGAGTAACATGGCGGAATGGCAGATGAGTTTCAGTGAGTGTGAGGTCTTTCGTTGTTCAAATGGTGTAAATTTATAACAATGTTTGCAAGAACTTTGCTTCATCGTAATTTCAAAATTTCTACGAAATTCCCGGACAAAATTAATACTTCACCCGGACAGTGAGTCAATTCCCGGACTGTCCGGGTGAAAATCGGACGGGTGGTAACACTATCTTCGATACAGCGCTCTTGGTGGCAACGACGGGTACTATCGACCGACATTTTACTTTAAGTCAAAACATCGAAGTCTATATCACATGTTAGGCAGGATTGTCACTTTAGAATACATTTTTTCTCATCTAAATCTAGATTATTTGTTTGCCCTTAGATTTGAGATTTAAGCAATTAGATAAGTGATATAAATTTAGATTGTTTCATTTCGAATTTAGCTTTTCTAGATTTTCTAGATTTTATTTAATTATTATAAATAGTGTTGCCACCAGGCCGGTTTTCACCCGGACAAGCCGGTTTTTAAATTTATGATCCGGATTAATTATTAATTGGTCCGGTTTTCATAAAAATTCTGAAATTATGATCAATAGTCCCTCTAATTTTTTTTCTTCTGTAGATGAGCGGAACATATACTTCTCTGAGCAAAAAATTTTTCTGAGCATATATATATATATATATAAAATCTTATTTTTTCCTATAAAAATGAAAATAATTAATTATAAAGTAGAGATTAAAATTCATTTTAAAACATACTTCCATACAAAATATTATCTTTTGTCAATGATTTAATGTATTTAATTAATCGAAATATACGTAGCAATAATCATGTTGCAGACAGAGTGAGAAATAAGTAAACAACATTTCAAATCAGTGTGCATGCTCGCCTGCACGGCACATAAATTCTCGTGCGCAGCAACAATTTGAGCAGTGCGCGGCCGCGCAGCTTAGAGGGAACATTGATTATGATGAAACAAAATAAATTTATAAAAATATTTGCGAGTATTTTCTTTTTAACGGTTAAAGACTTTAACTTCACACTCCCACCCAAACTTATCTTATCCCTAGGTTAATTAAGAGTGACAGAAAATGTACTTTTAAAATTCTAACTTGCAAATATCTCTGGCAAATATTACGTTTGTTCCAACAAAAGTCCTTGGTTTAAAACTGACATGCACATTCTTCAGTTCTTGGCTGTAAAATGACATTGTGCATGCCTCGTACGGTTTCAAATTCGAACCAGTCAGGGACTTGTGTGAAACAAACCTATTGTCCGGGTAAGCAGTTTTGAAAAGGTGGCAACACTAATTATGAAGAAGTTAAGATCACAGTTTAAAGTACAAACAAGTAAGTATAGTACTTAACCCTCAATATAACGATATTTTTATAATATAAGCCAGACCTTGAAGGGCTTTACTCTCAGCCATATGATTGTTTATTTATAGTGTACTCAGGTCAGTCTGATCCGTACCATACTCAGTACGTTGTTGATTTTTTTCGGACAGTGTTTTTTTTTCTTTTGCAGGATGCAGTGTTCTTGTGTTTTTATTAAGTTATAGTTTGTTTGTAAAAATATTTACAATAAAAAACTACATTTTGACCTTTGTCATGTTATGAACCACATTGTTGAAGCTAAAATCCTTCTAAGAGATAATAAGGAGATAATGATTGTGGGAAATAGAAGAAGTGTTGCATTTTCTCATCAAAAATAGACAAAGAAAACATGCCAGTAAGCGAAAAAGGCTGATTTGTAGAAACTGCACCGTTAGGATATGTACCGTACAAATTGTGCACTATATGCATTATTCTGGATAATAAAAGTATATTAACACGAGCTAACCTTTTGTTCGTTATGTTGTAGATAACAACTTTAGACACTTAAGCCGTGAGCCCGAAGAGGGATTGGAAAATTACTAATCCGAAACGACAGCCTTGACCGCTCTGAAGGACCCGGGATCGAATCCGGACGGGTCGAAAAATTCCCAGGAATTTTTCGGGATGGTCCGTCCGGATATTTCGGGCCTTACCACCCGGCCGCCCCATTGTGGGCCTGGTCGAACCCATAATGGACTTGCTAAAAGAGGTCCTCCTAGTGCCCACAAGGCGGAAAAAGTTTTAAAAAAAAAGCCGGTAAACTATGTCATCGAAATCGTTAACTTAACGCCCGATAATTGTTTCATGTACCCCGACCTACATCGAGACAAAAGTATTATTAATTAATACACTATCGTCCGACCATAAAAGCGACTAGTCGTAATGTTGACTCACCAAAAATAAAAAAAAATAATTGCGTCGTAACAGCTGTCATCAGAGGGCGCTTTCTATATACAAAATGGATTCCTTTTAATTGTGTGTCAGTGCAGGCATCGGAATGTAAATTTGAATGGCCATTACTCCTTGCGTAGTTTTTCCACTATTTGTTAATGGACTAGGACAAGGAAGAAGGGATATTTGAAAAACCGTAGGTATCACAAAATAAGACAATATGAAGAAAAAAATTAGTCTAAAGACTAAGTATTAAGTCAAGCAGTAATATACTTTAAAAAAAAAAAGAAAAAAGAAAAAAATGGGAGTCCACGGCTTGTGGGATCTTCTGTCACCTGTTGGACGACCAGTTACTTTAGAAACACTTGAAAACAAGACACTGGCTGTCGATATCCTTTTATTATTATTTACTATTAAACATTACTTTCAAGTATTTTGTATATATTTGTGTGTATATTTACAAATTACCTAAAAGTAACTTCGGTACCATAACTTCTACTAGAACATTTGAGTTTATAATGTTTCTTTAAGATTAATTTGTTTATTCTTATATACATCCATATTTATACACAATATACATTACACAGGAAACCCCCTGATGATCTGATAGGGAATAAAGGTTATCAGAGTTCATGAAAGTACAAATTAGCGTGGTGTTTTCTCCAATTATGTGGAAACAAGAACGTGGTCGATGTTCCTAATAGTGTGTGCACGTGCATGTATTGTACTTAACAATTCAGAATCTTGTATGAAAATTTTGGTTGTGCATGCAACACTCTCCCTGCTAATTTTGTCTGTTTCTTGTCCTTCTTCCAAAGTACTGAGTTTTAAATTTCGTTTATAATACTAGCAGGTACACATAACAACATTAAATTCTTTTTGTTACAATGTGGTTATTTTAGGCATGGCAACCAGTGCCTTTAACATAAATTATAAATGCGTTAACTTCTACTGATCGAAAACAGTTTTTACCTTGAATCAGTACTACTACCTATTCTCCATTGTCCACATCAGTCAAGGCTAGCTATTGCTTGACTGACACTCTGCATGTATTTGTGAACTTCGGTGCTTACTATCTCTTGCACTTAGTGCCCGTGTGGAGGCAAAACCCCCACATTCCCCTAAAATTATATAACATCAAGTACTCCATAGTCAAGTGGGCTACTCTAAGCTGGCACAGTCACTGGGCTGAAAGGTTACACATGATAGTCTTGGTGGAGCATATGGAGTCATAGTGGAAAGTTATGTGAAGAAGAAAAGTTACTGAAAATTAAGATAATTTGTGTGAAAGTCTTTTTTACATTTGATCACCCAATTGCACCCTGGAAGTAGGCTGCTGCAAGGAGGGCTATATCACAAAGTGTCACATATCAGATTATGGTTTCTTTGACTTTTTTTGCTCCTTTTGGGCTCAACAGCTCTGTTAAGGTCCCAACAGTGTCATTCACATCTGCAATTGTGCCAATAGTAGAACAAGTTTCTGAATGCATTTATATTAGACTAGCTGTTACCCGTGACTTCACCCGCACAGATTTTGCAAGCAAACACCATTTATATTCAGTATTTCAACAACCATAGTAATTGTTATATAACACCTACCACTGAGAATGATGAGAATTGCCGAGAATCAAACAAACTGTTTTCAATTTGATGAATGTTCTGGAACGTTTACAATTGTTCTATAATCGAACCAATATGCAATAACAAATTCAAATTTTAAACGGTTTGAATATTTGGTTAAAAAATCAAAATATATATAAAAATATTTAAAACAATGTCTGAAATGTTATCAATTTAATATGTCTAAGTACTCAATGAAGTACTAAACAGTTGAAAACAAAAAATTGCATCTGAAATAGTACAGTAGAAGCCATTCTTCAGGTTAAGCCAAAATTCTCCCCACGGGGGTAATTTCAAAAAATCCCTTCTTAGTGTGTTTTCATGAAGTACCCTAACTATGTACAAATTTCACCTCTAGGTTCAGCGGCTTGCTCTGGGTGATGATGAATCAGTCAGTCAGGACAAGTAATTTCATATATTTAGATAATAGCATTGTGTCTTATAAGTGTAGAAATGACAATATTTATAATAATTTACCTGTGCATAATTATTTATAATATATAAAGAATTATAGATAGAATATAGTACTAAATATTTTTTTGTATATTATACTGAGTGATCTAATGAAAAGAGAACTTTAAGAAATAGAATGAGGGGTTTGGTGATGCCATGAGATGACATTCAACTGACTTATCATACCTCACTGACTACCAAATGTAGTGTTACTTTATTACTGTTATTTAAGTTAAATGTTGGAAATTCCTTACACTACAGAACAAAGAATTTTCATAGTGGAAAGTTATGTGAAGAAGAAAAGTTTACTGAAAATTAAGATGATGGTTTGTGTGAAAGTCTTTTTTCATTTGACCACCCAATTTATTTATAATTAGTGCTAAATTCTAGTTTAAAATATAATGATTTCCATTAAAGTGTTTTTTCTTATGAAGATACTTTTATGAGTTTTTAATACATGTAAAAGTTATGAATACACATTCTTTCCCTCCATTAATCTATTAAATTGAGGATTTACTATTTGAGTAAATATTAATGAGAAAACAAAGTTTAAACATTGTTATTAAAGATTTATACACAAATAAATAATTTTCTTAACATAGTATAAATGTTAGTATTTGGCTCAATCAAGCGGTAAAAGGTTGCAGAGATAAAGATGGGCAATCTCCCTTAAATGCACATTTAGTGACTGTTTTTCATAGAATTTGTAAACTTTTATTTTATAAAATTAAGCCAATTTTTGTATTTGATGGCCAGCCTCCTGAATTAAAGAAGCAAACATTGGTGAGTTCATTTGTTTACGATTTTGGTTGATAACATTTTGTTGTTTAATTTTTTAATAAATATAAAATTTTAAATTTATTTTTGAGAATTTTTTTTCTTTTAATGTAATAATGTAATAGTAAATATATCATTTTATTTTTTGATTTAGGTAAATAATAATAATAATAATGATGATGATGATATCATTATGTTTGGTTTAGTGGGTTATACTCGGTTGACAGCAGTGGCTGTGTACTATGCCGGACCAGAGTCAAGGCACAGCAACCAAAACAAAACTAAAAGTAAATAAGTGTGTCGGTGTCAGTGTCTGTATTTAGGAATTTCCTAACAATGTGGCATGTATTCAATATAGTGGCCTTCTGTAGTGTGATGTATGTGTTTCTATTCAATTGTAATTTGCCCAGGCATTTGTGTAGTGTGTGTGGTATCACATCTGTAGAGGAGAGAACAACAGGTACAATAAGCACCCTATCCATCCTCCACAGATGCCTTATTTCCTGGGCGAGTTCTGTGTACTTACTAACTTTTTCAGTGTATGTGTTTTGTACATTGCGAGTGTTTGGAATGGATATGTCTATAATGTATGTGATTTTATTGTGTTTGTCAATGAGTGTGATGTCTGGTCTGTTGTGGTAAATTGTTTTATCTGTGATTATGGCTCTGTCATAGTACATTTTGTGTGTGTTGTTTTTTAATACTGTCTGTGGAATATACTTGTAGTATGGTTTGTGGATGTCTAATTATTTGTATTTGTTTGCAAGCTCTTGGTGTATTATATTTGCTACTTGATTATGTCTGTGTAGATAATCTGTCTGTGCCAAGAGCTTGCAGCCAGAAGTGATTTGTTGTATAGTTTCTGGCATAATGTGACATTTGTGTGTGTTGTATCTCTGAGTATGGGTTTTCTGTAGTTTTTAGTATTTATGACCTGATCCTGTATGGCAATCATGAATCCTTCCATCTCCACAAAGAGGCATCCCCGAGCTAACCTGCTGTTTGACACAGTTTTGTCAACAAAAGGCCAGGGTCAACAAGGGCCAGGTCATAAGGATGCCTGCCATGGAGTGCCTTTCAAGCCCACGATTGCTTAATGGTTTCTATGCTTTTTATATGTTGTGTTGTGTCCGTATGATGTGAGTGTAAGTTTAATGGTGTTCTTTGAGTCTGCTAGAGTTACTGCTTTATGTAACTGTGATGTTTCTTGTTTTTTGTAGAAAAACTCTCGCAGTGACTGTATTTGTTTGTAGTGAAGGTTAACTATGTCATTCAGGCCACATCCACCATCTTTACGTGGAAAGGTTAATCTTTCTGTGGCAGATTTAGGATGATATTGTTTATGCTTAGTGAGTGTTGTTCTTGTTTTCCTTTGGAGTTGCTCGAGATCTGTGTGAGTCCAATGTATAACTCCAAAAGAATATGTGAGTACTGGGATGACATATGTGTTTATTGCTTTAACTGTGTGTTTTGCATTTAACTCTGTTCTGAGAATAGCATTTAACCTACTTTGGTATTCTTTAATTAATCTTTGCTTTATTTGTGCATGTTCTGTTAGTTTGGCCTGTTGGAATCCTAAATACTTGTAGAACTCGCCCTCTTCCATGGATTCAATAATGTCTCCATTTCAAAGTGCAAAATCTTCTTTCTTCAGGATTCCTTTTTCTATGTGAAGTGTTTTGCATTTATCTAGGCCAAATTCCATTTGTATGTCCTTGGTGTATGAATGTGTGATTTGTAGGAGTTGATGAAGTTGTTTTTGTGTGGATGCATAAAGTTTTATGTCATCCATGTACATGAGATGTGACAGTGTAAACTGTGTTGTTTTTTCATGTCTGATATTGTAACCATATTGCGTGTTATTTAACATTTTGGATAATGGGTTCAGGGCTAAGCAGAACCAGAAAGGACTCAAGGAATCTCCTTGAAAAATTCCTCGCCTAATAAAAATTTGGTTTGTTTGTATGGAAGTGTTATGAACCCTAAGATGTAGTGTTGTTCTCCAGTGCTGCATAGTGTTTTGGAAGAATGTAATGAGTGATGGATGTATTTTGTACATGTGTAGAATATGTAGCAGCCAACTGTGTGGAACACTGTCAAATGCTTTTCTGTAGTCTATATATGTCATGTGTATGTTTCTGTATTGTTTGTGTGCTTGCCGTAGAATGACTGAATCTATGAGTAACTGTTCTTTGCATCCCCTGTGATTTCTACGGCAACCTTTTTGTTGTTCCGTAAGAATGTCGTGTTCTTCAACATGTTTGTATATTTTGTTTGCGATACAGGATGTCAATAATTTGTAGAGTGTTGGAAGACATGTAATTGGTCTGTATTGTGTGGGGTCTGTGGTATTGTTGGTTTTAGGTTTCGTGTAGGTGATGCCCTGAGTAAGAAAATTTGGCATGTCTTATGGATTGATGATGATGTGTGTTAGGTGTTTAGCTAGTTCCTGGTGCAGTGATGTAAACTTTTTGTACCAGAAATTGTGAATGTTGTCTACACCAGGTGTCTTCCAGTTGTGTGCACTGTTAACAGTGTATTGGAAATCATGTATGTTTATTTCAGCACAGGGCATAGTTGGTATGTTGTGCAAGTTTCTGTTCTCCTTGATCCAGCCTGCATCAGCATTGTGCGTGACAGCACTGGACCAAAGAGAAGACCAATATGTTGTGAGTTCTTCTTCTGTTGGTGTGCCACTGTGCTGTGTATCAGTGTTTGCTTTGTTATTAATTTGTCTGTAAAAGAGTTTTTCATTGTTTGAAAATAATTTATTTTGTTGTTTTCGTAGTGTACATGTTTTGTATCGTTTGAGTCTATGTGCTTTGGCTGTGAGTTTTTGTTTTAGTGTATCAATGTATTCTGTAATGTGTGTGTTGTGATGTTCATGTTTTGTGTGTGTTTTTGATTTTCTTGAAAATGTTTTTGAGCTGTTTCTTTAATTTGGGTGTTATGTTATTTTTAGTGTATTGTGTCAGCCTGCCTAATTGCTGTCTAATGTCATTTATTTGTGTTTCTATTCTTCTCTGCCAGGTAGGCTTGTGATAGAACTGTGTTTTGTGTGTATTTGTCTGTGATTGTACTTTCAGACCATGGTGTGTCACTACTGTGACTGCCCCAGCATAAACTAATGTATGAATGTTTAGAGTGTAGAAATTGAATGAATGTAGTGTGGTAGTGAGTGTTTACATAATTTAGTGTTTTTCCTACTACCTTTGATTTGTTGATTTTTGGTATTTGTGGTCTTTGTGTGGGATCTATACCTGTATATTTAGTGAGTGTTTCCTGAAATATAAATAAGAGTGTATTAACTAAATGTTTGTCTATGTTATCAGTGATGTATGAGGAAGTGTCTGTAGTATCAATAGTGGTAGTTGCTGTGTGTGTGCTGTAATTAGTGCTTGTTGCTGGAATATCCTGACAGGTTACATGATCTTCATTAATGTTAGATGTTTCTGTCTGTTGATGTATTTGATCAGCAACCTATTGTTTGATAAGTTCAAGTGTTGTTTGTGAGATAAAGTTGTTGTGTATAATTGTTTTTTTTTTTAATCAGGTTATCTTTGTTTGGTGACAGTGAGGTGAGGATATTGTTGTTTGAATCTATGGTGTAGTTGTTGTCTGTATGCTGTCATGTTTGTTTCGAGTTTTGTGATGGTATAGTAAGTATGGATGATAAACTCATTTATTTCCATTGTCCATTTCAACCATTGGCGTGGTTTTCCAGCCTTTGTGGTCTCTGGATGCATTGCCACAGAAATACCAAGGCTAGGTTGGTTCCTCACATCTGTTAAGGGCATTGCAGTAGCAATGCTTGGGCCGGTGCTGCTTTCGCCACCAGTAACCAAAGGAGACTGTGGCATATTTTTCGAACATGAGCCTCTGCCTAACCCATGCACGCAGACCTTGTTAACCCAGGTATCCAAGCCGGTATCAAACTTAGGCCTGGTTACTACCATGATAAATATCTACACAGAATGTGGGTGTGGTCATTCTTAGCTTCATTTCTCCCCATTGACCTTACTGGTGTCCCTACCAGGAGCTTGTGCTCCAGCCTGCATTGCCCTATGGATCAGTAAAATTACTAGGCTCTCCCACCACGAACAGGTGGTGACCACAGGAGAGTTATTATTATTATTATTGTTTTTGTTTTCACACGAATTCAGATGTTTTTAAATTGTATTGTTCTAAATTGCCAATTTATTTATTTAGCTTGTGACATTTTTATTCACTGTTTATATTTTTTTGTGACTGTTTCCAGAAGTTAAATGATATTCCCTTGAAATTCCTACCTCATAAACTGACTCATGCTAGAATATAAACTATTTCCTGTTTTATTCATTTTACATTTGTACAGTTTTGTTACTGATCCTTTAAAGCAGGGATGGGCAACCCATGCCCTCAGGCTGCACGCGGCCTGCATTAATATTTTTTTGCAGCCTGTGTCACACAAAATATGAATAAATATATCAATTTCTCAGCTTAAGGAAGTATGCAGCAAAAATTCCAATGTTATTTTCTACAAGTTATGTATGTGAATAGTTTTTCCCCAATGAATTTAGTAAAAATTAAAACAAGAAACCAGCTAACAGACACATCAAAACTAATTTAAAACTAGAAGTGACTAATATTTAACCAGATATTTTTGATATATTACGTTTACATCAGTTTCAGAAGCTAAATTAAGTATACCTATGCTAATTTATAATTATATATGAATAAAGAATTGTGATTTACTGGCATTTTTTTTTTCCTCTTTTCTCTTGTATGCAACCCGTGTTGGTTCAAAAGTTTTGAAATGCGGCCCTTACATAGAAAAAGGTTGCCCATCCCTGCTTTAAAGAATAAAATCATGTTTTTCAGAAACTACTCTGCTTTAGATTTAGTTGAAAAAATTCAAACCTATTTCTCACCATTGTTCAAAAGTGTTTTGAGATGACTAGTAGTACACACACTACATTTCTACTAGTACCTATTTAATATAATCCAATATCTGGGAATAAACCTATCTTGCCTTGATTTACCATGGATTGAATTGGTGATATGAGTTATTTGTTGTTATCTCTAAAGATATTCTTATATTTCTTTACAGGTATATATTTTATCTTTTTAGAGATTCCATTTTGCCACTTAAAGGAGCTCTTATCAAAGGATGAAGTTACTTATTTGCTTGAAAGTTTTGTTGCTGTAGATTGTGTCAGGAATATATGATCACTTTCCAAAACTTCCTGGGTCATTTCATTAATTAACTAATCTCTGTCTAAGAGATGAAATTATTGATATATTGGGAACGTTCCCCTATAGCTTATATCGGGCTGTAAGAACCATTTTTCACTTTATTTATAAATATCCTGCCGTCATCACATTGTTATGATTTATTTTCTGCTCTTAGATTTTCCATTTCATTAATGAAATGATTTGTTTCTAAGATGGGAGGTATCTAAGGAACAAAATTCATAACCTTATATATTCCAACTCAATAAAGCATGGTTTTTCTAGCAGAAAGAAATTTTATACTCTAGATAAAGGATTTAAATGGCAAAATAGAACCATTAGAGATGATGTATGAATACCGTCAATGGAATTCCAGAACAGCTTTAAAGAACATAAAAAAACACATCAATGTTTTTTGTTGCTATCATATTTTTTATTTTTATTTTAATGTTCTGAAATATGATTTAATAGCATTATTTATTTTAAAGATAAATGAAAATAAAGATAAGATAAAGAAAAAAAAATAGGGAGGTAAATAGAAATAAAGTTAGATAAAAATAATTTCTATTTATCTATATTTTTTGCTAATTTTTTTATTTATTTTCATTTGTTTTTATGAATGGAAAATATAAGCAAAGTCGCTTTTTATGAAATATGCTGGTATGCAATACTTAGGGTTGTTTCAAAATGAAAAATTGTGCTGGAAAATTGTACTAGTTTTGTCCTGGTCTACAAAAAATAAGATATTTAATTAATATAACAGGGGTTGCTCTGGAAAATTTTTTAAAAATTGCCAACCATTTTGCCAATTTTTAATTTTTTTTGCCACTTCAAATTATTTGTTGTCACCAGTTTTACTTACTAATTAATGTAGGTGCTAGTAGCCTTATCAGTTTGGAGCAGTGATTCCCAAACTTTTTTGATCCACTGCCCCCCTTGTTCCATAAAGTTATACCCAATGCCCCTAACCCATTTTCTGTTGTGTGAGAAAGGATTGGAAATATTCTTAGGAAAACTTTTCTATGAATCTCACACTTTGTGTTCTTACCGTACATTGTTCTCAACATCTGGAAACCATTAAATGCAATGTTTCCTCTTATCCATTTAACAGAGGAAAGGGAATGGCTGTCAGTGACCTCGACTTTTGCCTTTGGTCACCGTTCAGTACCTTGCCTCCCGCATCCCCTAGATTTACTCACCTCCCACAGGGGGGGCGGTAGCACCCACTTTGAGAACCACTGGTTTGGAGCCTGGAAAGCAAAAGCAACATGTTAAACTGTCACTTAGAAATAGAAATAATTTTTAATGAATAATTCCAAATAGCACATTTGATCACAATGCTTAACTGGTATTTTACATATTTTGTCATGTCAAAATTTTTATGCTTTAGTTACTGAAAAAAGATCAAAGTGAAAAAAAATGTCACCCAAAAAATTCTCCAAGTTTTCTGTCAGTTGATAAAAAATCTCCAGTTTGGAAATGCTGGGCGACATTGCATGAAAACTGCCTTTGGTTCTCAATGTCACTTCCTGTTTTCCAATTTAAACTTGCCACTTGATGTCATGACATCTCACAGAGATGAACGGGAGCTTGACATTCTGCTGTTTTTTCTGAAGCATGCTTTGTGATTCAGTTTCATGCTGACTGTTGAAATAAGCTAGGGTTTATATTACCACTTTAATAAAAATATTGTGAAGTGGTGATTTTGGCACTATGCAGCACAACTTGATATAATAATTTTATTATGATTGGTATCATTTCATCATTTTATTTAAGTAAATTTTTTTTTGTTTTTTGTAGCTTGAAAGACAGAAAATGAGAGAAGATGCATCTCAAAAAAGCAGAAGAATTTCGCATTACATTGTAAAAAAATATCTCATGGAACAATTAAAGAATCCAAAGAAAAAACAGCCAACTTCTGAACAATTAGTTGTAAATAAACCTCAACAAGAACAACTTCCAGAGATTCAAAATATTTATAATGAGAATGAGTGAGTAAATTTATATCCATTTAAAATTAAATTTTTTTACAGAAAAGAATGTGTTCATTTTTATATAACATAAAATTATTACAAAATATTAGACTATCCTGTTACAACACTTCTTACATAAACACCTAACCATTTACAATTTAAGGTTTCATATTTAATTAATAATCCCAAAGAAATTATTAAAGCCTCTGTCTAAAATTGAGCTAGATAAGGATATTTTGATGATAGTCATAATTTAAAATATTACTTCATAATACTTTCAATTAAAAAATATGTCTATATGTTAAATTTTATTTAAACTGTTGTTTGATTCTATAACATTTGAATCTGTTTGATTTTTAAGAATTCTATGAAGTTTGAAGCTGTCCTAAAATAGGAAAAACAAAATTTTAATCCACGGTCCTCTAGGGACAGCAAAGCGGTATCAGAGGGACCGTAAAGGGATCATTTAAGGCAAAGTAGATGCACCCGTCCCATTGAATGTACATTTGATGACTAAGATTTGCCATTTTCTGAATAAATAATTCTTTTTTCAAAAAATATTTTGGTAACAGTAGCCTATATGTTAATTGTAGTTAATTTTAAAGGGTCCACGAGCAATCTAAAAAAGTTGTAGAGAGACAGTCACACAAGAAATCCTAAAAAAGTTTGAGAACCACTGGTTCAGAAAGTTTTAAAAATATATATTTCCAAAAATGTATTAGTACCATAATAGAATTATTCAGTTTGAATAAAATTTTCAGATTGAAAACAAAGGTACAAAAAGCTATTGGTTTCTAACAAAAGTGGAAGTATCATTTCTTGGAACATCAATTTTTAAATGTTTATTACCTTTTAAATTAAAAATGATTAAATTATGCATTTCTAATGGAATGATTAATTACTGATTATTGGAGAATTAATCATCACTTGACAATCAGTAGAAGAGCCGATTAGTATGATTAACAATTAGCAAACAATTAATCAATATGTCTCTAATTGTAATGAAATATATTGCTCTGATGGATGTTGTCTGCAAGTGAGTTTGATTAAAGATAATGTGTAAGTTATGATGTCATATGTTGTACACTTTAGGCTTTTAGACCTATTATATATATATATATATCTTCTAATTCTAATTACATATTTTATTATATATTGAACTTATTATATGATGCATGTTGTTTTCATTTTAATAAAATCCTTTAAAATTTTAAATTTTCAGGACTGATAGTGATGATGAATTTGAAAGTTACCACCCTTCTATTGAAATGCACTTTCAAAATCCCTTTTCCATCAATTTTGAAACAGATGACTTTAAAATGTTACCACTGGATATACAACATGAATTACTAACTGAAATTAAAGAACGTTACAAGAGAAAATGCTGGCTAGAGCAAGAAGAAATACCCGAGGTTGATTTTTTTAATATGTATTAAACTAAATTAATTTTGTATATTATATGTGAAAATTTCACTAATTTATATTTCACATTTAGAATTCTGGTGAATTTTCCAACTATCAAGTAACCCAACTCCTGAACAGAAGAAAAATTCAACAGAAGTTGGAGGATGTACGGAAAACAATGAGTCAGAGAAGTGCTGGATTCATTAAGGAAATGCAGTTACCATATCTAGATTTAGAAGAGGAAGAAGAAATACCAGAAGGAAGACGTATAATGTCTGAAGAAAATTCACATTTTATACTTTTAAAGCAGTCTAAAGTTTCTGGTAGTGGACTAGCTACTGATGATTCAAATCAACTACCAAACAACAGAGATTCAAATGAAATAGTTATAATAGATGATGATGATAAAAATTATGAAAGTACATCAAAATCAAGTAATATAGAAATTGTAGACCTTTCTTCTACTGAAGATAAAAAAGAAGTTGAAATATTAAAAATTGACAGTGAAATGAAAACATCTATAGATGAATCTAATATTCAACATTCTACATCATCAGATAAAATGAATGTTAATACAGAAAGCATAAATAATGATAATATCCAACATAAAATCATGGAAAAAGAAGTTTTATTGAATATTAAGGATAAAGTAGATGATCAGGATATTTCAAAACCAGATGTTCCTGTAATAACTATTCAGGATAGATTAGATGATGATAGTGACAAAATAATAGCAGAATCTCAATCAAAATTTAATTTTTGTGAAGATAGAGAGAATGTTAACAAACCTCTTGATAGCTGTTTTACAGATGAGAAAAATGAAATTTCTATTATTTCAAATGATACAAAAGTTGATAAAGAACTTGACAACAGTTGCAAACAAAATCAAGATAATTACATTAAAACAGAAATTTCTAAAGCAGTTAAAGGTATTTTCAATTGTTGTTTTATTACAAAGAATTTGTTATATATATATATAATGATGATTGTAATTGTTTTTAAGAATCTCATATAGATGAGGAATCGCCAACTGTTATCACAATTGATATGAATAAGCCCCCTACAGTGGATGATGAATTATTTCCTGCATCTATATTTGAAGAACATTTTAGCGAAATAGGTGAACATGTTGAAGGAAAGGAAATGTCTAAGTTTTCTGTAACTAATGACAATTTGTCTTCTGATGCAGTAATTAATAAATCTTCAAATGAAAATGTTGAACAAGAACAAAATGATGAATGGGAAATGTCAATTGATTTTGCAAGTACTGAATTTTTTTGTTTATTAATATACAATATTAATATGATTAATTTTTTTCTTTACATTTTCGATGATTAGGAAAATATAGATGAATTGGAAGCAAATGTGAAATTGCTACAATCTGAACAACAAAGTCAATATAGAAGAACATTAACTGTAACTGAACATATGTATGAAGAAACAAAAGTAAATATTTATCTATTCATTTACATCTATTAACAACTTGATATTTTTGTGAACAACATTTTTAAAATTAATTTACAAAACTTTTAAGTATATTCAAACAAAATTTACTCTTTAATCATAAAAGATATTCTAAAGATTGTTAATCTCAATCAAATAAAATTTAAACATGTGTGACCAGACAATTGCAGGATTTAAATCATGCTACTTTACCACTACTATTAATAATTAAATACTGAGTAATTTGGTGCTATCTCTTATTAAATTTAATAATTGTAATTAAATCCTTATAAGATTGTTTGGTTTCATTTTGTGACCAAAACAAATTATGTTAAATTATATATTTTTTCTTATTTTATACTTAATTTTTCTACATGTTTTTAAACCATCTTTTTTATATAAAACTGTAGGAATTATTAACATTGTTTGGGATTCCTTACGTAAATAGCCCTGCAGAAGCAGAAGCACAATGTGCCCAATTGGAAATTTTGTCACTTACAAATGGAACAATTACAGATGACAGTGATATATGGTTGTTTGGTGGACAGAAAGTGTACAAAAATTTTTTCGTACAGAAAAAACATGTAGAATTTTTTAGACATAATGATATCAAATCACATTTTAGTAAGTATAGTTGAATTCATATATTTAAAAATAAGATATTTAATAAGGTTAATTTGGATGTTCAGTTAATGACTAGGATACTTAACTAATGGGTGAATTTTAAATTAAGAAAACTTCGTCTTTTTACATAGTTAATATAAAAAGACTGATCAGAATACCTAATAAATAAATTTCAAATACAGAAAACACATTAAAAAATGTTTATTAACTATAAACATTAAAAAATGTGTTTTCTGTATTTGAAATTTATTTATTTAGATATTCTAATAAGCTTTGACTATTAATACCTAGTTAACTAAATCAATGTTATAATGGAATTTTTTAAAAAATTTATTACAAAATTTAACAGTTGAGTATATATAAACACTGAAAACATAATAGTTTATAAAAACATTTAATTTACTAACATTAAATGATAGAACATACACTCAAAAAATTGCATGTAAAAATCATTTTGTATGCTTTGGCAGAGCAATGTGATACTCATTTGGAACTCTGGAAGTTCTATAAAGTTTAAGAGCCTCTTATTTTTAATGCAGAGTGATCATGTCACAGATTTGTCTGTCTGTGTTTTTTTTTCACTAAGTGAAGGCTGCTACTGCACATTTTAGTCTGGTCATGATTTATAAAATGAGCTGTAATTAATGTATAGATAAAAAGTCATATTCATGTTCAACTGATTCATGAGGCTGCCATTTGAAATAATGATAATACCACACACAATATACATAACTAATTGGCTGATTTTAGCATTTCTTACTTTAACTACATGTTCCAACATGTAATTCAAATAAAATGAAATTGTGATAAAATGGGGCTATCACTAATAAAATAATAATATCACTTTTACAACATTTATTTGCTCTGATTTGTTGATTTTAGCTTGATGTCATTAAAATTGGAAGTTTCCATTCTTGCTATACTGAGAATTTGGTTGAGAGTTAGGTCTGAAATTCTCAATAACCAGGAATAAGGTGGAGAGGGTTAAAATAAACAAAAATTTGCTACTGAAGACTATTTTCACCATCATAGCATTGTTTTTGATTGTAAATATCTTTAAACTATTGTAAATATCTTTAAACTAAAATTTCATGTTGAACTTCTGCTTTGGTTATTTTATAATCAAAATTCTGAATTTATTAATAGTTATTCTTACTTTCTTAAAATAATAATGCATGAATATTTACTTTTAAACTATAATAGGGTCAAATAAACAAAAAGCAATTGACTTTGTAAAAAATAACTTAATTTTTTTTTAGCTGTTATTAAGATTGATGAGAAATGCTTGAGAAGCGAAATTGATAAATAAAATTTTGCATACTTTTTTGATTTTGTACAGTAGTAATTTTTTAATTTAACTTTGTTTTGGAGATTTAAAAAAGAGAAAATACTTTTGTGAAGACACTGTCTAAAATTGCTTCCTGAAACATTCCATATGAAATTTAATTTTCAATTATCAAAGAGCAGATAACTTTTGACTATTAAAACATAAACACTACAAGAAATAAATATTAATTGAAATTAAGAGAAAACTAAAGATGATTCTCTTCTAGGAAAAGTCTTGTGTTTTGTGAAAACGATGTTTAATGTACAACTTGCCATATATTTCATAAATAAATTTAATTTTCTACAACTATTCTCAATTTGTATTGATAAATTTGAGTTAATTATATTAATATACACTGATAAAGTTCTGATATGATCAGTATTATAGATCAGTAATTCTCAGTTATTTGACCAGTGGACCACTTATGTCTCCATTCACTTTTTATTCTGTAATTATCATTCTAGATGTGTCCCAAAATATTTTGTCTATCTGATAGCATAATGTAAGAGAGATGCAAAGCATGAAAATGTTTTTCCTCTGCTTTAACAGCATAAAATTGCATTTTGGAAAAATGACTGGGTCAGTCTATGGACCATTTGGCACAAACTCGCAGACACTAATGGTCTATAGATCATACTTTGAGAACCACTGTTCTAGATGATATTCTGTAGTTTGATGTCATTAAATTATAGCAAACTATACATAATACAAACCATTACAAATTGTTTCAAATGTCATTAAATTTTACTATTATTATGACAAAGCATAGATTTTATTTTTGACTTCTTTTTAAAGCTACTTTTGAATCAATGAAAATCAAATTCCAAAAATTTTATGCAATGGTCTACATAATTTGTAAATTGATGAACTTTAATAAATTAAATTGATTTAAAATTTGTTTTGTAAAACTGTGATTTAATTATACTTAAAAATCATTTTAATCATCTCTTAAATGTATTTCATTATAATTTTTCATGAAAGTAATATATTTATTTCTATATATCGACATAAGTTTAATATTGATAATGTGAAAGATTAATATTTTAAAACAAAATTTATTAACTTAAATTTTTTTTAATCAGATATGGATCGCGATAAATTAATTGCATTTGCCTTGCTGACTGGAAGTGACTACACTCAAGGCATACGTGGTGTTGGTCCAGTGACTGCCATGGAAATCTTGAGCGAGTTTCCTGGAAATGGTTTAGAATCTCTTCAGAATTTTAGGTAATATATAAAGAATTTTCTTAAAATTTGGATCAATTGAAAATTTTAAAATTTTCTTTTGTAAATAGAAAATGGTGGGAAAGGTTTCAACATGGCAAAGAACTACCAAAAAATTCTACATTAGTGAAGTTACAAAAATTGGAACTAGGTGAAGGATTTCCAAGCAGCGTTGTATATAATGCATACATTAACCCTGCTATTGACCAGTCTGCAGAATCTTTTTCATGGGGTCATCCTGACCTTGATAGTCTTAGAGAATATCCTTTATAAAGTAAAATGAAAAGAAAATAATTCATAATAATAGAATTAAGATAATCTAATTAACACATTTGCTACATAAAGAATTTTTTCCATTTTTTTTTTCTTATTTATATGTTTATATAAGAGGTTACTGATAACAGAAAATACATTTTTTGATGTAAACAGCATTTATTTCCATAAAGTTGATTATTCAAAATTTAAACATTTTTCAACCATGTTAAAGTGAATTTATGTAAATGGAGACATTACTGTATATTATTGTATTTTATAAGAAATATACGTGTATCATTGAGACGTTTCTTTGAAATTTAAGGACATTGTATATAAAACTAATTTATAATAAGCATTTTGGATCAAAGGATAATTTAAACTATTCATATATATGATATGATAATTGGTTTTGATGATTTTTTAAATCACTATTGAAAAATGAAATTTAAGATTGTTTTTCAAGAAATTTTTGGATTATCCATATTAATGGTAATAAAACTATTAGAGAAGAAGGCAAATAATTTTTAAAAATTTCATTATATAGTCAGTCTGTGCATTTTTATGCTATTGAAATAAAAATATAGATCCATTTTAATTGAATATAACAATGTAGAATTAAAAATTTTCGATTGATTTAATTTCCAAACAAAAATTACATAATTTTCTTATTCTAATTCCTTAATGTTTGTAAGTTTGCAGAAGAAAAATTCGGTTGGAGCTTGAAAAAGATTGATGAAATACTATTGCCCGTCATGAAGAAAATTAATGAAAATCAGGTAATTATAAATTTCGTAATTATTATTTTTAAATATGACCATTAATCTTAATACATCGTATCAATTTATTTAGACACAAAAGAGAATTGACAGCTATTTTACCATTCAATTAAATAAAAAGGAGAATCTTTTCCCAAGTAAAAGGCTTCAAAAAGCAGTGAAAAAGATGCTTCCGGGAAAGAATGATACTATAAATGAGCCAAAAAACAAAAAGAAAAGATCGGATCAGAAGAAAAAGATTCTGACAAGAAGAAGATCCAAGCCACAATCAGGTAAATCAGGTACAAGTAAAAAACAGCCTGTCAAAGTTATCATCTTATCAGAAGAAAGCTCATCAGATTCTTCATAAGAATGTAAAATTTTTTTATCAAATTGTGCATGAAACATTAATGAAATGACACCCTAATATTTATTAAAAATAGATTTTGATATAATGGAGTATAATAAACTTTTTCATTTATATTTAGTTTTCTATCTATTGATAAAACACAGCTACAAAGTTACTCCATGCAATTGTTAAACTTGAGAGAGTATTTTGTGAATGGTTAACAATGTTTTTTGTTCATCAGAATCAACATAGAAAATTTATTTTTGAAAATCTCTGTTAAAACAGAATACCATCATTTTGTAAAAGTTTACATTTAAATAGAAACATAGATTTTGTAAATTGAATTGATTATGATTTATATTCTTTATAATATATACATAAAATGTATTCAGGAGAATAAAATTTGACTTAAATTCTATTTGATAATTGTAGCAGATTTAAGATTTTTCCTAAACTGTACAAAATTGGGTCTACCCAGTGGCGTATCCTGGGTGTCAGCCACCCGGGGCGGAAGAAAATTTCGCCGCCTCCTTATTTAGGTACAGTATCTCAATTTAAAAGACTAAAATATACAGTAATTCTAAAGAACTTTTCAGCAAGAACAATCATTATTATTGTGTATTGTACAGGTTCAAATTTTTACAAGATGATGATATTTATTGTGAAATTTTGCCACCCCTAAAAGTGCCGCCTGGGGTCGGGCCGCCCCTGCCGCCCCCACTACGCTATGCCACTGGGTCTACCAGTGGCCAAGTGGACAAAATCACAACACCAGTAGTTTGCATCTGACCGACAAGCTGGCCATGCAGAGTTTTCCAGGTTTTCTTTGACTTAACACCTAAATAGGGGCCAGTGCCCCATAGAAAGCCCTCCCGAGAGGCATCTTCCTTGGCAAATTGCCCATATTGTGCTGCTATATCACACCAAACTGAACCAAACTATTTATAATTGTGTGATGGATGAAACAGTGGTAGAAAGTAACAAAAGTGGTTTGCTCTCTGCTAGGCGACAACAAGGCCTTTTTCCATGCTCCTCATGGGTTAGACGGGCCCACAATGGGAAATTTCCAGGTGGTGAGGGACAGGATTCCATGTATCTGGAACAGCCTGCTCCACGAAAAATTCTTGGGATTTTTCCAGATTAGCTTCCAGCTCCCAGAGTAGTAGGCTGATACCTTAACCATCACGAACATCCCATATTTTGAATTTGAATGAACAAATTTGTATTCAACTATCAGCACTTTGTGTTCACACCGATTAAAGAGAGAGAATGGTGAAAATCGAGTGACTCGAGAAAAGACAAGTAACGCACCATCGGCGGAAGCATGATACTAAAATGATCAGTTGATTAGTTGTTTAACACGCGTGAAGTCATTAGTTTCGATTTCAATTTACCATGGTGTTAGATTTCATCCGTTTCTAGCGCTCTGGTTTGTTGTTTAATTTAAAAATGAAAAATAGAGTTAAATGCATGATTCGTAAAAGCAATAAATTGCCATTGTTACGGTTTTCCTGAAAATTCAGAAAAGTAAGTAATATTTTTAAATGCTACTTAAATTAAATTTCTTTTTGGCTCGAGGATACCATGTTTTTCTAAAATGTTCATTAAAAGATAATTTCTTTAGCACTTTGTGGTTAAGATATGGGAATGACCTTTGACCCAGAAATATACCCTAATTTCTCCGTAACCTTTGGTCTAAACATGTTATATTTCCTACGGCGATCGCCCTTTTAATAGTAGTATACTTCTGGCTTCATCTGTTGACAAAATTTTAAGATCGATATCGCAATTTTGCGACTTTAATCGAAGTTTTTCCTCAACAAAAGGTTTTCCGCCATTTTTTTCGTTGAAGTTGTCCGTATTATTATTAAATAATTTAATGTTTTGTTCTTTTAGAATGTAAGTATAAATAAGTAAATAAATATAAACATCGAATTATTACGGATTTATGCAGTTTTTTTTATAGTGTGTAAATTTGTATATTTACTGAAATGGCGCATAAACGAAACTAAAATTCCGTTGTACGTATCGTCATATATCTTTGGCCAGAAAACAATAAATCGAATGAAGATAAACAATTACCCAATCAGAATCGAGCGCGCATTTTTCAAATGGTGCAATTATAAATAAAGGCAGAAAAAATTGGTTTTTGCATTTGTATACATTGTATTATAAACAATCAAATCTGTATCAACATATACTTAATATATATCAAATTAAACGGAAAAAACGATCTTTATGCATTTTACGACTAGTTTATATCAAACTTACTTGTTTTCAACGCGCAAGATTTTGAAAAAAAGGTCAACAAAGGTCATTCTCCAGAATCATGACACCTTAAAAAGGTTAGACCTAAAATTAAAGATAGATCGATAAAATGTAGGTATGTTTATCTCGACGCTGGAAAACTATAGTCTGTTTCAAAACAGTTACAATTTTCACCGCTAGGGTCTATAACGGCGTCACTGTCGCACAGCAAAATCAATGAAACTGTTCAGATTGCTATCTGCTACTCTCAGACATATATTAGAATCGAATTATCATATTTATCAATAATTGTGTGCAACGTATCAGGACTAATGAGACTCACTTTCCTGTTAAATATGCAAAATTACCTGCATAAATCCTGCTTTTCAAATTCCGCCTAAATCAGGACATACGGCCTGATTTAGGCGGAACACTCCCGTATTTGTACTTCGTGTCCCTCTGTGCCTAAATGTTTGGCGGTCCTGCTTAAGGGGCATGAGGTAACAAATGTCCCTCATGAAGGTGGGAAGCTTTCGACCTCGATTCGTTGATTGGACAACGTTAGTATATTGTACAGAGTGTTTCGACAGCCGATTGAACATCTCGAGCGAGAGCAATAGTATAATACCCCAATATAGCTTGAGTGATACTGATACCTCTGAAGCTCCTGGGACTAACACCCCCACTGAAAAAGATCTCTTATATGAAAGCTATATGGACAAGGGAGAAAACTTAACTTACGGTGCTTCTGATGAAATGTAACTTAGATGTCTCCGGAGAGACTCGTGCAATAAACTGTATGAGTCATACAATGTTAAAATTTTATGTGAAAAATTTCATCAGTAAAATACTGTTTCTTTCTTTTTTTTTTAACTTTTTCCGCCCTGTGGGCACTAAGAGGGCCTCTTTTAGTAGGCCCATTATGGGTTCGGCCAGGCCCACAATGGAGCGACCGGGTGGTGAGGGACGGGGCCCGACATATCCGAACGGACCACCCCCGAAAAATTCCTGGGGATTTCTCGACCCGTTCGGATTCGATCCCGGGTCCCCCAGAGCGGTAGTCTGCCACCTTGACCGCTCGGCCATCCGGCCGCTAGTAAAATACTGTTTAACAAATGTGTTCTAACAAAGGACGCAGTGTCGAACATATCGGTTGAACAGCAGATTGGATTGAGACAATTTAAATTTACAATTCAGTTTTTGTAATAATCCTGTATATCCTGAAATGTATCCTGCTCCGATGTCCACTGCAGTTAATTTTTTTAAACTCTCTGCTCCGCTCGGTGAGTACTAAAGGGCCCTTTTTTTAGAAAGCCCGTTATGGGTTCGGCCAGGCCCACAATGGGGCGACCACAGGGCCGGATTTACCAATCCAGGGGCCCTGGGCACAAATTCGGTGGGGGTCCCCCTTTAAGAGTAGGCAAATTTGATGATTTAGAAAATCTACACAAAATAATGTACTTTCAATTAGATTTGAACTAGGAAGTTGTAAATTTCATTTAAAAATACGGTTATTGTAAACATACATATATTTTATTGTGTAAAACTAATTACAGTCAAACCTGTTTTTATGCGCTCTTTTTATGTGCGATTTTTTTAATGCGAATTTTTAATTTGTGCGTTTTTTTGTGCGATTTTTTATTTGTGCGGTATAGTTGGCGACTAGTCTCGTGCGATTCGTCATGTCTCACGTTGACTTATTATAGCTAAATAAACTTATTATAGCATAAATGCACTTATTATAGTAATATTATTGCATGAATATGCGAAAAATGAAATAATTTACTTTTTAAGTCAACAAAACACCACCTGGACAAAAATATGTAAAACAGACGATAGACCAGACGATGCAGTCAAGTGCTGACATCTGTTGTCAATAAATTCTATTTCGTACGGTTTTGAGTTATTTTCTATGTGAGACTTTTTTTATGCGGTCCATGTTGACCGCATAAAAAAATTATTTTTTTAATTGTGTTGCGAAAACTATTATTTACAGCCATTCGCGAAGTTTCGTGAGATTTTTTTTAATGCGTTTTTTTTAATGCGGTCCCTATCCCCCGCATAAAAACAGGTTTGACTGTATTTTAATTTAACTGAAAAATACCTATGTGAAATTTTCCGATGTTTCATAGGTTTTTTCCCGGGTTTGATTTTCTCTGCCTGTTGCCCTCATGATAAGACCACACTAGGCTATCGCGGTAATAGAAAAAAAATTATGTTTAACCCTCTTACGCTCAACCTGCAGAATTTTCTGCAGTTGTTTTACTCCCTCTAACGCTCAAGCTGCAGAATTTTCTGCAGTTCAGAGTTAACGGTTTAGAAAAAATATTACTTGAGAACTATACATCTTAGACTCTCGCAGTTTTCACGATTGTTTTCTTCTGTGTTTAATTTACATAGAAAAAATTGTTTTGGATTTTTTTATTAAATAGATTTGTTATTTTGAATTTTTTTAAAAAACACAACTCAAGGTCATCTATAGACTAGAGGTAAACGTTCCTTTTTCTGTCTTTTTCTTTAATTTTTGTGCTAATTTTTGTGTTAATACAAATTTATTTAGTTCATTACATATGTCCATTATACTTTTCATGATTTCTGATGATATATATATATTTTTTTAACGTAAAAGCAATATATAAAAGTCACTTTTGTTGATTTTTTTATTATTTTGTTAGTTTTTGTACTAATTTAAGCTGTTATATGTTTGTTATTGACGGCTTTCTGTTATTTTTCACAGTTTTGTTCACTTTTGTTAATTACTTTATAACATATAATAGTGACAAATATTGTAAACAAAAGCACGTGTTTTAGTGGTGACGTGAGAGGTCATGTGACCGCAGAAACGCCTGGTGACGCCATTCTACTTCCTGTGACCTACCTATGACGTAATATCCAAAACATCAAAATAATTTAGTATATTAAATGTTTTTTATTATTTAAAACTATAATTTCGCTAAATGAATTCATTTATTGTTGAGATATTAATGATAAATTAAATTTAAATATATTAAAAGAATAAATGAATTTTATTATGAAAATAATAATAATAATAAGTTATTAGAATAAAAACTACAGAAAATACATTCTAATAATTATTTTGTAATATATTAATAAGTTAAATATATTTTATAATATATAAAATATATTATTTCAGTATGGAAAAGATAATTTCTGTTCTGATCTCCAGATGGCATTAATGTAAATATATTCCGTTTTTACTTTATATTTAATTTAAAAATTTAAGTAATTCTACTTAATTGAAAATTTGTAAAAATATACAATTCTAAATGTTAATATTTTTATGAATCAAATTAGAAGTAACATTACTTCTATTTTTTTAATAAATAGTAACTTTATAAATTGCATATTTTTTGTTTAATGAAAAGAGAGGCTGTAAAAAAAATATATATATATAAATATTTTAGTTTTTTAATGCAATCACATAACATTTACACTAAAATGTATTAACAGGTATATAAATAACTTGGGAAGGTCTTTACTTTAAAATTTCGTTACAAGATGGCATACGTGTAGCCTGTCATAAATGCGGAAAAAAAATTATTATTTTTTACTGCAAGTTACGTAATCGTAACTCTAGTAATTACGTAATTACTTGTACTGACGCGCGATTAGCGCTTAATTATTTTTTATGGGATTTTTTTATCGAATTAATTTAATTAATTAACAGATTTTATTACATACACGTTGAATAAAATATAGAGGACAGAAATAGCAATAAAAATTGGAAATTTTGTAAAACATTTAGAATTATACTGTTATACTAAATATACATTGTTTTAAAATAAATTTAATTAATAATTTTCTGAATAGAACTGAAAATTTATTTAATAACTATGTTTCGTAAGAACTATTTTAGGCTGATTATTTTGATGATTTAATTGACAAAACTAAGTTTTTAAATAAAAGTTTACTTATGCAATGAAATGTGATATAGTTAATTGTTTAAACTTAAAAGTTTATTAAGTTTATTTTTAAAATTTGTGATATATGTGATATATAAAAAGTGATGACGTTTTATTGATACTAATAGTATTTAATGAAAAGATTTTTTTAAATGTTCATTTAATAAGATTAAACATTTTATACTTTTACAAAATTTCCAATTTTTATTGCAGTTTCTATTCCCTATATTTTATTAAATGTAGATTAATAAAATCACTAGAAGTAAAACTAGGGTAGAAGTTATTGACATTCCACGGGTGGGCTAAATTATGAGCGTAAGACTTATAGGTTTATCAACAATCTCTGATCAGAGTGGACAACTTTCCTTTTTCAATTTCGCGATTGTCGTTAATGTAATGAAATTGTATTATGAGAAGAAATAATAAAATCGTTTTATTATTAATTAATAAATTTTTATTGAGCTTAAGAAAATATTAAATAATTAAAAATACATTTAAAAAGATATACATTTCATTTTGTTTTGATATTTCCATTTCTTCTTGTGAAAAGATATTTCCATTGCTTGTTTTATTAATTGGTCAAGAAACTAATTCATTAACGTTGCTAGTTTTTAAAACACTTTATATTTAATGACAAGTTTTACATTATCACAACACAGTGTTAATCTTTCAGAATTACTATAATTATTTATAAATTTGATTTAATGAAGTGTGAAAGCATTAAATAATTTCACAATTATTATATAACATTTAAAGACATAAACTTTTAGTTTAAATGTCTAACTTTACAGACCATACAATTAAATAATACTAATTATTTTTGAAAAATAAACCATAATACAAAATATACTTTATCTATCTTCTAAACATATATATTTTTTAATCAAATTTAATACAATAAACCCTATAAAGTGTAATTAACTCAGATTTTAACTACATATTGTTATAGATTAAATACAAATTAAAATGTAAAGTACCATAACAAGAACAATTGTATTATTATTTGATAAACATTTTTTTCATTTATTTTTCCATTTGAAATAAAAGTGAGTTTTGCAAGCCCAAATGGTAAATTAACAACCAAATTTCCTACTAAAATAAATATTTTACTTATTCTGTAGAAATTATTCTAGTAATGTAAAATATATATATATATTTGTTATAAAATTGATGATTAAATAAATACAAGAAAAAAATAAAGTTTAAAAGATTGTATTTATAGTACAACCTCTTTACAGTTTATTTACTTTGGGTTACTAGTAGAATGTAAAGTTTACATAGATCTGCTGATAATATCAATATAGGCCCTCTAAAAAGATTTTCAGATCTGCCAACACTGATTTTGATTTGTCTAAATGGAAATTGTGTAATTAAAAACCACATATGATCTTAATTGTAATATAAGACCATTTTTAAATCATTAAGATTTAAAAATGGTGAGAAGTAGGTTTCTAAATTAGCTTTGTAACATTACTTTATACTTTAAATAAATGGTATTTATATATGAAGTCTTTTGAATTTAACAATTATTTTAACATTTAAAATGTATAATATTATAATAATATTTATTAATTTTATTATACATTAATAAAAAAAAAATATTATATACACAGAAATACTTCAACTCTGATAGCATTGTTAAACAATACAATTTTTTAAATTAATATTTTTAAAATGAAAATACGTCAAACTTTTGTCTTTTTAAAAATTTTTTCTCTTCAATTATAAAAACAATTACGATAATCAGAGAGAGAGAGAGAGAGAGAGAGAAAGTGTTTATAGACAAAATAAAAATAATAACCGGATTTTATCATTTTCTAATCACATCTTCAATATTTCAAAACTGAATTCAGTTTTCATCCAGAAGATAAACTACACAAAAAAAAAACTTAAATTGAAATCAATTAGAAAATTCTGTGGCATTTCTAACAATTTAGCTAACCAGAACGAGAGAGATAAAGATCTGCAATCAAGGTCAAATATTTGCAAACACTGGTGACCGGCCTGTGTCTATTTACAGCTTGTTTTTAAAAAAATTTTAAATTTTAAGATTCCAATAACCCACGGTTTGACACAAGAGATTGTGGCACTTCTTTTTTTATCATATTCTTTTTGATTATAATGTTAAACAAATATTCAGTGTATAAATATAAACTAAAAGTTATGAAATAAAATAAATTATTATTATTTTTATTTCAATTTAGCAAAAATAAATTTTTCTAAAACGTATATGCATTACCTTAATTAAAGCACAGACTGCTTTTATATAAAAACCAATTACTAATAAAAAAAACATTACATTTATCTATCTACGTTTTTAAAATTCAAGATAAAAATTGAATTAAACAAAAGAAATCCATATGAGTACTTATTATTTTTTTAAGATATTATATTTAAATAAATGATCTTAACTTTTCTGTATAACTTGTCATCTTAAACAGTTATATTTCCTAAGAATAAAACGATTTTACTACTACAGTAAACAAAAATTGTATTTATAGCATTTAAATCTCTTAAAATATCAAAGTCTTGTTTTAAAAGCTATTAATTTTACATGACTTTTGCACTTTATAATATAGAAAATACATTAAACAAAAAAATTTTTTGTTATGTATTTTGCTAAATTATTAAATGAATAAAATTGACTGTGACAATCAGAGCCTGTTACAATCTACTCTCTTTCTACGCTATTTAAATATCAGTAGTTTTGTACACTTTAACATCTCATTTTTATATGATACAGGCTTACAAATATCTGTTAACTTTTGAAACTATTATATTTGAATTTCGTTGATTTACAAATATATAATATAATTATAATTAACACATACAACATATGATTATTGTTTTAAAACATAATTTATATAACTATTAATAATTAAATGTAAGTTTACACTAACATTTAAATGTTTCATTTTCAAGAAAAGCATTATAAAAAGAATTAAAAAGATCGGTTTTATTTGCTGACTGTATAACATGATGTACTGTACTTCGTAGAAAAAGAATGCACCTCTCCCGGGCCCCCGGGCTCTTGTAAACTTACAGCAAATGTTTATGATGCACTTTCTCCCTTCATGACTAATTGGGGGGGGTATGGCTTGGGTAATGTCCTCAAAGTTCGTCAATATATTTTTCTGCTTCAGATAGTGAATATTTGACACGTACCGACACGGTAATATTCTAGGATAGGGGAAGGGGGGTTAACCCCCCCAAACGATCTCTCCTAGAATATTACCTTTGACACAGTTTACATATTTTTTCCAACGCTTTTACAATATAATATACTATAATAAGCGATTACGCAATTCCCCGGAAGTAACGATTTTCCCCGGTAAATTTTTTGATTGGAAGCTTTTGATAAGAAATTTTCTGGTCTAAGTAAAGTCAAATAACATTGGGTGAGGCATCCCAATTAATTTCATATCATTAACTGATATCGCTGATTTAATTATTATAGCGAGTGAATTAATAAATAAATTGCGCGTAAATAAATTTTTTAAAATTTAATAAATTCCGATTAATTTATTACAATTAATTAGATATTTATTTATAAAATATAATTGGTATTTTAATTTGTATAGTGAAGTTTGATAAAAACTGTAATGATAAATTATCCTGGAAGAAAAACTGAATAAATGTGTTTAGAAAAATAGACACAGGCTTACAAACATCTGTTAACTTTTAAAAGTATTACATGTTAATTTCGCTGATTTACAAATATGCAATATAAGCATGTTCAATCTTTATTAAATAAACTTAATTATAATAAAATTTTATTTAAATATTAGTAGTTTTGTACACTTTAGCATTTCATTTTTATAAGAACATGTTATTATAATTAAATATTTAAATTTCCAACAAGTGTTTGAAACAACTTTTTACTCTTAAAAACCGTATTTTTCTTCAAGTTCTGGAGTGAGTAAATAAACAGTCACAAATAAAACCTTTGTAGAGTGTTATTTTACGTTAAAGTCAAATCACTGTCTACAAAGGTGATGTTTGTAATTGTTTAGATTTTGTATTAATATTTTTCATGAACACATTGACACATTGACTGATTGGAATATAAAATATAGAACAAATTAAAATTATGTAACTTTGTACTTTAATTTTAATGTAAGCCTTTATGAAATTATAAATTCTATATTAACACTATTTTTTTTATCCCATTATTCATTTCTCATAATTTTTTTATTTTTAATTTAAAAGTAGTATTAGTAATTTATAAATTTTCGGATAAAGTATAGGCCTACTTATATAAAATTATCAACATTATATTGTCAACATAATTGCGGACCATTTCAGCTATTGTTGAAAAGTGAAATTAACAAAAAATAATTATTAGAATAAGCGCTTCCATCTATTGTATTTAGAACATTATAAAAATTGTAACAGTGTTTATTTATAACAATATTTTAACACATTCTGATTGTGTTATTTTGTCATATAAGTTTAGAACGTTTTAATTTATAATTTAAAGGTTATATGCTTGATTATTTCTTATTATTCTTTTTCTTCTGAATATTTCGTGATGGTCCCGTAAATTTTGGTCTAATGTGTTTTTGTGACTCAGAGAAGATGCAGCTGGGTCCAACCGTCCAGAAGGTCAGCAAAATTCCGTTTTGAACAGTAAGATGACCTCCACCCTCCCCGGGGGTCGCTCGCCCTCCCATTTTCCACGACTTACGATTGGGGACGTGTCAATTTGGTCCGGGAATGCGACATTTATATCGTGTTACACTCCGATGTTTTTAAAGCGAAAGTATTTTAAAGTAAATAACTTCCTGAAAAAGTTAAATTTGACCCTGAAGTAATTTAATTTTTCCATTGGTATTTTTTAATCATTTTATAATGTTTTATGATACCATAAAACACAAAATTGTCACAAATTATATACGATTACAATATAAAGTAAAAATAAATTAATAATAAAGCAAAACTATCAGGTATGTCTCCAAAGTCAAAAAGTAAAATATTACATTGTACTATTTTATAATAAATATTCAATTTTAAAACTTTGGATTTTAAGTTTTGCATATATTTGCATGTTCATTAAAAAAAAAAAAAAAAACAGATAAATAATAATAGAAATGAAATTTTTAAACTTCTTTGCCTGAAGATGACTGGTAAGATGGGAAATTGGTATATTTAGATAGTCATTTGTTATGTGAACGTAATATATCAACTTATAAAAAAAGTAAATTAGTCCAATAAATCCGTAACCCTTTTCCATGATCCTTTCCCTTTCCTACAGCAATGGCCCCAAGCATGTGCCTTCTGATTCTCACCCTATACAGTATTTAAACCTTTTTCTCACTATGTTTCTTCAAAAACAAAAAGCATAAAAATCTTTTGCTAGATGTATTCTTTTGAATTATTTTATTTTACTTTTTCAAAATTTCTAAAAATGTGTTATTTATATATATATAAAATATTAACAAAAGTAGAATAATTCAATTGTTCAACTTTTATTAAAGTTATATAACCTGTAATTATCTATCACTCTTCTCTTATAATGCAGTACTTTGAGCTGATTCATTCTCAAACATGAACATGAATTCAAGAATCAAAAATAATTATAATGGAATGACTTAGTAGGCCCATTTGCTAGATGTAGCTAATAATTTTTTTATTAATTGTTACATTTTTGTTATTACTTTGAAATATGAAGACATCTGTTTAATTACAAACAAAATATCAATAAGACTTTATGATCAATGGAAAAATAATAATAGAATTATTCCTGTTATGTTACTTTACATTTTAATTTGTATTTAATATAGAACAATGTCTACTTAAAATATGAGTTAATTACACTTTATAGGGTTTATTGTATTAAATTTAATTAAAAAATATACTTTATTTTTCTTTTAAATATATATATTTTATATAATGGTATATTTTTCAAAATTAAGTATTCGTAAAGCAAAAGAATGAGCTGAATCACAAAATTACATATTGTGAAAAATCTTCACATGAAAATATTGTAAAGGTTTAAAATTTTTAAATGTAAAAATTAAATTATGTAGAACTTAAATGTTTCTTTTGTTTAATAAAAAATGTTTGCTCCATGAAATAAGAAATTTGATTTATTTGTTTTAAATTATATTAAATGTTTGTTAGCATTTATTTTACAACATATTTGTGTTTTAAGATATTTTATCTAAAGATCTGTTAATAAAGAAAATTTTTTATATATATATATATATAATTTTTTTTTTCGTACAAATTAAAAATGAATATAGTTGCTGTTCATTGCTATTTGTAATTTTTATTTAATTTTGTTGATTTATCTACAAAGTATGAAAGAAAACATAATAAAGAAAATATTAACTGATCTCTTTAAAAGCACATGTTTCTGTTTAAAAACAATATATTTAAATTTAAATACTTAATCAGAAAAGGTAAAACTTTTTGAACAACTAGCAATGAGTTTGTAAAAATTTTTTAGCTTATAAATAAATTTATATCTTTTTAAATCAATTTTAATTAGGGAGTTAAAAATTAAAAAATAAATACATACTCATAGTTAAATATTTATCTTAAAATACTTCCATGTTTACAATATTTAATATTAATTGTATCCTATAAAATCAGATTTTAATTGGTTGTTAATAATAAAAGAGTATTATTATTATTATTATTTGATAGACAAATAAATAAAATTGTAACTCTAGGTCATCTCATTAAAAGAAATTACAGAGTTTACAAAGCCATATTTACTTACTTTTATATGTTTTGTTTGTTAATTATATTGTGAAGAAAGAGTTAATTAAATTTACTTATAACAACAATGACCAATAACAATGTAGTTTATCAATAAAAAATGAATGCTGAAATCTTGGATGGTTTAAGAAGTTACTTTTTATTGCTAAATCTTTTCACAATCTGATGTATCTCTTGTTCCACTACAACTATAATAATTTATATATTTTTTAACATCTGAGAAATTAAACCAAAAATAAAAAGGAAAATTTGATAACAATTTAAAAAGTTTACAATTTATGTCATAGTAATGTAAAAACTTGTTCAAGATAAAATTATGTAATGAATTAGAGCTATTATATTACCTTAGAATAAAAATCACTTTCTTTAAATAAAAACAAATAAGTTTTATTATGAAACTTTTATTAACTTTTTGGTTTTACCTAAATATCATAAAATAAAACATTATATATGACATATCATAATCCAAACACAAATGTTACTAATTTTGCTCAAAAATTGTCCAGTTACATTCAGATTAATTATATAATTTGATGATTTTGATTACGATTAGTTATATTATCATCTGTTGATTATGTTAAAAATTAGGTTATTTCAGATTTAGTTAATTTTAGATAATTCTGAAAAATATTAACCTGAATTCAAGTATGAAATTCTATCTATTTATAGTGTGCAGGTATGCTGAGAGTTATATTATTCAGATGTAAAAATAAAATTCGTTCAGGCATAAATAACCATTATTATTATATACAAGTTTAAACTAATATATATCTGGAAAAACTCTGGCTTGGAATCTACATGATATCACTGGCAAGATATTTGCATATTACACAAGGGTTATGATTGAAATTCCACTTTATTAGTTATGCTGTTTCGGATGTATCTAAATTTATTTATTTCCACTTTATATATTATTAATATAAGTATATAGATACAGATGGCATTGTGCCTATGTGGGATCAAATATGAAATTACTAACTAAATCAATTGTCTTTTAATACTAGTGCCAAAAAATCTCCAAGTTAATGCTAGGTATAACATGTCAAAAATTATTGTTGGCAGAGTTTTATTTTGATGACAGAAATCAATACATAAATCTAACATATTTTGTCTTTAATGGAAGATTGTATAATGAACTAATATTTTATTTCAGTGACAAAATTCTCATATATGAAAAAAATAATTACTAAACTTTGTATATAATAATATTTGTAAATATGTTTTTTACAATACAAGATTATATTTATAGAGTAACATAAAAAATATTTGTGTGTGTTGACTACAAAAGGCTTCAAGGTTTAAGTTCTTCATGGCTTAAGAAATGATTATCGATGATTCCAGCTAAAATGAAAAAAAATATAAAAGACCAGTTACAAAAAAATTAAAATATAATAAAATTCATAGATTTTATATCTTAAAAATTTTATCGTTTTAAATGTTAAATACTTAAATATTTATAAATAAATGGTCAATTTTATTAATTTCTCATTTATTATTAACTCATTCAATTTATTATTATTCAATTTAAAAATGTTTAAACTCCAAATACAGTCAATTCTACTTATTGTAATCACAGAAATTATCATCAGTTGGTTCACCTTATTATGTTCTCTTTTCGTGTTGTCAGCCTCAACATGTTTAAATGTCTTTTTTTTTATATGAAAAAATCATTTCTAGTAATTAGTATCTTAACATTTAGTTTTTAATTGTACTTTTAGTGACAAACATTTGAGTGGTGATAAACTTTTAGTGACAAACAGTGGTGAGGGTTTATCTCTGTGTTGACAGTACAGAGATGGAAGCATACAAGTACCAAATACTTGTATTAGAAATACTTTTTCCCATATAACAAATAGCCTACCTGATTTAAGTTAGAGTATTTCTGATAGATATTATTTAAACTACTAGGTATCAGAAATTTGAATTTTCAAGTACAGTATTTGAAAATCTTACATAAGTATAGTACTTGAAATATTTTAAAATTATTTGGAATACATAAAAATATTTGAAGTACAAATATACTAAACATCCAGAAGCTTGATACATAGATACTCAATCAAATGATCGCATTAAGCTATCAGGCTATAAATCTGCTATTATTAATGATTAAATACTAAATAATTTGGTATTTAATCATTAATAATAGATTTATAGCCCAATTGTTTAAGACGACCATTTGGTTGAGTATTCAAAGTACTTAAAAATGTTTGAAATTCTTAAAAATATATTTGCTATCCACAAAAAGTAGCAAATATGTTAATTTTGAAATTTTGTAACAAGTAGAACAATTCAAAAAATTTGATTATCTGAAGACTTTTCATGAAAACTTTTATCTCTTTCTTTATTATTTAACTACTTTAAAAAATTAAAAGTGTAGGTTTATTGCATTTTTATATTTTACGTGTTAATAGCATGAAGATAAATAAAGAGCTTGTAAAATTGGATATAGCTCAAAAAATACAAAGACAAACAATCTCCATGTAAAAGTCCTTTTACTAAGTGCTTTTTTATTCAAATCAATAATAAAGTTATTTATTTTATACATATTGTTTATTGCTAGGTTACCTAGCCTAGCTTGTAATTTAGGTCTTGGTTTGTATGAATTATTTCAATGATTTGATATTTTTTACGATTCTAATGCAGCACAGTCAGAATAAATAAAAAGTTCTAAGTAATTAAAAGTTCCTGGATTTACACCAATAACAATATTCTTTAGAAAAATCTGAGAATTCATACCATAAATGTTAAATATCTACTATAACTTCATTACAGTGATAAAAATGATTACAAATGTTAACACTTTAAAATTATGGTGTTATAACTTCAAAATCAGTATGTTTTAGATTCAGAAATAATACTTTTTATTATATTTGGTCTTTTATTTATCAATTTTGTCCAGATAAAAATACAACATATAACATAGTTAATATATTTTTTCTGATCAATTCTATGAAAGAATACTTCATTAAAGATTATATATGATTATTAACTTGTACTCTGAATAAGCTTACATATATTTACAGCTAATTATTGTAATTGTTCTAAGCATAAAATAGCCTCTTGGAACATAGGTTTTACATGTATGAACTTCCAATTCTATTTTCATTGCTTCAGATACAATTTTATAATTATTATTTTATAAACAGATAATTTTTTTAAAAAGATATCCAATTTTACTTAAGAACTAATTCAGGAGCTCGGTTTCCTTCATACTTAAAACAATATTTAAGATGAAAACAAGATACTTCTTTTTGATTTGTTTTACATTTACTGTGAGTAGAATTTATTAAAATATGTTGGATGCATAATTCCATTCTTACAGATATAACAGGATGAGATCTAAATAGATAAAAATGAAGAAGACAATCTGTATATAACATTACATTAATCAAATAAATTTTAGTTTTTTGTATAAATTGTATAAATAAAGAAGTATCCAATGGAAATTTTTAAATAATATGAATCTAATCTTTCGCTTAATTTATCTCTAAATTTGATTCTGTTAAAAAGTATTTTAATTAATAAAATATCTATATGTTCCACGAAAATAATATTTTCAGTTTGAACTTTCTTCATAAAAATACACAGCGCCATCTTTCGTTTAAAATAAATAATTTATAAATATCCATAGTCATTCTATTTTATATATGTGCCGCCATCTATCGCATATATTTTAAATTATTTAAACTTATATCGAAAAATCGTAAATAAAATATATTTTTATCAACAAATTTGCTAACATTTATATAAAATAACAATAAAACATAATTATTATTATAGAGCCAATTCCATGTTTAAAGTATCTATGTTATGAACAACATATGCATCGAAAATAATATAAATAAAAAGGTTTTTGATATACTTTAATACAAACATATCATAAATTATTCGCTTGTTAAAAAATAAATCATTTGAAACATTTATAAAAGAATATAAAAGCTTTATAAACGAAATAAGACAGTATCCCAGTCACGTGACACCACACTTCCGCTACGTCACCCTAGTCTGACGTCACCGTTTAAATATCTGGTTTAAAAGGACAAAGGAAAATCCAAACAAATGAATATAACTTTAAAACTAAAACTTAATAATACTCTAAAATGAAAACATATTAATTAAAATATATAAATGAATCTAATAAAAGTAAATTTTTTTAAAAAAAGTTGTAATATTGCTATAATTCATCGATTTATATATTATTAATATCTACCGATTAATTAAATAAACTAATTATATATTCTAACAAACCGAATGTATATGAAAGAACATACCTACATGTAGAATATACGTACATGTTAAAAACGTACTTAAAATGGCAGCACTGTCGACTCAATAGTTGGATAAAAAAGAACCGTTGGAAAAATTTACTAAAATTAAAATTAACATCATTTACGATAAATGTAATAAACTAATACTTTAATATAACATAGAATTAATAGTATACTATCAAATACTACATTAACCAAACGTAAAATTTAATTAGATTAGATAAAATTGCAATTAATTTACAGATCATTAACGTAAACAAGAATATACGAATTTTTTACAGAAATAATAAAAAATATAAGCAAATAAATAATACACCAAATAAAAGTACACATACTTCCATATCAGAATTATCTGTTTTCATATTTTTAATACCAACGGTTGATTTTATACGAATTTTTTAAATAATACAAGTAAATTTTCCCCAATGACCTTGGAATTGGCCGAGAACCAGCGCCTACTCGTGTTTCGGCACTCCGCGAGAGCAAGAGGGTTAAACATATTTAGATTTTTATATTATGGCGAGGAACTTAAATTTACTGTGGGGGCCCTGGGCACAGGCCCCAAATGCCCTTATGTAAATCCGGCCCTGGGCGACCGGCTGGTGAGGGACGAGGCCCGACATATCCAGACGGATTACTTTCCAAAAATTCCTGTAGAATTTTTTAGCCGTCCGGACTTGATTCCAGGGCCCTCAGAGCGGTAGGCTGTCACCTTGACCGCTCAGCCATCTGGCTGGCAGTTAATTGTTAATATCCTATTAAAAAAAACTTGTGGAAACAGTAAAGCTTAGCGAAAACATCTAAATAAAGGAAACTTTTGAAAGTTATGGTATAACAGTAGCGTGCCGTGACATTTGATGATAGGGAAGCTGTGTTTCTGTAAGAAGCCGATTTTCAGGGGCAATCAATTAATTGCGCGTCAGGGCCCGTTCGTATTCGTTTGTTCGATAAGCCAGTAAAAACCGTATACTTCTTTAAATGTATTTTTAATAGATTATCCGACGTACTTAATAAATAAGAAAGTTCAATATAATTACCTCCGTTATTAGATTCAATAAATTCCCTATGCCCTCTAAATGCCAATTCTTGCTTCGAGAAAAAACATATAACATCTATTAATTTAGATATATCTATTAATCGTAATTATCTCGTTATAATTTTCAATATTTATTTTATATTGTCTACCAATGTTAAACTCTATTCCTCTTTGATTTCCAAATTGCTTCAATTTTACGAAAGAATCGTCATTCGTCATAAATTTTATCGTCAAAATGTCGAAATTTTTTGTCGACGTATTTATATTTAATTTCGGCATCGGTCTTTCTCTTCCTTTTCTTTTCTTTCGAAGACACAATGTAGTGACATAAACTTAAACACTGGGCGAATTTTTCATCCTTTTTATTCGGTTGGAAAAAAAAATCACTATCTCAAAAAAATCACTTTTGAGATAGTGATTTTTTTTCCAACCGAATAAAAAGGATGAAAAATTCGCCCAGTGTTTAAGTTTACGTCACTACATTGTGTCTTCGAAAGAAAAGAAAAGAAACGAAAATACAAAACACGGTTTCCTCAAGATAGGTCTTTCTCTTTTAATAATGTTTTCTTTTTCATTATACGGTCTTGAACCAAAACTTTTTTAAAATAAATTTTTTAATCACTAGCCACGATATAAGGGCTAAAATTAAAATTATCAGAAAAACTTACTTGGTAAAACAGAATGTGTGACGAATATACATACCTAGTACAAAAAATTCTTCAATTGTACGAATATACTTTTAATGAAACTTATAATTAAATATAACTTTGTGAAGAAACGTACATAAAAATAACAAAATATTCTTTACTTTTTAAATCTTAAAACAATCCACTTAGTGAAATAGCTCCCTACGAGTGGCTAATGAATGGAATCGGAGACGGTCCAGGTAGGTGTGTACGTGCCAAATTCCGAGGGTGCCGATACCGGTCGATGTCAAATGCCTCTTTTGTCGCATCACTAGTATATCTCAAAGGACGCGACAGGGTTGTTGTAGATTTTAAACGTTTCTCACCATAGCTGTAAAAATCTAAATATGTCAAACTTAACAGATTGTCCGTCGTTCGTTTTCTAACTAATTCGTTTTAGGACCGAGTGTTCGCGGAAATTTCCAAAATTTACAACTTTTCGGTCACTCTCGTTGAACTGGAAAAATTTCTGTCTTTATTACGTCTAATATTATGAAGAGATCAGACCCCACTGTACTCGGCAAGAGATTGGTTCGGTTAAGCTTCTGTTTAAGTAAAAAATTTCGGCTCTTTCATCAGGGTTTTATTTATGTTTCTAATTCCCTAATCGCTTAATCATTTAACTACTACTTAAATAGAAATAAGTCGAAACCAGTTACTTTGTACCTGAATATTTGTAGTCTTGGGAAAAAAGTGGAAAGACAAATTTTTATGACAATGGATATATAAATCGTAAATTTAAGGAAAATAAATTCTAGAGCTTTTTTTGTACCATTGTACGTCTCATTCATTAAATTTGATTGTAAACGATGCTGCCAAAGTAAAAGTTAATGTTTTAACACTGTACTAGAATTGTACACGTTTTTTCTGCATCCCCTTACGGATGGGACATACTAAATCGTAATATCACCGGTTTAACATTGAAATCCGTAAGTAATATAAGATGGGAGAGCGGAATAAACGCAGAATAAATATATCAAATATTTTAATGGATTTTTTTAAAACTCCTGTCAACTATACAGAGCTTTACTTTTAAAGCTGGTTCCACCAGTTTTTATGGTATAACAAAATCATTCGTAATTATAATGAGAAAGGCGTTTTCTCACCATAAGTAAACTTACTGAATATTAAAAATAAATAAATAAAACATTTTATGAATAAAATATTTTATTGTTTTCTTCCAGTTTCAGAAGTAAAGATTTACTTCAAAATAAAAATTTTGACTATTGTTTTTTTCCTCCTTTTCCTTATTTGTAGTTTTATTCTCTTCTCCAGGAGGAATATAATAATGGCTGTCCTTTATCACTCGTATGTTGTTTTCTGGAAGAATATGATTCTCTTTAATCCGAACAGTAATTTCGTATGATTTATATTTCTTAATATATATATATAATGAGCCTATTGCACGTCCTTCGGCACCGCAAGAAAATTTTTGGGTAAATGAGTTTCCTCTGTAAACATTAAAAACATCCACGAAAACTGCAATACTGCCGTGTCCGACATGTCTTATTGGAAGAATAATTTCGGTGACGAAGCAATTGTGTTTTGCAATTATTTTACATAAAAATCGGGTGTTACCGGTCACCAGAATATCTTTATCAGTTTTCATGGAACTTCGATTCTTATAGGAAAACAAGTTTTCGTAACACATATTTCTTCTCTTTTCTGTATTTCTGCAAATAGTAACAGGAAGATTTGATACAGATGTGGTTGATAATGATTCTTTTATGCCTTCAATTTCTTCATCCGTCAATAATTGTCCTTTGGCAAGTGGCAAAACAGAACGGTTAAAGCGTTCCGGTGATATTGTTAGGAACCTGATTTTTGATAAGTACGGTTCCATAACGGTTCTGAGATTTGCCGATTTGGTTACATTAGTCTCAGCCCAGTGATAAACAATATGGAAGATGTCCGCTTCGTCCATCCATTTATATATGGGACGAGATATGAGAGTGCTGATTGTGTTTTCACTACAGTTAAAACAATTTGATTTCTCGAACACTTCCATACATTCGTCGTCGAACCATTTCCAACATTGATATTTAATATTGTTATCGGCTACCTCGCATGCAAAATCGTAAACATTAAATATGTTTTCCATATTCGTTACCGATAGAATATGTTCAGCAGCAAGCTTTCTCAAAGGTGTCATTTTATGCATTTTACTGAAATTGTACACTTGTTTTGCGTTTTCTAAAGAAGAAAATTCCGTTCTTCCTACTTCCATAAACCTAATAGACGTGATAGAAAGAGTGGCACATTACAGCACTTAACAAGGTAATAGTTTTTAAAATAATTGCCCCATCTTTCATCAAGCCATTGTGAGTCTGGCCGTCCCATATGGGTATGGAAAAAAAAGCCCTTTTAGTGCCCCGCGGAAAGGGAACAGGCGAAAATAAAATGTTTATAGTTTTGAATGCAAAACTTACGTCATCACTTGACTGATTATTTCTACTGGAAAAGAAAAATAATTTGTAGGAGCCTGTGGATTCATCGTAGATTTAAATACTTTCCTCGAAAAATTAAACAAACAAAAGGAAAGAATTGTTATGTTTCGCGATATTGTTGTGTAAATTATCGAAATTCGTTAAAATTAAATTTTAAAATATTGTGTAGTAATTTTATACTTTTGATGTTTTTGCTTTTTTGGTTTGTTTGTTTGTTTTTATTAAGTTATGGCAACGCAAAACGTGGGTGATCTGCCTTCGGGAGGTCTTTTTAAGGGTAACTGGCCCCTATTCAGGCGTTACAGACGTGGAGAAAACCCGGAAAATTCTATGTGGCTAGTCCATCCTAGCGAGGTGCGAACCCACGACTGAACTCCCAGTGTTTAGGGAACGGAACTGCTTGGACACTGGTGGGCCTTGCTTTCTTGAAGAATTGTAAATAATTTTTATGTCTCGTAAACATTGTCACACAGATTTTACCGATGCTGTCTATTTCATTACATACGTTCTCGTGTGTTTAAAAAAGAACCAGAATTACAATGGTTGACAGAAATGTATCCATTCTGTTGCCGAAATTCTTCGATTTTTAAGTGTTACGCCCTATTGAAGTGTGAAGCTTCGGAAGTGGGCCTACTATTTGTGCAAATAAGAAAATTTTTTTGTAATTTTTGTATAGAAGCAAATAATAATAATTGTTGTTATTATAAATTAACGTTGTAAAAAGAAACCGTCAGACAAGAAAAAAAATAGTTAAACGAAAAGTGAATATTACATGTCCATAAAAGGACATGTCTGTAGAAATTTCTGAGAAAGTTATTCTTCTCAGGTTGAAACAATAGATGAATTTGAGTACTTAGATCGAACATCTTCGGTAGGAATCGAATTGTCAGTCGATGTTGACTCATCCGACGACCGGGGTTCCGATCTCGTTACAATGCGTAACGAGGGGGGGACCAATTAGAGAGCGGAGGCAAATCGACATCGACCTATCGGAATGTTCGATCTGGGACTCAAAAGAAAGTTATAAAAACCCTGAGAAAAAGGGATGTGACGTTCTCTCGGTCATTAGTTCTCTCGGTTCTTGGCTCTTAGAGCTTTGTCTCGCGATTTTACGACGGGGTTTTTTTCCCGTGATCTTCGGCAGTTGGATTACATCTCTTTTGGAAGGTCACCCACTCCCTTGGATTTGTCACCTGTAATCGGAATCGTCCCTACGTCCGGAACTTTCCCTCGAGAAACTGAACAGTGCGCCCCGGGACCATCATACTCCTGCGAAACATCGGAGGACTTTTCTTGTGGACTTCCGATTCCGAGAGAAGGCCCAGAAGACTCGAACGCCGCCGCTGATAAAAGTATATTGTAGTTGTAAGCACCTTTTGTTATATAAACGGGTTACGAATGAAAACCTGTCTCTTGAGAGTTTCTTTTACTCCCACACGTGGTTCGTGACCGCGCGACATTCTGACTAACGCAGTCGTTCGGCAAACCTCACAGAAGTGATTAAACCATCGCTATGAAATCCTGATATGTTTTTTTTTTAAAATTGTTTTTACTCTTTTTATCCTGTGGGCACTGAGAACATTTTTATCAAGTCCGTCGAGGGGGACCAGTGGTGAGGGAACGTTTACAGATATATTCGGCACACCCTGCTTCGCAAAAGATTTCTGAGTCTTTCGATCATCTTGATTTGATTCCGACTCATCCAGAAATTGATCTCTTTTGACTGCCTCGGGCATCCGAGAATCATTATCACTTTTAGAGTATATTTCGTATATAACATGGCCATATCACAATTAAAAGTATAATTTAAACCGATTGGAATTTCCATTAAACATTAATTTAGTTTTATACTACTGTACTTCCATTAAATAGATGAATAATTGAAGAGACTTTCCGATTTAAAAAGTTTCATCTAAACCAGTGTTTTTCAATCTTTTTTATTTCACGACACACTCGAACCTATAATTAAATTTACGCGGGAAAAACTCGCGTGATTTAAAGTTGTGTTTGTAAACATTCTGCCGCCATATTACTTGTCACTTAATTCTTTTTCTCTATACTTTTTGTGAATCAAATAAAACAGTATTGTTCCTTAAAATATTTTATAAGATAACTAGCTGTTTATAAGATTTTGCAAGCAAACACCATTTATATTCAGTATTTCAACAACCATAGTAATTGCTATATAACACCTACTGCTGAGAATGATGAGAATTGCCGAGAATTAAACGAAATGTTTCCAATTTGATCAATTTTCTGGAACGTTTACAATCGTTCTATAATCGAACCAATATGCAATAACAAATTCGAATTTAAAACGGTTCGAACATTTGGTTAAAAAATCGAAATATATAAAAATTTGGTTAATGTTACCTTAGGTTCCGAGATGGCGACGGGGGAAATTTTTCCCTACGTTGGAGACTGCGGCGGGGAAAAATTTTTTCCCTAGAGTCGTGACGTCGACGCCGTTGAGAATTTTCCCCCGTTCGGTTTCAACCCTGAGATCGACGTTGCCGAGTATCCTGTAACCTCGAAACGGCGACGGTCGTGTGTAAATTTGCGACGGTAGAGGGAGCCTTTTCGTGACGTCGTGCGAGAGTAATATCGGCGGGAAGTTCGTAGTTGTGTTACGAACGAATATGCAAATGCTCGATCTGTGACGTGATTTCTGTTAATTTCAATGCAATTTTATGCAAATCGACTAGTTTCCAGTTGGAATCGTTTACTGCAGTGTTGCGACGAATTGTGTATTGGAATATTTGCTGTTTATTTTTTTGGTTACGATATTTCATTTTTTTTCCTCACCACCTCCCTGCGTTTAGTTTATTGCCAATTATTCGATAATGAGTAGTTTTGCCAATTTGAGTTTCAACGACGAATTTCGGTCGAGTTGCACCACACGTGATTTCTACAAGTTAATGGAAGACTACTTTTTGGAGCTAGGTTTGCCTCCCCGTATCGATAACACATTGAGATTTCCGAAATTTGCTGTAAAATTAGGCATACAGCCGACCGAGTCCGTTTGCATTCCGTGCGATTCTAAATGCAAATTATGTCATCGGAGTAATAGAGAAAGCTGTTTCTTGCGATGTAGTAAGTGCGGAACAAAGACTTCTGCCTTTGAAGGAACATTTAAAGTAAATTTGGCAACATTTCTTGGGGTTGCATTCTGTCGTTTATATTGCCAAGTAGTAATAAATCGAACAGAGGGAAACGCCAATCGACCAATAAAAGAGCAGCCGAATCGAAAAGAACAGGGAAGAAAAGAGCCGCACCAAGAGAAATGGAAAGTATCCAAGCTGGCAAAACCGAAAAAAGAATGGATCGGAAAGGGAAAAAAAAGTAGGAAGAAGTAGGTAACCACCATCGAAAAGTGAGTAAAAATATCCTTGTTTTTTTTTTTTTTTTGGTTATTTCGGTTAACGTCCGCGGAGTCTGCAGAGAGATTCAAGATGGCGGCCGGAAACGCGGCCATCTTGAATCGAGGGAAAAATTTTTTCCCCGCCGCAGTCTCCAACGTAGGGAAAAATTTCCCCCGTCGCCATCTCGGAACCTAAGGTAACATTAACCAAAAATTTTCATAACAACGTCTGAAATGTTATCAATATAATACACCAGTGGCGTGCCATGACATTTGATGACAGGGAAGCTGTGTTTCTGTAAGAAGCCGACTTCCAGGGGCAATCAGTTAATTGCGCGTCAGTGACGGTCTAGGGCAGTGGTTCTTAACCTTTTTATACTCGCGGCTCACCAAATATTTCATAATTTTTTTGTGACCCCCATTTTTAAATAATAATTTATATTTGATAATTTGATAATTTATCTATAATAAATTGATTTTTTTATTATTGCTTTATTTTTATATAATAAATGTAAATCATAACTTTATTATTTCATTATCTATTTAAATAACATTCAAACTTCACAATTAAACATGAAAACTCATTAATTTTTAACAGAAAATAAAATAAGAAACATGTCCATAAATCGATCCAATGTCGATGCTAAAACTAAACTAAAACTAAAACGCCCACTTGTCGTAAGGATTTTGCATAACTTTTGCAAAAATATTTAAATTTTCAAAGCCTACTATTTTTCCTAATTATTTTTAAAATTCCAAGCATTAATAGTTTCTTAGAATTGCTTTGGAATAAAAGAAGTAAATACTGCGGTGTCAGTAGCATATTTACATTTACTTCTTCTGTACTAACAAAGTTGTATGTAGGAAGAAATACAAAATAAATAAATAAAAACTAAATAGGAAAACTTTATCTTTCTTATTTCACTTTTCAATACGATATTCGGATTATACATCAATTTTCTTTTTATTATATTCTGAAGGAAATTTTGCATAATTTGGCGGCCCCCGGCAAACTTCTTACGGACCCCCAGGGGCCGCGGCCCCCCTGTTAAGAATCACTGGTCTAGGGTCCATTCGTATTCATTTGTTCGATAAGCCAGTAAAAACTGTAGACTTCTCTAAATGTATTTTTAATATCACAATTACATTCTGAATCGCTAGCCACGATATAAGGGCTAAAATTAAAAATAAATTATAAAAACTTACTCGGTGAAATAAAATGTGCGGTGGATATACATACCTGGTACAATGTATTGTTCGATTGTATTAATATACTTTTAAAGAAAATTATAATTAAAATATAGCTTTGTAAAGAAACGTACATAAAAATAACATAAAATATTCTTTACTTTTTAAATCTTAAAACAATTCACTTAGTCAAATATCTTGATACGAGTAGCTAATGGATGGAACCAGAGACGGTCCAGGTAGGTATGTAGTGTGTGCGTGCCAAATCTCGAGGGTGCCGATACCGGTCAATGTCAAATGCCTCTTTTGTCGCATCACTAGTATATCTCAAAGGACGCCACAGGGCTGTTGTAAATTTTAAACGTTTCTCACCGTAGCTGTAAAAATCTAACTATGTTAAACTTAATAGTCATTCGTTTTCTAACTAATTCGTTTTAATACCAGGTGTACACGGAAATCAGTTTCCCACTGTACTGAGCGAGTGATTGGTTCTGTTAAGCTTTTGTTGAAGTAAAATTCTGGCTCTTTCAACAGGGTTTTATTTATGTCCCCATTCCCTAATCTCTTAATTATTTAGTCACTTCTTAAGTAGAAATAAGTCGAAACCAGTTACTTTGTATTTGAATATCTGTAGTCTTGGGAAAACAGTGGAAAGACAAATTTTTATGACCGGATATATAAATCGTAAATTTAAGGAAAATAAATTCTAGAGCTTTTTTTGTACCATTGTATGTACTGTACGTCTCATTCATTAAATTTAGTTGTAAATGATGCTGCCAAAGTAACAGTTAATTTTTAACACTGTACTAGAATTGTACACGTTTTTTCTGCATCCCCTTACAGATGGGACATACTAAATCGTAATATCACCGGTTTAACATCGAAATCCGTAAGTAATATAAGATGAGAGAGCGGAATAAACATACCAAATATTTTAATGGAGTTTTTTTAAACTCCTGTCAACTATACAGAACTATCATAAAAACGTGCCAGTAAACTCCTATCGGTTGGGTTGTTATAAATCTAGTCTAGGGTGGGCAACCTTTTTTATAACACGGGCCAGAATAAATTTTACGTTTTTCCGCGGGCCGTAGTAGTTAATTCACGCCTTTTTGTGACTCGTAATTTTTTTAGTCTGCAAATATGAAATAAATAAATAAAAAGTTTATACTACATTTATTTCTTATCATTTTCGAAAATTACAAAGAATTGGAAAATTAACTATTAATTAGTTATTTTTCCAATTTAATAATCTATTAAAGATCTCGCGGGCCGGATAGAAACTTTTCGCCAGCCGTAGCTGGCCCGCGGGCCGGGGTTTCCCGCCGTTGATCTAGTCTACTCGTGATTCACGTAATCGGGCGAGGGCGGCCGAATATCTAGCAGGCAGGCGGCTAAACAGCCCACAACCGGTCCGGGATATAAAATTAGAAGCTTTATGTGTGAAGCATCCATCAGCTAAACCGGGTGAGGTTGGTACTCTGTAAAGCGCATGCGCCAATGCCTATAATCTGGCTGCTTGGAAGTTGACAGGCAGGTGGCTAACAGCCCACAACCGCTCCGGGATATAAAGCTGTACTCTTTACGAGTGTGTCGCTTCTACCAGCTAAACCGGGTGAAGTTGGTGCACTGCAAACCGCATGTGCTAATGCCTATATAATCTGGCTGATTGGAGACTGACCCGGTTTCGACATTCCTTCCGCCACCGAATTATTCGAATATACAATAGCAATCTTATCGTTTTTTTTTCACATGTAGTATAGAAATTTGTAAAAGATACATAATGCAGTTATAATAAAATATTAATTTTAATTAATGCAAAGTACGTTAAAATATGAAAATTTATATTTTATAAAATTCAAGGGAAGGTCATTGGAAGGTGGAATCGGCGCTTCCATCGCTTCCAATGACGGCACGCCACTGTAATACACCTAAATTATCAACGAAGACTAAACGCAATTAAAAACAAAAAGTAGCATCTGAAATAGTACAGTAGAAGCCGTTCTTCAGGTTAAGCCTTAATCCTCTCCCTCCTCCCCTCTCAGGGGAATTTCCAAAATCCTTTCTTGGTGTGCGTTTTTATGACTTACCCTAACGGTGTACCAAATTTCACTTCTTTAGGTTCAGCGGTTTGCTCTGGGCGATGATGAATCAATCAGTCACTCAGTCAGTCAGTCAGGACAAGTAATTTTATATATTTAGATTTGGCTGAACGTTAAAGATCTATAAAGCATATGCAGACTTCTTCGCTATTCTCTTGTAAATCTAGGCAACGTAAGCTGAGTTTGGGATTGCATAAGTCCAAAACGATCCAACAAACTTATTCAAAATTTATAATGTCCATAGTTCTAATCGTGGACATAATATATTTTAAATTTCATTTAAATCGGTTCATTGGCCATGCAGATATTAAGGGTCAATGTTGGCACGCTACATTACACGCGCGCTACCGAATTCTACGATCTGTGATAAATTCGCAAGAAACATAGTTACCGGGTCAATGACGGTTTAAAAATTAAACGTCTTAATAAAGATTTAAGCGGATGCTGATGTGAAGAGAAAAAAAAATCTGTTATCTTCCCCTCTCCAGGCTATCTTTTTTGTGACAACCTTATTCTTGTTGACTTGCGGTCGGTGAAGATTGTAAGATGCAAAGCAAAGCTATGTAAGGCTGTTGAGTGTAGGTGGAGTCAGACATACAATACCCGAAATTGGCAAAATGTGAAAGAGATCCACTTTGGCTCGCAAAAATTATCATTTTATTATAACCAGACGTCATAAGATGTGAAATCGGGCAAATGATCATGGATATTGCATTGAAAAAACTGACTGATCGTCTCCAAACGTGTTAGACAGGTATTTCTCTCACAATGTCTGCGATAAGGGGTCATGTTCATGTCTTGCATAAACGTGATGTTATTCAAACGTCCTCTCTGCCTTAGTTTAGGGATAGCAAAAGTTTGCAGAATGTCTTTACAGCGTTGCTGTTGTGAAGCTGATGCGACCGTGGCACAGGTATCAGATGGTAGCTCGCACCAGTTAGTATCAATATCAGCTTCGTTTTCTCATTAATATATTTCAGTTTCTAAAGCTTGTTTCTTTTATAATAAATGAAATTAAATAATTTATACTTGTGTAACGAGCAATTATTTATTGTGACATCGTCACAATGCCGGGCTGCAACAACTTTTAATCGTATTCTTAATGTATTCAATTTAAAATGTATGTTTGTCATCTTTTTGTAGTGTCTTACCCTATACATACTTTTCCTGATAACAACAGAGCCGTGCCCGTCATCTATGTAACTCCATTCACGGGAAATATTTGAATCGGTGATATCGGGGTTTCCGGCTCAGAGGCAAGAGGCCCCTGAGCCGGAATCAGCTACCTCATTGTGGGATTAACTATATACGAACTTCTGGTCTAGACCGGAAGTCATGTGAATTCAATTCAAAAAATTTCCTTGAATGGAGTTACATAGATGACCGGCACGACTCTGTTGTTATCAGGAAAGGTATGATGTACCGAGGCAAAACACTACTAATTTAAGATAATTTATTTAGAGAACATATTCTTAATTTGAATTACAAGCCGGCATTGTGACAATGTCAAAATAAATAATTACTCGTTGTGTAATGAATATTGAATTGTTTGACGGCCGGATGGCCGAGCGGTCAAGGTGGTATCTCACCGCTTTGGGGGACCCGAGATCGAATCCGGACGGGTCGAAAAATCCCCAGGAATTTTTCGGGGGATGGTCTGTTTGGTATGTCGTGCCCCATCCCTTACCACTCAGCTACCTCATTGTGGGCTTGGCTGAACCCATAATGGGCTTGCTAAAAAGAGTCCCTCTTAGTGCCCACAGGGTGGAAAGAGTTAAAAAAAATGAACTGTTATTGAAAAATTCGATAAACAAGAAAAAAAAATAAAGACTTGTTACTAAAGGTTCGTCCATGAACTACGTGTCTTATTTTTAGTTATAGTTTAAACTTTAAACCCTTTCCTTCTCCTTGGTAGTCAAATGTCTTTAGCCCATCCCTCAAAATCCACATGGGGTAACGTACCGCGCGACACAAAAATGCTGGGTTACACAAAATTAGGGTTCTAATCAAGTACCAGGCCTAGACAACGTGAAAACAAAACACAACGATCAGCAACAACGATAAGCAAAAATCCACAATAATATTTAAGTGTTATATATATTAGGTTGAACAGTAATATATATAAATAAACAAGAAGTTAGTAATAAATATATATTTCAAATATTCAAAACATGTCAAGATCAATTATGTACAAGCTAAAAAAAGAAAACAAACAATCAATGAAAGAAATTTTTTCCCAAGCTCGGGGCGTACAATTAATTAAATCTCTACCAGTATAAAAAAAACACACAACGAATCGATCGCTTTATCAAAAAGAATGCCAGACATTCGCTTCACGAAAGGTCTCTTTCGGGAGCTACACCACACCATTGAACGGGTGTGTGGTCTTTTATCTGCTTACAAGTATAATTTCCCACTAACCTATTTACGCATTTAAGCGTTACGGGATTAGTCACTCATGTAAATAAATAATCGTTGATCTTAATTTTGAATTTAGTATATTTTGGGGTTTCTTGGGAGTTTCCATCCATAAAACGAAGAAAATTCTTGAAAAAAAAACAACTAAAAATAACGCACAAAACATAAAATAACGATCGGATTTTGACTTCTTACAATGGAAATTTTGAGACCCTTCTCTTTTGGAAAAGTTAGGCCATAAAAACAAAAATACAATGGAGGAAATGGAGAATTAAAAATATATAAAGTTTTTATAACAAAATCTCATAACAGATGGCGCTACATGTAATTTTAGTTATTTATTTTGATTAATAATACAAATGTTATTTTTAAAATAAAACCTCATAAAAGCTGGGAAAGTTATGTAACTCGTTGCTAGATTTTTCAAATAAAGTGGCTAGAATGGATTAATGTTATTTTAATGTTAAATTATTGCCAATGAGTAACTTCCAGATATTTCTCCTCCTCAATTTAAGAATAAACTTTTTCAGATTTAATTTTCAATCTAATATGTAAACCGTATTTTCGTTCAAAATATAAAGTTCGATAATATTTTTCAGCAATTTATTTAAATTAATATATATAGTTCGTGTTAAGGTTTGCATTACCAGTAATCAGGTAAAAATTCATAGATAAATATATTGGTGATTTCATAATTTTTACCATAAATTCGGTACAAAGTAGATTTTTTGAAGTAAAATACATGTATGCACGTTCATATACATTTATATCACTTATTGTTTCGGTATTTTATCAAATATGTATATTTTCAACATATTTTAAAACTGAACAGTGGGAAGATTTTAATGTTTCAGCGGTGGAGAAACCTCTGAACAAAGGTCGACTCCGCCATGAGACTGTTATTTTCTGGTGTGTGAAAGGGACAAACGGTGCTTTTGTAGTCTAAAATAAATTCTGTGTCCTTTTTAACATACAAAACTTTATTTGAGATTTTGATATTAATTAATAAGGTAGATGTACCAGTTTTGGCCAGTGTAGTACCAGTTCTGGCCAGAAAACAAATTTAACTTAAAAATATAATCACAAATGAAACAAACTTTTATCGTTAACTGTGTGAACAGTTAACAATAAAAGTTTGTTTCATTGGACAGATTTGAATATGTGGTGATTATATTTTTAAGTTAAATTTGTTTTCTGGCCAGAACTGGTACACTGGCCGAAACTGGTACATCTACCCTATATATATTATAACAAACGAATTTCTTCTTACAAGTTAGACTAACTGTATAAGTGTTTTCTTTTGTTGTTCTTTCGTCCCTTTTGTTGTTTGTCGTTGTCGTATTATTTTATTAAATATATATTCAACTGGTTGTAGAAAATTCTAAAACATAGCAAAGTATATTATTAATGAATTTAAAAAATATTTATATTTTGATGAAATCAATTTTGAATATGATTAATGGCAATTGTATTTTGACAAATTATAGCATGACTTAAAAATAATCATCAGGAACAACAGCCAAGTATTAATCGGATTCGAGTCTTTATTCGATAATTCTTCACTCTCTTGATTTTCTTCCTGTTTAATTTTCTTAGATACTACAGTAGAATGTTCTTCCTGCTTGTTTTCTATCCTTTTTGTGGTCTCCTGTTTCAAATGTGTATGTATTACTATTTAGACCTACTTACTATATACATTTTTAAAATGCCAACAAAAATGCCACTGACTTGATTTGTGTCACAGTTATATCTTTCTGCGGATCTAAGTTTTATTTGTCCGTTAAATCCACCCAGGGCATATACAGTCAAACCTGTTTTTATGCGGTCTTTTTTTGTGCGATTTTTAATTTGTGCGTTTTTTTGTGCGATTTTTTATTTGTGCGGTATAGTTGGCGACTAGTCTCGTGCGATTCGTCATGTCTCACGTTGACTTATAATAAGTTTATTTAGCTATAATAGCATAAATGAACTTATTATAGTAATATTATTGCATGAATATGCGAAAAATGAAATAATTTATTTTTTAAGTCAAAAAAACACCACCTGGACAAAAATATGTAAAACAGACGATAGACGAGATGATGCAGTCAAGTGCTGACATCTGTTGTCAATAAATTCTATTTCGTACGGTTTTGAGTTATTTTCTGTGAGACTTTTTTATGTGGTCCCTATTGACCGCATAAAAAAATATTTTTTTTAATTGTGTTGCGAAAATATTTTTTATAGCAACTCGTAAAGTTTCGTGCGATTTTTTATGCGTTTTTTTTGTGCGGTCCCTATCCACCGCATAAAAACAGGTTTGACTGTATGTGACTACCTACGATGGCTACTCTGGCATAACATCTAAAAATAAATATTTTTCTATCTTATATTTCGCATAAAAGTATTTAAAATAGCTTAATTAAATGATAATTACCTATGTGAAATTACCACATTGGTGAAATTTCTCTCCATAGGAATGTCGATATATCAAAACAACGGCACGTATTAAAGAACTCTACTCCGTCGTATCCACCAATAATATACATACAGGCGCATCTGTGATATGCCCTGTGTCCAGAAGGATCTTCGAATGAAATCTATAATGCACAGATTGTACTTCGTATTAAATATATATATTACTGAATATGAAATCAAAATTCTTATCATACTATTCTCCAGGAATCAGTTTTTGATATAGGCCTAAGTTTCGATGAGATTGGTAGGAATATCTGCATTCCAACCAGCAATTACAAAAAGTGCTTCATGAGGCAATCTCAGTCTTTGAAGACCAAGTTTACTTTTACCCCAGTGTCCAATTTTAAACGAGTCCAGTGTCGAACAAACGTCTGATGCAGTGGCGTAGCGTGGGTGTCAGCCGCCCGGGACGGAGCAAAATTTCGCCGTTCCCTTATTTAGGTATTTTTACAAGATGATATTATTTATTGTGAAATTTTGCCGCCCCCTGTAAGTGCCCCCACTACGCTACGCCACTGATCTGATGGCTTCGATGATTATTCGATGACAGCTGCTGTCTTCGTATTTGTTACGTATAACTTTCTCGATGATATAATCGAGATTCATGAGACTAAATCGAAAGAAATGCATTAACTGATTAATATCGAGAAGGGAGTTAAGAAGGGAGTTAGACAGATGAAAGATGAGCCCAGATATAGATTCCATAGGCGCAGGAGGCCTCTATTAACTATATAAACTTTCGAGGCAACCCAGAAGTCACGTTATTTCAATTCAAAAATTTTCCCCCAAAAGCAGTTAGATAGATGACTAGCACGACTTTATCGGTAAAGGAGAAGTACGATGCACGGGGACAATACAGTATAAATTTGAGTTGGAGAGCATTTCTTTAAAATGAAATAAATTAAAAATATGATTAAAAATTGGAGCACGGCATTGTGACGATGTCACAATAAATATTTGCTCGTTTTGATATAATGTTTTATTTTTTTAACTGGCAGCAGTTATTTAAAGATTCACAAACGTGTTTGTTTATTCTAAAGAAGGACAAAAATGTTGTCAATGGGGGTTTTAACTTTTAAATCATCACTCTCCCGGAACTGTCAGCTGGAAAACGAATTACACCTTCGGCTGACGAATTTTTACAATCCGGTGCTGAATACAAACCATTTTTTTTTCTTTCTTTAAGTAATAGATAACAAGAAATTCAACTAATTGAGATTGAAGAAAACAAATAACCATATTCGCTTTTTTTTTTTAAAACTCTTTCCTCCCTGTGGGCACTGAGAGAGTTTCTTTTTGTAAGCCCGTTATGGGTTTGGCCAGGTTCATAATGGGGTGCCAGATCGGATGGTGAGGGACGGGGGCCCACTCCCCGAAAAATTGCTTGAGATTATTCGACCCTGTTCGGATTCAATTCCAGGTCCCCCAGAGCGTGGAAACGACAGGCACTTCCAGGAACGAAATAATGACTTGGTGCATCCAAAGACACGAAGTAAATTATGACGTCGGCAAATCAGCCCAGCCACTTAGGGGCGAAGGCCCTTTACCATCGCACTATATAATATATGCCTAGCTAACGTAGGAGAGAGAGAGAGAGAGAGAGAGAGAGATTGCCTATTGAAAATACAAGTAAACTGCGCGGTTAGTAGAATCGCAATTGCCGAAACACAGTCTAAAAGAAGTAGGGGATAGAAGAATCAATATATAAGTTATATTAGCATAACGAAAACTTTTATAAACTATAGGAAAGATTAAAATATCCTAAAATTGTTTGAGAAGCGAAGCAACTAAAAAATTAATTAACCAGGCATTTTGCTTTTCAACTCTTTTCGAATAGCTTTATAGACTTTCCATTTTCTTTAATGGTAGCATGTTAATGAAAAATGTCTTGTAATATTTCGGTGTAAATGATGATTGAATTAGAAATGCCTCGTGTGTTATGCGAAAATGTATACACGAATTTTGAGTCTACACTGCTATATAAAGAAATTTATATAAGATTTTAATACTTAGATGTAACGAATAGTTTGAGTAAGGTTTGAGAGAATTAAGTGGACGATAATCATTTTTGCATAATTTGGCCACGTAAAATGAAAAAAATAGACATATTTATGCCGAATAGAAAATTTAATTCAGTTTTTTTATTGTCGTTAAGCAATTGTTATCATTATTACGAAATACATTGTCGTTTTCATTGTTGAAGGCTAAATGACGATTTTTACAATAAAAATGGAGATTTTAGGGGGGTTGGAAAGGGATCACATTGTTGTGGAGCAGAAAAATTGGTTGGGAAGTGCAGGAAGTGTGTGTGTGTGTAAGAATAAATGGAAAGACTCGCGTGCGACGGACTGGAACACGGCCCGGGAAATCTTTCATATTTATATTATTTCTATTTTTGGTTTTTTGGTGGTCTGAAGGGGTTCTTCCAACGGGACAGTTGGCCCCAGGGCCGCCGATAAAGCGAAAATTCCAGAGGGGGCCCGGAAGGCGGCTCAAGAACGGGATACGCCCGGCGAGCAGCCCAGCTACAAAAGGGGCTTGCAGGGCGAAACCAGAATCCGTACCTTAATCCGGATGTACGGTCAACTGCGGGTTCAGCGCAGGGCGCCGGATCCGCCCAACAAGCAGGCAGTTGTCCCGGGGAACCGAGCGAAGGAGCTCGGATGCCTGTTGCATTACGGATTGTAAGCAACTGGCAATAATAAGTATTGTTGGCCTCTGGCTTTTATTAACAATTTTATGCGTTTATTACTAATGTTTCACAACTCTAAACCATTTATTTACGAAACGGCTTCTCAAATTTTACAACTTTTATTTGAATTCCATCTGAAACGTCTTACTCGTACGAAAATTCCTTAACCGGGGTTTTACTGTACTATTATAAAATGACAAAAAAACTTAATTTTGAGGGCACTTTCTTTTAAAATTCTTTTTGCCCTGTCGGCATTGAGGGCTCTTTTCTTTTAGAAGGCCCATTATGGGTTCGGCCAGGCCCACAATGGGGCGACAGGGTGGTGTGGGACGGGGCCCGAAATATTCGAACGGACCACCCCCCGAAAAATTCCTAGGGATTATTCGACCCGTTCGGATTCGATTCCGGGTCCCCCAGAGCGGTAGGCTGCCACCTTGACCGCTCGGCCATCCGGCCATCGAGGGCACCTATAATCCCTCGGCTTGTAAATGTTATTGCTCCTCTTAGTATTAAACTTATACGACGTACTGAGAAATAAGCTTTATTTTTTTACGAGTTTTATAAAGAAAATTGTGAACGCTTATAACGAGTAAAATATTCATTAAATCCGACCACACTGGAAATATGACACGTAACCCCTTCTATGTCTCCACCCTGTCGACCTTTAAGAACCAAAATTTAATATCATTAAACACAAGCCACCGTGCCAAATTTCGTTTCTTAAACTTTACCCATTCTGAGATATTGTTTAATATCTCACAATTGAACAGAGAATAAAGAAACTAAAATTAGACGCCAACACACACACACACACACACACACACACACACACACACACACACACACACACGTATTTTCCCCCTTTATTTGGCACTTTTTGGGTGCAGAAGGTTTCCAAACGTGTAGATTTGAAAAAAACTCGGAGGGTCAAATTTGACACGATTCCAATATTTTTCCATGTTATGTACTGTACATAACAAGTTGGGAAAGTAAAAATGAGTCGGAGTCGCCAGATTTTTGACGACTCCGACTAAAACACTAAAACTCCACGACTCCGACTCCACAGCCTGGTTTAGACCTTTTGGGTGACTATAGTATAATCGACAAGTAGCTTTACCTGGTGGCCGGTCCCTTTGATCTTGTGGCACTTCGAAACGTCATCACAACGTCATCCCGTAGCCAATTTCCCTAGCTGTTGCCGGTGAGCAAGCAATACCGAATGTTAAGATACGCTGCTTCACTTTAATAAAAAATTTATTTCTCACTCAAAATATTGTTAAAAAATGTAAACATAATTTTCAATAAAACTGTGCTAAATGTTTGTATTTTACGATTTATTTGATTAAATTATTATTTGTAAAATTTAAATTGCAATTTTTTGAAAAGTGGTATTCTTATTCTTTTAATTTTGTGGTTTTGTCCCTGAACAAAACCACAAAAAAACACGAATTAAAAGAACGATCTAAACATAAAGTTTGAAAAAAAACTTACTTATAATTAGCTTAAGTTTATTTTTATCGTTTAGAATTACAAAATTGTATAGAAGTTTTATTAAGCTTTTCATGAAAAAATGTGTCAGGTAGTTAATATTTTCGTTTATATCATATATCAAAATTTGTAGAATCGTTTAAAAAAGTGGTCGGAAAATTTTAAACCGATATTATTTTGTAATTAACAAACATATTTGCACACGTTACATACCACGTATACATTAAAACAGTATGTGAAATTGAAAATGTTTTTATTTAAAATGTTTTAATTTGAAGAATTTGTTTTCGAAGAACTGATTTTATTTGATGTGCTTTGTTAACCGTTTTTGAGATGCAATAATTAACAATGTTCCGAAACATTCCCTTTTCCTAAGAACTCGTAACTCTTACTTAACCCCTTCAATTCTAATTACGCAAATATATTTCAAGTTCCTTCTGGCCGTTGACTCGAACGACTTTTGGCGCCGCGATTGCAACGGAACATTTTTGAAATTCGAATGAATCGCGTGGCGCCGTCTTCAATTTAAAATAGGAAAGACTTCAATTTATTATTATTATTATTATTTTCGTAAACGAAATGTTTGAGAGTAAAACTTCGAATGATATTTTACTCGAATACGGGTTACGACAAATAATATTGTAATAAAAATATACTGTAAATAAGTAATACGGGTTCGTCTCGTAATTCGTCTACGCGCCAAAATGGAGTGTCCCACTCCGATGTCGTCCGTGTCTTTTGCCTGGGTCTAAAATTTTCCGATCGTATAATTAATGCTTCTAGATTTTTAAATATTATTTTGCTAATATTAGTCTATTGTGACCATAATCCATTTATTTAATTAATTAATCAAATTTTGAATTTTCGCGCAGCTGAAATTCTGATAGAACCGAGGATGGAAACACGGGCATATAACTGTAGATGTGAACTCTGAATGAGGGATTTCCCCCCATCCCGGAATCGTATACTCCCTGTACTAGCAAAAATGTCGATGGAACCGTACCTGTACATGCCACCCTTCGCCAGATATTCGCCTTCAAAGGTTCGACGACGTCATTTTCGGTTATCTGACCTCATACTCTCAAGGGACGGCTATATTTTTACGGGCTCTGGGTGTGGGGAAAGGCTTTAAAGCCAAAAAACCATGCACGCTGGGTTTTTTTAATTCTTCGCGTTCGCGTGTCCCTCTTCTCTTGCCACCGTCGGCATTTCCTCTTTCAACATCGCCACTATGCCCTTTCTCTTCCACTCGTATCTTTTAGAGTCGCCATTTATTGCATGTAATTATAAATTTTTATTAATATTACGTCAATTTGCTGAGTTGGGATTCGAATCCGGGTCTTTGGCGGTGGATGTTCACTTTTTCTCTACGTACCCAAGAAGCGTATGATGGAATCACTTTATAATTCATATTTCAGGAAGCAAAGATGAGGAAACCGCTGCGTATGTCGGTCCATCCATGCTTTACTTCCTTCGTCTTAGAAAGATGATATAATTGAAAAGTATTTTATAAAATTTCTAATGCTTTTATCAGGTTGTATAGATTAAATTTAGACATTTCAATTTTTTTTTTAGAAATGACTGAAAAAAAAGAATGTTCTATAACATGTAGGAATTTAATAATAATTAAAGTAACCAAGGGGCATTTCATCACGTATTGCATTGGAAATTGCATCGGCAATGTCTGACAAAACGAAACTTTCAGAAAGCGTGCTGTTGCTTTATCACTTCACCCCATAACGAAGGCTTACCATCTCATCTTCAAAGCTTTTGTTAAAGCGTTGCTGGATGAACAAATTCGAGCATTTGTGGTAAATGTCAAAGGCCCGATAGTGCGGAAGAAAGCTACTATTGGCGTTTGTTTGCTGACGTCGTGAAGCAGCCGCTTCCACTAAATCGTCTTCAGAAAAACATTCGACCGTGAACAACTGAATAGTTCGATCACCGAGATCAAATTGCTTCATCTAAAAATTGACAAAGCCCAATTGACACGAAAATGTGCCAGCATGTACAGCAAAGACCATCCTAGAGAAGCTGGAAGAGTCTGCTTCATCCACTATACGGCCCAGATTTGTTGAAGTACAGTGGAGGAAACAGACTCAATACAGTACTTCATTGTCAATATAGAATCAATACCCGACGTTGGAAATTTTCTTCAAAGAAAAACACTGTTGATTCTATGCTCACATAGCTGCATGACGACAAATCTGGACTATATAGATATTGAAGAAACTCCAACTGCGTCCTCTGCAGTTTGCCCATTGTCGTAGCCGCTATGAGGGCGCGAATCGTCCCGAATCAAAATGGCACCTTGGCTAAGCATCCAAAGCCTCTTGTTTTTATGGAGAGTCTCAAATCTGTCTTCAGAATCTCAGAAATAGCGTTCCGCAATTACCCTTTCACCTTCCTCCATAAAGTGTATCAGCAGAAGTCCTCGATGGTATTTTTTTTTAAACTATTCGCCCTATGGGCACTAAGAGGTCCTCTTTTCAGCAAGCCTATTATGGGTTCACAATGGGGCGGCCGGATGGTGAGGGACGGGGCCCAACATATCCCAACGGACCACCCCCGAAAAATTCTTGGGGAGTTTTCGAACCGTTTGGATTCGATCCCGGATCCCCCAGAGCAGTAGGCTGCCACCTCGACCGCTAGGCATTGTAGGATTAAAAAACCAATACTGTTTAAAACAAATATACCCAATCTCAGTAGACGGAGGGCTGAAGACCAAGGCTGTAAAGGTACCACCTTCCCCTCTGTAGAAACCAAATGAGAGTCCAGATCAGAAATATTCATAAATGGATTGACCTGAATATGTCGAGGCCAGTCTTCCCCCTCCCCATTGTAGGCTTGGTCATAGCTATGCGAATTTCAAGATAAAGACTGTCTTAGTGCCCGTGGGACGGAGGAGTTTTATAAAATCTTAGCATTTGATAGTTTATTATTTGTCATTGGATCCAGGTAATCAATTATTTTGTCATACAAAGAAAATTTAGAATATGAAATTTATGTAATAATATAAATTTTGACTTTACCTTTCAGATGTTCAGCCGTCCTCATTATGGAACTGGGCAAACCCATTATGGGCATAGTAAAAAGGCCTTCTTAGTGCCCGCAGGCATTAGAATCTATAAGACTGAACTACACCAAGTGTCGTTAAATATAGTTATCTTTATTCAGAATGGTCCAACAAAGTGACTAAATTATTAACAATATGTAGCTGTTCCAAACAATTGTAACCATTTTAAATACTGTACATTATATCTCGATTAATCGACTTCGGGGCCATTCTATATATAAAGAATTTGAAAATATAAAATAATTTGATTTTAATTGTATACACAGAAGTTCATTAATTACTTCCAGATATTTCAAACCAGATAAAATAATACAAGAATTTTAAAATCCGCAATCTGCTAATTTATGTAATTAAATAGTTGACAGTTGATTGCTTACTGTTCTCTCAATTAGTTGTATGTCCTTCGAAATAACTACAAAATTGCTGATGAGAACAAATCACACCGGAACACTCCTTTTGATGGAAAAAGCAGGTTTATTTTCTCTAATTTATAAAAGGATATGCATTTCGGGCTTTATGCCCCTCTTCAGTCCTTATTCTATTAAATATATCGGCAAAAAACTATATAAGAAATTACAGAATGTATTAAATTATATTTAACATACGCGTACAATAAATGTTTTTAAAAAAATATAATTACCTAAGAATTATTATAGTGACAGCTAGAATAGCTAATTATTAAAACCGTGGGGTAAAATAAGTAAAACTGAAAAAAAATTAAAAATAAGTAAATAAATATTATTTTTCACAATTTATTATATTTATTTACGTACTTATTATTTTAATACATGTCAGTTTTACTTGTACTAGTCCGTGGTTTTATACGTTTTAACAATAGTAATTTTATTTCTACGTGTATCCTGTCTTATTATTTTAATAACATCTTACTACATTTACTTATTTATACATTTATCCATCAAAAAGAGTATTCCTGTGTGATTTGTTCACAAGAGCAACTTTGTGCTAATTCCGGAGGACATACAAATAGTTGATAGTTTATTACTAATTACAATTAAATTTTTATTATTGATCAATTGATTAAAATTAAAATATTCGAAATAAAAATAAACTTGATTGTTTAGTTTTCGTATTAAAACTGATTGCACAAGTCGAAATTTAATTTAACAGATCATAGTAAGTTTAATGACCGGTTTATGAATTTTTTTTGTAAGAATAGTATTTAGAGATAGTGTAAATACAAACTCTAAAAAAGTCAAAAAATAAAATAATAATATAAGTATAATACATACTTTCAATTCATGTTTAGTTATAAATGTGTGTCTCTTGTCTTTCATGCAATACAATACGAGTTATGAGCTATACTTATATACTCCAATACACACTCTATTTTTCTCTCTTTCTGTGCTCATTGAGAACAAAAAGAGCCCTTTTTTTAGGCCTAACATGGGTTCGGTCAGATCCGCAATGGGCTTCCGTTGGATGCTATGGAATGTGCCCAATGCATCCAGGACAGTTTGGTTTATTTATTTACTGCGACTCGATATGTGGGCGATGCTTTCTGGGAGGACTTTCTAAAAGAAATTGGTCCATATTTAGGTATTACAAATATGAAAACCGAAAACTCTACGTGGCTTAGCCCGTTGGCGAGGCGCGACTATCAGTGTTCAGTGGTTTTATCCGCTCGGCTACTGGTGGGCAGGATGGCATGGAGAAAAGGCAATCTTAGTACTAGTGTTTCTCATTTACCGGTCTTTTGCTTGTCCCGGGATTACGGGATAGAATTAATTATTTTTAAGATATACAAAATATGAAATCAAATGAAATAATTATTTTTTATTTTTTAAAGTAATTTAATACGTTTTGCAACCTCCAAAATCATATTAATAATGCTGTGTAAGATATATATTTAAAATTACTTTTGAATTACGTAGAAATTTTCACAAATAGAAAAAATGTATTAAAGTTTGCTGGAAACTGCATACAACAACGACGACAACAACAAAATGCTTTGAATTGAGTTGAAAATTTAAAAACAAAAAAAAATTAGATCAAACTTCTAACTTAAAAAGTAAGTTTCGTTTTTAAATAAAACATAATACAAAATATTATTGTAAATTTTTATAATAGAATTTTAAAAAGCAAAGATGGTCGATACTCCAATCACTCGATCTGGTTCTTATTTAACTAATGAAAAGCCTGCTACCAAGAATGCCCTTTCCAATTCAATTGATGTGGGTGGAATCGTTTTTAGCGCATTTAAGAGAAGACAGATATGTTTTTTCACCTGTAGCCTGAAAGATTTCTAGTTCATTTTCGAGATAATAGTACTTCTTTTGCTCTCTTGATTTGTCTACCTTGGCTGCTTTAATAGAAACATCAAGCTCGATAATTCGGCAATTTGTTTGTCTTTAATAATCAGATTTATGAAGAAATACTTCATACTTGCAGAGTTCGTACTCGTTTGTATCCTTGCCCAATTTGCACAACCTGGCGTTACTCAGTTATTGAAGCTACTGGGCGTGGTTAAAAATTAAGACAGCATAAGCACAATTATTCCAGATATTACAGGTTCTAACAAGTAAAGAATTTTCAGAGTCCTGCCACAAATAAGCTACATATTGATTATTGACCATTTGTGACATGCCATAACGAGCAAAAATTTAAAAAACTAATAAGTAGGTTTACAATTAATAAATACAAATGTAATCCAACAGTTTATGAGTTAATTATACTTTCTATTTGCAAAATTTTCCTCAACCTTAACACAAAATAAGAAAAAAGTGAATTTTTAAGAAATTTGTGGGGTTTCCCGGGATAAAAAAATTTCCCGGGTTAAAAAACAACCGCGATTCCGTTTGAAAAACCATAGACGATACATCCTATTCCTGGTATAAATTTTTATAAAGCTATTGTTTCTCATTAAGATTTTGGGAGATTTGATGATGTGGGAGGTTTTAATGAAACGACTACTGAGTCGTTTCATTAAAACCTCCAGTGTGAAATGCTATGAAGGTAAAAGAGAACAATGGATTCAAGCCGAAGAGTTACAAAGGAACAGATCAGCGCTGGACGCGTGTGTGCTTAAAGATATCTCAAATATCGAAGCTTATATTTCACCTAGAAATAAAAGTTTTATTGAAAAAAAAGCAAAATTATACATTTCAGATTTTTCTTAAAATATTTTAAATCGGCTCATAACAATATACTTTGCGAATAATTTTCAATTATAGAAAGAAAAATAATACTGTATTAAATATATTTCTAAACAAACTTATCCGTATACAGGCCTAATGTTTTATTTTTTCAAATAATGATATATATTGTGAAAGGCTCTTTGAAATAAAATCTAAATTACATATTTAATATTGAGATTTATGTTGAAGTTGATGTAAAATTATTTGTTCGTTTAATATCATAAAAGTCGCAGATTATAATAAAGTTTATTAGGAGGTTCTTAAGAGAGAGAAGGAAGGAAACAGTTACATTTAATAAAATTAACTATCCCTTTCTTTACTCTTTCCGTCCTATGGACATAAGATTTCCGGGTGTTTTCAGAAAGAAAAGGAAGATTTTATACCACATATCAAACACTTTATTACATTGTACAGAGCATTGTTTACATTATTTTATATGCTATTTACTCCTAATATTTTTGTGATTTAGTCCTCTTAATAATTTTTCATCCTGTTTTGCAAATTGGTAAAATTGTGTACAATTTATAGTTCCGCTTTGATCAGCTTTGGATGGTTACTGTTTCTGACATTTGTTCATTTATTCTTCATTATTGAAAAAAAACCTTTTCTAAAAAGATATTAGAGCCTGGAATACTTAAATAGTCATAGGGTTTTTACTAAGTAAAATTAAGTAAAAAAAAGTAATTATAGTAAATGTAAAAAACCTGATTGAAAAAGTATGGTCAAATGATAAACCGAACGGATGATTGAAAAACAATTATAAATCGAAATTGTATCATACGTTGCGTTCTACTTAGAGCACGCGTGCCATGGGTTCTCCACGCCTGCTATATACTATTTTATTATTTATAAAAGGAAAATACACCAGAATGATGTTTTACCGCGGCGTTTGTCTGTCCTTCAAGATCAGTCACCTTCGCCACCTGGTGGGCTTTTTAAAGCTTATCATCTATTCGGTTTCGATTCGTGTAATTCGGGTAGTGTGTATAATCTTGGTATTATTATAAGAAACGAACGACCCTTATGTTGTCATATACCTACAACTAGGAGGAGGGAATTTACTTCCCTTAGATGAAAATAAACTTTTTTTACGTAGGTCCATAGTATTTTTGTGTGTTCGTTGTTTTAGTATTAATCCTACCGTACCATTATTTAAAAATTAGTTGTTATGAGCTATATACTTACGTAAATTGAGTTCTTTCGGTTACTTTTCAGGTTACACATGTGCGAGTCAGCCTTATCGACGATAAAATGACTAAAAGAAAGTCACAATTGTCACGAAATACATCCGTACCGAGGGGCAAGAAAACTACGACAAAATAAAGAATTACCGTTGAACGCTCGCAGCATGTTGCAAACCAAAATGTTCAAAGATCACTGGCCCGCGCGAGGGAATCCAGCACCGAACATCTGTGCTCGCTAGTCGATCTCCCAAACCCTTTCACCGATCTGGACCAAATTTTGCAAAATTACTCTCTAGTACCCTACGGGAAACACCAACTAGCACAAAACTCTGAGTCCTTACTCCTCCTCTCTGATTTCATCTCCCTACCTCCAAACTTCCAAACCTTTTGAGCGATCTGGACAAATTTTGCATAGTTACTCTCTATAAACCTTCAAAAGATATACGCTACTTTCAAACACGGACCCTTACTCTTTCCCGATTTCATCCCCACAAATTACCAAACTCTCTGATTTGCACCAAATTTTGCGTAGTTACTTTCTGCCACCCAGCGGGAAACATACGCTACCTTATGACAACGATTCAATCATCTCCCGAGTTCCCGGGCAACGCTGGGCGTTCTTTGCTAGTGTGTTAAGAAACACACAATTATATATGCTTAATATTAAAAATTAATTCCGCCCGATACCGGAGAGGGACCTGAAGAAAATTTTCGGCGAAACTGTAAAAGTCGACTACTGGGTCATGTCTAATCTGTAAACAATATCATCTCGAATTAAAATTTGTTTAAAAAATAAATTTTATAATTGGAATTTTTCATCAAAAAATTAATTTAAAAAATTACGAAATGTTAAAATAATAATTGCCAAACTTTTAAATAGATTAAAAAAAAGAAATGTTAATTCACGACACTTCACAATTACAATTTCTAATTTAGCAGAGTAAACAATGCTTAAAATCTCAATCTGTTCGTTTATTTTTCATGCTTAAGATCTAAATCATATTGGACGTAATGAAGAGATTGATATCGATTTCACCAGAATATAAGCATTCAGTAACAGTTTCGAAGTTAAATTTATTATTTTATACATTTTATTTATTAATAAAAAATAACCTTCGGTTTATTGTTGTTAAAGAAGAAATTTTAAATGCCAGAATTCTTCCATTTCGTAGAAGGTCTAAAAGTCATTTACCCACGGTAAAACTAAATTGCAACTTTGCTGAATTAAGTTTAAAAAACGCGATTAATTCAAATTGCATTTATTTTATCATATTTCCGTTAATTTTTTACGTTCAAAACTCTGTTTATTGTTCATATTCACACAAAACAAAGCATTATTTACGCACATTTGGGCCACCCTCTATAACACAACTTTCTAATGGTTATATGTATAAATATATAGCTTTTACTAATGATTTCTTAAGTATTCATTAAATTTTCGTGTAAATTGAGAGAAATAGTATAAAAAATAATTTTCGGAATATAATGTCAAAATCTTTTTATTACAGAATTAATTAAAACTCGTTTACTACTTTATTACAGCAGATATAAGCGCGTATTTAATTTATAAATCCTATAGTTATATCGTGTAATTATATTATTATGTGTATTTTACCTTTAAAATTTCAAATTTAATATTTTAAATAATGTTTGTTAATGTGATTTATATTTATTAAATTGTCATCTGTTTGAAATTTAATTGATACACGATAATTTATCATTGTTCTAGGTCTTTTAGGAGTATTAAAATTACTTTATAAACCTTGAGTAATCACGAGTACAATCATTACTATAGCAGCAATGATAGGAAAGTTTGCTATCATAATAGAACAGCTGGCGTTTTATTTCAACCCCCTTATTTTCAATGGCATTATACATGAAAGATTTTTGCACCAATTTGTTTATTTTTCTTTCGCTTTTAATAGGCACATTTACAAATGATAATAATTCGTTATAATTTCTATTCATTTTAATACTGAAGTATGAAAATAGGTAAATATATCACGATTCAAATTCTAAATATACGCTCGAGATAAAATTCATCCAATCGATTTTTCCAATAATGCATTTGCCTCACAAGCGGTTATTCCTGACTGCATGCTAGAGAAGATAGAACTAATCGGTTCAAAAATTCCAGATCGAATTGATAAAGTTGGATTAACTATTTAAATACAAGGTCTACAGTATTTAATTATCATTAAATATTGTATACAATCATCATCTATATGATGATTTGCTGGGAGGAAAAAAAAAAAACCTTCCTCGGCTTATAAAATTCAGTTGGAAAGAACAAATTCTCCTAATTATAAGCTAATTAATCATATCAGGAAATAATTCATAAAAGAATTTTTGAAATTATTAAAAATAAAAATACATTTAACAATTTATTATAACCTAAAATTAGAGTTTTAGAGCTCTAACTGTTTGGATTAATTTATAAAGTTTCTAAAACATCCTAATTGAAACTATTTTATATAAAGAACTTAACTTTTAACTAATGAATAGATCTAATACTTTTTAGTGTCATTATTTGTAATGATTTAGATATTTAAGCCTCAGGGTAAGCAAACAAGCATCACGTGAAATGCTTAAAGCGGTTTACATGATGCTTGTTTGCTTATAACTTTTATACATTGTTTTAATATACCAATTATATATAGACTTAATGACTTATATCAGTTATATAAATATGACAATGAAGATTTCTGGTCAAACAATCGAGCCAAAAAAAAAATTAGTGCATTAAATTTGCTACTTCATTACCATATTTTTTAAATACTATTATTAAACTGGATGTATAAATTATAAATGGAACGGCTTTATATTTATTATACATTGTTTTGAAATTTTTATTATGCTAATGTATTAAAATAGATTAATATTTATGTATATCCGGTATTAAATTATGTGTTTACTGTAGGACAATAATTTATCATCTTGTATAATTGAGTGAATAAAACTTTTGTCTTTGTTATAATTAAATAATTTCATTGAATAAATAATATTACATTCATATAGATTAAAATGAGAGAATTATACAAATAATCTTTCTAATTTAACTATCTATACAAATGAATATTTGTAAAAAGAAAACGCATGAAAAGTGCGAATTTAATTAATAAAATTTGTAATATTTTTATTTAATTTATTATTACTCTATTTTATAAAAAGGTTAATCAACAGGGTTTGAATTTAATAAATTCTGTAAAAATAATTTATCTAAGATACTAACGTAACTTCTGAATCCCGGAAGTATTGTAGGATGTGATTTAAGCTAATTTAAAGCACAATATTAACAGATTTATCCCGCAGTTATATAAAACTTTGTTGTAGCTTCTATTGATTATAACCAATATAACTAAATCATTATCAATGTTATTAAATTATACAAATTAAAAGATTCGTTAGAATTATTCCTATGTAGAAATATTAAATTAATATCGAGAGAGAGAGACTTTTTCATAACGAAAAGTTTAACAAAATTTTAAAAATTATTATATATAAATAAAAAATAAAATTGATTTTATTCATTGTGAAGTTTATCAATAATTTTGGCTGCGAATTTTTTCAAAATTTAATATAATTCCAATGGCTACAACTTAGTAATCCACCCTGTAAATAACGTGGTGAATTAACTAACCATAAAAATGAGATTTATATGTTTCATCGTATGCTTTTGATGATAATATATTAGCTTCATTAATTTTCAGACGCCATTAAATTAAATTGTATCAGTAAATAAAAAAATAACCGTGTAAAATATTTTTGATGAGCAGCTTAAGTTAACCGTATATGAAAGTATTTTACTGTATGTATGTATCAGCACTAAATGTTCCATGCATATATATATAATAATACACAACTTAATAAATGTCAGAATCCCTTTTTAATTATTCCAACAGCATTGTACAGGTCAACAGTATTTTAATGTTTCTCAATATATACAGGGATCTTAATATTTTTTCCCATTGTGTAGAATATAAAAATGATACAAATTATTCTTATAGTACATTTTCCTTCTTTTCAACTCCACACTATATATATATTTATATATATTTTGGACGTATGAGTCAACATATATTGTCTTTGAATAACTACAATTTTTTAGAATTTTTTTGTATTTTTTTTGTATTTTTTTAACAGACAGCACATATCAATAGCTAGATAGACAACCTACTACATGACACCCTATTAAGGGTTATAATTCATAATTTTCATGCTTCTGTGTTCTCTGCATCCTTCATGAGCACATCTCAGATATATTATTTTCCTCAACATAGAGTAAGAGATACACTATAGACTATTTTATTTTTTAATAGATGGATTTCTGTTTGTACACTACTGTTTTTCCCCTTGTAATCCAGAACCGTATTGTCTAATTTAATATGTGTTTAATGTCGAAACGCTTCCAAAATGGGAATCATTGTGAATTAAACTAACTCTAAATTTATATTATATAAAAATTTATGCTGTTTTTAATGTATCATTTGATTAAAATTAGCCGAAATTTATCGCAAATTTAATATTTTCTTAAAAATTAAAGTGGGAGAAATGTGTGTTTTTGTTACTCCCCAATTTATTAATTGTAATTAGATTCATGATGCTTAGACACTAACTAGAATTATCTACGTTATTTTTTTTAAAAAATAATTCTTTTCACAAAAATCACATGAACATTCGTGTTTATATAATAAATATCTATATTTTTGTAACTTTTATAACAGTACATTTATAAAAATGCGATAGCAAACAGCATCAAGATGGTAATTTGGTGTTGGAGGATAAAAATTCACTATGAAGCATGTATTTATTGTTTTTTGTTTATAATTTTGGTGAAAGCTTTGCAAGTTTTCTGAAATAAAACCTTAACAAAAATTATGAATACGACAACTCACTTTCGTCGATTAAAAAATGACACAATCTTTCCCATTTCTAGAGTGTTTTGACATCGCCCAATCCGTATTCTTGAATGAAAAAAGAAAAAATTATATGAAAATAAGAGAGGAAAACAAACTGCGTAACCGAAATCAAAAATGGGTCTATATCTGAACTCCGTATTAGTTATTTTAATTAATTTGCATTTGTTCTATTCTACAACTTTACACAGCACCAACGCAATATGGCTAATTGCATGAATAACATAACCAACCTAGGTGTATTTTGACCTATTGTTGCAAACAATGGTTTATATGTATATATGTATATATGTATATATATATATATATATATATTTTTTTATATAGTCGGAGCAATTGCCAGTCGGCATACAACTTGCAATATAAAGTTTCTGTCCATGTGCTCACGAAACGATGAAAACTGTAGCACAGATAAAATGTCCAAATCGTTGCTAACCAGTGGGAAGACTGTTTTCTATAAGTGATAACTTCATGTGTATCACGAATCCATCTAACTATTAGGTGGAAGTCGTATATATATATATTTATATTTATTTATTTATATATATTTTTTTAACTGGTCATCTTGCACCATCGGAGCAATTGATTGGATGACTATAGTCAATTCCAAATCTACAATATATGAATAACACAGCGGACATCAAAGACAGTGGAATGGTACCCGTGTCGTAACAAAGAAGACATCCATGAGATGAGGATAACAGATCCCCTTTATATTAACAGGTCTCGTAATACTTGTTAGGTGCTCTTTGTGTGACGTTGAACCGCTGGGGACATGAAGTATTCTTCTGACCACTTGTGTGGGGGAGTCACTGTACGAGTCGCACTATAGCAGGAACTGTAACATTCGTTAGATTATGAGGTTGACACGATATTGAAAATAAGACAAAAATATATAGAAAAGCTTGAAACATTACACCTGAGTATAAGCGAGTTCAAACTTCAATTATCACTCTTGCTATGTTATTTTTTTTCAAGGACTGCGATGTATACATTAATCAAATTTTGACAAAAAAAAAGCTCCAAATCTAAGTTATTGCTGCTGTTTAAATTTACATACTTCTAATAAAAACTAGTAAATTAGCAGCTTGAATATATATATACATACAAGTAGCACTGAAATAAACTTCAAATTAGAAAAGGGGAAAAAAAATTGTAATTGGTGACATTTTGTGTGAAAGTTTTGATTTTTCTTCTTGTAACATCCATCTTCACTTTATAAATTTGCATAGGGACTAAAGGAAAAGTTAAAACTGTTCAAAAAATTGTTTACAATAAAAAAATTATAGGTCTTAGTTAACGTTTAGAAAGGGATTTCTTACCTTTGATGTCCCGCAATTTGATTAAGGACTGTCTGCTTCCAACATGCTTGTATCAGATCCTCCCCCAAAGGGAGACTCGCCATTGGTTACTTGATGTCTACCGCTAGAATAGCACTAAGGTGGTTTAACTGTCTGTGACGTAAATGTCTGACTAGGTAGTAAATATAGTAGGACAGAATTGCACAGAACGGTGATGTAAAAGATGAGGCGAGCATCCAGCGACGTGGCGCCGCTGGTTACAGCCACTTCTTTGTTTTGGTCATCGCAAGACACTCCGACGCCTTCTTTATCAAAACTATCTGGGCCATAACACTGCTCGGGCTGTCCATACAACGAATTGGGCGTTATACTAGGATAGTCGGGTATATTGGGATCTAGAAAGCAGATTTAAAGCAGTGTATTTCCATTTAAGCTAGCGTAACGTTTGACATACTATATGTACAATTAATATCTACCTATACATTTGAATACAGGTTCTCCAGCATACTGTTCTTTGACTCTTGGGTGGAAATACGGGCATCGCTGCTCCACCAAATGGCAATAGCTGCGACAAGGTTTCAACGGCTTTCCTCCGTTTTGGAAAGGAATTAACATGGAGCATATCCATTCTTTGTATGCTTTCTGTAAGAAAAACAATATATATATATATATATATATATTATAAATTTATAATATAACATACAAAAAAATAAATTCTCACATCAAGAAATAAGATCTGTCTTTGCAATATATTAGAAAGAAAAGAGAAATAGCAAACATTAAAACTGAAATCTAGAATATTAAACAAATTATACATGGAGAGAAATTTTAATTTGGAATTCTATTCGGCTTTTCTTGTTGATAAATTCTCCCAAAGGATACGTAGAGTCAACTGTATTTCATTTGTAAACTCGCCAACTCGATCGATCAGTGCAGTTGGCGAATTCACTGAAGAAATTCAAAATGGCGGCATTGAAAACTTTTTATGTCAGCCACTTACCAATGAAATAAATTGCATCTAATTAGGATAGTATATATAAACATACTTTTTTAAATTTTAAATAATTTTTCAAATATCATGCGATATAATAAATTAATACAAATAACGTTTTTTTAATGAAGATTATTAATTCAATGTGTCATACACACGCTCTGAAATTTGCCTAAAACTCGGAATTAATTCAATCTTGAATAAAATCGCAGCGTTCTACGTAGTACAAGTTTTGATTTATGTTTTAAGTCAAGGACGTATCAAGGTCATTAAGTGATATAAAGGAGATATTTTTTAAATATACTTTTTTCAGGAAAATATATTATTATCTTACATTAAATAGTGCATAAATTGTAAATAACTGAGTACCTGTTAGAAAAATATTAGAGGAAGCTTAAATCTTTCTGCACTTTAACTCTTGAGATCTCAGAGGAGGAACAAGAAAGCAGGAAAAATCAGTGGCATTTTATCTTTATTTCAAAATAATAATAATAAAAATAGACTTTTGAGATAATACAAGAATAAAATAATTGAAAAAAATCCCTAATATTTTATGCTATAAGATGTAGAAGATTTATTGCTCCATCTTTAAAAATATGGCACAAAAACATCGAATTCGTTATTTAAAAAAATACTCGATAAAGGCAAATTATAACATTTCTCTAATTAATATAACTTCCATAACATCCTAATCAATACAAAAATCACCTAATAATTACTTCAAATGAAGAGAAATCTTAATTATTTTCAGTTAAAATCTGTAAGCAAACATCGAAATTTCTACGAACATTCAAACTTATGATGCCACTGTTTGAATGTTTCTATAAACCTTAAATGAATAAGAACTGAATAAAACGTTTAATATTACAATAAAACACCAGAAAAATCGATATTTATACAGAATTCTTTACATAAAACGTTTAAAAAAAAAAACAACAGAAAACGTCACGCACCGTTAAAATCGACAGAATATGGCGTATAATTGGTTTATTTAAATTTTCAAATTTCCTGTTTTTTAAATAAAATAATTAACTGGATCGTTCATTTTATTAATTAATTTAAAGTTTATTAAAAAGTATCGTTAATCACAGAGTAATTTTTAATAATAATTATCTATGAACGACAAAAGAAATTTAAGAAAATGCGTAATATATTCATAACTTGACGTAATATTAAATATCGATAACTTTCGAAGGGATACGATTACAAAATCTAATAAAATATTAATTTCTGGCTTGAATGTACAATGAATGTATTTAATAATTTAAATTTTAGAACGTTAGAACATAAATTAAGAGATAATTCCTCCATTTTTATTAATTTTAATCAACCAGAAAAATGGTAAATTAGAAAAATACAGTATATATCCTGAAGTGGCTCCATTTTTAGTGTAAGTAAACATACCTTGGGCCACTTTCTGCCCCATTATATCGTAGATAAAAATTTGCTGTGCGACAAATCATGGCTTTTTATTTATCGGCGAATCCATTACTTTGATACTAAGTTGCCCTCTTAAAAAAAAGGAAAAAAATTGCGTCTTCATGCTTTATTTAATTTTAATTCGCTTAAATTCGTTAAACCACAACAAAAAAGGGTGCATTAATTAGGAATTAAGTGCAATTTAATCTCCTTTTTTCATAATTATTATTTCGTTATTTTTCATTAAAGAGACGAAACTAACTGCAACTAATGATACATGTTCGTAAATATGTATAAACAGTGTACAACATCATTATATTACAGTTAAAAAAAAATATAAGGCGCCATTTATTTTCCTTGTTTATACTCAGAATTAAATTTATAAATTAATTTAATGAATTTTAACAATAAGTTTTTGATAAATTGCTTGACAAATTTATATAAGTGTCTTTTTTATAAAAATTAAATATTTAAAATGTAAGTGCGATACGTCAATAAATACCAATTAATTAGAATTCGTTACATCATTACGCTCCATTAAATTTCATACTTATGCAAACCTACAATTGATGAATGTTTCGGAGATGTTTAAAGAGGTGACAAAGGTGAAGCGATGTTTTTATTAAATTTATATTCACACTCATTTAATACATAAATGTCTTAGTTAAATAGTTACGCTTCCATTTACCATATCGGAAAATCATTCGAGAAAAACATCGCATAAATGAGATTCTAAGAAAACAATCTCCTGACACCCACATCACAATATAATTCACCAAATCGACACACCAGCGTTTTGACGTTGATTCTTTGCATATTTAGCACGCCTGCTTCATGAAAGTTGATCATAAAAAACCCTAAATTAAATCGTTTTAACAAAAAAAAATTTACAATGAAATAAAATATTCCCTGAACAGAATTGAGGTTTATTAGTAAAAGTAATAATGCACATTTTTATCTAAAAAAAGAGGGGATAGATGTTGAATTCAGTCTTGTTGGCATTTGTTAATCAAGGAGATCTTTCTTAATACTACTTTATCCTGTCAAGAAGCAAATCTTTCTTGCGGAGTCACCTAGTAGGCCTATTTGTCACTCAATGCCATTAATTTCTAACAGAACAACCAAGCATTCTTACTTCATATCATTTATCCGAGAACATTAAAACTGATATATTTTGCTTCAAGCCATTTTTAGCTTCTTATTAAAATTTAACGAACGACATCTTCAATTATTTAATGTTAGAAAATATACAAGCATTTATTTACTCTTTGCGATAAATAATTCTTTAAAATATAAACTTATTGCTTTGATTTCTTTATAACAACAAATAAATGAATCATTACTGATAACAATTAGCTTTACTGTTGCTTTAAACTAGGCTATTTTTAAATATAATATGAAACTTTTTGGGTAAAATAAATTAATAAAATATACCTAAGTAGGGCATGCAATATTTTCTTACCTTATCTACTTAATTAATCGTAAGTTTTGATTAGAAAAAAGCGTTTTTATATTCTCTTAACTCGACCATTTCTGAAGTACATGTACAACTCTCCTTTTTACAATAATAGATAATATCTGCAAGGCTTTTAAAGATTGATACCTAATCATATTTTTATGTCCTATGTCTAAAAATATTCGTCAATAAACTATTAACAAACATCGACGGGATATAAGTTTTCAATTTTTTATAATACTAACTGCAAACTTTTCATAAAAAATTCCCAATTTCCCAATAAAAAATAAAAGTAATGAATTCAACAAAGTCATTTCAGAGCTTCTTTTTAACACACAAAATTACTAAATATAATTAAATTTAATAATAATTTTTAAGCGTTAGGAGAATTTATTAAATATTAAAAATATACCTTATACAACTAAAATTTTAAGTAAATTTACATGATTTTTTTGTTTAAATCTATAAAAATAACATCTTGAAAAATTTTACTTTGAATTCGGTTCATGAAATGAATATTCGTCCTCCTTTTACTCGTATCCGTTTTTAAATATTGTTAAAATTAGCTTATTAATTTGGGTGTTTTGTAAGTTAAATAGCATTATATAATATGTTCATTCCCTTAAACAAATATAAATAACTAGATTTTCAGTAAGACAAGCGAAGCGTGTGATAATATTCTTCATACAGCAGAGTTTTTTTTATTAAGATAAACATAAAATAAAAGCTGAAAAAGGGGGGTTAAACTGTGAAAAATAATCATCTATTGTTCATTGCACACCGCTTAAACAGAGTTAAATTTGGAAGTATATTTCATATGACTCACTGTTTGTTTAAAGTAGTAAAACAGATCATGCTTGGAATTCAACATATTAGCTCACTGTCTACAGGATATTTCCTTTTCTGTAAATCTTTAAACAGTACAGAATCATATGGTGTTAACATTTCTAACATATTTCGGATTCCAAAAGTCTCTCTCTCCATTGCAAATGAATTTTAAATATATTTATATATTCAAAGTAGATTTTATTTAATAAAAACAACGAGTTTTAGAAAGAATTCTCTTTAAGATAGGCGTTATTTATAGTCTATTTATCATTGATTTTTGCGTTAATATATACAAATACTTAATACAAAACTAAACAGCGGGAGTCTGTTTCTTGGGGGCCTCAAGTGGATCCTGGAAAGGCATCCCCGCTGTTTAAGTATTAGTCCAGGTTTTTCTTAAAGCTAAGATTTTGAGTAGGAAGTCTCATCCAATTTATAAAACAGTGGCCGATAATTACGAAACTTTCCACCCCATTTTACTATAAAAATTTACTATTAAAAACTGCGTGAAAGTTTCGAAGTAAATTTCTACTTAAAAATATATATATTTCAGCTGTTATAGTTTTAAATTAACTTAATAAATTTTATTATCTAAAAAGTGCATTTAAAGTAAGCATTGATATTTTATTATATTTTAGAGTTCTACAAAATTAAATTACATTTTAACTCGAAGGGAAAAAGTATCTGAGATGAGATGTAAAGAATAAAATGACTTTAAAAACGAGAGAGAATTTTAAAAAGAGAAGAAAAAAAATATGAATTTTCTTGTTTAAAAATACCTTAATCTAATTATGAAATCATTTTTAAAGTACACGTGTTTTATAACCAAGTTCGTTAGCAATATCTAAAAATAGGAATGATGTTTAAAGGAGTCGAAAGTGATTCGTTTACATGGCTGTACTTCGTGTTTATTTAAATGCAAATAATAAATCCCATTAAAAATCATTACATGCCTACTTATGGGCAATTTAAATCCACATTCGGTAAATCTGAACGTATAAATCGCACAAATAAACACGATAAAGTCGATATTGTTATTGAAGATTTTTTCAAAATGTTTACGTCTCGTCGACGATGTCATTAATTGTGATATAATGTTTACTATTTTATCGATCAAACAACTAAAAAGAATGTAGAAATCTAAGTGAAAACATTTAAAAGAAATGTGTAATGGCAGTAGAATTGCGATTAATTGATTATTGAGCGGATTACCCTGGAAAGGATACTTGGTGTCTGAACGAATACGTAATGCAGGTAAGGCGAAACGGCAATAAGCATTTTCAATTTGACCTTGACTGGTCGGTAAGCGGGTCAGAGTGCTTTATATTTTTTTTTTACGAAAGCAAAGTATAGACTCACCTTGCACTGTACACAATCCCACTGTACAGAATACGTACTTTGACAATCGTACCTGGCCAACAAGGAATCGAATTGGCAAAGCATGACGTAAGCGGCATGGTCCATTTCTTGCAACTTTTTCAGATTATCACACGTTTCGTCGGTCATGTTGCCGTAGAACACATGTGCTAACGAGTAGTGAGCACAGAAACGTAAATGAATGGAATGAAGATTATCGTTTTGCCATCCTCCGCACATCAGACTGTTTACAAGCTCATCGTTTATGTGAAGGCACTGGTGAAGCGGGACAAAGCGCCGCAGGTAGGTTTTCCAGTCGTGAGCACAAGACGTCATAGCGACACTGGGAACCTGGAACTGTGATTTACAAACGTGACTAAACTGATACGTCAATGGAAAAGGAATCCACGGATTGCGGAACTGTGGCGTGAAGACGTGTGACAGCCCGACGATAGTGGAAGCGGCCACATTGTCCATAATCACTATGGCGAAAAACAAGAGCGATGCTAAACATTTCCGCCATCTTTGTAACACATCCCGGTATGGCTTGACCACTGTTGAAGTGCCAATCCCATACTTACAAACCAATGACATAGTTCATTGAGAGATGAAAAAAGAGAAATGGAAGAGAAATCGTTAGCAGCGACGAACATTCGGAGTCATCATACTCCTTGTGATGTGACCCGATCACCAGAGCAGGAACAGGGGTGTACATGGCCGGCCGCCCGCCTCCGGGAGGGTCCGGCGTTGGGAGCTAGCACCCCCGGACGGCCACCCGGTCGAGGCGGGCAGCGTCGTCACCCTTCACCCCAACTCCCCGGTACGTGTGAAAATGTGAGATCAACGAGCCCCAAACTACCCCAACGAGACCACCAACGCTTGTCGATCTATCGTCCCATGGGGCAGGGACCTCCCACATACCGATATCAGACCACCTTTTGTCCTTAGCACTACTTCTTTTCAGATGTCGCCATGTTGGAAGAAAATTCCCTTCCTCACCATCCGCAGAGATGTCGACGCATGCTCTCATCCAACGCAGCTACGGCAGTAATGGTCGACCCGACTGACTATCCACCCAACGACGTCTCCAACATCTACCCGCCTTCGACTATTATCTCCCGCTTTACTATTAAACGCCTGGATGCGATACTTGCGATCTTCGATGCAAAAAAAGTGCAGAGTCGTCGACGTTGCATCCACTCGTTAAGATCGGCTTCGCCCTCGTCGTTACAGCAACATCTGCGCCCTCTCGCTCCAACACCTGCTGTGACGTATTCCCTCTCACATCTGCCATTATTTTTCCAATTCGTTGACGTTAAAGCTTTTAACGTCCCTTAATCGCTTTTTTTCTTTCCATTTTACTTCAAATTAATTTATATTTCTCGTTTTCTTCCAATTATAATAACTTTCGAATATTTTAAAATATTCTAAAATTCTCTCGACGCATTTTTTTACACCAGGGACCATTTTCGGTGTGAAATTCATTAAAGTTATTTTAAAACGATAATAAAAAAATACATTATATATTTAAGAAAATAGATCGATAAATATCCATCAAACTAAACAAAATTCATTTTTAAAATGTAATTTTTTAAATCGGTTTTAAGGTTTTCATTGCGAATTAACACACACACACACACAAAAACAAAATATAAATGTCGTTTTAAATGCTTAAAATTGACCTTAAATCATATAGTTTTTTTACTAAAATCATTAAATTATTAATAATTTAATTTATTAATAATATTAAAAATATCTTAACATAAAACATATTTAATATTAAATTAATAGAATTATATACAAATCTTTAAATAAAAATTAATTTTTGAGGCCTAAATGTCGTTAAAAATCAACGGAATTACTTCAAAGAGATTTTAAAACTGAAAATTTTAATTAAAAATTCATTATTTTTTAAAATTACAAATCTCGTTATTTTGGATTAAAAAATTAAAAAAAATTTATAATAAACTTAAAATATCTATACATTAAATAAAATTCTTGGTATTTTATAATAAAAAATAAAAAATAAAATTTTCATATAAATTTTCGTTTAAATCGTCTCTCATTTAAATCTAACAAAGACGAAAGGTGTTTGTCATTGATAAATCAATGAAAATAAGATGTTTATGAAGTGATGAATATAAATATTTTGAATCAAATGATACCTTATAATTTATCATAGAATTAAATAAAACATTTAATAAAAATAATTATACAATCCGAGGCCTTTCAGATGTCAAGAGAGGCTCGAGACACTTACCTTTTTCAGGTCCCAATATACTAAAAAACTGAATACTAATAAAGAGTTTAATAGAGACGCCGAATTTTTCTTAATATACAAGAAATGAAATGAAATAAATAATTTGTAACGATTGTTTTTGAGGCTCCCGAAACGTGATGCCACAGTCAAATGGCCCCAGAAGGTCTCATCCACTCGACTGCTGGTGGGTCCTCTTCTCTTTTTATTTTCTACTTGAGCAAACTGGTTGAAAACAGAAGTTCAGGTAGCGAAATTGTGATCAATTCCTGCACGTGGACAAATTGATTAATTGAATTAATAATTATGATGATTAAAAGTATTTTTAATTTATAAATATAAAATAATAATAAATTGTGGAATAGCGATTATTAAAAACATGTAAAACGACGATTCGTTATTAACTTCGAACAATGACGAAAACATTGCATCAACCTACATCTTGGTTTTAATACGTAAGAGAGCGCGCGATGCCATGCATAGAAGCCTCACACGGTTCCTCCCACCATTTTTGACGGTGTCCAGCCTCTTCCCTTTTCATTATTTTAACCGGAAAAAACATTTCGTACTAATTTTGAGACTCTCTACGACTTAGTAATTTAAACTGTGCCTGTATCTTTTATAGAGATTTGGCCCCATGAAAGGTGAGTCGGGGTGCATGGAGGATACTCCATCGAATAGCCAGCCCATTCGATTACTAACTTATATTTTCTTGCTTATATTTAGCTAATACGTAGCTAAAGTAAGATGCAATGTCTTTATCTACATTCTGTATAACCCTTACTAAATTTTCAAAATATATTATTAATAATTATAATAACGTTAAGGGACGAAATATGTTCTAAGTAATTCTTAATAAATTATTTACAGTGTTAGAGAATTTAATATTTTGTCACTTTTACAACAAAAACGCTAATTAGTAGCTAAAATGAATGGAGTGCCAAGCAACGAATTTACATACGTTCGTTGTTTAAGATTCAAAAATATATTAACTTAATATAGTGAATTCAATAAAGAACTATATATAATAATTAGTTCTATGCTACTTGGAGTTTTAGAGCTTGAAAGTCACATGATTTGGAATCATTTGCAATGCAATGTGATTCACTTATGAGAGAAGATCTGTTCATGAGTATTTGTTGGTGCCTTAGGAAATGGCGATTTTGGAGGACGAAATAACAAGATTTCACTGTTGAATTTTAATTTTTTTATCAGTATATAGGGAATACAGTATATCTGAATTATTCCCACTCGATTTTTATTATTATATACGGATAAATCTGAAATTCTCTCTTGAAAACTGAAACTGCAAACACGTTTCTCTGGTAGCATAATCTTATTTTAATTAATACAGTATGGTGCACATAATAAATGCTTTTCAGTCGTTATAAACATAAATTAATGGTCATTTAACATCAATTATCAATAAATTAATTTTATTTTTTATATAATTTCTTGAAATCTACATATATAAAATTTAATTCATGTCTGTCTGACAGTCTTTGTTCGAGTGTTAGGTGATTTTCCCGACAGAAGCCAAGTATCTCAACTATTTTATCTACAATTTACTATATACATACATATATATATATATATAGTTTGTATATAATATTTCATCGTTTGGTTAGATTCTTATTAAATATTTTATATACCAGTGATCGTAATTAAAGTATCCCTATTCAACGCGGTCTAGAGAAATATGTAGCAGTCCAAACGCAATCAAACTTTGTATGCTGAATTTTCTGGACACGTGGAAAAGATTTCCGCAGAAAAATTTAATTCCAAAAGTCACCACTACGGAAATTGTGGCGCTGGGTGTCAAAAATACGTACTGCATACATAATTCGCACGTTTTACGGGAAATTTTTGGGTTTAAAACTGTCCATATTATGTGAAATATCGTTTATTACTGTAAATAAGCCTTTTTTATAAAGCTGTTTAATGAGAACTATTAGCACTTCAAAATTTCGCCAAGTTTTTTGCCACACGCAGTGCCAGAAGTCCCGTATTGGTAAGTTTCGAAACAAAATTTTTCCACGTGAAAATCGCTTCCTTACGTCCGGAAACGTCAGCATACAAAATTTAATTCGGTTTCGACTGCTACATATCACCATTTAATTTTCAATCACGTGACTTCCGGTCTAAATTGGAAGTTCGTATACAGTTAATCGGGGTCTCCGGCCAATGAGTTTTCCCTACTTGGTCTCGTTTTTAGGTATTTTGCCCCTGTACATCATACTTCTCCTAAAAACAATCGAGTCATGCCAGTCATCTATTTAACTCCGTTCTCGAGAAAACTTCGAATTGAAATCACGTGATTTTCGGTCCAGCCCAGAAGTTCGTATATAATTAATCAGAGCTTCCGATCCCTAAGATTTCCATATCTAGTTTCGGTTTTTATCTCTCTAATACGGCCCACCAGCGGCCAAGCGGTTCCATTCCCTAAACACTGGAAGTTCAGTCGTGGGTTCGCGCCTCGCTAGGACGGGCTAGCCACGTAGAGTTTTCCGGGTTTTCTTCACCTCTGTAACTCCTGAATAGGACCAGTTACCCTTAAGAAGACCTCCCGGAAGGCATTCTCCCAGGTAGATCGCCCAACTATTGCGTTGTCGTAACTTAAGTAAACAAACAATAAACATCTACCTAATTCTGTTCACGAGATTAACGAAGTGCAGACGGACGACAGTGGGAAAATATAGATATGCAATTTGAAAATTGCAGCCCAATAATAAAAATAAAAGCAAGATCTGAGAGAAATTCAGAATAGTTACAAATGTGGGGGTCCTACCACTCTGAAAGCACAAAAATATATCTATAAAATATACAAAAGTAAATCTTTCTTCACTAATCAAAAGGAATAATTTGATACTGCTTTCATATAATTCGTTTTAATATAAAATTAAATTTTAGTATCCTCTCTGTTTCTAGGGCCTAAGTATTGTTGAAGTTTCTTTATCTGAACTTGAATACGACACTATAAAAAATCTCATTCAATTTTTTACAATATTTTAAATCATTTTAAGAAATATATCTACTTGTGGCCACAGATTTACGCCTCACCAATTTTCCGGATTTTCTTCACATGTCTAATTGTTAAATAGGGATCATATTCCCATAGAAAATCCCTAGGACGACCTCATTAGCAGATAGCCCACGTGTTGCGTTGCCTTATTCCATCAATCCAATCCATTTTAAGTGTGTTCACCATTAGCCGAGTGGATAAAGTCACTGACCATATACCGGTTTTTAAAGAAGACTGTTCAACCCGGGGTTCGAACCTCCCCAAGTATCCAACTTCCAAGAACCCACAACAGGGCGGAACAATTTTCTAATTTTTTAACACGTGTTCTTTAGTGGCGAGTTTCCAATAAAATGTCCTCCCAGGAGGCACCCCCCTTGGAAATTCGCCAGTAATAAATATTTTTCAGAAACTATCGAAAACAATTTTTCAATTAAAAAAATCCATAATCCTTGACTAAACTCGAAATAATTTATGATTCTGAATCATGTCAATATTTATATTGACACGATTCAGAATAGAATATACTTTTATCAACATATTTAGAATTAAGTGTTTTCTATTTACTTATATATAAACATTGAAAATACAGTAAAACCAAACTCTCTTATGTTTCAAATTAAATATTGCAAGGCATATAGAAGAGACAATAAAGCCGCATCTAAATAGTAAGGCCCCAAAATTTAATATTTTATAGTAAAACATGATACGAGTGATATAAATTTAAATCTATTTTGGTAAGTGGTGAAAAGTAGATTTTATTCATATATTTTAATGCAGTTTTGGAGAGAGATGGAGTCTCACATTTGTGATTTACCTAGACATTTCCCCCCTTTCTCTTTGTCTCACCTTCCTCCCTTCTCTCTCTATCTCATCTCTTTCAGTTCTTGCACGTACAGTACACACTATTGTACTGTACAGTAGTATAAGGTGCAATAGTATACAGTAATATGTTTATTTCCTAATTATTAGAAAAAATATATCTGCATAGAAATTAATAACTAAAAATTATAAAATTATTTTATATATACCCTGAAGGATTTTCAAGTAAATCACGGCAAATTTTACATCTTCACAGGAAGCCAAAAAAGTCCATTTGACTTTGTTTTCACATCCACGAAGGCCTCAAAAACACTTATTACAGATTAATTCGTTGCATAAAAAAGTTTATCTTGTGAAATTTTATTTAAAAAATGTAACACAATCTTTAACACTGTTTTATATACTGAGGGGCCTCAAAAAGGTAAATGACTCGACACAAGAAAGGATCTAAGATCAATATTTACATATATATTTGAATTTTAAAATTAAATAATAATCAAAATTTATTCAATTTTCTGATATTATCGAGTCTTAATTTATTAACAATTACAGGAATAATTAATTATATTTAACAAAACAGTTAAAATTTTTTATTGCGATTAATAGATAAATAGATAAAAAAATATTAATTTTAATTTAATAAAATGTTTTAAAAAATTAAAAGCCTTCTTCTCTGGATTATATTTCCATAAATTATAACTTCTATAAATTATGATTTATATTTTGATTTTGCTCTGTTTCATAAAAGAATAATTAAATATTAATTTCAAAGTAAATAACTGAATATAATTATTTCTTGTTTTAATTTAACGTTTTGTATTTAACCTTTACAAAGGATAAACATGGTTTAAAGAAATAAACATAACGAAGATGTATGACAATGTTTATCAAATCGGTGCCAGAAATGCTAATGAATTCGTATCAATACTCCATTTTATAAGTAATTTTTGATTTAAAAAAGATAAATAAATAAATAAATAAATATATATATATATGATTAAAAAATTATATGATTATTTGATATATGATATATGATTATATGATTATATAATCATATATATAATCATATAAATATATGATATTTTTGAATTAAATATAAATATATATATATATTTATATTTAAATCAAAAATATGCTTATTTTTGTATTCACAAAATTATTTTAAAAATCCATCAACGAGTTGCTTAACTTTCCCGGTAACATTTAAAACAATGTGTGGCGCCATCTGTTATGATATTTTATATTAGAAAAGTTTTTATATTTTTAATTATTATAAAATGGCAAAACAGTTAGTTTTGAGGGTGGGGTGGGTTTTATAAAAAGTTGTAAATGCTAATAACGAGTAAAATCGTCATTAAGTCCGACCCTACTCGAGATATGACATACGAATCCCTTTATCTCCTCATCCCGTTGACCTTAGACCACTAAAATTTAATAGCATCAATCTCCATAATACATCTCTAATACTTCCCTGCAAAATTTCGGAAATTTTCGACAAAATGTACAGGAGTTATTAAGCTTCAAAGAGGGTGAACAATATCGTGCCCCCCCACACTAACATATCCATACGTGCAGGGAAAAACCCCACGAATTTCCTTGCATTTCTCAGCATTTCAAGTTCCCTGAGTCGGAAAATGTAAAAATCTTGGGGGTTATTTTTCGACCGATCGCCATATTTCCCTCTGTTATATATAATAGAGCCGGAAAAGTAAAAAAATTATTAAATTATTTTATTCATTATTAAACTTGAAATTAAGTTCAATAAATTCAGTTCTACTTGGGTCTAAATAATTAATATAAATTATATTAAAAAATATTTAGAAATGAAGTTTATTTTATGGAGGAAAGAGAAACGGATGCCTAATTTTATTGTTTATTTATAAAATATTCTTAATTATTTAATTATTATGTTAGTACTTTTTTTATGACAATCAAACCTCTGAACTACGGCCACTAATGGGGAGATTAAAAGGTGTCCTTTGTTCGAAGGTTAAATTTTTATGCATTTTTGTTTGCAAAAGAAAGGCTGCTGTTTAGAGGTGTCCAATGTTAGAGATTCGACTATAGGTTTGACAAGTCTTTCTCCATAATATATAATGATAAAATAATTAAAAATATTAATAAATAAACAATCAAGGTCGCCTTCCCTTTTTTTTCATAAAATAAATTATATTTTTTTTTTAGATTTTAAAATGTTATTAACTTATGTAATTTTTCATAGTCTGTCATTGAATTTCCAGTTTTATGTTTAATATAATTAACTCTAATAGAATAATTTAATATATAATCATAGTCAGATCCGGACTCACTCAAGCTAAGCTAATTACAGTTCAGGTTTTCAAGATACAAAGCTATGGTTTAGGGTCTCGCGTTTTTAAATTTATTAGTATTACTATTAGGTAAAAGAGGGAAGGCCTTCTATCTATCATATTATGGCTTGCAGGCCGGATGGTAGAGTTTCTGTTTACGATATGTCGAGTCTTAATTGTGGCCTGGCCGAACCCACCATAGGCTTGAAAACAGGCCCTCTTAGTGGACAAGACAACAATAAGTGTAAATCCGGTCTAAAATCATTAAATTGTATGCAGTATATGTAATTATTTATTATAATTTACAGTCGTAATATATAATTACTATAGATTATAATGATTGTTTTAAAATCATTGTTATACTTTTTTTCATTTTTGGCTTTTTTCGGCTTAGAGACACTAAAAAGGTTTGATTGTAAGTGGCAACTCAACACATGAGCGATCCGATAAGGGAATGCCTCCTAGGAGGACTTTCTTGGTCAACTGACCCCTAGTGTTACAAACGTGAAGAAAACCCAGAAAACTCCATGTGGCCAGCGTGATGAGATGCTAACCGACGACCGGTGTTCAGTGATTTTATCCACTCGGACATTGGTGGGCGTACTAAGAGAGCCTTTTTAGATCGCACTGAGATGGGCCAGACCTACATACAGTAAGGGCAGACAGGTATTAAGAACGAGGTCCGACATATCAAGAGAAGTTCCCTGAGGATCCTGATTCGGACTCAAACTCGGATCTCCCATAGGGGCAAGTTGATGACCTTCAAAAAATAATTACGTGTTTTTATTAGTAATATTAATTTATTTTTATATTCGAAAACCAACTAAATCGACAAAATGTTTATCAATAAATCCTAAAAAATAATTAAAGTTTGGAAGATAAACGTGAATCAACGAACTCTTCCACCTAAATGTAAATTGTTATTTATAAGTTGTATAACTCTGGCAGATCCATATAAAGAAGAAATGTTTATTGAAAGATGCCAGAAACCAATGTGGTGTTCGTCAAATTCTCGAAGTTCAAATATACAAATATCATTCCACGTGAGTATTTAAGTATGCAATAATAATACAGTTTGTTTATAGTTTGCTTTAAAAGTCACGACGGGGATACTGCGAAAATTATTCTAAATGTTGGTTTTTTTACGTGTCTTCGGTAAAATGATTGTATAATTCTCGCCACAGACGAAACATTTCTTTTAATAATTTCGCTATACATTATATAAATATACCGATTTTTATAAATTTAAAGCCATTACGAAGTAAACAAATTGAAGTTAAATAGTTTTCGAATGTATGAATTGCAGAAATTTGGTCAGAAAGTATTCGTTATTATTAATTCAGAAACTACAACAGATGAAAAATGTAAGAAATATAAATTAGATTCTATATTTTTCTGTCAAATTAAATAATAGACGTGTCTGTAAACACCAGAAGAGGGGACTACAGCTGAGTTGCTACAGTTAGGAAATAATGCAAGAACAATGCAAATTCGTGGATTACACTTTGTGTTTGAGATTTGGCTTTTATTGGTGAAGAAACAAATTAAATTCAACGAAAAAATAATTCCAATATTATAAAATTCAACACGTGACCGAAAATTTACGAAATGATATGAGCAAATTCTAATTTGACGCACTGATAATGCTATAATATATACACAGCCTATATATATATATTTGTTTCCTGCATCTGCAGGATCAACAGACGAATCGCAAGAAATGATAGACTAATTGTATTACTTCTACTCAGTATTCAAATTGCAGATCATGGCTTGGTTCCTACATTCCTACTCACCTCAATTGAAAAAATTCAAGATCCTCCAGTTTTAAGAAATTTATTTTCATCTCTTTCTCGGATCAGCACGGGCCAATTTTCCGAATAGTCTTTCTACGAATACCAATGCGTGTGCCTAGATAGATTATATATGGGTGAGAGATCAGATATGGGTCAGCGCTGAGGCATGAAAGGCATGACGCATTGTACTGGGTTGACTGTCGTATCCAGACCCCACCCACTTGGAATTTCATATAGACATCGTAGCTTTCTCAATCGGATCCGACAGCCTGTAAACAACACAGAATCCCGTCGGAGTGGCCACCACATCAGCACGCGTCAGCATCAGTCGCATACCAGATTCGATCCAATGCTACTCTTTGACCATTAGGCCAATATACGTTTCACGCTTATTCAATGCAAGATGCAATGAATCAGATAACAGAGACAGCTGTTCCAACGGAGGATAGTAACCTATTGCATGATAACGCGTATTTTCGCACATCTACCCATATTCAATCGAAAGTTTTTGGCATGCACTTAGGATAGTCCTCAGGACAGTCAATGGCTTGGGGCCCGAGGTAGAGCGGGCTCCTACAGTCTTTCTTTTTTTCTTTCTTTCTTTCTTTTTTTTGAACAAATTAAATATGATAAATGCTTTTTTATTAATAAAAAGCAGTCTTAAAGATTTTATTTTCAGTTAGTAAAAATAACGTTAATTTTATAGGAGATAGGAACCATTACAGGCTGCTAAATTTTCTCAGGGCCAGAGAAAAATTTCCAGCTTCTCTTCTCCACGTCCCTTCTCGTTCTGATAATAATCTTCCGTTTAACCTTTTAAATAAATTTAAAATATCGGTAAAGAAATTTAGGCAGTGCTTTCTTAAACAAGTGTAATTGCATTTTATAGTATTACTTTGTGATCAGCGCAATTAGAGAATAACTGGTATAATGGAACGAAGATATAAGCAAATTACGGAATTTTAGGGGAAAAAATGCAAGATAGTTTTAATTTTACGAAGTTTATTTTCAGAGTGAGGTTTCCAACCCACCGATCTTAAAGCGAAAATTTCATAAATTGAAGTAAAATAATCCTTTCAGTTTTCGTACTAAAACAACCAATACGAAAACTGAACATAATCAGTAAATAATTTTTCGACTTTTATAAAGAATTATGATTATCTATACTAGCAGATAAGCCCGGCGTTGCTCGGGCAAAAGTAACGATAGCGAAGATTAAGATTATTACATTATAGCCAATCTTACCCGTTTTCACAGAATGCAAGAATTAGGTCCCCCTGTTTCCAGACTAATTAAAGAATTTTTAGATTAGTCTAAAAATATGTTCGATTTCCCGCAAAACACAAAAAACCGCCTGTAAAAAATTTACAGGCGTCAAGATTTATAGGCGCAGATTTTTGCGTCTGTAAATCTTTCACGCCGCTTTCTCTTAACACTTCCATTGTTAAGAAATACACTTTTTTCATCCCCACGTGGTACTCTACTAAAACGCAGTTAAAAACAAAAAATGCGTCTAAAATAGTACTGTAGAAGCTGAGTTCTTTAGGATAAGCCTTCATTCTTTCCCTCTCCCCGCGAGGGGGGAATTACCAAAAATCCCTTCTTAGTGTGCGTTCTCGTGACGTACCCTAATTGTGTACCAAATTTCAACTTTCAATTCCTAACCGTTTGGGCTCTGCGCTTATTATTATCATTATTATTATTATCAACCCATCTCGATTATATATATAGATTACATATATTACAATTACACAAATGCTATTTTGATTTATATTGAAAATCAATGAACCATCTTTTTCTTTCATCCTGCACCATTTCTACGCGCAAAATTATAAAGGACGAAATTCCTTTAAGCATAAAAGTTCGATTCATCAAATTGATTTATTGATACATCAACTATAAAATCTGAAAACTTTTTTTCAAATAAGGCCTCCGAATATTTATTATCGTATTGTTGTTATTTGTAATTAAAATGTACACAACGTGCAAGACAGCAACACTACTATTACGAACACTTACTTGATTTATTGTGATAAATCCAGAGCGGGATTTGAAGGATGGTGGTGGGAATTTTCTCCCTTTTATCTTACGTATCCTGGGCTCTGCAGAAATGAAACTATCCCAACTGAGGAGAGCTCCTTTCCCCTTCTCATCAAACTCGTAGATGCCGAAAATTTTACAATTTTGTAAAATTACAAGTTTAATTTTACACAAACTGCAAAGTTGACATAACTTTATGTGTGTAATCATTATTTGTGACGTCTACATTGTATGAAATTTTTCGGGGAGACACCACACTGACTACGTACTGTACTTGTCAGCGGCCATATTGTTTGCTTTTTGATAGCGCTTTTTCTTTCCCGACTGTTCTGTATACGTAACACGAGAAAGTATTGCAATCGTGTCAATTTTGACCTTCCGAGTTTTTGCAAATCTCCACGTATTTCAAAAACTCGGTCTGAAAGTAACGATAATCACAACTGGTTGATAGAAAAGCTAGGACAAAGAAGAAACAAATTGACTATCAATTATCATTAAAGTAAACCTGACGAAAAGCACAAAAATTGAAAATTTCAATATTCTAAAATCTATGGGCAAATTTGAGATAGCACGCGTGCTTCCTTGAATAATAATAAATAATATATCGAATAACGGAGTTTACACTTAAAAATTATGAAATTTTATACAAAAAATTTCCCAAACCGTGTTGTATGGGGGATATCAATCCGCGTTAGAACGAAATCGTGTTGTAGAAGTGCCGTGTTGTAGAAGTGCCGTGTTGTACGAGAGATATCTGTATACTATAGAATATAGCAGGGGTGGCCAACTTTTGTTCACATAAGATCTACTTTTTATTGTAAAAATGTGTCGCGATCGACTTGTTGTCATAGGCATAGTCTAAGTGGGGAGGGGGAAGTGTGAAATACATACTATGTTTATACACTGTTTCAGTACGAAGTGCACTCATTGCTTATGAGTCGAGTCATAACTGCATGCATACAGTTGCGTTCGGTTACAAATATAATACATTAAGTGAAGACATCACTAGCGATCGACCAAAATTGGCTTGGCGATCGACCGGTCGATCGCGATCGACTTGTTGGCCACTCCTGGAATATAGTATTGCACCAATACAAAAAGACAAAGCATCCCATGGTCGAAGATGTAAGATTACACCTCTCAATCACTTTTACGATTGTAATTTGTGGAATTTTTTATTCGATTCCGGGGAAAGTATCTCATTTGTCCCGTCTGCGGACATCCATGATGTAAACTATTTGAAGTTTTTCCCATTTCAGTATTTCATCATGATCTTTGTGTCATACTCCTAATAGTAAAATGAGATAGCCTGTTATTGTACAGAACGTCCCCCTCTAGAAATTTTATAAATCGTATACTGGATAAATTTAAAGCTACTTATACAATCATCTGTGATAATTTAACTTTATTTAGTTAAAAAATATAGTGTTATAAATCTGTACGAATTGCAAGCTAAGAAAACCATTGAACCATTTTTTTTTCCTTAATAGAAAACTTACTCGTCTCACTAAACGAATGTAAATGAACAAAAGAAACATTTTCTAAGGAGATGATAACTAAATTAGAAATTTTAAAAGATATTTTATGAAAAATGCTCAAAAACTATTTAATATACCTAATGTTTCGTGCAGAGATTTGACTGCCGGATGGCCGAGGCTGTTAAGACTGGATTCACACAAGAACTAATTATCCGGTTTTTTAAAAGCTCTCTCCGCCTTGTAAGCACTAAGAGGATCTTTTTTTAACAATCACATTATTGGTTCGACCAGCCCCACATTGTGGGGGCTGGTCGAACCAATTGGCCGAAGCCCCCGGGTGGTGAGGCACGACGACGGACATATCCGGACGTATCACCCCCGAAAAATTCCTGGGGTTTTTCGATCCCGGGTCCCCCAGAGCAACCTTCACTGCTTGGTCATCTGGCATCCGTCATCTATGTGGTTCTGCCTGAAATGACGATCCTGTTTTCACGGCGAAAATTCTGCAAAACTTGGACAAAACCCGAAAAATGAAAACTTTCATGCATGTTCAAAAATACATTTAAACTTTGAGTATTCGGGACTTTAAGAAACAAAATATTGTATATTTTTTAAAAACAACGAGGTTACTGCTATTTAGTTTGACTCTAAAACAGGGGCGCCTGTGCATTGGGGTACTTAGACCCTGTTTGTCGTCGGATTGTCCTTTTCTTAATCCCCAAGGGAGCTCTAAAATTTCATTTTATTTTTAAACTAGCTTGTTACGCTCGGTTTCGCTCGGATTTATAAAGTACCCCTCTCAGTAATTGTTACATCCGAAGTTTTTAATCGTACATTTCAAAAATATATGTAGTAAAACCAATTTTAAGAATATTATCAAAATGCATATAACTACGTGGGAATTTTTTCTCGTAAATAGCAAATTTATAAAAAAAAACTAGCAGGTAGGCCCGGCGTTGCTCGGGCAAAAGTAACGATAGCGAAGATTAAGATTATTACGTTATAGTCACAAAAAAGAGTAATTTCATCAACGAACTAAGTATTTCTAAAGAAAGGTCGAATTTGAAAATCGAATGTTCCAATATTGTTCGATTTTCACGACTTGTTCTGATTATATCGTTCGATTTTCATCGAATGTTCTAAAGAAGAAGGCTCGAGAAAAACCGAACTAATCTGTTTAAATTTGAAAATCGAATATGTTCTAACATATTACTCTTTTTCTTTCTCTTTTTTTTCTCTAGCGCCCGTAAATCTTGCACGTCGCATTCTCTTGTTCTCCATTGTTACTTAACACTATCATTGTTACTTAACACTTTGGTGTAACACAATTGCTTAAATTTGGTACCCTGTGTACCAAATTTCAACTTTCAAACTCCTAACCGTTTGGACACGTCTTGATAATGTATATAGAAGCTTTAATCCTGTCCCTCCCCCCGTGGAGAAAAATTTCGAAAAATCCCTTCTTAGTGTGCGTTCTCGTGACATACCTTAACTGTGTACTGTACCAAATTTCAACTTTCAACTCCTAACCGTTTGGGCTCTGTGCTGATTATTATTATTATCATTAATTCGTCTCGATTATATATATAGATTATCAGTTTGTTAAGTTATGGCAACGCAACACTTGGGCGATCTCTCTAGGAGGGAATGCCTTCCGGGAGGACTTTTTAAAGGAAACTGGCCCCTATTTAGGTGTTACAGACGTGGAAAAACCCGAAAAACTCCACGTGGCCAACCCGTCCGGGCGAGGCTCAAACTCACGACCGAACTCCCAGTGTTCAGGGTACGAACACCACTTGGCCACTGGTGGGCCTAATTATCAGAATTTGTATGGTTTATTTGGTTGCACTTCGTGACAGTGGGCGATCTGCTGAGGGAATGCCTCCCGGGAAGAATTTTATGAGAAAACTGACCCCTATTTTAAGTGTTATTAACTTGAAGAAAACCCAGAAAACTCCACTTGATCAGTCCGTTGGCCATGCGCGAACCCACGACTGACTAACGGGGTTCGGTGGTTTTATCCACTTGGTTACTGGAGAACACTTATTAGGCTGCAATTTGAAAAAAAAAACTGTAGAGCTATAAATTCCCAGTCGTCCGTCCGTCTCTGTCCTTCCTTGATCTCGAGAATGGAGTTAGATGGTAGATGAAAGTCGAGACCATACATGGAAATCGTGAAAGAAAAGGACGCAATTACCTATATATAAACTTCCGATTTGTACCGCAAGTCACTTTATTTCAATACAAAAATTTTTCCCCCTGAACGGAGTTAGATACACAACCGGCATGACTCTATTGCTAACGGGAAAAGTATGATGTACAGAGGCAAAACACTACTATACTCCACACAGGCAAGTGCTATGTGCTACCTATATGTCCCAGTAATGGCGTAATGATTCATGTCGCAGTAATTCAGTGAATATAATACAGTAGAGCGTCGAAAATTGACGTCAATTGGGGACTGGGGTCGTTCCAATTAGTCATTTGTTCCAATTTCCGACTTTGTACGAAAAAATATATTAACCTGCCCGATGTTCAAATTTTTCTCCGTTGCGTGTCGCTTCGTGTTGAATTTTCGTCGATTTTAAGCCTAACGAAAATTTTTATAATAATAATCGAGGCTATCGTATCGTTAAAAATTATTTCTGCATTTTGTACAAACAAAATAAATATATTAAAGAATATAAAAACATGAAAATTATACTTTAGAAGTAAATCTAGTATCAAAAACGTTCGATTCAGCACGACACAGTCCGACTGAAAATCGTTCCAATTTCCGGCCATTTCAATTACCGACGTTCCAATTAACAACGCTCTACTGTATATATTTTTTAAAATTATATCCTTGTTTGTATGAATTATATGTAATTAATTATTTTGTTAATTTTTTGCTAATAGATGGCGCTACGTGTAACTGAGAAAATCGAATGTAAATAAAAATCAATTGATTTATAGAAATGAAATGGATATTTTTGAGTGGGATGTGCGACATGATCTAAGTTAGAAATATTTAAACATAACTACCAAGTTTCGTAGCGATTGGTCGAAGGACCTAGAAGTATATGGCGAACAAACAAACAAACAAACATCATCATTTATTAATTATTCATTTTTTATTACAAAAAACTTTTTACTAGTGACAAAAATTTAAAATATTTATTATTAACCGAAAATTTGTTCTAGAGGATTGTTATTGTTCGGTCAAGTATCGAGGTACCACTGTAGGCCTATTTGATTAATTTTGTGTTTCTTTTTTTTCGTATTTATTCGCATTTTTATTTTTATTTTTATTTATCTTATTCATTCGTAGCTATCGTTTATGAATTATATTTCAGCGAATGTTTTCAATATTCTTTTGATTGATTGAATCCTGCTTAAATTTTCGAATATTTCGAAACTGATTATTCAAAATTTAACTGAATGTGTCAAAAGCAAGCTTCATTATTGTCTGTATTCTTTGCTTTGTCTTAAAGAATTTTTTAAAAAGTCGAATTGTAAAGTTTGTGTCCATTCCTTGTCTATGTCTTGCCTCAAACTTCATTACTACAAATTTGTGTTCTTATTAATGGTTCTCATTAACTCGAATCATGAGTACACTCGAATTGATTATTAAAACTTTGTATTGTTTGATTATTTATTATTTTACGAAATAATGAGTACACTTTCATTCTTTGTGTCCATTCTCTAACTTTGACTCTCCATCCTCAAATTTTGAATACTTCATGTTTATTCCTTATCAACGTCTTATCCTCGAATTTTCGCTAATTTTGTCTTCAATCTTGATTAAAATCTTATCTAAATTCACTGAATATCTATTGAATGCAAGAAACACGGAAAAATAAAGAGTTAATACAGAAAAATGAACGCAGATGGACAGAATATTTCTGAAATACTTTGACTTTGTAGAAAACGAATGTCTAACGAAACTTTCAATCGAAAATTACGAAAATTAATCCAGGAGAAACAATGTGAAACTGGTTTAGGATAGCTATAAAAAATACACATATATTAATAACAAAACATATAAAACATAATTTTAATTTTAAAAACAAAAATGGACCTTAGTACTCCCGATTTTGATAATTTATTAAACTCATCAAAGGCAATTTTTTCTGAACAGTTGAAAGAAATTCAACACATTGCAAACAATTAGAATTTTCTTCTACTGTTCTCATTATATAACTTCCCATCGTTGTTAAAACTACTTCTCATAAGTTTAAGAGGAAAAAATCTTGAAAAAAAATACAATTATTGAAATAAAATTATTTTAAAAAATTAATTAGTATAATAGTCAGTAATACAAAAATATTTTAAGTTAAATCTATCCTATGTTATAATGATGGAAAAATATTTTTTAACTTATTTTATAGGATTTTTTTAATTATCAGTTAAATTTTGATCCAAAATTTCTTATCTCGTTTTTTAACAGTCAAATAATTTCACACAAAGAACAATAAACAGACCTTACTTGTTAGTAAACTATCCTTTTATTTCCTCTTACATATATGCATTTCAGATACCACTATTGTAGTATCCTCTTTAGTACAGATGGAAAGTTCATATCTACAAATAAACTACTTGTAGTTAAATTATTTACAGATCTCGGGAAGCAAGTCACATACTTCTATAAGTAAAATAGACAATCTGTACTTCTCCCGATCAATAGTTTTAAGCTTTTTTCTTTTGTTTTCTATTATGTTAACTCTGTATTATTTATTTATTTATTTATATTTTTTCTTGTGCTTAGGACAGTAAAGGGTTAAGGTATAACTTTAAAAAATACATTTATTAAATAATAAAATATTAATTAAAAATATACAATTTCAAAAGAGAATATAAATGCATTTTTTTTTAATATTCCGTAAATATAGTAATATTAAATTTCTTTTATTCGTTGCTCGCTGTAATTTATTATTATTCATTAACTTATCTATATATATAATCGAGACGAGTTGATGATAATAATAATAATAATAATAATCAGCGCAGAGCCAAAACGGTTAGGAGTTGAAAGTTGAAATTTGGTACACAGTTAGGGTACGTCACGAGGACGCACACTAAGAAGGGATTTTTCGAAATTTCTCCCCACGGGGGAGAGGGACAGAATTAAGTCTTAGGACTTCCATCAACAATGGAAGTGTTAAGAGAAAGCGACGTGCAAGTCGCAGATGCAGTTTTCTTTTTTTTTTTTTCGTTTTTGCGGGAAATCGAAAATAGTTTTAGATCCATCTAAAAATTCTCTAATTAGTCCGGAAACGGGGGGACCCAATTCTTGCATTCTGTGAAAACGGGTAAGGTTTACTATAATGTAATAATCTTAATCATAACTATCGTTAATTTTGCCCGAGCAACGCCGGGTCCACCCGCTAGTTTTTTTATAATTTTAATTTTTCATTTATTATATATATATTATAAATTTACTTTATTATTTTGTAAAATAATAAATAATCAAACAATACAAAGTTTTAATAATCAATTAATTGTAACAAAAGTTAACAATGTATGTACGCCAATTATTTGCTATGGGAACTGTACTGTTTTTACCTCTATGGTATATATCGACTTTCATATATAGTCTGATTGGGATTGGTGTGTATATTTTGGCAATAATAATATATGTTCGTCGAAAGAATCGAAAGGAGTCAACACACCAATTAAGCTTACCTCCATATCAGAAAATGTCGAAACAGAAATTTGATCAGAATAAAAAAGTGGATTCAAATCATTCAAATTCGAATGATTATTATAATTTTAAACCATTTTTTTCTGGACGGAAATGCATAAATTCATTGCCAAATAAAGAGAAAAGAAAAAATGATCTTTGTGATGCCAGAACCGTAATAGCTGCTTCAAAAGAAACAAGGGAAAGATCGAGAGAAAAAGACATCACTGAACCAAAAAAGTCAAGATGGCAGCGTCATGATAATAGTCCAGCATTCAAACCAAGAAATCAACTATCTGCTGGCTTAATAACTATTCGAAATTCTGAATTATCTTCGAATATTGAGAAAGGTTCTCCTACTCCTGAGTCATCGAGCCTTTATTTAAATATGAGAAGGAAAAGAACAAAAAATAATGAAATTTTCAGCTCATACAGTTCTAGTACACGAATAATAGAAAAAATTAAATGGAATAGTTCCATTAATCAGTCTACTAAACGAAGAGGTTCTTCTCTAGATCTTGTTACACCAAATAAGAAAATTAAAATGATTCGAAGTAATCAAAATTTGCCTGGAGAACTTATTCAGAATGTTGGAGAAGGAAATCAATCCCAGATTTCAGAAGAAAACGCCATTCAGAATTTGAAGAAAATATCTGAAAGCAATTCTTCAATGAGAATATTAAAAAAGGGTATATCTTATCGAAGAAATCTTTCTCTATATACCTCTCTTGGAATTTATACAAAAACTCCACCTATACCTGTTCATCTTCCTACATTAGAAGAGCGCAATAAAGATAAAAAAGTTGAAGAAAAACGATTGGAATGGTTGTTATCTGGAATAAGAGAAGTCTGCAAGAATAGAGATTGTAGAAAGATGGATAAACCAATAGAATTTACAACTAATACTGCTATCATTACAACCTCGTTTTCTATTGCAAATACCGTGTCCAGTTCTGTTACTAGCAATTCCAGTGTACCTACATTTACCCCATCTACAATGGTAACAAAAACAACAATGGTATATGTTAAGCCTATTTTCACTGTGCCATCATTAACACAACTAAAGGCGTCAATTAATTTTAAACCTCTAGAACATTCTGTGTAATTATTTCTAATGGATTCCATAAGTTCTGGACTTCAAGCTTAGTTTCCTTATTGGATAATCTATACTATTCAGGAATTTATATAAAACTGACTTTATATATATATATTCATACAAAATAATTTTCTGACTTAAATAATTGTTTTTAAAATACAACAAATTATCATAAAAAGTACAAGTTGTTATACGAAAAATAATATTGAAATTAATTAATTTTTTTTTAATTTGGAGATATTAACAAGTTATATTATCAGATGTAAATTTAACATTTCATTGCGTAATATCTTTAGAAATTCGTAAATTCGTTACACTATGATCGTTATTTCTAAGAATAAAATATTTGAAATTCTTCATTTGGTATGACTTGGTTTTATTCTTATACGGCAACGCGACACATTGGAGATCTGCCGAGGGAAAATGCCTCACAGGAGATCTTTTATGGTAAACTGGCCCCTATTTAGGTGTTACAAAGGTGAAGAAAATTCGGAAAATTCCACGTGGCCAGCCCATTGGCCAGCGTGAACCCACGACTAACTACCAGCGTTCAGTGGATTTATTCACTTGGCCACTGGTAGACAATTCTATTGTTTAGTAGAATTACGTAAATTTTAAGCAAAAAATTATCTTTTCTTCTATTTATTACATAACTTAAGCTGCATATTAAAAAGATGATATTCAGATATGTTTATATATATATACCGGTATATAGGCTATATTGTGTGTGTGAGAATTATAAACAGTTTCTAATTGAAAATGTGGAATTATAAAGAAACAGTTGAAATTTTACAATGAAGTTTTTAAAATCAAAAATAAATGATTTATCTATTTTAAAACAGAAATAGTATACTGTGTGCGTATTTGACTCAGCTGCATCAATAGAAACCGCATTCAAGTTCTGACTGCCATGGAGACTAAATTGAAAAAACAAAAATATTATTTAAAAACGGCTAGGGCTATGCCCATAGATGAGTCTGATAGGCAATTTCCTCAGCGGCCAAATAAGGAAGGGATACTAAAAAAGCGTCATAATGTTTTTTTTAGAAATATAAACACATTGGCGCTGTTTTTAGGCATGCCTCGGACCTCAAAATCATTCGAAACGATCCTGAAAATGGCAAATGAAAATTACAAAAACATATGTTAAATGTTCAGTAATTTATCAAAATTAAACTATTTATATACAAATTTAACCTGAAAACTCCAGTTTATAAAAAATCACAGAAACCAAAATGTAAAATTAAGTAGATTATTTTTATGGTCAGGCCGTCGAGAGATCTTCGAGTATCAAAATTATTCAGAATGTTCAATTTTGATTTGTCTGTTCAACAATTGACAGACATTTCTTACTGTAAATAAGATGAATAAATAAATAGAACTATACAAAATTGACAAATGAGAAGACGAGATTTAAGAAAGCTGACGGACTAACAGCACGACTTGTTACTACAGTTTACTGGATGCTATGGCAGAAGAAACAAACCAATAGGTACAATAAAAGAAAAATAATCAAGCATAAAAAATTAAAAATTAAAAATTTTAGCTCAAGAATAGTGATTTTTGTGATTAAAATAGTGATTAAAATGCTCTCTTTTACAAAAACGTGTCTATCTAAAACAAAGTGATAGTAATAAAACAAAAGAAAAAAAAATAATTTAAAAAATAGTTTCAAAAGTTAAAGATAATAAACCAAAATAATTTAAAATAACAATAAATTTTTAAATAAATTAAAGTGATTTTCAATTATTTATAATTTTATTAAATTTAAAAGTTTAATTGAGGGATTAAACAATACAAGTAACAAATAGTATAACTCAAATATATTAGTGATACAATTCAATATTGGTTAAAAAATCATATTTTTATTAAATCGAATAAATATATTTACTTATTTGCTTGCTTGTTTCTGAAATATATTATTCTTTTCTTTTTAAATTAATACAGTGGAACCTCGGTTAGCGAGCAAAGTATTTAAAAAAAAACTGACTCACTTAACGAGCGAAGTTTCGCATAACGAGTGACGAAGAGAGGGGAAGTCCCGGATTGTGCTCATGCTCCATCATGTTATTATCTGTGATTTTTTTTTTTTTTTTGTTCTCTGCAAATAGAATTCGCATTCCAACTTAATTCATTTCATGCTAGAAGAAAAGATGATGATGATTCATGCTCGTTAACAACGTATATTGTATAATTTCCTTTGGATAAACGTTATACACAAAATACCCTATTTACTCGCGTATAAGATGATCTCGCATATAGGACGAGGTGTGATTTTAAAGATCAAAATAAAGAAAATTCAATTTATTAATACAATTCTAATTTTATTTCGTTTAATCACAAATAAATTATCATCAAATGCATATATTAAGGCAAACAACCATGTTTTCTTGACGCAATCACTGATACCCATATAGCAAAACCAAAAGATTATAATGTGTGAGGCTCTGGATAGGTCCGAACCTCACTGAAATTCGCGTTAAAATCATTTATTTTTGGGAAAAATTTATTTTTTTTTTTTTAGAAGAAAAAAAAATAGAAGTTAGAAATAGTTTTTCTTAAAGAAAACGACGCGAACTTTTAAACAATAGAACAGTGGGGAAACGTAGATCGTCTATCTCCGAGTGGGAATCGAATTAAACTTCGATTTTGACCTCTCCCGCGCCCCCGAAAGGTTTCGAATTGTCACCAGGTGACGAGGAGAGACCAATCGGAAAGTGGAATCGGAGGAAAACAGATAAAACCTGAGAATTCAAGGACGCGACGGCTTCTTCTCCCAAAAGTTCCAAGTGACGGATCTATTGTTGTGTGTGTGTCTGGTGCCCATCTTCGTCTCCGTCTCCCGACCTCGGATCGACATCTTTCCATCAACGGAAGTCGACCGCATCGTCCTGGAGTCGCGGAGTCGTCGAGGGAACTGGCCATTCGCGACCTAGGGACACTCCTTCAAAATGGGACTATATTCGGAAAGGAGAGGAAGACCCAGAGACTGCTGCCGACCTAGAACTTCCAAGATCGCGGAAATCTTGAAAGCTTCTTTCGTGTCAAATAAACGGTTTCTTGTAACCGTAGAGTCTGTCTCAGTGCCGATCGCCCACATACGACCCTTCACGACCGCTCTACCCTCTTGACATAGTCGGCACCCTGTTGGCAACCTCACAAATGCATGTAACAGCAAAAAAATAATTTTTAATGATTCAGAATGTACAAATATTCATTAAAAATACCAATTTAAGAAATATGAAATAACTACATTTATAATCATTGCTATGTGACCAGCTATTTTTGAATCATCTCTTTAAAAGCGACATTTACCTTGACCTCGATAGCACTCTGCTATAATGGCAGCATGAACTATACACGGTTCACAAAAATTATTGCAAAAATGCAAAGGATCCTTCACTCATGCATACAGGACAACCTAGGTTTTTGAAGCAGTGAAAAATGAATAATAACCTCGTCTTATACGCAAGTAAATACGGTATTTGAGTATTTTTTTCGGCATGGAACACATTATCGTATTTTACATTAATTTCTATGAAAAAAAAATTGTTTTGCTTCACATTACGAGTAAGGTTCTGGAACAAATTATGCTCGTTAAGCGAGGTTCCACTGTACTTTTTTTCTATTTTTAATAAAGAAAAATTTTTGTCACTTATACAACTTTTTCATTCACCCTTTCAATTATTTAAAATTATATTATTTAAAATAAATACTGAATTTTAAAAAATTAAAATTCAGTTTGAAAATGACCATAATGACCATAAATTTTAAATAACCTAAAAAAATAAAAATAAAAATATAAAATTATAAAACTTCCTGAAGCTAAAATCGATTCAGTAGAGGACACTTACCAAAAGCTGTATCATTAGAAATGCAGAGAGATGCAGAAGATAAGATTGCAGGGAAAGAATAAAAATTATGCGTCTAAAATGAAAATTTTGCTATGCTGGCTTCTAGAAAGACAATGTTTATCTGAATTTCACACATGCGAAGAAAGAAAATTCAGATCATTTTAAAAAATAGCCAAAAAAAGATCCAAAATGCCAATTAGATTTTCCTGACGTCAACCAGCTTACAAAAGAGAAAAATTCCCGGAATTTAGTGTCAAAAGAGCCAATCTGGCAACCTTGAATGAGTGTGTACCCACAGATTTATCATTTAGAGGTTCATACTCAAATAAACCAGGCAGCAATTGAATACTAATGAATGTCATAGATTTGTTTTAGGTATATATAGGCTACGTGTCTTCGCAGTTTGAACAAAAAAGTCGAAAGACTAACGGTGGCGCGTCCGGTGGATTTCTTGAATCGCGCCTTCTCATTTGTCTTTGTGTAGTTGCACTTTCCATGTGGAAGTGCGAAATACGCGGCAAGGCATAACGGTGATGGACAGCTCTTACCACTACGATCGGGTACAGCGGTGCTAGTGTAAATCCAACCTAAGACGTCAGCCTACTGCTCTGGAGACTGAGACAAGCGACCCCAGGAATTTTTCGTGAGATGATCTGACCCAGATATATTTGGACTCCTGTCCTCAACAATTGTCCGCTCCATTGTTGGCCTGGCCTAATCCATGATGATGTGTAAAAAGTTGTCTTATTGCCCACAAAGAAAAAGAGTTGGTGACGCGTTATCCTGTGGGAAAAAAAGGCAATTGCTTGGAGATCCCACAAACAGAGGACAATCTTTTATAAACTCATTACTGTAGTAAGAATATCGAAATTTAAATTTGAGCCATATCTAGGGAACCTAGATTGCCAGAGATCGCGTTAAAAAACAAACGAAAATATTGGGGAATTCACCCGAAAAAAATATCTCTTAGTTAAGTCAACACTGTACAGGTACCACCTACTTTAAATTTTTCTGGGCTTCATGAAGCTATATCACACCACTGGAAAGAGTCAAACACAGACAGAAATATTTTTTAAAAAGATTTGTAATCCATAACGAATATTTTCAAATAACTATTATAAAAAACTTATGAAACTAAATAAAAAAAAGCTCTCAACAGGAAAATATAAGAACTTAACAAGATGTTTAAACTAATTTCCTTAAATTTTTCTATTATTAACAGCCCGAAGTTTGTTGTGTAATTATATTGCAGAATAGTCTTTTCTAATATCTCAACAATAATATAATAATATAATGTTGCCTTGGAGTTTTTGGCATTACAAAACAATTTTGGATATACATGGTGTCATCTAAGTCTGGAACCATAAGAGTTATTTGTTTATTCTTTTACAGATAAAGCATGCCTGTGCGCAAGGAGGAACGAATTCAAGTTATTTGATGGTGGTAATCCGCAGGCAGAATGAAGTTGCCAACGGCCGGATGGCCGAGCAACAACTCCTTTCTGCCTGCGGTGGGCTGCTGCCCATAAGGCCCCAGAGAGGTAGGCTGCCCATAAGGTGGCAGCCTACCACCCTGGGGGACCCGGGATCGAATCCGGACAGGTCGAAAAATCCCCAGGAATTTTTCGGAGGGGGTGATCCGACCGGATATGTCAGCCGCTCACTACCCGGCCGTTCCATTGTGGGTCTGGCCGAACCCATAATGAGCTTGCTAGAAGAGGCCCTCTTAGTGCCCACAGGGAGGAAAAAGTTTTAAAAAAAGTTGCCGAAAAGTTTTACTTCTTTCATACGATCTGGTTTGAAACCATTACCATAGATTTACTCTATATTTCCAATTAGGTAGTTTGGTTTTTACATTTGGTTGGAGCAATGGTTCGTGATACAGCCGGAAGGCCGAACGGTTATGGTGGCAGCCAGAGACCCAGGATCGGATCCAGCGGGTCGAAAAACCAAGAATTATTTGAGGTGATCCATCCGTATACGTCAGGCTTCGTCCTTCATCACAGCCGCCCCATTATGGACATAGCTACACTCATAATGGGCTTGCTAAAAACTATAAAATTTCGTGTAGTCCTTGTGTTGTTCAAAATGTGAAAAATGGCAAAACAGAAGCTAGGGCTGCAAGTACGCTATAAGATCCTGCAGAAACGGTAAAATGGAGCAGCTATACCGCAGATTGCTCGGGAGTTGTGTTTAAACGAGTCTACTGTCAGAACTTTCCTCAAACACTATGAAGAAACCGGTTCTATCGCCCCTGAATGCAGTAATGACATATCGCCAACGACTGCTGTTAGGGAAAGCCGACGAATTTTGCGTCGGCTTGTCATGAAATACCAACCTGGTACTATACATTCGTGGAAACTGCAGAAATATGGAGCGTACTTAATGGGCCGACTGGTATCTCGACGAACTGCTGGCAACAGGTTACATGACATGGGTTACAGTCAGTGACGTAACTAGGGCGGTGCCAGCGGTGCCCAGGCACAGGGCTTAGACCCTGGGGGCGCACAAACGACCTGAATCAAGTTTTCGGTCATAGTTTTGGGGCGTAGTTACAGATGCTCGCACCGAGCGCATAAAAAGTTAGTTACAGCGCTGGTTACAGTTCGTTCAAGAGTAAGTGAAAGCCTATGTTGACGCCAGTTCAGTGAAATAAGCGGTCTATATGGGCTAAGGACCACTTGTTTTTGGATGGAAGCTCAATGGCGGAGGATGATTTACTCTTGCGAGTCGCCCTTTCCAGTCCTATATGGAGATATCAGACGTAGAGTTATCCGCCGGTCGAATGAAAGACTCGCCCGAAACTGTGTGAAGCAGAAAGTCAAGTTTCCAAGCACGGTTCAAGTGTGGGGGTATTTTGAGTATTCTGGCACTGGTGATTTGGTTCAGTATGATGGGACTGTCAATACTCAATGCTAACAGGCAGTTTTGCAACAGCATTTACTGCCTTTCATAGCCCATCTTCGGCCGCAGGAAGATGCGATCTTCCAGCAAGATCTCGCCAAGCCGCTTACTGCATGCTTCACTTGTGCTTGGCTTCGCCAAAATTGAGTCTAGTCCTGGACTTGGTTCCAAATTTTCCCGATCTCAACCCAATCAATGATATTTTGTCTGTCCTCAAGAAAGAGGTGCGAAAACCTTAAACAGAAGATCAGCTGAAACCGGCCCTTCAGGAAGCCGTCCAACATTCCACAAGATCTTTGCTGTGCCTACGTCACATCGATGCCTAGGCGAGTTCTCTAAGTATTGAAAGAAGTGCCTCCCAGACGGGACTTTCTATGGGAAACTTACCCGTTTGTAGGTGTTAGACACGCGAAGAAAATCCGGAAAACTCCATGCGATCAGCCCATTGGCGAGTCTCGAATTCGCGACCAACTACCGGTCTTCAATGATTTTATCCATTCGGCTCTGATTTTGACTAGCATTCTTATCTAAAAGGTATAGGGCAAATGGCAAGTCGGTAAAAGCATCTGTCTACCTATCTGAGAGACCTGAATCCGGGTCGGATTTTCAGGAATTTTTCAATATGTTCCTAATATGTCGTGCCTTCAACTCTATTGTGGCCTGGACAAGTCAATGATGCCTAATCTTAATTATAGAGTGGAAAGAGTAAAATTAAATAAAATGTAAAATTAAAATGTACGAGGAAATGCTAATTCAGTAAAAAATTCAAATAATTTAAAACCAAAAACTGCAGAACTTTGTTGATAAACAAATTTCTGCAGTTTTCCGTTAATGATCATTGAAGCGAATTATCAGATAAATGGTTTGTAGAAGTTTTTCTGGTTTCGCTTCAAGTAAGAGATTAATTAATTTACTTAATCGGTGGTTATTAAAGATATCTCAATAACCATTCAAATTAGCTAAATGACTGCAAAAATTTAGTCAGGATATACAATAATTTAAAATTTCTTATTGCGTTGAGCAATGGACTATTATAGGAATTTATAAATATATGGAACAAGTTTCTGTTATTATTAATTACTATAAGTTTTTATGGTTTTATTATTTCTGTTTTTTATCACTTTATTATTTTATTGTAGTACAAATAAGGAAGCCAAAAAGTCACACTTTTAGCATTTAAAACAAGCATTTATCGTAGATTATTGAATACCTTATAAGTGGGAATATTGAATAGATTCCCGCTTGTAATTCATAATCGCTGTTTAAAAAAAAAAAAAAAAACTTTCAATATGCTTTAACTTTTAAGAAAACACCAATAAAAATTTTTAAAAAGCTTAATTTATTATTTCTCGAATTAATCGGATTTTTCGGTTTTCGTTCCGTGCTCCATTTCGTATATAATATAAAACATTATTCTCATATTTGATAAACTGAATAATAATATGAATAATTTAAGAATATTAATTCTAATTATAATTGAAAAACTTCAATAATCTTAAGTGATACGGAAGAAATTATGTGATGAAGAGGAGTGTAGATGCTTAAAACTGGCAATTGATACCGTTGAGATTCCAATGTGGAAATTTTGACTTTTGGTTTCTGAAGATTTTTCAGTTTTTACTTGTTTATTTCATAACATTTTTAAGGATTTAACCACAAAGGTATTAGAAAAACTATTTTTTAAGCATTATACAGCGGTGTAACAAGCAAATATATGATACGTAAACAGTTTATATTTCAGAATCGAAAATTATTTAGTGCTCTGAATATTCGGCATTATGAAAATATTTGCATTATTTTTACCAAGAAAAAAAAATTTTTCAAATAATTTTTAATTATATTTTAATAATATATTATCAAATAAATAATTAATTATTTTTAGAGTTGATTGAAAGCGTGATATATCGTTGATTTAATAATCTATTTCAAATTTGAAATTTTTTTATAATCTTAAATGTGTAATTGTTTCTATTTTAGTCTTTATTAGAAAAATATCTTCTAATGTTGTTTACAAATATAAAGTGATAATTTGTAATGAATTGCTTATTTCAAATTAATTTGAATTGTTAAATGAAATTTAATTTCGAGAAATTGTACTTTGATCAATTATAATTTAGAGAAGAATTTGAGAAACGTGATTGATTTATTAAATTATCCATTTTGTTGTTTTAATTCTATAATTCTAAATATAAAATGTTTAATAATTTAATGTCTAATTATTAAAATAGTATGAAACATTCTGAAGATCTTGGGGAATTATTTAAAGTTATGGAAAATGTTTTGGAAAAAGTCATTTAAACTGTCATTTTTTCATATGTATATTTTTTAACAGACAAATTTATTTAATTTTTATTTTGGGAATTTATCTTATATTAAAATAGTCCACAGAGAGAATGAAGAAATTCATCGCTTTTTGATTTGTCAACAAGAAAATTAAATTTCATCATTGACCTTTACAAATTGTATTTGCAAAGATCAATGAATTTTACTGTTTATTTAGAAAATTTATTTCTTTTGAATTCATTTTTCTTGATTTTTTATTTTGGAAGATCGGCTAATCTGTCAATTCGACTTCTTGTTTTAAAATTTCGGCCTCTGCTTTCTTTGTTATGTAAGCAGCAACTTTTAAAGAACTTAAGTATTTGTTTGCCCACAATTCTTTCTGTTTTATTCCCTCTTACGTACGATCTAATAACCCGTTGATGGCTTTGTCGAGAGAATGAGCCGTATCTTCTTCCCAATATGTAGGATCTGCCGATTCAACTTCTTGTTTTAAAATTTCGGTCTCTGGTTCTTTTTCCTCTCCTTCCTTTGCTAATCTAGATGATGATGTAAATTATACAGGAATTTCCTGGAAAAGTATATAAGATTCTATTTTTCTCTCTGCTTCTTATTGTGGATTATACTAATATAATAATAATAATAATAAATTCAAGAATCATTAGTCCAGATAGTTCTTCCTGAAAAATGGACTCTCCTAAAACATGTCTAAGTGATATGCTGACCTCTGTATGAAACTGTAAAAATTAAATTTGTTCATAAAATAAATAACATAATTGGGAAATCTGTTCAATACTTTCTTAAACTTTTAAAATGTGTTCAATTCTTCAATTGACATAATCTATTTGTTTCAGTAAATTCCTATTGAAGTTATTGATACATGTTTTAAACATTTTATATCTATATAAAATAATGTTGTCCAACATAACAGTCTCTACATAATGAATGTCTGCATGCTTTCTTGCATGTCCAGCAGGAAAACTCATTCTTTCTTCATTTGTTCTGCTTTTTGATGTTGGTCTTACTATTTGGGAAAGTGCATTCAAACTTCTTTGCATTCCTATACCACAGAGATGATTTGGACAGCATTTGATGTAGATAGAATTGGGCTGGTAACAAAACAAAAAGTCAACCTAATTCACAGTATAAAAATGCAAATAATGTTTGCATTTTTTCATCTCTATTGTCATGATTTGAAATATTTCCATATTAAAAATATCATTTCACCAATTTCAAATGATACCAAGTATATTGAATTGTAACAGTTATATAAAAGACTGAATTCTTAAAATATTTTATCATTAATTACAGATATTTTCAAAAGCTTCTGGATATGATGTCAATTGATATCAGATGATATCAAGTGATGTCAATTACAACATGTCACCTAACATTAGTTGTGATGTCAAAGGTTCAAAAATTGAAAACTCTAAATTCTTTAACAAAATAAAATTAGTGATATCACTTTGTCATGTTGTGTCATTTCTCAACAATTTTACCATGAAATTTTTATGTTTTTGTTTGATTTAGTTGTTTTGAAGATAATTTATAAATAAGTTACTTCTTTCTTTAAGACTTTGAAATCCAACATGATCAACAAATAACTTTCAGATATATTCAAATCTATTACAAAGATTCATTCTAATCTTTGTAATAGATTTGAATATATAGAAGACCTTTGATATAATAAATACAACAATGACATAAGTACTTTTTTTCTTTTCTACTGATTAAGTAAGTCTTTCATTATTGAATAAATTGAAAAACGGTATATGTCATCAACTAGATAAATATGTTTAAATATTTTAAATTAATTCCATTTCTGATTAAAGCATAAATCAGTCAAATCAGATAAATCACTTTCATCATATCATAAATGAATTTACTTTTATATTCATAAAAACAATCTTCTCTCTTTTCATGCAATATGTTATGACGTCAACTAAATTCTACAAAATGAGTGTTGTAGACAGCCGCTATAAGATGAGTATTTTTCATTATATTAAGAACTATTTATTACTTAGTAGTATCTGAATATAACAATTCCATGTGACTTCAGGAGAAAAAACACATATGCCTGTTCATCTCCATAATCAAATTCAAATGAGAACATATAGTATTTTCTGTTTTTTGAATATTTGGGTCTGATGATGGGAGGGAGAGGTCCCAAAAATTTTTTACCCAATATAAAAGTTTGACTTCTAAAATTTGTAACATTTGTGTTGTTCTCCTAATTAGTTAGTAATATAATGTTCTATAGAACTATTGAATTTATCTTTGATATAGACTGTAAATTGCACGTAGAATATCTGTTGCAATATATATAATGTATGTAAATGCAATAAAGTATAATGTGCATAGATAGATAAATAAATAATAGATATAATTTTTTTAAAATTGTTCATTTATATTCATTATGTAAATAAACTTGAAATGTTTAAATGTGTTTAATATTTATGAATTATTTTTTAAACCATTCTATAAAGTTTAAAATGACAAATACAAAATCAAATTTAAGAAAGCAGTTAAATTACCAAACTTATATTTCAAAAAAGTATTTATTCATTAAAATACTAGATACCGTATTTACTCGCATATAAGACGAGGTTTTTATTCATTTATCACAGCTTCAAATTCCTAGGTCATCCTATAGGCACGAGTGAAAAATCCTTTGCGTTTTTGCAAATGATTTTTGTGAACTGTGAATTTGCATTTTTTACCAGATGCTTACCCTTTTCTATTTAAAAACATAAGTATTTTATTTGGGTTGTTTGAATCGTTCTTGTATATTGTCAGGAGTAAAGATGAATAACAATAGGAAAAGCAAAGCTTTTGAATTGAATTCCAGATTGAAATTCCAAAATCACATGGGAGTTTGATATAAGTTTTAATCCATTCCCACGTGAAAACAGATGATTATTCGGAAATCAGAATTTCGAAAAACTTGTAACTGTAATTGACGGAGAGTAGATTTGACTGTTAAGAATTGGCAAAAAAGGTTCCCGATTGTCCAGCTTTACGTGAACAAATTATGTTGTCGATTTTACAAGATTTTTTCTTAAAGTTTAAAATGCCAGTAATTTTTGTGGGACAATGTGTGCATTTATGTTTGTTTGATATTTTACTTGTGATTAAACGAAATAAAATTAGAATTGTATTAATAAATCTAATTTTCTTTACTTTGATCTTTAAAGTCACACCTCGTGCTATATACGAGTAAATATGATAATTTTTTAAAGATAATAGTAAACAAAAATGCTCAATTTTATATTTTTAATATATCTTTATTCAGATTTATAACTGATTAGTTATTACAATGTGGTAGAACAGTTTAATTATGTCAAGTGTTCTTAAATAACATGAAAAACTTTTTAAATAAATTTTTTATTGTAACTGCAATGAATATAAATATTCTAAAAGTTCAATAGAATAATTAAGATTTTAATAAATAAATAGCAACTTAAGAAAGAATAGTACGTAGTTTCAATATAGTTTATAAATAAAGCAGAAAACTCTTTCGATGTTAATTAATTTTTAATTGAAATAATAAGATAAGCAAACACAGAAATTATAAATTACACAAGTACTTCGATAACTTAATCAAAAGTGTTTGAAAAATACAGAAATTATATATTACACAATCTTGTTAATTAAAATTAATTGGAAAACTATCTTTTGGTATTATTTCATCTTATTTATAAAATAACAAGATATTCTCTATAGAACATAATTGTGAGAAGTTTTATTTATTTATTTTTGAAGTGGAAACTCTTTTTATAAATATTACTATATTTATAAAATATAAGAACATACTCTAATATATACTGATTGAGATGATGATTCAATAAAACTCCTCCTTTTATTTTTTTATCTATAACTCATATTTGAGTTTGGCAATAGACTGATATCTGGATCACAAGCTTTCTCATTTATTTTTCAAATTGATGATATATTTTATTGATATTTCATTACACAAGCTGAAGGTGATCATTTTAAATATGATAATTCTAAAATAATGTTCATTAGGTTATTTGACTTATCGATGATCTAATGATGATTTGGATATGTAGTTTTAGATATATTTCTAGGAACAAATGTAAGATGATAAATATGATAAATATCATTGTAATTTTTTTTAACTGCTAAAGTTTTATTTTGACTAAATTTCAATTAAAAACATATGGAAAAACAGCAAGTTTTTACTCACATAATAATATACAAAATAAATATTTATTATAGAAAATAAAGTATCCAGAAAATTCTAGAGAAGACATCTACAGTTCTTTTATGGTTCAGCTATTTGTCAATAAAAGTATATATAAATAGAACATGAAATGGAAGACAGATTGCCAGAAGTCATTTAGTATTATCAGATGCACAGTCCATTTATGGACTGAAGGACACATGATGATGATGATTGTATATGTATATATACACACATACATAGAGTGCATATATATTTATTATATTTTCAAATTTAACAGTTTAAATCAATAACTTAATTAAGGAAGCTAAAGAAGTCAAAATTTATTTCCTGTTTATAGTTTAATGACGTGAATTTAAATTAAGAATATAATAACAGAAATTTTGAATTAAGTAAAGAATTTGTGATTTAATTTGAAAATCTGAAATAAAGAATTAAAAAAACTTTTTATACTAATTAATTTACAATAGCTTAATAATTACATATTAAAAGACATTAATTCCTTTGGAAATCTTTGAATTAAAAAACAAATAAATAAAACAAAACACATAAAAATTCAAATAATGCCAAGTTAGTAAAACTGCATTAGTAAATGATACTTTTTAGATATATGATTATTTTAAAATATATTTGATGCACATTGCATCTCAAATATAAAACATTTTAATAGCTAATCTGTTACTTTTTTTTTTTTTTTTTTTGAGATGAATATAGCTAATTGTTCTATGATAAGACAATAGATATTTAAAATAGATATGTCATCGTAGGGTATATATATATGATAGTTATAAGGGAAAAGAAGTGCATAAAATAAATTGGGAGATTTAATATTTTTCATTTTTCATTTTACATTTGATCAGTAATAAAATAGATGATATGTTGTAACTTCTAAACACAAAAATAGACTATTTTAAGTTATTCAGACTATTCTAATGGAACTGTTCTCAGTCTCATTAAAGTTAATGAAACTATTAAGATTGAGAAATAATAATAATAGTTCAGGAGTTGAGTATTTGCATTTCATAAGATAAGAAGTAAAGATAAATATTATCATTAAAGATAGATTGAAGACATTTTTCCTACTTTTTAATGCTAAAGCAAATGTCTTTTTTTCTGTATATGGTATCATAAAGTATTGTTTTAGGAGTTATTGGTTTTGTTGTTCAATAGATTCTATGTTTTCTCATCAGCATATTTAATTGTAATCTCCAAATTGTTCTATGATATATATTTTTCAACTGGAATAAAATAATATGGATATCAAATAAAGTAAATTAATCTTTTAAGAATTTTGGAAAAATTTGTGATTGTATATTAGTTAAACATGTATTGTGATTAATGTTCAGGATAATACCATTTTGAATAAGCAAGTGAAAAAAAAATTATCATATTGATATTTGAAATATATTTTTATAGATGCAATGTCAACCATTTATTGGTCCGCAACTACCGTCGTCTACACTTCATATACCTCCTAATCAATTGGTTAGTTCTGGAAATCAAACTACAGTTTCTTCTATTGACCCTGCTACAAATGATGCTCCATTAGAATTTAACATAAATAAATCTAACTTAGCAGAAAAATTGGATGCTCAAGGTAACAGGATTTAAAAAAATTAAATTGTACAAATTGAATTAATATATTAATTAAAAATATTTCATTTTACAGAATCCACTTCTCAGCAGAATGAGGAAGAAAGATGGTCACATGATAAAGAACAAGATCATGGATGCGATAGAGAAAGAAGTAGGGAACGCGTGAGAGAAGGAAGAGACAAGCGGACAAGAGAAAGAGATAGAGATAGAGATCGCAGCTCTAGAGAGAAAGATAGGGATAAAGGTTTGTTTTATTTATTTAATAATTTAAAGTTTTTAATTAAATATTTATTGTTAATTTTAGTAAGTTTCACTATTTTAAAATAACAGTTTAAAAAACATTACAGTCAAACCTGTTTTTATGCGGGGGATAGGGACCGCATTAAAAAAAAACGCATTAAAAAAAATCTCACGAAACTTCACGAATGGCTGTAAATAATAGTTTTCGCAACACAATTAAAAAATATTTTTTTTATGCGGTCAACAGGGACCGCATAAAAAAAGTCTCGCATAGAAAATAACTCAAAACCGTACGAAATAGAATTTATTGACAACAGATGTCAGCACTTGACTGCATCGTCTGGTCTATCGTCTGTTTTACATATTTTTGTCCAGGTGGTGTTTTGTTGACTTAAAAAGTAAATTATTTCATTTTTCGCATATTCATGCAATAATATTACTATAATAAGTGCATTTATGCTATAATAAGTTTATTTAGCTATAATAAGTCAACGTAAGACATGACGAATCGCACGAGACTAGTCGCCAACTATACCGCACAAATTAAAAATTCGCATTAAAAAAATCGCACAAATAAAAATCGCACATAAAAAGAGCGCATAAAAACAGGTTTGACTGTATTTTAAAAATACAGTCAAATGCGAACGTGCGATTCGTCATGTCTTACGTTGACTTATTATAGCTAAATAAACTTATTATAGCATAAATGCACTTATTATAGTAATATTATTGCATGAATATGCGAAAAATGAAATAATTTACTTTTTAAGTCAACAAAACACCACCTGGACAAAAATATGTAAAACAGACGATAGACCAGACGATGCAGTCAAGTGCTGACATCTGTTGTCAATAAATTCTATTTCGTACGGTTTTGAGTTATTTTCTATGCGAGACTTTTTTTATGCGGTCCCTGTTGACCGCATAAAAAAAATATTTTTTAATTGTGTTGCGAAAACTATTATTTACAGCCATTCGTGAAGTTTCGTGAGATTTTTTTTAATGCGTTTTTTTTAATGCGGTCCCTATCCCCCACATAAAAACAGGTTTGACTGTATATGCCAGAAATAGTCTTTTATTTTATATTAGCCTATTTTAAAATACTTTTTTATTGTATATATTTATAAATTTCTACTAAATTTTATTATATACTTATGTAATAAAATCTGTTCTAAAGAATTTTTGTTTGTTTAGTAAATTATTCAAATTCATTCTATTCTGTTATATTCCATTATTTTATTCTCTGTAAGCCAAAGACAGATTATAACCAAAAATATTTCTTAAAATAAAAATATTTTGGCCACCTGAATTAAACTATTTATTGAGATAGCTGTAAATAACGAAAAATCTATTAAAATTAGTTTATAAATTTTGTTATGTTAAGATTAACAGATTATTTTCAAAATGTTTTCAAAAACAATTTAAAGACAAATGATAAACATCTGTTTAGTTGCTTTTACATGTACTATACATTATATAAAACAACATTGAAAAGTAAATTAATGTGATGGTAAGTGTAATAAATTGTTGCATATATAATTTATAAGTAATATCACTCCAGTAATTATTATTACTAAATATATTTTAAAATAAACTTTTTTCTTTTTGCTGAAATATTTAAGAAATTTAAACGTTTAATGCTACTATCAATTTATAAAGATTTATTTTTAAAAAAGTATATTTGTTTGAATATGTTGGTTAATGTTGGTTATGGTTGGCTCATCTCTGATTCAAGGAAACAGAAGAAAGAAAACAGTGAGGATGCACATTCTAACCTAACCTAACCTAACCTAACCTATTCTAATAAATTACCATAATTATTCCCCGTTGTGCAATGCGGTGCGGGGTGTATTGATCCCTGTTAAGGGAAGTTAAAAATAAAAAAAAAAAAATAAAAATACCATAATTATTACCAACCAAATTATTAAAATAGGTTAGGTTAGGTTAGAACTTACATCCTCACTGTTTTCTTTCTTCTGTTTCCTTGAATCAGAGACAAGCCGCCATTTTGGAATCATGGTAACATTAACCAATATGTTTATAAAGTTTAAAAGGTTTTACTTCTGTTTTTCATTCTATTAAAAAAAAAAAAAAAGCAAAAATTAAATTTTTCTAATTAACAAGATTCAAATGATTGTAAATTATGTTTAAAGTTTATATTATATATTTTTAGATGCATATTTTTTAATTATAGAATAAAAAATAAATGGTTACTTTAATTTCTATTTATTAACTGTAAAATGATTTATTTTGATTTTTAGGAATACCAGCATTGTCTAATATAAATACCTTAAATGAAAATGTATTACCTGCAGTTCCTGGACATATTTCAATAGTTCCACATACTGGCACCTTACCTGGTGTATTACCTGGTTTAAATCCATCTCAATGGACAATTAATCCAACTGTAAATCCTTTTGCAATGATGGGAGTAACTGGTGATCCAAATTTTCTTGGAGTAATGGGGATGGCTGGATTTGGACAAGTAAGTGTATCTTGAGTAGGGGCTCTTATTGTCGACCACTTCCAGTAATTGACTCTGTAAGCCGAAATCTGTGCATAATTAGTCTATCAGAGAAGGTTTAGGAAAGCTATCTTCACAGGAAGCATCATAAGACAATACCTTTCTCTATGACTTGTAAGAATAATGGGTTGTTTCACTCACAGTGATGGAAAGAATTATTATGCCACACTCTGGTAGTCAATCATGTAGTGAGGCATTTTCAGGTCTTTAGAAGGTAACAAGGGTTCTATGTTTCAGATGCATAGTTTCCACAAAACGCCTATTATTGAGTTATGCTTATCCTTTTACAGTTGCCACATTTGTCAGGCTCTTGATGAAGAAAATCCCAGTTGTTGATTGCCATAAACAATTGTGAGACCTCTGGTCAACTACTGGATGAACAGCCCTGTGATTAAATTTTTTTCATAATGTAAAAAAAAGGTCTAATAAAAAAAAAGTGCTTTATTTTTCCATGACAAGTATAGAACAAACTTTTTCTTATATGAATTTTGCTTTTCATGATTAGTACACATTGTAATAAAAAATATCAAAATCCAAAACAACTTTAAATGGTTGACTACTGGTGCCATTACTCTATATACTTATAATTTTTGTTGCAAACCATATGCAAATTCTAATAGAATAAATTTATCTTAAATGTAACATAGGGAAAGAAACTAATGAAGTTTATCCAATCCAGAAGGCATTTCAAAAATTTGCATTCACTGACAAATTACGGAGATATATATCATATATTAATTAATGAGAAAAAACTATGATAATTTAAAGTTTAAAGTAGCTAATTAGTTTTTCATTACAAAATATTTAAGAATCAAATATAAACATCCAAATCTCTACAGTGTAACCTTTGTTAAAGAACGCCCTTGTTACAACCAAATCGGTTAACGAACTTTTATTTTGCAAAAATTTTGTCTCGGATAACGAACATAACGGTATTTTGTGTCAAATTTTAGTTACTGTTAGGCATGCGCAAGTTAAGCATTGTTTTTCCTAGTGTTTGTGCTAAACTTCTTTTTTCAGTTTTGTGATTTATATATTTAATCAATATGGCATCCAAGAAAGAGAAAAGTGATAGTGGCAATAGAAAACGACAATGCGCTATTGCATTTGAGAAAAATTTTGATTAAAAGAGTAAGAAAACTTTAGATCAATTTCTTGTTCCTTGCCAAAAGAGACCTTGACTTGAAGAATCTCTCGATGAAGTGCTACCCGTTATTTTTTTTTGGAGGGGATTCCAGTGACGTAGCAAATATAACTGGTGCCCAACACTTTATTGACACCCCTCTCCCCCTCCAGAAACACATATAGTTTGTCTTGGAGACCATTTGGGAGCCCCTCTGTGAGTGGTGCCCGATGCATGATACACCCCCTTGCACCCCCCTCGCTACGCTACTGGGGGATTCCCCTTCTAAGCATTAAGCTCTGTATATCTCCACTCTTCTGCCATCAACTACAAAAAATGAAGCTATGTGCAGTGCTATTTTATTAAATAAAGTTTACATGTTTGTTGCTGTAATGATAGATAGTATGTTTTCCTACATTTTCATCAAAGAAAACTTACTGTATTTTACAAATAAAAATCACAAAAATTTTGGAGGCTAGAACAGATAAATTGCATTTGCATTAATTTCTATGGGAAAAATTGTTTTGGTTAACAAACGGAGTCGCGGAACGGATTAAGTTTGTTAACCGAGGTTCCACTGTAGTTATATATAAAAGCCAAACAATTGCTAAATTATATTGGATCATATCACTGCCACTATTATTAATTAAATGCTAAGTAATTTGACACTAGAGGCAGGCATTAGATGTCATTTCTTGCTAAATTTAATAATTATAATTAAATTAATATTTTAATAATTGATTTAGAAGGTTCTGGAAGAAAAGAATCTGCCCAAAGTGGGACTCAAACCAGCAACTCCTACTTACCATGCTGTCATGTTGCTAGTTATGCTACCCAGTGTGACAATACACCATATTAATGTATATATTAGATATAAGTTTAGTTTTAAGTTTTCTTTCTTTGTTCTTCCTTTTGTTTTCTTGAATTTTCTATTAACATTCCTTCCTGTGGGTGGAGTAACCCTTTCCACGAACCACGCTAACAATGGGAAATGAAGGCCCTGAGGCTACTAGAACGATAAGAAAGTTCATTCTTGGGTTGGACTCTCGGTGAAGGTAGGCATGCGAAAGCTACGCTCCTGCTCATCATCTAGAAGGACAAAGGGACATGAAGGTGGCCTACAGAAAGAGAAAGGACTCTGCTAACATAAAGAGAGAGAGACAACGTCCCTTGTATAAGGAGAATCTTCAAAGAGATCCGAAAAAGATCAGCAAGAAACTATTTAGAGTGGTTCCCCACCAGAAGAGCGTCACTACCAAACAGAGAACCCGGGTATTCCTTATAACCTCCTCTATCATACTAAAACTTCTTGCTATTCTTCCTTTCCTTTTTAGTTTATAATTTAGTGTAAGTTAGTCGTAAGATTACAAGTCCGTCTTTTCTTATTTGTTGTGAGTGCATTCTTTTGTTCTGTATTTGCTTAATTCCTTGCCCCAGTTTGGGATATTGTATAACATTAAGAGTTGGAATCTGAAAGAATCCTGTATATTGCTAATCACATGAAAAAAAAAAATTATTATTTTTTTTTGTGTACTGCCTCTCATGGACTATTGTACACTCGCGTGACTATCACACCAGACTTTCATCCAATCCTTGCTTTAGTAAAATATTAATTTAATTATACTTATTAAATCATATAAGCCTGTTTAATCTGATGAATTGTCAGATAGCCAATATAGTTAAGACATAATCCTACTATTCTGGAGGACTTTAATTGAGAATGACCTGTACCTTGCAGGACCACAGCACAGGTTATTTTCATGGATGGTCTGTCCCAGATAAGTTGGACCATGTCCCTGAATGCCCAGCCATCCCTTTGTATGGATCTGGCTGAACTCATGATGAATATGATTAAAAAGGCCTTCATAGTATTCACAGGGTGGAAAGAGAGGAAAAAAAATCCTGTTTATCCAAATTTTAGACTTTATCTGGAATAATATTTTTTCTTCAGTAGAACATCTAAAATATTTTGGGAAAATCTACTTTTCAGCATCTTGATCTACTGACAATTTCTTTGATGTCACCTAGCTAATGAAAGTTCTCCCTCACAGGCTAATAATTCTTCCATGCTGTTATTTTCTTGTGCAAATGCACTGCCTTTTCCTTTAAAATTGGCCTGATAAGCAGTATTCTTCTGTGTCATTCTTTCATAAACCATGCCCATAATGCATCATTGACTTTGTGTTTTTTGGCTTTTTCATAGTGTACTTGTTTGAGATCATTTTCTCTGATTGTGTTTGCATACTAAAGTCTTGAAGGGTTTTCAGTTTCTCTGACAATTATTTACCGTATTAATGCTACCCAGTTCATCACATATGTTTTACAGGTTTTTCATTATCAGTACATTCCAAGACTTAGTTTTGTTTCATAGCTAACATGTTCCATTTTTGATTGTATCACTTCATAACTAACATTATGGAATGATAGGTTCAAAATGGAATGTATTTAAAAAAAAAAAACAAAAATTAATGACGAAATATGTATTTACAGAGAGACTATGATTCAAACAACATAGCTAATAAAGACTAACTGAAGTGAAGAGAGTTATAGGAGTATTATAGTATACTGTACTAATTTCTATAATTGACACCAGAAATCTAATTCATTGGAAAAAATGTAGAAAATATGACTGGTTAAAATGGAGGCCTATTAAAGTGAGACCAGAAAAGAGAGAGTTTATTGTAATATAATGCTGTTTATATTATATAAAAAAAATTAAAAAAATAACGTGTTAGTGATTTGAATTCACTAAATAATTCTAATTTTAGAATTATAGTTTAAATCTATATTAAATTATTATAATTTATTATAATTTTATATAATTTGTAAATTAATTTTTATATTGTATATTTTATAATTCTTGATTATATATTTATATTTCAGTTTGGATTTATGGGTTGTTCAGATCCAGGTCCATTGGGTACAGGAACATTAGTTCCAAGACCAATAAAAGAAATTATTCATTTGCCCAGCTGTGTTCTATATCCACCAAAACCAAGTAAATTTATTATTAATTTAAATGTAATATGTAATTTAGATGAGATTATAGCAAATGTTGTTCTATAGTTGTAGATAAATTTATATAACAAATGAGCTAAAATGTCAGTTCTCTATATTACAAAAATTTTAAACTGCCTATTTTAATTTTATTACAATAGTGAAAAAAGTTCTTATGCATATAAAAATTAATTTTATATGAATTTTTATTAATGTTACTTTACTAAATCTTTGTATAGTCACCACATGCATAAAATTGTAACATATACTTATTGTAACAGTTTTCTGTGAATTTACAATAATATAAGATCATGTCATAATTTTCTCTTTGATTTTCCTTTTCTTCACTAATTAAATGTCTGCAAGTAACAAGGGAACTTCTCCAAAATATTAATAGAAATAGCACCTCCAATAGAATATCAAGATATGTTTTTCTGAAAAACAGATTCATTTTTCAAAATAAGTATTACTTACAAGGAAATGCAACCAAGTGACTACCTAACTTTTATTTCATGTTTAAAATAAAAGATTACATGAAATTAAACTTATATGTAATAGTCAAAAATCCTTGATACTAAACAGTTTCAGGAAAAAAGAAACCAATTTTGAATTATTGGATTTATTGTATATGCTATGATGTAAATATGCTCATATTAGTGAGTGGTATAGAGGTATTCAACTTAACAGTTTGTAGGACTAATAAGTGACTTTTTAACTGGAATTTTAGAAGAATGCTAATGTTTTTGATCTGGTTTTGACCTCAAATGTCAGAAGTCAAAAAAGTGGAGTTTTTTTTTCTTTTGATTTTTAATACTTGAAGATGTCTCATTAATTGGTTCAAAAACATGTATCAGTGGAATGTTAGAAGACTGCTAAAGTTCAGTAATTAGTACAGTAAATTATCACAATGGCTAGTATATCATCTTAATTAAGAGTCTGTAACCTATGACTTGTGCTTGGTTGAAATTTTTTTTTATAAATTTCATTATTATTTTTTTAATTTTCATTTTTAGGGAAAGGTGTTCCCTGGGCTGACGTGTGGCGGCAAGCTGGATGAACTGACCTCGCTGGCCATAGTTTGGTGACCCCTGGTGTATACTATTAGGAATTTTTTAGAAACATAATAAAAGTATCCTGTAAATCAGATGAGAGAGCGATTTAAAATAGAATATTGATAGAATAAAAATATGAGAGGAGATTACTAAAAGATGTAATTTAAATATATTAAAATAAGTAGTTTGGTGATGGAAAGACTTAACCCATCTTTCTCTGAAAAATAAAAATTAAAAATTAATTATATATTTTTAAAAAATTCTTTAAAAAGTTGAAAACTCGGCATAGCCATGGAAACATAACTATGATACTACTAGTTATGAATGTATTTGTGTTAATGTGTGTAAATTCAATAACTATTTTAAGTTATTGAATTTTATTGAATTTCCTTTTTTTTATTATAACTGAGTATTATTGAGGATTTTTGGTTATTACATATAGGTTTAAATTCATATAAACTTTTATTTTAAACATGAAATTTAAAAGTTAGCTAGTCACTTAATTGTCTTTTTGATAAGAAAAAAAAAGCAGATTCATTTTTCTAAACTAACTATATGATGATTTAACTATTTTTAACTATAATTTGATCATTATAGATCCTATCTGATTTGTTTGATCTTAATAATTATTTTTATCATGAAGATGATGCTTTTATTTTACATAACATTATTTTTGTGATTAACACTTATGTATATGCAAATACTGTAAAATTTCAATTTATTAGCATATCTCGTTTCTGAAAAACTTCTCATTATTTCTTATGATTGAAATTTGTATCTCATTTTCATCATAATCCAGTCATCCTATTTGTTTCCCAAATAATGATAAAATGCTATTTAAATCTATCAATCAATGATACTAATTGAAGTAAAATAAATGAAAGTGTCAATTACATTATTTATTGATAGAAAAGGAGCTAATTAAAATGAGAAAAGTAAATATGACATTAGCAAATACATAATTCACCAGATACTTTTTTTTATTTATTGATGAGAAAAAAGTTAAAACAATAAAGCAGAAAACAAGAGAATAGAGTAAATAAAATGCTTTCACAATTTTAAAAAATACATATAGAAGAAAACTAAAATGTCTTCAAGCTTGAAGACATTTAAGTTTTCTTCTATATATATTTTTTAAAATTGTGAAATATACCGTCTGCCTTTTTAATTCAAATTAAAATTCTTTTAGTTAATAAAATTTGATTCACAGTAGAAGGGTTTGTAATGTAGAAATAAAGTTTACTAAAGTGCACAAAGCCATGCTGGAATGAAGGCACTACCATTAATGAATACATATGCAGTAAATGAGACTGGAATTTACAAACTATATAATCACAGCATATGAGAATTTCAATCTCATTATACTCGTATAGAATATTTTATCATAAACATTGACATTGCTTGTTTATTGTTTATTTCATCTCAAATTGGAAAGTATAAAAGAAAGCTCTTATATTGAATTCTTATAAATGTATATTTGTCTATTGAGTGTGCCTATATTGGGACCACACTTTAATGCTTTGTTTTGTTTGTAATATTTTTCCTATTAGATTAATTTTATTTATTCAGGTGTCAAACTTTAGATTGGGAACTTCTTTTTTATTTAATATTGTATTATTTATTTACTATTACATTATATTATCCAGTATAAATAAACTAAGATCTATATAACTATATAATCAATAATTAGTTTCTTAAAAGAAAACATACATTTTTACTTTTTAAACTAAATTATATTATATTTGTAAGTATTTACTATAAACTTAGAATTAATTTATTCACTATTTTAGCTGCTCCACCTCCTACTACACGAGAAAGACCACCTGGTTGCCGAACTGTTTTTGTTGGTGGATTGCCTGAAAATATTACAGAAAGCATAATAAGAGAAGTTTTTGAAAGGTGTGGAGAAATCACAACAATTAGAATGAGTAAAAAGAACTTTTGTCATATACGCTATGAAAATGAGATGTACATCGACAATGCCATTTTTCTCTCTGGTAATTTTAATGAAAAACATTTCATTTTTATTGTTGAATTATATTATTCACTTGCTTGCCAATGTAAAATTTATGCTTTGCATACTCTTGTTATCCTTGTTTTTATAATTATTTGCTTCACTTTTGTGTTTTTAAAGTTAGTTTTTCATTATTTAAAAAGTAATCAATCATAATTCTATAAATAAATTGAACACTATTAATTTTTATGTAGATGACATCTGATGATTTAAGTTATCATCTGAATATTTTTACTTTGATAGACTGTGATGCAATTCTTGTTCTAGACTTGTTTTTAGTAATAAATGAAATTCATTTTAAAATAATATAATTTAAATTAAATAACTGTTTTTATACATGTAGAGCTTAGGCATTAGATTTTAGATAAGGAATAAAGACAAGCCAGTAATAATAAAATTATAATTTAAAAATTAATTTGATATCATTATCAAACTTACAGATTTTAGTGTCTTTCTGTTTTAGTCTAATAGGAGGATGAATGCATTTCTTAAATCTATTATCAAATAATGAGAGCAATAAATTAAAAAAGTAATGACATTAATTACACGAGGAGAAAAAAAGACATTTTGTATTAATTTTCCTTTTCATTGATTTCAATAGGTTTATTTTTCATTCTCTCTTTAAAGACTATAATCTGACTCTTTCCTTTATTCTGGGGCAGATCCAAGAGATTACAAGTGCTTAAGTCCACCCCATTGATACAAAAAGATTAAAATTTATTTGTTCGAACTTCAGAACATTGTTTTGAAAACTTTTATGATAGTAAATATAATTTATTGGATCATCTGCAATACAATTATTCTGCACCATGTTAATAAAAGGTCCTCATTAATTATTGAAATACTTTTAATTTTTGTGTTGTTATTGTATTATTGTGTTTTTGTGTTATTTTAATTTTTTAGTTTTTGTGTTTGTTGTGTCTTTTCCTTCTTCTGGATCCATTACTGTCTTTATTATTATAAAAGTTTTTGATTTTGTAAAAATATCCAAAAAAACTTATGAAATATCAAATAAGCTATGATAAACAACTTCATAAAGTTGACCAAGTTATGTCTTTTTTATAACTTAAATTTTATATTGTATTTATGTAATAAATTTGTTGAAAATCCTCTATAATTATTAACAATAAAATACAAAAAAATTAATTATTTATTTATTGCTTTTTTAACAAATAAATTTTAATCTTTTTGTTTCAGTGGGGTGGACTTAAGCACTTGTAATCTCCTGGATCTGCCTCAGAATAAAATTTTGCAGATATTTTAAATTATTTAATTAATAAGTTATACAAATTTCTTGGTGAATATTTGATAAATTAAATCAATTTTAATTTATTCAAAAAATTCTCAGACTATTCTTAATTCTGTGTATTTTTAAAAACAATTATATATGATGAATATTTAATGACTTTTTAGTTGAAAAAGAAATTATTTATGTTTATTCTAAAATACAGTAATGATTTTGAATTAGATTTTGAACCTGAACTTCTTTAAGCTTGGATAACCGTTTTTTTCATAAATTAGATATTTTTAAATTAAATAAATTTAATTAAGAGTCACAAGGTTGTCAAATAATAATACATATGCTCCCCTAATATGAACAGGTGAAGTTCCCATGGTTTTGTTGTAAGTTAAAATTTTTGTAAATCAAAAACTGACTTACAAAATTTTATTTCAAGATTTTATTTGAGAAATGTCTAAGTTCATGGTAGTTGAATTCTAACATATTTATATGAATTGATCAGGCATTGCAAGACTGAAGTTTGTTTGTTGTTAATATTTATAATTATGAGAAATTTATAAATGTATGCATTTATAAATTTCTCATGCATAAATTTATGCATTTATAAATTTCTCATAGTAAAAAAATTAGAATTATAGCTGTCATAAAAATGAGAACTAGGAATAAATTGTAACTTGGTTCAAATACTTTATGGACTATTTTATTTTCATATTTGGATAATTCATTTCATTTCATCAGAAACTATTGACAAACTGTTTGTTAAGATATGTCAAAAATGCTTTTTTTCATACCTAATGCAGGTATATACTGTACTTGCTATTGTATTAATAAAATACTGTACTTCCAATTAAACCTATTACTGTTTACTGTATAAGAACCTCTATCTCAAAACTTGTCTATCTTGAATTTTTTTCTTGTTCCTGTGAGATTCAAGGTAGACAGGTTTAACTGTATTACATTTTGAATGTATTTTTTAAAGCACTAATCATAAAAGTTTATAAAAATTGCAAACAATACTGAAAAACATATTATTCTAACATTACCAACTTTAATGTCGTTTCATGGTGGCAATGGAACCTCAGAATTTGTGTGAAAATTTTATTACTGGTCAAAGACTGATTTCAACACCACCCCACAAGAAGCAATAGAACTTTAGAATCCATGTGAAATTTAAATTTTAGACATACGTGCAAATTGTTTGTAAGTAGGGGAGCACCTGTATTCTGTTCATAATAACAAATTAGTTTATTTACATTATTAATACATTAAATAACTTATTCTTAATGTAAGTACTTCTAGTAATTTTTAGTTAATTTTGACTTTTGTTGATACTGTATATGTAAAGTCCATTATTTCATGATATTTAACTAAATTTTACATACATATTTTTATATAAATAGTTAATATGTCATTTAGACCACAATATATTAAATGTAAACATTTTTTTGTTTATTTTGAAATGTAAGGTTATCGCATAAAAATTGAAGATAAAGATGAAGCAGCTTATACTGGAAGATTACATGTGGATTATGCACAAGCAAGAGATGATCAGTACGAATGGGAATGTCATCAGCGTGCATTTCAAAGAGAATTACGTCACAGAGAACGTTTAGAACAAGAAAGGCTTCAACCACCAAGTCCTCCCCCTATAGTTCATTATTCTGATCATGAAGCCTCATTATTAATTGATAAATTGAGAGGTATGTAATAAAAATATGAAATAAATTATAATTTTTGAATTAGTGAAAAATTTATAGTTGTATGTAAGGAAGTTAAAGACTAAAGATTTTATTAAATAAATTTATATAGGTGAAGAAAGCTTTCAAAAGGCAGTATTAATTTTAATAACTTGGTTAGATCGAGGAGAATGTAATAAAAGAAATGCTGGACATTTTTATTCCATGATTCAAAGTTCTTATAGTCATGTTCGTCGTCTTATGAATGAAAAATCTCAATATGAAGAAGAATTGAATAAAGCAAAATTATTACTTCAGCAACGCATGCAAGGAATATTACTACAATGTAAGTATTTTAAATTTTTAATTAAGTTATTTTCGATTAACATATTATTAACGTATTTTAAAATTTAAATTAATTTCACATGGCTCATTTTATGTGAATAAATTATATGACAAAAATATTGATAGTTAGGCATTAGTACCATGAAATCTGGATTTAGCAAATGCTTATCTTAAGCAGGCAAAATGTTTGGTTCCAGCATAAAAACAGGACTATTAATGTATTTTTATCTTGATAAAGTAGACACTGCCTTCAGTGTACATGTGAATATCACTATATCAGTTTTAAAAAATATATCATGCTTATCTTAGGTGCCATTGTTTTTTAGGATTTGTTGCTAAACTTAAGTAAAGCTTTCATAGTTCCATGTTTTGATAGTACTCTGACATTATTCACATCAAACATTGGTACATTGGCTTAGCATTTCTCCCTTGCATAATGGAAAGTAGCAAATAAGAAGTTTGGAGAATTTTGAAGAAAGAACATAAGAGAAATGAATCAAATGAATTGTGTTAAGAAAATTTGCAAACATCCTGCTTTAGAAGCCTAGATAGCATAACCAGTAATGTCATCTGTCTAATTTGCAGTAGTTGCAGTTTTAAGTACCATTTCATTCCAGATCATCTAAAGTTCTCTAAATTGGTGAATCATTAATTCTAATTATTTAATTTAGTGCAAAATGACATTTCTTAGTATTATATTAATCATTGTATAAAAATAGCTAATAATTTTGGTGATTATTTTTCTATTTCTGATTATTGTTGTTTTATCCCTTTTGTTTGCAATACAAAATTATGTTATCAATTATTTAAAAAACCACAGAGTATTTGAAATATATGGCAAATTTTTGATAGATATCTGAGTTAAGTGGACAAAGTCTCTGGTCTCAAGAATGTTTGCTAAATCCAGGTATATGCTACTTCAGCTTGAATGATGTTGAATGTTTTGTATATTGTAATTATATAGAAAAGATTTAATAAATATATTATGTAATAAAACAACAAATATTTATAAAATTAATCTTCATCTATAAATTTCATATTAAAATTGAAGATATACTATAAACATTTCTGTATTATATATTAATCTTTATATTTATATTTTTAACTATTAATATAAAATTAAAATTTATACTGTAAAAGTACTCTATATTGTTTAATGTAGTATAAAAAAAATTAATTATATTACATTAATTTGACCAAAAAATTTTTCATTTTTCCTAAGATTTTATTGCACGGCAGAATGGTAGAATTAAATACTACTGTATCTACAATATACTAGTATTAATACAATATACTAGTATTAATACAATATACTAGTATTAATGCAGAGTATAATTTTTCTTCTATTGCATTCTCTGCTATAGTCCTAAAAATCATTTAAACATAACTTAGGAAAAATTTCTAAGTATTATAGAATACTGTCTTCTCTCTTGCAATGAAACCAAGATATACACTGTATTAAATGCTTTTAATAAATGTGTATATAATGTCTGTAGATGAAAAAAATGAATAATTATGTTCTTTATATTCAGATTTATTGTAAAAAGCCAAATAATTAAAACAATTGATCAGATTCATAGTAAAAAAACTGAAATTTTGACAAAATTATAATTTAAAAGATGCTAAGAAATATTGCCTCTGTAAATATGGCTGTACTATAGATTACCACCTATGGAATTTCAGGACTTTGAGTATATATTTGAACTTGGGACCGAGATGAGTTCAACAATACCCTACTTTTGGACCGGAGACCAAAAATAAGAAATATAATATTTACGATTTCTTGCCTTTCACAGTGCATTCCATGCCATTTCAGATTTTTCCACCACCTAGCAGTGATGGTCATCTCCTGGAGGGATGGGATAGGTTTGTTGGACATGCCACAATAGCAGAACGTAGTACTAGCCGACTGCAAGCGATAGTGAGCATGTTGGCAGCTGAGGGGCTGTTGGCCCCGAGGTTGAGGAGCTCGAGGATGTGCAAAAAGGACTTAACTCCAACTGCAGACGATTAGTGTGCTTGTGGATCAACATCTGCCTCTGTTGAAAGTATATATGGCCGACTTGCCTGACTGCCTGTTAAACACGTGACTTAGCGGAGAGAGCGATGCAACTCCCAATCATCGCATGATTGCTGGAAAAAAGTATGATAACTTTCTTATTTTTTGCCTCCGGTCCAAAAGTGGGTATCGTTGAACTCATTTCGGTCCCCTCAGTTCAGAAATATACTCAGTCTCGAAATTCCATAGGTGGTAATCTATAGTATCCCCATAAATACTAATCTTTATCATTCATAGACAATAGAAAAATATAAAAGATCAAATATTTACTGATCTTTTATATCATAAGACATCTGCTAAAATGAAGATTTTTGCTATAAGTAGCATTTTTTTAAAAAATTCTTAAATATAGTGCTTTCTTATTGAAAAAATTAATATAATAATGTATATGTTTTTGTATTTAAAGCATTGAATCATTTTCCAAATTATTCACTTTTAAGTAGAAATAATAAATATGTAAATTTTAAATTAAAAATATAATTTGAATCATGTGAATTAATTTAAATTGGTGTTGCTTTTCTATATTGAGATTGTGCTTTAAAAATTTTTAGGAATTATTAAAAAACATTTTATTACTGGTAAAAATGATTTTAAAATTGATGGTATTGTGACAATATGCTCATAACTTTATTTTCCTGAATTTTGGAAACTGATGTAATCAGTTCAAATTCAATGTTTCTTTTTGAATAATAGTTAGTTTTTCATTAACACTATATAAAAAAATTTAAACTTATAATCCAAAGTAACCCTTAATTTCCAATATGATATCATTAATAACAATTGGAGAGCTAATCATCTATATTTTTATAATTTCTTCCAGATATACTTACCTATCTATTTGAATTTAATTGATAATTTGTTTTTCATTTGAAAACATTTCCTCTTTTTTATACACATGGACAGATGACTGTGAGACAAATTCCAGAACTTTATATATATATATATATCTTTCTTACTGTTTGTAATTGTAACAATATGTGATATCCATGAGATACATATCTTAATTTTCTCCTAAGAAAGTTTTCAATTTCTGTAGGACTGGTTCTGCTTTTAAATATCCCTATGAGAATTCTTATTTATTTCCCTTAAAATTTGATGGCTTGAAATAGTGAAATGTAAAGAAAACTTTTGCCTATTTCTTCAGTTGGAAGAATAAATAAAGGAATTATCGTTTATTATTAGTGTTGTTGTTCATTCTAATTATATATTTAATGAGAGGTATGCAAAAAAGATTAATGTTATAATTGCTTTAAAATTCACTGTAAAAATATTTCAGTTAATAACAATAGATAAATTGATAGAATTCTCAAATTTTAGTCCAATATTCTTCCATTATTAGAGAAATGCAGTTCCAGAATTTCATAGATAATTTAAAAGTTCTTTTTGTGATTTTTTATCAATATTTCTTTACATCTGTTTGATATCTGTTTTAAATAATCAAATAATGTTTTTATCAACCGAAAAGAAAGATAAAAAGAACTTTTAAACAGTTCATAAAAATCACAGTACAGAACTAAAATTATTGTGGGAAAATGACAGTTTCACATTTTTATTCTTTTCCACTTTGTTTACTTTCTTTTTTCCCAATGTTCTTGAAGACAGTTCTGTAAATAAATTTGTAAACAAAATTCTTTGCAAGAACATTGTTTGCTTTATAAGCTGACAACCATTGTAATGAATTTGTAGAAATTTGAAGATAGTTAATACCAGTTAAATTCATATAATGCGGACACATTGTTTCTGCTTGCCAATCCTTGTTATTGGGTTGCAATTTTCTGATTGCAGATCTATACATTCTCACTGTCATCTGTCCATCCTTCATTAATCTCGGGAATGGAGTTAGTTAGATGAAAATTGAGACCAGATATGGAAAGTTTAGGGGCCAGAGGTCCTGATTAACTGTATAAGAACTTCTGGTCTGGACTGAAAGTTGTGTAATTTTTTTTTAAATTAAAAGATGATTAAAAATTGCAGCATTGTGACAATGTCACAATAATGTACATTCAATTTTTTACATATAATTTTATTTTATTTTTTAACTTTTGAATTACTTTTTAAAATATTTAAGTTTTATTGAACTTACATAAAGTTCAATCACTTTATCGGTACATAATAGAAAAGCAATACATTATTTCATGTGTTATAATTATATTAAGTGCAGTGATTATTATTTTTTAAATTTAGTATTATACTGATAGATCTAGAGTGGATGGGATTGCAGTTTATTTTATATTTTTGTTTAAAAATTAAAATTGAATAAGAGTTGTTTTGAATGATGTTCTTTTAAGAAAAATTTTTATTTGTATAAATGTGAATTACTTGATCAAAATTGTGAGAGTGAAAATTTATATTATTAAATTTTAAATAAAATTTTTATGTGAATAGAAAATTATTTATCACTATTTACTATTAAGTATTTTTTAAAAAATTTATTAAATAATTCAAATGAAGAAATATTTTGAAACAATAACATAATGAAAATTTAATAAAAAATATAAGTGTGTTGCAAATTATAATTGAAAAATTTTAACCAGCATAACGAAAAAGCTCAAGAGAAATAAATTTATTTTCAGTAATTATAGATTGAAACAAAATTTTTGTATCAGAAGAGAGTTTATCTAAAAGAAAAATTGAAAATGACATTTTAAATTTATATTAAATTTTGAATAGAAATAAATTAGTTATAGAGACAATTAATGAATGGAATCTATATGTTGTTGTTGGTGTTGTTACAAGTTAAAAGTTTATTTTATTCAAATTTTTTATATAAATTATAATATTGATTGTATAAATGAAGTTTTAATTTTGTAATAATTGATATGTATATTATAATAATCAAGAAAAATTGAAATGACAACAAATCAAACATTTGGCAATATGGCATTCATATTTTTTATGATAAAAATCGTATGAAAACTAAGCAGAAAAATACAAAGTTCCATTTTTAGTTTACATTATCTATTCAAATTCTTAATTGGTCCACGTCATGTTTATTATTTACTTTCATCAATTCCTGTACATTCTCTAACAGAAATAATGAATATGCTATTCAGTGCATTAATTTTTTGCTTGTTATTTTTGAAATTTATAAAATATACTTTCAAAATTCATTTATAAATTAAGCAAGTTTATATAGTTTTAAATATATCTGTGTATATGTATATATATATATATATATATATATATATATAATCTACACACTATAAAATTATCATCTTAAAATACAAAATTTTGATATATATATATATATATATTGTATATAACTCATTAATTGAATAGAAACAATTTGCTGGAATTAGTAAAAATTTCATAATTCAACTAAACTATTAAATGCCATAATAATGCATGTTAATTATTGTAAAATACAAGTTTTTTTTAATAGAATATAAAGCTCAAATTTGGTTCTTGATTTATATACTATAATTATTGCTTTTCTAATTAAATAATTAAATATTTTTATATTTTTAATTGTATAATATAATCAAAAAGTGGAATATGGACATTATGTTAATGATATTCTCTATTTGAATCTCAGGAAAAAGTATGAAATAGGACATTAAATAATTTAAGACAAATTATGAACTAGCAGATGATAAAAATTAAAATAACATTTTGCAGATATTGACAATGTTTTGACAGAAGGGCATAACCCATAAATTCCTCACATTTGAACTCTATATTGCTTTTACTGAACATTTGCATACTGATAAAAGGACATTCTATTTTAAAGTTGGGATCAGGTTGCCAACAAACTGTAAACAGAAAATATATAAATGGATAAAATAAATCTTTATTTCCAATAGTGGTTTTATTGTTATACAACATTAATACAAAGTAGTGAAAGATAATGAAAATAAAATGTAATTTATACAAAACATATTTAAAAAACACAAAATAATAATTAGATTTCAGTATTTTAAAATTCACCAGATTTCTTGAAAATAATACCTGAATATCATCATCAAAAAATCACCAGTGTTGGCAACATTGGTTGGAACAAATGTTCTGCTGTGTTCCCTTTTTCAATACAGCTAAACATCTTGCTTTCATTGTAACGTCTGCTTTGGACAAAACCTAAATAGAATAACTGTAGAAATGATCATCATTGTTCTTCAGTCTTGTCTTGTAAAAATATAGAAAAAGTTGAAGCAAACTTTTTTTTCCAGGACATGTGCATATGACTTCTGATATGATGCACAGTAGAATTGAAAGTTTTACAAGGCAAGTAGAGGTGTGGGGAATGTCCTAGAATTTTCAAAAATCCAAGGACGAATTCATGTTTATACAGTGCTGTGACACTTGAGCACACAGGTTTTCTAAACTTAAAGGATATTCAACAAGCCGTACTTCCAAATAGTTGACTGACCAATGTGGGGAAATAATTAAGTGGCAGGAAGTTCAGGTGGCTTGTTTTGAAAAGGGAATCCAAGAAATCAATACCAAGTACAGCCTTCAAAAGAATGCAAAAATTTTTACCATTAAGACCAGCAATAAAAGACATACTGGCAGCCATTCCTCCCTTATGTTACTCAAGATTCTGTAAATTTTAGCCCTGAAATATAGAGATTTAATAAACATTGTGATTATGGAATCATATCACTCAACTATTAGGTATAGTTTTGTAAACTTCCAAGCAGTGCTTATGTCCCTAATGTGTTAAATGAAACAGATGAGAATGATAAAATGGAAAGTTGAAAATTGTACATTGAAAATTGATTTATTTTTCTTTTACTTTGAGAAAGTAAAAGGAAAAATTAGTTGATTATGCCCTTTTTTATTTTCATATGCCTAGTAGTATAAAAGAAAAAGGGATATTTTATAATGTGCCTTTTACCACAACACTTTTTGATTTATTTGAATGTAAAAACAAAAGGATGTATCCCATAAAAAATATTGACTGATACAAAATTATTACCATCACCCTTTCATCAAGTTAAGCTTTGTTACAATTTTACAATTACTTTATTACAAAATCTGATTTTCCAAATGGTTTTCTGCTTCTACTAAAGATTTTGATAAATGTGGGTTATGCCCCTTGTGCCAAATAGATGATGAGGGATTTCAAATTATGTGAATGTCTGAAATACATCTGAAAAATTAATAAAAGTTTAATCTAGTAGTCTGATTGGTTTAATGGAAATATTTCTTGATACACAGGTTTTTATGTAATGAAATGTTTAATACAAGCATTAAAATAGAATTGATGTGGATTTAAAGTGACCCCTTTAAACTGCAACAAATAAAAGCACATAATAGCAAATATGAAATAAATTCACCAGAATTCTAGGTTTTAAGTTACTGAAACATTCTTAAAACCATTAATTCTTTTTACATCTATGTCCTTACTCTTATCAATTTCTGTCTGTATCCTTGTCTATTTGGACTTTGTTTATTAATAGGACTTATTACACTGGTATAGTTTCCAATTAGCAAATAGAGGATATCTTAGTCAAACAAAATATCTTTATTTTCACTAGGTAAAATAATAAAGATATTTTGTTTTGACTTTTTGACTAAGATCTCCTCTATTTGCTAATTGGAAACTACACCAGTGTAATAAGTCCCATTAATAAACAAGGTCCGAGTAGACAAGGATACAGACAGAAATCAATTCTTAAAACCATTTTGACTTAGAGATACAAAATATATTGAATTTATGGGATTTAAATCTGAGCAAAAGTAAAATTCAACTTAGCAAGAAATTTGACTTAACGAAGTTTGATTTATTGAGAGTCAGCTGTATGTTATACTAGCAAGAAACTCAAATAGTCACTTTTCACACTTAAGGAACTTAAATCTTCACTTAAATCATCTCTATAAAAATTTTAAGTTTAACAAAGGGAATACTTGTTAAATCTCTTAGGAATCCTGCATGTAAATTTTTTAAACTATTTCTTTTGTTCTTTTCTAATTCAATCATAAGTATATAGAATACTTCATTTTTAAAGACAGTTTTTATCAACAAGACATTACATTTTACAATAAGCATTGTTTTGGAAAATCAACATCTGAAAGCATTTCTACTAATCACTACTTAATATTTAGTTATCCCTGTTTAGATAATATACAATGATTGCAATTTAGAGCTCTTTAAAAATATAATTTATAGCCTCATGATGATGATTATAATAATCTTGAAAATAAATTTATATTCTGTTGACCTTTAGTATTCTATTAATATAATTTTTATGATACAATCTATAATTTTTAAACCAAAATATTATTTGTTAAATTCAAAATTTTCAAGTAGTGTTTATTATTTGTAGTAATAATAATCTAAATTTGGACATGTTTAAAGTTAGCATCACATAGCCTTGGAAGCTCTGTATCAGAAAAAGGTAAAGAAGAAAATTACTTTAAAAAATTCTAACTTTCAATTAAAGATTTATTGAAAAAGTATAGGATAGGATGTTAAAGGAAAGGCTTGGCTCAATGGTATAGCCTTGGTAATTGAAAAAGTATAGAATGTTTTTTTTTTTAAAAAAAACATTTCTTTTAAATTAATAATCAGAAATAATAAAACTAATAGATTTGTTATTATATCATATTGGAAAATTGAACATAGTAGTATGGTATATTAACATTGTCGTAGTTCATTTAACCTATGTGTGTGTAGAGGAAATGGAAAATTGTGAGTATGAATGAAATTTTATTTTATTACTATACTTCCTGGTCTGTTAGTGCCTCTATGGCACAATGTTAACCACACTTTCTCTCACCTCCTCTCAAGTCAATCAGATTGAGAAGGTATTTGTGGCAGCCAACCATCAGAAAGTCTGGGATCACTTTACGAAGGCCCAAAGGAAAAACATCGATTCTTGGCAAAAGCAAACAGAGGTAAGGAATTTCCATCTGGCAGAGCAGTCTTTTATAAAAAATAAAAAAAAAAAAGAAAAGAAAAAATGTGAACATTATGAAAAATAAACAAATGAATATAGATTTTGATATAAATTTTTCAGAACTTGAGTAAAAATTTAACATAGCAGGCTTTTTATTTTGTATTAAAAATTTTGTTGAGCATGTTTATAAATTTGCTTGACAATTTTCGTTTTATTAAATAAAATCCTTGCTAAGTTATCCCAAATGTAAGTTTTGAAATAAATATTATATGTTGAGAAATTTATATTCATTTTTTGCTTGCATTTATCTAGAAGAATATTAAATCAATTTTCAAATAAGATTAAAAAAAATTTTAATTGTACATAAGATGCATTTGCTTTTTTCATATCTGCTTTCAGTTATAATAAGAAAATCATTAACATAAAATTATACAAATCAAAAATCTATTTAACTAAATCATCAATCAATCAATTTTTTATTTAAATTTATTATCAACTTTTTATAATAAAAAAAATCACTGAAAATTGTAAATAGTTTAATCACAAATTACTTTGAATTTTACTTTGAACATGATATTATTGACAATCTGCATTTTTAACTTAAATCAGCTTATTTTTTTTAATATAATGTAAAATGTTTTTTAAAGCTTTCATTCTATCTTCAATTTATTAGAATGTAAACACTTATAAAATGCTAGAAGAAACTGTAATGCTAGAAACAGTAAAGGAGTCCACTTTTTATTCAGATTTAAATGATTTTCAGGACCAAAATTCCCTCATCTTGGACTTCTTAAACAACATTTGTTCTTTCAAATGATCAAATGTCCAATAGTTTAAATGCTCAAAACCTGTTAGAAAATGGAACACAAACATCAATAACACATTCTAACAGGTTTTGAGCATTTAAACTATTGGACATTTGATCATTTGAAAGAACAAATGTTGTTTAAGAAGTCCAAGATGAGGGAATTTTGGTCCTGAAAAACATTTAAATCTGAATAAAAAGTAGATTCCTTTACTGTTTCTAGCATTACAGTTTCTTCTAGCATCTTTATGGAGTCATCCAGTTTGCATAAGTACTTATAAAATACAGTATATAACTAATAAGTACAGATATTTCAAGTGTAAAATTAATATCATGCATGTATATTTGTTGTCATTAAAAATATCACTGAGCTTTGTCCTTTGCAAAACTACAGTATTGACATTCATCATTAATTAAATTTTTATTTCATGTTATAAATCATAAAAAATCAAATGTGAAATTAAATGAGATTTTGTTCTAGGCAGTACATTTAAATTTAATATGTCAAGATTGGCAAAATGCTTTTGGGAATGTCTGCCAAAATAAATAAATTTGACTTGAAAAAATTATAAATTATATTTAATCAGAATAAACAAATAATAAAATTATAACATATTTAGGATAAATCTTATTAAGATATAATTGAATATAAAATAAAAATAAAAAATTGAAAATAAGTTAAAATCAAATTAGATAATTGTTTGTCACTTAACTAATCAGAATATTTTTTTATTTAATTACCTTTAGTCTAAATTACTTTATAAATTTGGACTAAAGGTGATTAAGCCATCATCTTGTATTAAATTTAATAATTAAAATTAATTAAATTAATTTAGAACATTTTGTAAGATAAGATCAATCTGGAGTAGGACTTGAACTAGCTATCCTTGCTTACTGTGTAGATGCATTACCCATTACAATTTGGGCTTAATTTACTGAATAATTTCTTATTATTGTGAATATTTGTAATAAAGCTAAATAAAGTCATTAGGAAGCATAAACTAAACTTTCTGCCATTTCCAGATTGCATTATAACTTAGTTTCACTATCTTTAGTAAGGTCTTAATGCCATTTAAGTTAAATTGATCAATCTGATAAATTACAATTATTTTAATAGGTTATTTTTTATTAATTTAATTCTAAGTGAATATAAGAAATTATAATCTTTTTGATGGATAAAATTCAATAATATTTTTAATAACAAGTGTACATTCATTTATAATCAGTTTCTATTAGAAAATTTACTTTTACAAAACTGAAATAGTTTTTATTATTTAAACACAAATGTTACTGGATGCTTTAAATTATGTTTACATTTTAATCTACTGAAGATGAAAATTAAGCTTCATAAAATTAACTGATTGTGAATTAAGAGATTATTTTGTAATTCAGAAAGAAAATTGCTTTATTAAATAAATATCCTTCATATATACCAAATAATTAAATGTACAGTTTTATATTTATTTGTCGAAACTGTCACACAAAGTTTGTAAAAGAGAATAAAACCTATTTAAAAGTAAAACTTTGTGGAAATGTTGATCATTGTACTGAGGACATGTAATGCATTTTAAACTGTTCCAAATTATTTTGATTTGTCAAAAGAAAAGACAGTTTAAACTCAATAAAAATTAAAATGTTTAAAATACTTAAACACAGCAAGTTAAAATACTCAATTTTCCCGACTTCAAAGTAGTTGACACAAGACAAGCGGAAATACCCAAAGACAACAATACCTTTTATTAAACAATTATCACCATATGCATTATGCTACAAATAGCCTCCTCAGTGGTTACTCTGTTTAACAATATTTGTGCTTTTATATTCGACAAATACATCCCAACATTCATCAGTGCTTACTCCTGTATTCAAATTAATTGTATTTGCATAGCTACGGATACAATAATGTTCTACAAACCGTCTTATAAATACATTATCTATTTTATAAAGTATCTTTACATTATTATGGTTGATAGTACACATATTATTATTACAATGCTGGTACCATGGAGATTCTATTCTTTTAAGATGTACTGCCGCCTCATGCTCCTTCAATCTTACACCGAGTTTTCTATCCGTTTCACCAACATAAATTTTTCTGTCTGAACATGTGCATTGTAGTTTGTAGACAACACCAGCACTCTCCAAGGGATTCTTTGTTGTTGTAGTGCTTTCTTTATTAATTAAATAAATAAATTTATCAAATCGATTACATTGTTTTCCTATTAATTCTATTGGATAATTATATAATAAACATTCATATTTTTCATACAGATTTTTAATATATGGTATAGCGATGAACACTTTATCTATTTTTTTTATCTTTAACATTATATCTGGTATTCATATAAACACGATGCCATTTTTGTATAAGTTGCCGTGGGTAGTCATTTAACAAATATTTTTTATAAACATTTTCAAGTTCCATATCTATATACTTTTGTAAGGTAGTTCTACTATATATTTTTTGTAATTCCATAACAAATACATTATGTTTTATTTTTTCGAGGCAATACAATTTATAATTTATTACTTTATTAATATTACATGTTTTCTCGTACTTATGAAATAACAGTTTTTCTTTCTGTCTCGTTATTATCACATCCAAATATGTTATCTCATTATGTATCTCTTCCTCACAGGTAAACTTAATATTATCATTCAATGTATTCACATAACTTTCAATATTTCCTGCTGTAGTAATGTCAGAATCATATAGTATCAGTATATCATCGACATACCTCGCATAAAAGCGTCTTTGGGTATTTCCACTTGTCTTGTGTCAACTACTTCGAAGTCGGGAAAATTGAGTATTTTAACTCGCTGTGTTTAAGTATTTTAAACATTTTAATTTTAATTGATTCTAATAACCAATCCCATTGTTTTATTTATTTTAATACAGCTTAAACTGTTACCTTGAATAAATTCTATTCAGATTTCTCAATTGAAACTGAGAAATATGAATAGAATTTATTCGGTTGATTATGAAATGCACAAGATCATAGTTAAATGAATCATACAGGTATAATCATTGGATTTATTAATTTGAAATCAATACTATGTATAGTACAATAATATATAATCAAACTTTGTTTCTGTAATGAACTGTAGATTCTGAATATAAATTAGTTTTATCCTAAATCTTGACTAGTTATTTATCAGAATGTACATAATCAATATATAAAAGTGTAGTGTTTTTAGAATTGCTTGCATACTTTAGAAAATAATGAACAGATAGGTTTAAAATATATATTTAAATAATAATTGACAGTTGTAACTAGTTTAATATCAAAACTTTTATAACACTGTCCTACAGAATATGATTTTGGTGAATCTGTTTCACCAAAATCATATTCATATTCAAATATTTTTTTGCTTGATATGAAAATATCAAGCAACAATTAATGTATATACAGATTATATAAGTATCTATTACATAGGTAGGGGCAAAGGTTGACTTACAACTAAATATACCATGAGTTTAACTGCTCGGTATTACAGGTTTGCATACTGTAACATTGATTCAATCTTTCCCAGTAGATATCTGCAAATTAAACTTGCATGCATCAAAAATGATAACATCACATCATCCAAATTGAATGCTAAACAATCAAAAATCTAGTTTAAAAATAATTCAGAGAAAATTCAGCATATATAATTCATTAATTTGCTATTTATCTTTTAGATATTTATTTTAAAAATTTTAGTTTTTTTAACAGTTATGATTAATCATCATAAATAAATTTAATGTACTATAGATTGATTTGAAGCTATCACACAGAAAATATGAGCTAATTAATAACATTGATGATGTTGAATGTCCATTTATGAAAGTTAAGGAACAAAAAATGATTAGCGAGGTTGAGGCCGAAGTTTTAAATGCGAAAATGTATACGTCAGACATTCGGTGCTGCTTTCCTATAAGCCTAGAAGTTTGACAATGGTGTTTGGAATGTTGAGCATGATTCCACTGACATTCCAAACACCATTGTCAAACTTCTAGGCTTACAGGAAAGCGGCACCGAACATCTGATGTACACATTTTCGCATTTAAAACTTTGGCCTCAACCTTGCTATTTATATAGTATATAACTCAAAGTAAAGAAAAACTGTTTTTTGGTGTTAAAATGTTTATTTAACTGATTTTTGTGAAACCGTGTTGTATTATTCTTCGAAGTATCAAACACAAATCCGTGTTAATAACAACCACTTGGCTTTTTTCCACCTTTATTTAGTTGAATAAATAAAGGTGGAAAAAAGCCAAGTGGTTGTTATTAACACGGATTTGTGTTTGATACTTCATGTTTATTTAACACCAAAAAAAAACCTAGTTATTTTTTGTGTTAAGTTAAGTTAGGCAAGTTGTAAACCATAAATATTATCTTATTTACAATTTTAATTTATATTTTAATAAAGCATTTTTCTTGAAATTCAAAGTAATCTCAGTTTATGTTGTATTTAAATATTTAATTTTTACCCATTTCTTTGTGATTTTCAGTTATCAATAATAATTCAAATTTTATTTTTATTAATACTCTGTTATGAATTTAAAAAAGACTGCTTTGTACTTGCTATAGTTCTGTAGTAATGTAGCTTTAAGCAAAGACAATTGTCCATGCATAAGAAGAAATAAGACCAAGCAAACATATATTTGTACAAATAATAATAACAAAATATGGTAAAATTTAATTAGTGGATTATATTATATGATAAGACAAAACTGTGATTACTATTTTTTTGAAATTCAGTTTTAATAACTTATATGCTATTTTTCATGCTTACTGACTCTATAAGAAATAAAAGTAAAGCCCACAAACACTAAAACAAGTAGAGGAGTCGTGTCTGTTTTTGTGGTAAAATGTTTTTCAAGACCTGTTTACGTCACCCTCAGATCTTATAAGTTTCAGAATCAAACTAAAATGTTGCAACATTGTATCTCTCATAGATGTTAACTTTGAAATACTTGCAATGTTTTAGTTTGATTCTGAAACTTATAAGATCTGATGGTGACGTAAACAGGTCTTGAAAAACATTTTACCACAAAAGTAAACATTTTACCCTTTACTTGTACCCTTTACTTGGGTTACAAGTAAAAACCCTTTACTTGTTTTAGTGTTTGTGGATTTTAACAGTAAACATGATACACAAAAATATTAGTTATAAATAATAATCATTATTCAGATTTGTCTTATCGTACAAAACTACTCATATTTGTAAAGATCGTATTTGTAAAGGTGAGTACTATATAAAATATGTTAAACATCCAGCAAAAATATAGTACCAGATTTTATTGGAACAGGACCAAAACAGGTGAGAACATGAAATATCAGCCATAAATGATAATATGCATTGTAGATATATTATTAAATTTATGTGAATGAAGGAAGTATTTCTTAAGATTTACTCTGCAGAAAAAAAATTAATTTTAATATATAAATAATAATTTATTAATAATGACTTGTTTGTAAAATATAAAAAGTATAAAATTTGTATGAAACAATAGGAAATAAAAAATGCTCAACTTGAAGAAGTTCTTAACGAACGAGAAGAGTTCGAAATGGAATTGAGTGATGGTGAAGATGGAGAAAACCAAACGGCAAAAAAGATACGACTGGAAGATGACGATGCTGGAAAAACAAATCATGGTAGTGTTTTTACTACATGTTGTGATCATAAAAATTGTGTTACATATTTATCCACTTGTTATTGCATTGTTTTAGACAGGATATATCAAATTTATAAATGACGAACAACTTCACACTGGGTGTATAAAATAAAATGTTACTCATGAAAAACCCGTAACCAGTGCGTAACATACAATATCAGTCACTACGAATGTTTTCAAAACCCCTCCTGGGTTCTTCTTCAGGTTAAAAAATTGACTGGAACGATTTTTGAAGATGAAAAAAGGAACCAAATCACATGCCAAACAGCATTGAACGTGGAAATTTTTACATGTGGCTGAATGGTATTTTAAAAAATATCAATGTCACAAGGCTTGCTGGGAAACAGACCATCAAATCTTTAACACAAGTTCGAATGCTATTTTTGAAATATCGATGTCACAAGGTGTGATGGGAAGGAAATCGTCATATCCCTGACATAAGATCGAATGTTATTTTAAAATATCGATGCCACTGGGCATCCCGGGAAACAAGTCGTACACTCTTCCCCAGCTCCTCCAAAAACTATCCTTTACGTAAAGGATAATGTTAAAGCTCCATACACATCAGGGCCTGCCAAGCCAAGGAAAGCATTAGCTCGTCCCTAGAATTGATGGATGAGGAAGTACTATAAGCCTTATAAATCTCCAACTGCTCCAACCATTTGACATGGTCTACGCGTGTTGAGGTGACAATCAATCTAGCTTTCGATAAGTCCGCTGTAATATCAGGATCAGATGTGTAGGTTGATAACGAGGTGGAGCATTTATTGTGTTGTATGTTGTGTAAATGCTCCTTCAATCTGATCCCTAATGCACGCTTTGTCTATCCCACGTATACTAAGTCCCTATCATGTGACCCAGTTCAATACAAGATGGCGGCCTAGTTAGAAGAGCGCACACACACTCGTCTACCCAAGAGGCACTAAACGAGGAGTTGAGATACTTGGATGACGTAGCCAACAGGCATGGGTACAACAACATTATACCAAAAAAAAAAATTTCACAACAGATCTTTCGAATGAAGGCCCCTTGTTCTGCGAATGATATTTCACAAAATGGCGGCCAAACCATGGAGAAACAGAGGATCCCTGTTACTTACAATCCTGTATTGAGATCAATATATAATAAGATCACACAGCAACGGGATGTCTCCATTGCATACAGAAGATGCCCATCCCTGTTTGATATGCTGCGTAATGGGAAAGATAGATTCTAATATGGAGAGACTTCTGGGAGTGTATGCCATACCGCTTAGGGATAACCATTTTGATAGGGATTTAGTATACATGGGATCGATGCAGTGTACGTTAGGGGTCAGATTGAAGGAACATTTACACAACATACAACACAATAAATGCTCCACCTCGTTATCAACCTACACATCTGATCCTGATATTACAGCGGACTTATCGAAAGCTACATTGATTGTCACCACAACACGTGTAGACCATGTCAAATGGTTGGAGCAGTTGGAGATTTATAAGGCTTATAGTACTTCCTCATCCATCAATTCTAGGGACGAGCTAATGCTTTCCTTGGCTTGGCAGGCCCTGATGCATACGGAGCTTTAACATTATCGTTTACGTAAAGGATGGTTTGTGGAGGAGCTGGGGAAGAGTGTACGACTTGTTTCCCGGGATGCCCGGTGGCGTCGATATTTTAAAATAACATTCGATCTTATGTCAGGGATATGATGATTTCCTTCCCATCACACCTTGTGACATCGATATTTCAAAAATAGCATTCGAACTTGTGTTAAAGATTTGATGGTCTGTTTCCCAGCAAGCCTTGTGACATCGATATTTTTTAAAATAACATTCGGCCACATGTAAAAATTTCCACGTTTGATGCTGTTCGGCACGTGATTTGGTTACTTTTTTCATCTTCAAAAATCGTTCCAGTCAATTTTTTAACCTGAAGAAGAACCCAGGATGGGTTTTTAAACCGTTTGTAGTGACTGATATTGTATGTTATGCACCGGTTATGGGTTTTTCATAAGTAACATTTTAAATTTATAAATAAGCTTTATTAAGAATTTAAAATTTAGTTTTCTTAATTAAAATTTTTGCTTGTATTAAGGAAACAATAATTAAAGTTTGTGTGCTCTATAAATCTGAAATTTAAATACAAAATATTGTATATCATATATTATACTTACAGATGAAGTAATAATTAAAGTGCAACAATTTTTTAAAATTTCTCAGAATAATTTAATTGATTAAATTTGATCAATTTTTAATAATGAAAGTAAAATTTGTAAATTTTCAGAGTCGGTTTTGTTAAAAAGTGTTTTGTAATGTGGAATTTACCATGTTTTATTTGTTTGGTTGTTAAATTTGTTCATTAGTTACTGTAATCTTTAGGAATAAACTACAGTAAAAAAGAAACTAAACAATTTTTTTATTATTCCTTTTTCATTCTTGCTTATATGCATGTGATTAAATGCAATGTGCTGGAGAATGATCATATTTGTCTATATTTTTAATAAATTTTATTTAAAACTGCAAAAACTTTAAATTCCAAAGTTTATTTAAATTTAATTATTTAACCAAGTTTTTCTTATGATCAAAATTCCATAGCTCATCAGAAATGCAAATTTTTTTTTAAATATGACGAAAGTGATCTAAAATGTGGTCTTAAAATGTTATTGTTTGAATATAACAATGATATTGGTTCAAAAGACAGCCAATATACAGCCATATATGACTATTTGAATTCTTGCTGCAATAAATGTCTTCTAGTACAAATGATCATACATCTGAATCAAATAATAAATGTATTATGAATTTCTTTGAAGTGCATTTATGAAAAAACTTGAAAGTCTTGCTAGTAAAAAAGAATGGGAAATAGAAGGTAACTTTGCTTCCATTGTCTATTTTCTTTTGTTTTAATAGTGTTATCTGTGTCCTACTGTTGTTTAGTTTAGTGATTTTTCTCAAAATTTTTCAATGCAAGATTATTCATAACAGAACATTATACTAGATTTCATTGTTGTTTTTCTGTTTTCATACAAAAATACTTAAATGTGATATATACAATATCATTATAACATTTTTATTGCTGTCTACTGCCTAATTAAAGAAAATACAGTTCATATATGAGGGGAGTCTGATTAAAGGTACAGGCCAAAATTACACTAACATTTATAAATAAAGAAAATATTTAATACATTCCACATAATCGCCTTAAACTTTGAGACATTTATCCCAGCGTGACACTAGTTTGAACATCCCTTCACAGTACCGTTTGCTTGTCAATTTGCTTGAAGTTGCCAGAATGCTGTCTTCCAATTCCTCCTGATCTGCAAAGTGTTTCCCCGCCAAAACTTTCTGTAAAGGTCTGAATAAATGAAAATCCGGGGAGCTAAATCTGGACTATACTCCACATGTCAAATCAAACCAAACTGTGGTTGGCACAGCAGAAATGGGAGGTCCTGCAACATCCTCCATACAGTCCAAATTTAGCCTCCCATCAGATTTTCATTTATTTGGATCTTTGAAGAAATTTTTGGCGAGGAAAGGCTTTGTGGATCAGGAGGAATTGGAAGACATTGTTCTGGACTACTTCAAGCAACTTGACAAGCAACAGTACTGTGAAGGGATGTTCAAACTATTCTCATGATGGGATAAATGTCTCAACATTTAAGGCAATTATGTCGAGAAATAAACAAATGTATGCAGTTTTTGTGGAATGTATTAAATATTTTCTTCATTTATAAACGTTAGTGTAATTTTTGCCTGTACAGGTACCTCTAATATTGGAATCCCTATGTACAATTCCTAATAGAGGATACTATGCAAGCTTGTTGGGTTACTGTTTACAAACATATTCTTTAATGACTTCATCAAATATTTTGTTAGTAAGATAATTACAGTTTGTAATGTTTAATATCGTGCCAAGACATGGATTGATAAATCTGATTAGTTATCACTTCTTGTTCTAGCAGTTCTTGTTTTTTAATGTTTTTGTGTCATTTGGGAACAATTCATTGAGATTATTGGATAGACAGTAAAAGTTTTTCCATAAACAATGGAAAAAACTTTCAGAAATTTGAATTTCTGATATTCTAATTTTTTAGGAATGCATTAGATTTGGTATGGCTGCACTTTTTTATCATAACATTTTCACATTGATTATTGTATACCAGATTTCTTCAAATGTGAAAAATAAACTTCTGAATACACATGTCTCACTGTTAATTATGGAATTACTGTTGTTATTATTTTATATTTTATCCGAAACATGTCACGGATTCCAATTTTGACATTAATCTGTATAAAATTTATATTTAGTTTAAATTTGAGAACAATTGAGAAAAATGAAAACTTCATTGGCTACTAATATTAATGATTTGAATATTTATCATTAATTAAAAACATATTTTTTCTATCCATGTCATACACTAAAACTTCGTTGCATGTTTTCTAATATAAAAAAGTTTTTATATTAAAATACTTTTATATGCTTAAATAAAAAAAACCATAACGTTTTTATGAAAATACTGATATTATCATTTTAGATTCAAACAAAGAGCCACATCTCCAAGATGAAAATGACTCACTTCGCTGTCAATTGGAAGCATATCGAAATGAAGTAGAAGTTTTGAGAGCCGAAAATCGTCAAGAACAAGAAGCCAGAGAACGTCAATTGAGACTGCTCCAACAAGCTTTACAAGGAATGCAACAACAGTTAATATCTATTACTCAGCAACATACACATGATGAGGAAGAAATTAAAAGAGTACGATATAACTTTTTCTTTAATTTCTAATTAATATATGAAAATGTAATGAAATTTTTTCTTTTTGTAAAATTCACACAGATGGTAATTTTCATATTACTTTCCTGGCTGTTATATATAAGGGAAAGTAATGGATTCGTGTCAAATTTGACCCTCTGAGTTTTTTGCAAATCTCCACATTCTGAGACCTCCTGAACCCAAAACAGTCAAAAAAACAACAAAAAATTCCGTGTGTGTGTGTGTTGGCATCTATTTCGCTTAATATCTCAGGTTGGGGTGAAGTTAAAGAAACCAAATTTGGCACAGTAACTTGTATATAAGAGGAATTGATGCTATTAAATTTGGTTGTGAAAGGTCAACGAGATGGAGAGATAGAGGGTGGTAACGTGTCATAACTTGTGAGGGATCAGACTTAAAAAAGATTTTACTTGGTGTTAGCATTTACAGTGTTTTATAAAACTCATCTTCATAATTAAGTCTTTTGCTATTTTATAATAATTAATTTTAGTTTTTTATTTTGATTAACTCTTTTGACACATGGTCTGCTTTGTAGTCATTACTTTGTTCCTGGAAGTTCCTCCCATTCCCTGCCCACTGGAGAGGGACTTCACAATTGCACTGTATAATTTGAGAATAAGTTTATTTTGTATAAGATCATTTTTTAGATTCAAGAAAGTTTTAATTTTACCTATTAACTGGTTATGTGAAACCCATGTCGGTTTTTTTTAATTAACAGATTTATAATTTATTTTAAAGAGTTTTCCTTATCTGTTTATAGTTTAAAATCTGTTATATTGTATGTAACGTTTGTTTTTTAGAGTTTTAAAAATAGAAAAAGTTTTTCTATAAAAATAACAGATTTGATTATCTATCTAAAAAGTTTTATCTCAGACATAGTGAATAATTTTTTAAAATTGGACTTTGTTAAAATAGAACAAATACTTTTTCGTTAATTTTCATAAATTGTGGGTAATATAATTGACAATTGTCTGCATGGTAAATGGAAGGTACAGGATTTGAGTCTTGCTCCAGGCCAATTCTTTTCTTCTAGAAATTCTAAATTAATAGTATATTATGCAATTAGTTTATAATACAGGTGATTATGGCATGAATGGAAGTTTGGCACACGAGCAGAGCGAGATGGGCCAATTTCCATGGATGCCATAATTGCTAATTATAAATGGATTGTCATACATTATTTTGTGGTTAGACTACAACTATAACACTATACTTAGGAACTCAAAATCATGTATAAACACAGTGTTGGTGGCACCTGTGCCATAAAGCCGTGCCACAAAATTTTATGGCATGGATGCCACCAACACTGTTTATACATGACTTTGAGTTCCATAAATATAGTGTTATAGGTGTAGTCAACCACAAAATTAATTTATTATAATTAAAATTACCACGAGATGGTAGCTTAGCTGCCTACCTCTAGACAAATTACTTTGTATTTAATTATTAACTCAGCTTAATTGTAGTTTGACTATTCAGCAGATTGTCTAATTTTCAATATTGGTTCATTCTGTTAGTATCCCTTCTGTCAGCTCATACTAGATGGGAATGTTGATGCTCACCTCTAGAATCGATGAGTTGTGGCCAACCCATACCTTGCCTGTGGTCATTGTTTATCCCTCCTCGGATCATTATTTTTGAAGGTTCTAACATCAACTGACCATAAAAATCCCATGAGCCTTGCTGTCTCAAACGCTTTGACCTACTTGTTGGTCCATTGTGATTGTCAAACTTGCTTAAGTTTTCTATTTTCCCTTCTAAAAAAAATGTAAAAATGGATTAACAGCATGTTTTATTCATACTGTTTTCTGATGTAGGCATGTGCTGTGTGTTTTGTTTTCAGTTGCATCCAATTGCATAACATGGAGTGGTCATAATGTTTTGGCACTCAGTATATATCATATTGAAGTACCAATGGAAAGTTTGTGCAATAAAGCTGTTTCCAGTGAACATTGCAAAGTATAATTTAGAAATTGTGTTCTAAAATAATTATACATCTATATTAGCTAGATTTTAGAAATACTGTTTAACTAAAAATGTAAAACACCAGCAGACTGAAGATTAATTTAGTAATAAATTATTTAAACAAGTAATTTGTGTGTTAAGCTATATTTTAGTCATTCAACATTAACATATATAGTAATTAATACAATTAATCATCATCTGAATATAATTATTTTATATTTATAATAATATAATGCACTTAAACATTTATCAATTTTGAATTTTATTTTAACATATTTTGATGGGGGAGGTAAATGATTCGTGTTTACATACTTCCAGTTGCGGAAAATGCTTCATATTGAAGAAAACAAAGGAAATTCAAACAATGATAAAAGTACAGAAGAGGAGGAAGAAAAAGAACTTAATACAAATGTCAGTTCTTCTGATTGCTCAATCTGCAAAGTCCAAATAACAGAAAAAGAAGCACAACTTATTGGTAAAAATTTTTCTTTATATCTTATCTTCATTTAAACCAGTTTTAAAATCATATCAAACTGAAATATAATGGAGGGTTAAATTACAATTGAATATTTGACATAAGTAATCTTAATTAACCATGTATATAACATATATATGTGAGCATTGTGTTGGCCGCCTTTATTGCTAGACTTATCACGTCCAGTGACGGTGTGATAAGTCAAGCAATATAGAAGGCTAACATAATGTTCACAAATATATACAAAGACTAGACAAGAAGCATATCACAGTGTATGTAATAATTTATTTTTGCTCTAAATGACTGTTTTTCTTTCTATTTAATTAAGAATTTCATATCTTTTAAATTATTACTTCCATTAATTAATTTTTGATTGCTATTTCTTTGTAATTTGTTTAGATACTCTGACAAGTCAAAGAGATAACAAAAATCTGAGTGATGAATTAAAATAAACAATTTTCATGTGTATTCTTTTTCATGCATTCATTAATAATTACATTATTAACATTACATAAATGATAATGTTATAGCAGTATTCTTTATATATAGACTACTAAACCCAAATTATTGTAATGATCAAATGATAATGCTAGGCTAACTTTTCAGCTTAATCGAACTTAATAAGCTTTAAGCTTTTTTATTAATTATGTATTATCATTTGAGTAATAAAAATTAATAAAAATACAGAATAAAGTTTTTATTATGCATTAAATCAGTTAATTTTTAAGTGGATTATTGGTTATTTATATTTGAATATATGCATATCAATAAAAGAATGTAATTTAATGTGATTTACTAATGTTAAAATAATCTGATATTATGTTTAAGACAAATCAATTTAATGTTTTACACTTTGATATATTAAAAATATCCCATCTCATCTAGTTATGCATATTTCAAATGTAAAGATTATTGGTCATCAGCAATATTAATTTTTAATAACAAATATTAAAACTTAAATTTTGATATTACAAATATGTAAATTACTAGAGTATTCAAAAACTATTTTATATAATTACAGGTTTAATATCAACATTCCTTCATGTACATCCCCATGGTGCTGGAGTTGATTACATCTGGTCTTATTTACATCAGATTGACAATACACTAAATCCAAGAGATGTAGAAGGTCTGATGTTAAGATTTCCAACAGTTTTCAAACAAGAACTATCAGGCGTAGGAGCATTATTAGAAAGAAAATGGACTTTTTGTGGATTTAAAATTGCGGATCAGACAGATTAAAAAAAAAAAACTAGTATTGTATTTAGTTGCGTCTTTTAAACAGTTAATTTAATACATATCGATGAAGCTTTTCTGATGCGGCATGTCGATAATTACTATTTATTTAGCCAAAATATTTCTCCGGATTTCATAAGTTATATTTTAGTTATATGACTAAAAATATGCAATTTGTAACAATAGATTAAGAGTATCGTCCAATGAGTTTTCTAAACCGAAACCTATAATTTTATTATAATATAATAAAAGCTTAATCTTTTGTTGATTAAGAATGTGAGACAGTAAAAATGGATAAAATTTTCTACTTTTTATAAAAAGTAGAAAAGAATTTATTTGAAGTAAATTCTATTTTTAAATTAATTATATTTATTGAAAGGTTTAAAGTGATTGAGTTTGATTTATAGTCCATAACATGATTTGTTTTCGTCTTGATAAATGTATTTAAAACTCCTGTTTCAAATAGGAAATAATTTATAATATTTATTTTCATTATGCACCTGAACTTTTCATTTTACCTGAATATTCATAAGTTTGTAAACAAAACTTTCAGAGTATTCCAAGTAGATTTGTTATCCATTAATTTAATGTACATAGATCATGTTAGATAATATCCATTGTATTTCTTTTAGTTATAAAATGGTTTGTTCTTTTTTATAGTGTTACTTTCTCCTATTTTGTTCTGGATGTTGTCTTGCTTATTGTAAATATTTTGTGCGTGATGAAACAAAATGTACATATATGTATGAACTCAAAGTACATTGCCGAATGAAAATTTTGATATTGTATTACAGTATAATTGTGTACAAGTATACATAATTCCAAAAAAATAGTTTTTAATGAATAAGTTAATTTTTAAAAGATTAATGGTAAAAGTGATTAGTTTTATTTGAAATTTCTAAAAATTCTTGTTAATGAAAAATATTTCATTTTTATTGCTTTTATTTAGTTTTTTAAACTGTATTTCTTTCTTACTTTTGTACATATCTTTATTGTCATCATTTTTTCTCATTTATATCGACAGTATTAATTTATAAATTGCTTTAGATTTCGTATGAAAATATAGCTTATTGAAATCTTGGAGTAGTTCCTTAAATATTATTTCAGCAAAATATTTGTATATATTATTAACTTTTATTTTAAAAAATGATTCATTATTATAACATAAACACAGCAAAAATCCTGTGAAATTAAAATGTACATCTTATTTGATTATATTTTTCTGTGATTTATAGGATTTATTTGTTAGATTACATTTTCTATTTGATTGGAAGTTTTCCAATGTATACCATAAATTATTTTATTAATTAGCCGTAAAAAGTATTTATTTTTAGTTTTTATAATTCGAAGAACAAATTCTTATACAGTGCCCAAATTTAGTAGTTTCAAAATAAATACAGAATATTAAAAACAAGAACGTTAACCTTTTTAATAAATTAGCAAAGTGATGATTATACAATTTTCTGCATTTTTTTTAAAATGCGAGAAAACAGAATTTGTTGCCAAATTTTCATCAAATCAATTAGTTAGCATGTGAAATTTTTACATTCTGATATTGATAATATATTTATCTTGTAATTTTCTTGATACAGTTTATCTTAAATTTACCTTTTCTTGAGTTTTTCGACGTTTATTTTTTAGTAGAAAGAAGAACAAAGTAATTTTCATAAATTGTAAAAGTTCATTCTTGGAATATACTCTATATCAGCAAATGCTTAGTTTTGACTAAATTTTTCACTTCTGTGTCTTATACACACATAACTTAAGCTATAAATAAAATTATATTCTCAAACTATGCACAAATTAGCAATTCTAGTTTCATCATAATCAGTATTTTGTAAGCTAATTTTGTAACCCATGACTTGAAAGAGAACAAAATGCTATTACTAATTGTAAATTGAACTTTCTCAAAAGATTTTGCAGCTGAGATTTTTAAAGTATATATATATATATATATATACATATATATATAGTTGTGAATAATAAAAATTTTAAAATTATTTTGCTGCTTAAAATACACCTTTTTGAATCTGTAAAAGTGTAAATTGAAATAAAAATTTTTGACAACCTTGTAAAGAACAAGTAGTTGTTTTCTGAGTTTTTACTTTGATTTTAAACAAAATATACTTAATAAAAGGTTAAAAAATTGGAAATTCCATTATAATACACAATACTTTCTCAGGTAAACAGAAAAATTACAAAATCTCTTATTAAGACAGGAAGGTTTTATTTTTTTACGGTAAATATTTTACAACAATATTTTAAATGTTAAAACCATATAATAAACAGAAAATTGAAGACAAAAAGTAGTTTTCACAAATGATTTTGATGTTACCTAAACAAAAACAAATTTATTAGTTTAAAAAAACATAGGAAAAATCCTTTGTAGTCGGATACCCATTATTTATATCAAACTGGGAGGCAGAAACCATAAATCGCGGAAGGAAGTCGTCCTATGATCGGTGGAAGATCGAACTCATCTTCGATTTTGACCTTTCTCGCGCTCCAGGTCGGAGTCTCGTTACGCTTAGTAACGAGAGGCCAACCACTCGAGAAGCGTGATTGAGGGAGAACGACCAATCAAAATGGACGAAAGAAAGAACGGAGATTGATATAATCCCCGACAATCGAGGACACCTGGCACTCTGTTAACGTTCCAAATAAACAAAACGCCGTGTGTCAACGCGCAAAAAAAAGAAAACAGTTTCTCGTCTATTGTGCCAACCTGTAACCCGTACCACTTCGGACTTAGACCGTGTCCCCACGCCTTACAGACTTGTCAACGCCACTGTCCCGGGGCCACCTTCGATCGACGATTAAAGAACCACATCGACGCCCAGGACGTCCGAACGGCTGATTGTCCTAAAGCAAACTATTTTGTACGCCGTGTATGTTTATTTTATGTTAAAATAAACGGTTTTTGTCAGATACTTGTCGTCTTTGTCTTTTCCGGCACCACGCACTTACGAATGGACCCTAGGGCCTAGGCCATCACTGACGCGCAATTAACTGATTGCCCCTGGAAGTCTGCTTCTTACAGAAACACAGCTTCCCTATCATCAAATGTCAGGGCACGCCACTGGTAAATGCTAATAACGAGTAAAATCGTCACAATTTTTACCTGTATTATTGTTTTCTAGTGTCAAGCTTATCTTTACCAAAGAAAAATTCCTAAGAAGAAATTTGACCGTCGTCTAAATTGTCATTTTAAATTGCGCCAAGTTTCCACTTGACACAATTTTTTTTACATCTCAGGTGTTTTTGTCTGGATACAAGTATTAAATTTTCGGAGCATTGCATACTAAAGCGGCTTTAATACGGCTGGAAAAGCGAGCCAACGACATAATTCGTTTCACAAGAAATGGACTATGTTTTGCTTATCCAGCTGTATTGTAACGCTGTACCGGCCCGCAAGTGGCCAAGCGAGTCCGTTCCCTGGTATAAGTGGTGTTTCGTAACTCAAGTGGTATACTTTTGTATGAGAGTTTTAACTAATAACTCTTTTAGTCCTTTCCATTGAAAAGCTGCTGAGGTAAGATTTTTAAATCATATTCTGGTATAAAAATAATTATACAGTCAAACCTCTGAACAACGGCCATTGACAAAAACAAAAAAATTGCCGTTGTTTGCAGGTTATTTTATATACGTTTTTGTTCAATGTTTCTGGAAAAATAGCCGTCATTTAAAGGTGACCGTTGTTGGCGGTTAGACTGTATTAGAATAATAATTATATATTCGCATTTTTTATTCTTGAAGAAAAAACTATTTTTTTTTCATTCAGAATGTTTTCGTCCAGGGCCGTTCCGACCCGGGGGTGCAGAGGGTGCGGGGCACCCGGGCGGCAAGCCTAGGGGGCGGCGCGAGCCGCCTTAAAAAAAAGGGAAAAATTAATTTATCATTAAATTAATATAATACATAAATATTATTCTAAATATTATCTTTAAAATACTACTATTCTAATATTATTTGAATATATGTACTCTTCGAGCGGACTATCATCTTCCTTCTTCGCCCCTACGGGCTGACTCGGATCTTCCTTCTTCGCCCCTACGGGCTGACTATCGATCTTCCTTCTTCGCCCCTACGGGCTGACTCGGATCTTCCTTCTTCACCCTATCGGGCGGACTATCGATCTTCCTTCTTCGCCCCTACGGGCTGACTCGGATCTTCCTTCTTCGCCCCTACGGGCCGACTCGGATCTTCCTTCTTCACCCTGTCGGGCGGACTATCGATCTTCCTTCTTCGCCCCTACGGGCTGACTCGGATCTTCCTTCTTCGCCCCTATGGGCCGACTCGGATCTTCCTTCTTCAGCCCTGTCGGGCGGACTATCGATCTTCCTTCTTCGCCCCTACGGGCTGACTCGGATCTTCCTTCTTCGCCCCTACGGGCCGACTCGGATCTTCCTTCTTCACCCTATCGAGCGGACTATCGATCTTCCTTCTTCGCCCTCTCGGGCTGACTCGGATCTTCCTTCTTCGCCCCTACGGGCCGACTCGGATCTTCCTTCTTCACCCTGTCGGGCGGACTATCGATCTTCCTTCTTCGCCCCTACGGGCTGACTCGGATCTTCCTTCTTCGCCCCTATCGGGCCGACTCGGATCTTCCTTCTTAGCCCTGTCGGGCGGACTATCGATCTTCCTTCTTCGCCCCTACGGGCCGACTCGGATCTTCCTTCTTCGCCCCTACGGGCCGACTCGGATCTTCCTTCTTCACCCTATCGGGCGGACTATCGATCTTCCTTCTTCGCCCTGTCGGGCTGACTCGGGTCTGCTATAAAGATGTTTCAGTTGATCAGGCGTAATTCTATTTTTGATTTTCTATAAATGAAAAATAACAACTTACTTATTGAAGTTTATTTTTAATGAAAATTATTTTGGAAAATGTCATAAAAAAAGAAAAACGAGAAAATTTCCTCTTAATGCAAGTTAAATGTTTTGCAGTGTTATTGCAGAGGTATTTGCATACGTTGCCAAGCATGGAGTAAGTATACACTATATTTATTCCATGCTGCTAAGGTGATACGTTGCTAAATGCGTAGGACGTGATAGTTACATGGGGTTTCTTTCAATATAGCGTAAAAGTAGTTCTGGTCTGTCTGTTATTTCTGTTAAAAAATGATTGAGCTTTATTGGTATATTGGTAAATGTCACACATTGTAACCTCTGCTTTTTTATTGAGAAAATGAAATTATTTTTTAGCTAATTCTGAGGTAATATTTTGTTGTGTTTTTTTCTTTTTGTAATTATTAACCATACAGTTCGGTTTATATTTTGATTTATTTTGTATTTAGGTTTCTTGGTTAGCTCACAGATGGTGTTTTTTCGCTATATAAGTGTGTTTTGTGTTTTTGCATCTTGGGAAACTATCCATTGGATTGACGTAGAAATTAAATTTTTGTGTTTTGCTTTTAAGTATGTAGGTTACACTTTTTTGTTTTTTCCTGGAGACTTCTCTTTATGATTTAAAATTTTTAAATATTTGTTTTTTAAATCAATTTTGTTTATGTAATGTTATAGTTAATTAATCGGTTTATTCCTGGCAAGAGGCTTCTTAATTTCCACAACACATTATGTCACTGAGAATTATTTATTCACTTTAACGAACGTTTTCAACCTGTTCTACACGTCATTTTTTTTAAATTTATGGAACATTGATTAGTATTTTTTCGAATATAACAATTAAGAACACATTTTAAAATATAAAAATCTTTGGAATATATTGCAATATTATATTAAACTTGTAATAATCCTTTATGGTAAGAATACTGTTGTATTACCCGCATCATGTTTGAAATAAGTATACTGAATAAATGAAGTGATAGGCATAATACTTAGTACGGGTTACCGAACGTTTATTTTATGAATTATGTAAAAAGCGGTCACTAAAGGTACGGTTTGCTATGCAGCTCGTTCGGAACGAAAATTATTTTGTTACACGAAGGACGAGAACCTAGCTTACAAGGACCTTTTGTCTAGAGCTCTAGGCCATCGCAGGTTCAGCCGGGTGGTAAGGGACACAGCCCGATATATCCGATTTACCCACAAAAATTCTCGAATTTCTTAGTCCACCCGGATTCGATACCCGGTCTTCAGAGCAATAGGTTGATGTCTCAACCGCTCTGGTTTCACCAAAGACTATTAGTACCTTTTTTATAGAATGAAACCGTATCCTTGAACGCTTGGTTTAGATGGGGAGACATATATTTATATAATCTCACGTAGACAGCCGGACGGTCGAACCGTAAAGGTGACAGCCGGATACCCGGAATCAAATCCGGAGATAAGGGAATTTCATAAAGAAAATCTATTTTGTTTCTTCGGCACAATGAAGTGCAGTTGATTGAGATTCGTGCTGAAGAAACAAAGTAAATAAGAAGACACGGTTTCAAATTCAACCAAGGGAATTTTGTTCCCTCGAGGAAACGTACGAAAATATTCCGATAATCTACATAACACTTATATTAAATAAAGTGATTTACCCGTAATAAGAATTCGTTTAAAATTGATTCCTTCTATAATAATTTGTTGTTAGTTGGCTAATGTCGACTTCCAAAAGTTTCATTTCAGTTTTGTTTCCTTTGCTGAAATACGGTGTTTCTGTCTTTCCCTTTTCCCTCGATTATTCTGCAAGTTCTCAGCTTTTTTCTTCCGTTATTTCTTCTAAAATAAGAAAAAAAAATTCGGTATTTTTCTTGGAAAGTGCCGGCGATACGAAAATGGCGTTTGGATTCAGACCAACAACAATGGCGTTTGTATTGTCAATTCGGTAACAATCAGGGATGAAGCTGAAATTTAATTGTCGTCGATGACGTTTGGCGAGTGACGTCACGTTATGTATAAAATTTTATAAGGTTTCTGTCTTGCAAATTTCGTGAAAAATTTACTCGAATATCAAAGAATTTTTTAAATTGGCTTTCGTAATGTTTTATTAATCTGAAAGAAAATCTCCATTTACATTTTGTACGAGGGAGAGAAAGGAAACTGAAATTACAAGTTTGTCTTTATCGAAAACATTTGAAAAATTTAAAAGTTTACAAGTACAATAGCTTTCGTAATGGTAAGCCGAACACTACGTACTGTACCTGCGAGGTCTCTGTAGTCACTCAAAAAATCCAGTTACAATTAATCGAATATCTTTATTTTTTTTCTTTTCAGAAAAACATCCATAGTGATCTCGCATTGTAATTTTATAATGTAAAAAATTAAACCAAGTAAAAATTTATGACAATTTAGACGACGGTCAAAATTTTTCTCGGTAGTTTTTATTTGGTGAAGATAAGCTTGGCGCTTAAAGGCGAAATATAAGGTAAATACAGGTAAAAATCTTCTTTCTAAGATTAATACTGAAGGATCTGTCTCGCAAAATTAGTTCAAAATGAGTCCCTTCACCAGTGGCCAAGCAGTTCCAATTTCAACTTTCAACTCCTAACCGTTTGGGCTCTGCGCTTATTATTATTATCAACCCATCTCGATTATAGATTATAATGTTAATATTTATTAATTCTAGCTGGCCAGTTACACTAAAAATAATAACTAAATTTAATAATAAAATAATAATAATTAAAACTTGCCTTTACAGCGAAACAAACTAAAAATAGAATAAATTACATTAGAAAAGAAATCAATAGAAACATATTTTGGAAAGTATGGATAGTGAGTATTTATAGCACTTCTTTGTAAAGTTAGTTTCGGTTTGGAGATGACAGAACATTTTGTTTTATATACTGTATATATAAAATATAGGTATAGATAAAGTATTATAATATTGCCTTTATAAGCATTTTTTATGCGTAAAATACAGCTATAAGTTAAGAAAAATGTTTTGTTTTGGGGGTCTGGAGCGGATTAATCCATTTTACGTTATTTCCTATAGGAAAGTTCGTTTCGGTTTGAGAGAAAATCGGTTTCCGAACTTTTAGAAACAAATGAAATTCGTAAACCGAGATTTGACCGTATTTAAAAATTCAAAACGATCAACATACAAACTACTTTCGAACAATCATTAATTTTAATTAAAAGCTGCAGCTTTCAAGTTGGGAAAAACTTGGGTTGCTTCACTTCCATCAAAATAGAATTTGTAAAGATTAAGTCAATTACTAAAAAATAATTAAATTTTTAAACTAAATCCAAATAAATCGGGAGTTCTTCCATTTTTAATTTTCATAATTTCAAGACCGAACTTTCACAGCTAACGTTCTCCGAAACGAACGAGAAATCTCAATTTACCACCGAAAATGTACTAAAAACTTCAAAAATTGACCTTATAACATTACGTAAGCAAAATAAAACGTATTGAAAATTATATTTTATTGCACATGAATATGATTCTTAGGAATTTACATATGAAGAGGATCAAACATGAAATTAACTATTTACATCCTTGGTATTCGGCAGTTTTAATTATGTAATTGTAATTATATAAGATGAATCGCGGTACAAAATATTTCGGTGTCCCGTCGAACACCGAATCGTGAGCAAAAATTTTATGGTGAAAAAATGCACCTTGTGTATAAAATATTGTACTGTGAATATTAAAAATTAACGTGAATAAAACTTGAAAAAATTACGCTGGTGTTGCGTATCTTATTGAAATATATTAAAGCCTGCATAGGCAAAAATTGCCATTTGAAAAGGGGCAAATATATATACAGGGTGGGCCAACGAAAACGAAACGGCAGAGTTTTTGGATAGTTGGATTTGTATTTAAGCAAATCGCTCTGACAGGTCGATTTTATTCTCGAGGGGGACATCTCGGAAATCATGCAAGGAAAAAAAATTGATCATAAAATTAAGGCTGATAATGTGTTATCTGTTAACTCTGCCGTTTCGTTTTTGTTGGCCCACCCTGTATATATAACCACAACAAAACCTCAGTATAAAATAAATTTAATACTGAACAACTACTGTCTTTCATGTAATCGGATGTATTACTGTTTTGTTGGCACAGTTTGTTTCTCTTATCTGTAAAAAGCTGTTAATTTGTGGGTAAAATGATAATAAATCAATCGGCTAATCATTTTTTAATTGGATAAATATCGTCTCCCTGGGAAAAAGTCCTGCTTCTTTCAGTGTTTGCTCTTTGTCGAGAGTACAGAGCCTTCTTCGTGGAAAATGTGTAACTAATTCATAAGTTTCGGCAGGATAACCGGAAGATACGGCATATAACAGTAGCGCCTAGGACACAAAATGAAATTCTGATTAACTTTAATACAAAATATTGCTACATTAACATGGTTATTAAATTAATAAAATCAATTTTGTTTGACCAACCTGTAACTGAGAAGAACAAGGAAATGTTATGTGTTGACGCCTACCATCGGGAAAACGTATTATCAATTCTGACTTTGGATCTGTAGAAATTTTATTTAGAAAAAAAAAGTTAAAGGGACTTTTTATGATTGAAAATAATTTTTTTTTAAATAAATTCAAACGTTTAAAATAAAAATAAAAAATTATTTTAAACAATTAAATTATTAATAAACTTAAATTACATCTTTAAAATAATAAATAAAATAAATATGTTATAAAATAGCATCGTCTATGTGTTGACTTCTGTTAACAAACAGAATAATAATATATTTTAAAATAGGTTATTTAAAGAAATAAAAATATAAAATAAATCTCTACAAAATCTTCAAAATAAAAATTAACCAAGCATAATATTTAAAAAACAAATTGATATTAAATTTTGTTTAAAAATCAATAAAACTTTAATTATCTGTAATTTTCTAAACATTTCTAATAATTAGGATATCATTAAAATTTTGACTTGATTTCTAATCGTCAAAAATTATTTTGGGATCAAATATATTGGAGGAGTGATAAAAAATTTCTATTAAATTTAGACAATTTTCTATTACTCCTTCAATATCACATCACAAGTTTAACTGTGAAAGAAAAATTCCTGTATAGAAGATGGAGATTTTCAAGTGGGTACTCAAGCACTATGAATCAATACCTATGTAAGTACTTCTTTAGAGAAAAATATGTTAATTAATATTTTTAAATCAAAATTTTTGTTAATAATTTGGAATTTAAAAAAAATAATTTTCAAACTGATTGTATGATTTGAAATGTTCCCTATTTTCGAGTTAAAGTTTTTTCAGTTGTCAATTGAAATATATAAAATTCTTTCTGCACATTTATCAAATAGTAAGTGCATCAAGAAGTTGAATTTTAGTTAAACTTTATTGGAGCTAAAAACATGATATATATAATTACAACAGAATAACAAAGGAGATAACAAAACAGATAACGCAGAAAAATTTAAATTTTTCAGTCAATCTACACGTACATTACTTGAAATTTATTTACAATTACACATTATACCATCATTTACAAATTAATTGTTAAATTTCTGATTTTATAAATGATCAACCACAAAATATTTTTTTGTTTGAACTAAATTTGTTTAAACACAAAATAGGAAATATAGGAATATATATATATATATATATATTGGCTATATATACTCTGTGCTTTACTTGAATGTTGATAAAATCAATCGGCTGCAAAGAAAAGCATTTTTTTGGAATTGGTTTCATATTAACACTTAATTCAACAAATGCAGACACAATTCAAAACATTTTTCTTATTAGTACATAACATAACAAAATAACAATAATTTGAGTTTCATTATAAATAATCAATCTTAATCGTGCAGAACGTTCATTTATGAAAATTTTTAAAAATCATTGAAAAGAAAGTGTATTAATTATTACTAGTTTTAACCTTTCAAAAGAAAAGAGAAGCCATACCATTGAAAATAATTTATTTTCTTGAATATAAGTGAATTGAAGCTCAAAAAATTATTAAATTTCACTTGCTAAAGATGAATGGATTGTTCTTAGAAAAATCTCAATTTAAACACTTTTCCATAGAAATATACAGTACATTCATCAATAAGAAGTGGTTTGTATAAAGCTACAGATGTACAGACATATGCTTACTTTTTAAACATGAGTGTATAATAACTTAATGGTCCAATTCATAGAGCAAAAATTAAAAAGACAAAGTTTATGCAAAAAATGCAGGCTCCATAAATACAGCAGTAGCAAGGCATTGATTCTGTTGCAATTTAACCATCAAGAACAGTCTTTTGCTGTTTTACTGACAGTGATAATTCCACAAAGATGTCATACAAACAATTTTATGAAAAGAGTAATTATTGGAAGGCTAGAAGCAGTCCAGTTGCAAACAGATATGTTTAGGACTCTGAATATGCAAAGTGTCATATCCAGGCTTTAGGCCAGATTTTAAAAAACAGATGATGCTGAGCATCAATGAAGAAGTAGACATCTAAGAGTTACTACCCCTCAATAGGACTGCCATTCAATGTTAACAGTGTATTGTAACAGAAGAATGCCTAGTTGGCCACTGGTATAAAAGTTTCACAACAATCTATCTACAGAAGAATGCTTCAGGCAAATGATCTTTTTGGCAGACACCCACAGTATGTTGCATTCCATTGATTCTTGTGCATAGAAGAATCTTTTAAGATGGTTTCTAGAACATTGACATTAGACTTTGAATGAATGGAGGCAATTTTTATGACATGTTCAGAAAGTGTACAGAATGATTCTTGGATTAATTAAATGTGGAGAAAGCAGGAAATCTAATACTGTTCCATGAATATCATAGAAAGAGATGAGTTTGGGGTGGCATTATGCTTAATGGCCACTTTGATCTCTAAATTGGTCAGGTGTACCATTATTGCAATGAGGTAGAGAGAGAGTTTTGGAACCCCCAAGTAAGATTTTCCAAAATGCTGTTGGTACAAATTTTATTTCCATGAATGATAATGCCCATGCATAGGATTGCATTTGTCAATGACTTTCTTGACAGTGAAGATATTCATCACATGGAATGGCTATCAAGATCTCTGGATCTGAATACCAAAGAACATGTGGAATACTTCAGGGCAGGAGATGAGTTGCATCAAGAACACTCCAGGAGCTTCAAGTTACTCGTGTTCAAGAATGGGGATTTGCTCCCAACAGAGCTAATAAATGTTATAACCAGCTTGAGCAATCACTGTGCAGTGTGTGCATGGAGGAGGCAACCGTACACATTAGCCTTTTTCTGTGAAGAAAAAAAAAAATTTACAATAATGCTCAGCACTTTCTTGTTTTTGGTTTAACATAATTTAGATCAAATTTTTGCTTTTATAATTGTTTTGTTGCATAAAGAATACAATGTTTTCTGCTTGTACATTAAGTTTCATGCTGTTTTGATCAGTAGTACCTGAAGTAAGTGCAAAAAATAAGCATGACTATTAATTTGGCCTGAGCATATTATTAGATTTATTTATATATTTCAGAATTATTTATACATCTATTATAAATAGCTACTAATAAATCTCATAAAATCCAAGTCATTTATCATATATTAAATATCTTAATCAAAATAAACTTACAAAAGGAAAGTTTTAATCAGATTTAATGAATGGTTTGATTCTGTTACAATAGTAATTGTTTCTTTTAAAAATGAAAACAATTTAAAATTAATTTTTATACCATAAATTCTTTTGGCAGTATTTACACATGAAATTCTTGCTTTGATGATATGATTATGACATGTGACTTACATCAGGACATGTCCTGATGTAAGTCACATGTCAAATTCAATATTTGATTTGTTTTGCAGGAGAGAGCGAGAGAAAAGAATTCAAAGCAAGTCATTACAGACATATTTATCATGTCTCGTATTTATTGCATCTACAGGAAGAAAAGTTAAAGAATAAATTAATAACAAATACCATATTTTCATGGAATGACCAGCATGCCAATCTATCTGGTGAGAACATGAAATCAGATATTTCCATATGGTAAAAGCTGGCATGCTGGTTTATACAAGGAAATGCCGGCATGCCAGTTTAAGTGAGGTTATACATCCCTCTCTAGAGAGCACATTAAAAAAACGAATGAGTTATGTCACATAAAAACAAATGCATTTTTATTCTAAACCTGTGAAACTGTAAGCATTACATCAAAAACTATGATGTTATGCCATGTATACATTTTTCCATTTTGTCTTTCTAACAACATAAAATACTCTTGAAGTTCCGAAAGTGCTTTTTTTTATGTGTATTTTATTATTTGATCCAAAAACACAAAAATAAACATATTAAATTTAAGAAACTGGCTGTAAATTATCTCAGTTTACACTGATTAACATTGGCTTTGTGTAAAATTTGCTGCTGCTGCTGCTACAAGTCATTGTTTTATTGTCTTAAAATCAGGAAGAGTTTTTGTTTACAAGTCGGTCAAATTACAATGTTTTTATTTTATTGTACTCGGAAGAATGTTTTCTTTAATGTTTAATTAACAACTAGTTTTGTTAGGTCTGATTAATTTTATATTTTAGTCTCAATTTAACCAGCATGCTGGTCTCCTCCATTTTTATGCAGCATGCTGATCATTCCATGAAAATATAGTAATAATTGATTTATTATAAAAAAATTTATCTGGATACATGGAATCAGTTGTGTTCTTGCAATGGGATTTACAACAAACAAGAAACTACATATAATCCTAATACTGCAGATTTCTCAAATAATAAACCAAGTAAAAACAAATTAATAAATTTAAATTACTTATCAGTTGAAAAATAAAATCCAAATAAATTAATTTCAAATATTTCATATTAAATTTTGATTGGTAATATTCATAACAAATTCATAATAAAATATTTACCGACATTTTTTTATAAAAATTAAAACAGTACATTATGTATTAAAATTATTTAAATATATCAATATAATTTAGCTGTAGTTTCATAGATAGAATGGTATAAAAGTTATGTAAATAATTACATAAAAGTTAATCTTATACTGAAAATTTTGAGAGAAAGAATTCTAAAAGAAAAGAAATAAAAATATATCTATCACATGAAGTAATAGATTTCTCTTTAGATTAATTTAAATATATTTACTAAGTTATTTTAAATAAAACAGAAAAATTATGAAAACGGAAATATTTTGTCTGTTGTCTTAATATAGTTTGTGAGGAGCTTCATCTTATTTGAAATTTTTCTCTCTTCTACATTTTTTTAAAATATTTTCTTAGAAAACTTTTTGAAACAAAATATTTTCCTTCTCACTAAATACATTAATTTTAATTCTGATAAATAGTTAAAAGTTTTTACACTAAATAATTCATAACTTGTAAATTCTAACTGCAAAATATTAAACAAACATACATTATATCTATTAAAATTAATTGGGTGATTGTATGTATGTATTTAATACATATTAAAAATGACCTGCTAAAAACATTCTGACAGCTACATACAGGAATCCCTGGTTATTTAATTAAATCTGATAACACAACTTCAAAAATTAACATGAAAATTTTAACTATACTGTTTCAATAACAAGAATACTACAAAGTTTCTTAAATTTTTAACTGAAATAAAATTGTCAATATTTTGGAAGTATAATATTAACATAGATACAAAGAATGTTAAAATTTTTAGCATAAATTCTTTATAAAATTATAATTGTTATTTTGTTATGAAACATCATTTTCTCGAAGATCTCAATTCTATTTCATTTAAATCAAAACTGTTGTTAGTAATCTTTTCAATTAAAGAAATAGCTTTGAACTTATAATCTGCATTTATTTTTATTTTTTAGATTTACTGTAGTTATAAATATATTAATTCTAGAAAATAAGATTAAAAAAATTACCTTCATTACTTCCTAAGTACATTTTCCAGTTAGAAGCTGATTTATCATTAACATTTTCATTATTTTCACAATGCTTTGAATTTTCTTTGATATGTTTATTTTTGGAATCTTGATTATTTGGTAGACTACTTTCAGAATCAGATTCAAATGTTTCTACATCAGTATCATCATCATCATCTGATAAATCTGATCCTTTTCCAGATAATTTCGAAACTGTTTCATTTAAAGAAGCTTCTATTGCAGCTTTAAGTTGTTGTTCTTCACTCTTATCTACAATACTTTCCTGCAAAATTAATACTAATTAAAACAATATACAATAAAATTTATATTTAATACTTAACAATTAAAATAAGTAAATAAATAAATAATAATTGTAATTATATTACCACTTTTAATTTTTTATTTGAACTTGTACCATCAGGAGAGGGTTGGTGACTAAGGAATTCAGTAACTATAAAGAAACATTTAAAAATTAAAAATGTATATTACATTATTTTATTAATTATAATACATACCTAAATCACAAAATGAAACAGAGTCGATATTGTTCCATACAACAAGCTTTTCACCTAAAATCATGTATTTATTAAAAACTTGATTAATTTGTTTAAAAGCGAGCAAAAGAACAAAATATTATTTTATTTTCTACAGAATTTATTTCATTTTTTTTAGAAATAAATGAAGTTTAATAAATAATGAAAAATAAAATATTTTAATTCCAGACTATTTAATTTAAAACTTTGAATATCAAAGTTATTCATTTAATTAGTTATATATATTGTTAATTAATAATAGCTTACCAGTTCTAGGATCTAAAATTGCAATGTAAGGATATTCAGTGACATTATAAAACTGTATATACCTCTGACCATCTTCACTTTCACAATAAACCTAAATACAAAATTTTTATTTCATCAGATCAAGGTTTACAATATTTGAAGAATTTTATTTATATAAAATTAAATAAAAAATTTATATCTTAAAGAATATTTTATAATTTTTTTAAATGATAATGATAACTTCCAACATCTAACAAAACTTTATTTCTTGTTTTGATTTTATTTCAAATGAAAAGTAGTTCATCATAAAAAATAATCAAATGTTCAAAAAATAAAAGCATTTTTCTCAAAGCAGTTTAATTTTTTTCATAAAAATATCAGTTATCAATTTTGCTATTTTTAGCTACAAGAAATTTGTTTTAAATAATAATAATGTAATATTTCAACATTTTTCTTCCAAAAATAAATGAAATATTACTCAAACTAATTTGTTTGTTTTGAAATATTCATATTGGCTGAAATAAATTAAATGAAAAGGATGTTTAATTTAATCATAATATTAAAAGTATATAACTACTAAACTATAACAATTAATGATGATAATAATAATACAGTAGAGCATCGATTATCCAAATACCGATCAACTGAAACATCGGTTAACCAAAAGCATTCCAGTTACAAATTCAAATTTCCACTAGTGCTGTGGTGTTGCAGCACTCTCCCCTTCCCTGCCAACCTAAACTGTACACCTACTTTAATGTACTATTTTATGCAAGGCATGTATTTGTAAGACGTGTGATACAAAATATATACAGTACAGTTTTGTGTTTAATATATTTTTTCGTAAATGATCACTTATCCGAACAATCCCAGTCCCGAATTGTTTCGGATAATTGATGCTCTACTGTATATCGTTATTAACAAAAATAAGACAAAGACAAACAAATTTTAAAGATTTATATAATAAATCTTATAATTTTCCAACAAAAAATGTTAAATTTGAATGGAACCATTATTTCTCTATATACAGTACATATCTGTAAATTTTTGACCTATATTATTAAAAAATTAAGCTAATTTAAAATTAACTTCAAAAATTCCTTACTTGCCAAAATACAAAATGTTCTGAAATAATACTCTTCACTGCAGCATTACTCCAAACATCTCTATTTAATACCTGGCAAGCAAATTCTTGGACATTTTGTATGTTCACCATAAGCCATCGATTGGTAGTTCGTCCAAGTTCTCTTGCCTAAAAAATAATGTTTTCAAAATATTTATTGTATTTCTTTGTTTTAAATTAGTATGCATATTTTTCAGCAACAATAATACTATTTTTGATTTTTAAAATAATAATATAATAAAAAACAATAATAATTTATAATATATATAAATTTTTGTTTCACGTGTCAATATTGTACAATGATTTCTAAAACACACACATTAAAGATCAAATACAAATTCTTGTCGAAGACAATTTCTTTTCAATGAAACCCACATTTATAGTTAAATATCTGATCTAATCATGAATATAAGTATAATATTGAATAAATGAAACTAATAAAATGAAAATAAATATAAAGGAAAATAGCAAAATATTACACTATTGTCTTTTTATCCCTGTTAAGTAATACCTTTACTTCTTTTTAATCAGATACTATAAAATAAAACTGATAAACAAGTTACAATTCATAATGTTCATTTTTGACATTAATGATTTATTACAGAATACAAAATATCCATCAAAAAATTATTTGCTACATTAAGATTTCTTTAGCCACATAGCAGTCACACAGCTTCTGTAAGACAACAAACTCTTTAAAATGAAAAACTTAAACAGATTAGTCAAAATTCTGAAAAAATTACTACTTTCTTAATGATACCATACTTTATGATAAAAATTTTTTGCATTGGTTTTATCATTTTTCAGAAAAATATCTAGCAATGAAGTGCTTAACTTTCCTGGTAACATTTAGTAGTGCCATCTGTTATATTTTATTTTAAAAACTTTTTCTATTTTTAACTACAGTCAAATTTCCATATTACAAATTTCTCCATATAACAAATTTTTACATCATACACTGCTCTTTCAGCCAAAAATATATGTAAAATTGCTTCTAAATAATGAAGTTGAATTTCTATATAACAAAACTTTTTTTTTACTTTTTAATTAATTTAAATTATTAATTTGGGAGAAAAACAAAGCAATCTTGTAGCTTCTTAAATTGGATCCAGGTGCAGTTCAGTCATAAAACCATTTACAGCTGTATGGAAATGGCTACAATTAAACAAGTAAACATGGGAGGACAACCACCCATATTTGGGTCAGAGAGGATATAAAAGAAAGCTTCGTACACAACCACCTTTCTGATTGGTCATAAGTTGGCTCCCAAAAAATGTTTAAATTGGAGAGAAGATTGGAGTAAAAGAGGTGGAGGGCAAGGCTAGCAGCTGATAACACTTGGATCTCAGAACTTGGCAAGTCTATTGACGATAGGATGAGAAGTTATCCTCCTCCGGGAAGAACAATTGGGTACGGATGAGGTCTGAGATCAGATGAAAAGTGCAGACAGAGCCTCTCTACGGTATAGAAATTATCAAGGAGACATCAATTCCTGATTATTCCAACTTATCCTTGATTGATAGTGTGTCAATCGATACAGTTGGTGCTGTGATAAACTGCATGTAACTGTAGCAAGATTTTTCTGAGAGTTTCAGGCCACAATGGGGCAATGACAAAACTCAAGAGAAAAAAAGGGCGCAAAAGAGAAAAAGGACAAAAAAGTAATAGAAAAGTAGGAAGGACAACTACAATAATGAACGAGTTGAGAGTGAATTTTTATTTCCTATGAACCTACGGTACATTTGAAACATCTCAGGCCCTACTTGCTCAAGAAAGCTGCTTGAGGAGACAGAGGACAGGCAGAGGAACCTTCACTTTGTTAATATAGTGTTCAAGCATTACTAAAAACATTAATGTGTTATGAAAGTTGATAAAGGCTCAAAAAAAAAAGACATTGTAGGAAAGTTTGGAATTTCTGCAAGTAGTTTATCAATCATAATAACAAACTGTGAATCAATTTTGAAATTAGCCAAAGATGCAAGATCTATGGGAAAACGTCCTAGAACCTGTGTTTATGTCGATGTAGATGAAGCAGTTTTAATGCTCTTAAGAGTGAAGCATATGATGAATAGAGAACATTTTTTAAATTGTTCTGTACTACCAAAGAATTACAATTTTTTACGTAAATGTAGTTAAACTAAGTTGTAAATACAGTATTTTAACACACAAATATAAACTTACTTAAAATTAAAACTGCATTCATATTAATTTAAATTATGTAAAGTAACAAAAAGAAATTATGTTAAAATAATACTTTATTTACCAAAACGTGTAATTTCTGTATAACAAAATTCCCCTATAACAAATTTTTTTTTTCAGAATTTAGCAACTTCATTATATGGAAGTTTGGCTGTATTATAAAATGGCAAAAAGTTGAATTTTGAGGGTAGAGATGGGTTTTATAAAAAATTGTAAAAAATGCTAACAACAAATAAAATTGTCATTAAGTTTGACCCTACTGAAGATACACACAACCCCCTTTATTGCCTCACCCTGTCAAGCTTTAATCACAAAAATGGCATTAATCCCCTTAATAAACAAACCTCCTTGCAAACTTTTGAGAAATTTTTGAGAAGCACAGGAGTTATTAAGCTTCAAAGAGGGTGAACAAAGTTGTCCCCCCCACACAAAAATCCAGAATAAATACAGAAAAAATCCCCAAATTTTGTTGCATTTCTCAATGTTTCAAGGTCAGAGTACAAAAATGTAAAATTCTGGGGTGTCATTTTTTTGACCAATCACCATACTTTTCCTCTATTTTATATAACAGCTGGGAAAGTAAAAATGCATTAAGCAATTAATAATGCACCTAAGCCATTGTAATAATTTTCCCATTATTTCAGCATACTGTGTTGAAAATAAATCAGTGCTTTACATCACTACACTTGATGCTGCAAAACAAGTATGGTAAGCAGTGCTCACTAAATTATAATGAATTATTTTTTAAAAACTGCCGGTACCATTATTTCAATTTTACTTTTCTTTGATCCTAAAGACATGATTAAAAACAAGCAGTGTGCATTATGACAGAGTGTGGTATGTGATGTACCAATAACTAAGCAATTATCATTCTGAAAAACAATCATTAGAAACATAAACTGTTATCTTAAAATGTATATTAGTTGTCTATAAAAGATATAATTCCATATTAAAAAATTCAAACTTAATTGTGACCTCTGATTTAAGCTAATTTTTGGTAAGAATACAATATGATGTCATCACCTGCCAAATTTCCCCAGGGCCAAGCATTCACTAAAACTTTTCATCACTTTTCTTGTTAAACAGACCTGTACCTTTTACATGTACTTTCATTATTACACTATTTCAAATGATAAAAAAAATTATCAAAAATGAAAACCAGTGATATCTAAAAAATAGCTTAAAATGTTTAATAAAAGAATATGTTTCTGATTTAATATATATATAACTAATAAAATCAGAAACAAATAGTTTCATAATTTCTCACTTCTTCAAGTGTAATATACTAATGTCACTGTTATTTTTGTTGAGAAATACTATATACAATACTCTGAAATCAAGTAGCAATACAAACATTGAAATAAAAAAAAAATTTTAAATATACGAGATTCTAATTTTGTAATATAAATAAATAAATCATCTTACTGATTCCAGAGAACCTCTATGCATTAGATCAAGAGGTGGACGGAACAAATCTTCTAAAGTTTTTCTCTTCTTGGAAAGTTTGGTTCCTACCAAAGAAAGATTCTCTTCTTGCCATTCTGAAAATTTAATTATGTTCAAATCATATTGAAAATTACTTTTCTCAAAGAAGATTAGTAAATTTTAATAAAATTCAATTAACAACATACTTGCTTCAGCTTGAAAATCACGAAAACCATCAAAAATTGATTGAGACGATTGCTGCCGCCCTCTTGGACCTAATTAAAATGACACATTTATATTAGTAACACTATTCAAAAATAGTCTATAGTAATTTTTCTATAAATATTTTTCTCTTTTATAAAATTTATTTACCAAAAGGTAATGTATCAACTAAAACTCCTCTTGTAGGTGGTATGGGTGGTCTTACATCTTCCCCATCTCTGAAGATATAAGAATACATATATATAATTAGATAACATTCTGTTTAATTTGTAAATAAATATATATTTATTAAATAAAAAGAAAAAAGTTAGCAAGGGCTCTTGCATGACTTTCTTGAAACTCAAATACATGGTTCAGAAAACAAGGAGGAAATCTGATAATTTTCAGTTACATTATAATATAAAATTTAAATAATAATAAAAGCTTAACAGGAGTAACATTGTATTATGAGAAATTTCTCTATTTCTCAAAAAAAAATATTTAAGTTTAAAAATCATTAAGGGTATGGCTATGTTATGAGATTTTATTAAAAAATAATTTTTATATTATTAATTGTTATAAAAAGTTAAAAAGCCTTATTTTTGGAGTATGGGTACATTGTTAAAAAAACTATTTGTTGGTTGGTTGGATTTGGGTTATAGAACATGGGTTTCAATAAGTCAAACAGTACTAGGTCCCTACTTGAGATATGATGCATGACTTCTTCTATCTCACTACCCTCTTGACTTATAATCTCCAAAATGTGATAATATCAATGCTCCACATATAGAAATATTCCTGCCAATTTCAATATTTTTGGTCCAGGGATCCTGATATATACAGCCAAATAGATGCTGAACACAGAATTTTGCAAGAGTTTTTATTAACACTTTTTGAGTATATGAAATGTCAAAATGTCAAAAATACAAAAAACTGAGGGAAGTCAAAATTGACTAATTGTCATATTTTCCTTCTGTTATATTCTATAATAGCCAAGAAAGTAAATTAAGAATTAATATCTGTTAGACAAATTTAATTAATTATATGAAAAGATTCATTTGAATAGTTTAGTAGTTAACAACTCAAATTCAAAACAATGCATTTCCCTTTTTCTTTTTACAGTGGATAATACCTACAAAATACAGAGCTCTTGTTTCTGATTACAATTACTGGCAGCCTAAAATTTAGGACTAGATACAAAAGAAAAAATCTACACAAAAAAGCAGAGATATCTGTCTTTGTTAATGATAAGTAACAGTAAACATTATTATTATTATAATATATTTAATTTTTCATTACTATTCAAACAATTATTCTTAAAATATTCTTCATCATTTTTTTGACTGTATTAAGACTAGTTTCGTCTGTAAGGCATTTTCCAGCAAAGCAAGACCTAGAGAGATTATTGCTTAGCAGAAGCAAGTTTACAAATGGTAAAATAATGGAATGAAATGAAATAGTTGTCAATCATACTTTTCATGAATACAGATGTCGTGGATAGATGTGGTCAGCCAATAAAAAAGTTTTCTACCTAAAAATGATGGCTATCAGCAACAAGCTTCATGATGATGGTAAAGGAAAAATCTGTGACACACAATCTGTTACAAAATACCTTGATAAACTGTATTATAAACATAATGCATAAATAAAGTTTTTGAAAAATATGAAATGGTTCTTTCTACATCTAAAACTGTGATGTGGAAATATGATCTTTATATGTTTTCTATTACAACTTTTCATTGATAAGAAAGCAAACATGTTGGCAAGTTGAACATGAACACATCACAATTTCTCCCCCCCTATTACAAACATAGTGTGTTACAAAATTATAAAATGGAAACATTAAGCATAGAAAAACTTAACAGGAAATTTACAACCTCTCAACTTATTTAAAGGAAATAAATGAATAAATTTAAATCTTTATTTAAAAAATATTAAATTAAACAAGTTTCAAGAAAAAGTGATCTAAAATAGCAATGCTCAAACTTTTTGATTGGTGGGCCAAATTGCAAGTAAGTCATAGATAAGTGGCTCACAAACATTTTTATATATTTTAAGTAGCCTAGATAAAAAAAATATTCTTTGAAGAACAAGTCTCATCCAACATATATACATGACTATCTATAAAATGAAGCACTCTCTCCTTTCATTTGAAATAACAAAGAGCAATTTAAATAGAGAATTGTATAACTTATGAATTACTGGTTTTTTGATCACTTGTAACTGATGCTTCAAATATCTTTAAAGGGTGGTATGACCTACAAACTATAGTTTGGGCATTATTGATCTTACCATTCAACAAATGGCCACAGTCAAAATTCAGTCCACAACAATCTTTTTTTCTCTCCCATAGATATAATTCAACATATAAATAATGTATTTATTATAATAAACAACATGCTATCTAACTTTCTTCAGCTTGCAGCTGCACTGTGTATTAGAATTAAGGTATGTATGGCTACATTAAATAATAAAGTTTTTTAAGATCATTTATGAAAAATTTTTATAGTATATTTTAATTCTTGAAGTAATAATTCATCTGAAACTATTATAGTAATGCATACAATTATAAAATGCAACAAATATAATGTTATTTTCAATAAATTAAACAAGTTATCCTTGGACTATAATACAACAATTCTGCATTATAGTTATTAAAAAAAATTATTGTTATGCTCAATGAAATGCAACAAATTTGAAGATAACCATTCTGTAGATTTTTAAATTTCAGTTTCACCATTTAATTTTAGTAAATGCAATTTTGAAATCAGTACTTTACATTTTCCCTGTTTTTTAATGATTTCATCCTGTTCTGTCTTCATAATAAATAACTGATGAAAAAATGTATAATCTAGTAATTAATATTTTTAGTAACACTGTTCAAATTTTCAGTTTTACTTCATCTCGATATATAAATCTGTATTTAAATAAAACAGGAACGCATAACAAGACTAATTTACACCAAATACTGTATACAGATAAATGTTGTTCTATTAACTCAAGGTATAGAGACTACAAACAAAGGCATGAGATACACAAAACTACAGTTGAATCCACCACTGTTCTTAGTGTAACCCAAAGGAAAAAAAAGTGTGTGTCTAAACAAAGGGGTCTCATATATATACATGTGTAAATGAAGGGGTTTTACAATGTCACCTGGCAACAAAAATATTTGAACCTTAACAATAAATTTATTTAAATCCTCAGTATACAAAACCTGGAACTAATTTTAACCATTAAAATCACACTGCTTTATGCAGAACCAAAAACATTTTCAGATACATTTGAGTCATCTTTAGTTTACAAATCAAACAAAATCAATTTGTAAACAGAAGATGGCTCAAATGAAACTGCAATTTTCTTTAAATAAATAAATATTTTGTGATATTCACATAAAACAGTGTATTTTAATTTGTATAAATATTTACAGAAACTGTTATATTTTGATTCAAATAAAAATAAAAGCAAATAATAATTGTTTTAACTCACTTTGATGAAGAACCTCTGGAAGGATTTTGAACAGTTTCACTTCCATAATCACAATGCATATTTATAGCAACTTCTAAATTACCATTACAAATTTCCAGCAAATTCTTTGCTGCATTTTCATCAGCACCTAATATTAAGAATATTCAGATTGAAAGATTAAAAAAAAATTAAATTAGTAAAATGAAAATTTATTATTTTTAACTATATAGATTAAATTTGGTAATATAAAATAATAAATTTGTTATATAAAATATTAAGCCAAAAACTAAATCTGTTAACTTTAACCTTTCAATATTTGAATTTCAACTTCAACAAAAATTCAATTTCAATGCTACAGAGGTGTGCATATATGCATGTATTTGTGTGTTTATATAAATAAATTTCTAGATCACTTTTAATGTTAAAAACAATAAAGCTAACATGATCAACTTTTCCATATACATGAATAAAAGTATAGGTATCCTTTGTACAACGTGGCTTCACTTTAACATGGTTCGAAAAAAGTTGGAGAAACCCCCCATACAACACTGTTTCCGGTTTCACTCTAATACAGTTCAAGAATTTGGGAAATCCTCTATACAAAATTTCACAACTTTTAAGTGCAAACTCCTTTATTCAATATTTTTTCATTCAAATTTATCCATGGATTTTAGAATATTGAATTTTTCAATTTGTTTTGTGTCGTTCATCAGGTTTATTGAAAACTGACAATGAAATCCTTCTTATTCCTTTTCCTAGCTTTCCTATCAACCAGGTATCATTGCTTTCAGATTTTAGGCTTTAAGATTGTCATTGTTTTGTTTCTATATTTTAATCTTTGTATTTACCTAAAAATGTTTAAATAAACTTTACTAAGTGTTTTTAATCTTTTTTTTAACTGTAGGTAAGTAATCATTTGTAAAAATTACAAATGAAATACAGCGGTATCTCGGTACTTGAACTGTTACAACTCAAACAATTTCAGTTTAGAACACAAATTCTAGAAAAAAAACAATCCGTTATTTTATTAATTGAAAATTTGTTCTATTTTTATCTTGTCATACATAAAAAATTTATATGGTGAAAATAACAAAATGAAGACATTGCTGATATTTCTGATCAAGATCGAAAAGAAGATCAGATGACGGCAATACCTTGCCAAAAGAAAATATTAATTTTAGTTAAATAAGGGCATTAACGCATAATACAGTACTTTTAATTGTGATTGTTAGTTAATTATTGATTGGAAATAAATTATTGACTGCTTTAATAAATGTATATCTCTTAGTAATAAAAAAGAACAGTATACTTTTGTTAACTTTTGGAACCTAACCCCATGTTTTCTATTAGTCTTTTGTTTCGTATAGCACAGATTTGCATAACATGGTACTTTTTTAGAACATAACTACTGTGTTATACAAGGGATACCTGTATTATGAAATCGTGTATACTGGATATGTATACAGGATTCCTACTCAAATTTTTATTTTGAATTCCATGACTTTCCCTGACCAACTTTGTCCAAATTCCCTGACCTCACATTTCTTACAGTATGGAATATCAACATAATAAAACAGCATTTTACTTACTGTAAACATTGAGTACAACTATCCCTCTTTTTACACAGTTGATATATTCCAAAAACTGTGCCAAAAAGTATAGTATATACATCCTGTAAAAAAATGTTTGATAGGATCCACTTCAATGTAATGAAAAAAAAAAAGCAATTTAGAAACAAAACATGGCCTTTTTTATTTTATCATCATTTATCATTATTTGGATGTAAACCTAGTTAAAACAAGATAGCATAAAATCAACAAACAGTATTTTCTGATGTACAAATGGTACTGTACTGTGTTTTTAAAAAAAATGAACTCTTGACTTAGAAACATGTACTGTAATTTTAAAACCAATCTTTCAACAAAAAAGGCAACTGTTTTAAATAGCAACATAATTTTAACAAAAAGTTAAATTTAAAAATCTTCAAATAAAGCCCATTTTTTACATGGGAAAAAATCCCATGTAAAAAATCAATCAGGCTATCTAATTGTTATTCAAAACTAACATACTACAGTATTACTACAAATATGATCAATGTTGACAGTTTTTAAGCCCTAAATTTGCCAAAATCTGTTATATTTGTTACCCAACTTTATGTCTATTAAACTATGTATCAAAGTGCAGGAAATTAATGAATTCTGTAGTCGTTACAGAAGTATAAATTTATACCTTAATAAATTTTATAAAATTTTAATATACTGGAAAGAAATTAGAAATTATGTTTTGTTACACAATAAAAATTATTAAAATAAAAAATGATAAATAATACCAATAAATTACAAATATTTATCAATTTTCAGACTTTGTTCTTATTTTTTAAAATCAATTCATTAACACCTTACCTCCAATTGAAGGTGTGAATGATAATTGTGGGGAGGTTCTGAAAGGGTTAATAGATTGGATTTGGAAGCAATTGATACTTTTCTAAGAATATAAATTGCTTCCAAATCCAATCTCTTAATGATGATCAACGAGATTTGTATCAGAAAAAAAAATACACTTCTTTGTATGATATATGATGTTTTGGGTTGTTTGTATCTGAAATTTGGAAACTTTTCAAATTTCAGATACAGATTTGCAAGTTTGCACTTTCCAAAAAACATTTTTAATGGACATGACTTTAGAGCCTCTCTGAATAAATCCTATTGTGCTACTTTTGCCACCTTTGATTTTAGACACATTTTGTTGCCTTTTTATAGACTTAAATTTTTATATTCCAAATGCACTCTGCAATGAAAAGGATTAACTCCACAGTTTACCACTTGATAGTACTAATCTTCTCAGCACAGCATTGCCAAGTCTATGAATATCAAGTAGATACAGGGAATTTGAAAGTGTAAAGAGAGAAAAAAAAGAATGTTTCCTCTTTTTTAGAAAATATAAGGGAATTTTACACAAAAAATTTTAAAATAAATGGACACTTTTCATTCTGATGGACCTCAAAATGAAAATTAATAATATTAATATAATAACTATCGTTTAATATAGCTAAAATGTCCAAGAGCTTTTACATCAGAATGCTTGTAACAGTAATCTGCCTTTAAAAATTTGCATTAAGGTTTTCTTACTGATATTAAAAATTTAGATGTTTAGGTACTGACATCTCCAGATGAATGAAAAAATTTTGTTTGCCTGAAGATGAACATAAGTTCAAAAGTGCTAGTGAAAATAAAAAAATTGTCAACCTGCACTCAGTTTTTTTTTACTTCCTTTTTATGTGATGTTTGGTGTGAGGTTCAAGCTGTATTGTGTAGTATGAATAACACTTAAAAGCTGGAATTTCTTGGATAAAATCTCAAAGCACATTTCGTACTTTTCCAGCAATAACTTTAATCACTTGTTCCATTTTAGAACTCAATAGCTCTTTCATTTTTGGAACAGCTTTTAACTTGAAAGCAGGCCTGTAAATTTGGCCAAAAATGTTTGTTCCATGATTAAAGTTATTGCTGGAAAAGGCATGTTTTGTAAATTTTATAGGTATGAACATATAATAGTAGTGCTTACTGTTTTTCTTCCATAATGGATGTCAAAATTTAATAGATTTAGTGCTCACCATAAATGATAGTGTTGGAACTGTCACTAAGTATGATAACAGAATAATATGGAAGATGTTCAATTACATTAGATGTACAATCAATTACAACAATTACATAATGTTAGTATTTCTTTGTTTCTAAGGCTGCAACATATACATCCCAATTTATTACAGTGTTTTCTATTACTCATGATCGAAAAATAAATGAAAAATAAACAATATCACAAATACAGCATATGAAAATATTCACCTAAAAATTATTATCGTGTTTAATAAAGTTGAAAATTTTCATACAAATTAATTTTGGTTTGATAAACCAAAACACATTATTTTTGTGTCACTTTTGTATGCAGAAGTACTGTACATATTCTACATTAAAATTGTAAAACCTATTGAATGTTCAACTTCAGATTCTAGAGTTTACATTAACCAAGGAAATTATTGAATTTTGTAATAAGCACACTCAGGTTAAATTCAAATTTTTATTTAATTTTTAAGAAAAAAATAATTAAGTCATACAGTGAAAAGTTTAAAAAGAAAAAATTATTGTATTAGCTTAATGTCACTGAATTTGAAAACAAGAAAAACAAATCAACCTTTAATTTTCTATTTAAATACAGTAATAATACTTCCTTTAAAATATACAATTCATTTGTACTTGTAATAGAAGAATGGAAAATGTTATTATTCCATGTTTATATTATTTTCAATAAAATTAATTTAAATCACCATTATATTCCATTAACTTTATTATTGATTCTCAATATTACATTGAATCATAAAAAGAAATAATATTTTTTAATTGTACCATCACCAGAGGGAAGATTTTTAAAGTTTTACATATTGAGATAGACAAGTAGCTTCTAAGAAAAGGTCAACTCTGCTATGGAACTTTTAATTTCCTCATGCATGTGCAAAAGTACAAAGTTAGAAAGGACAAAGTTGCACTTTTATGTATTGTCTATATTAAAAATTTCCTTAAATTTTTGTAATTTTAAACAAATAATATTTATCATCATTGTTTTATAATAATTTTTTAATACTCTCTGTACATTTCTTAATTTAATTGCATTTACTAATTAATTAAATTACATACTATCTAATACTTACAAGGAGACCCTACGGCTTTGGGGAAACTGATTTTGATGATCTTTGGTGTGGAGGTAGTACACCGTGTGAGTGTACTACCTGTAAAATACTAAAGTGCAATACTCAAATGTAATCGAGAAAAATGAACTTAAAGTTTTCTTTAGCACTTTATGTATAAGTTACGCGTACTATGGCTCAAGCGTGCTGTGGCGTGAGTGGTAACGCTCCTGACTCGTGTGCTGGCGTGCTCGGGTTCAATTCTCTTGTGTATAATTTTTTTTTTAATTCATAAATACTTAAAATAAATAAATAATAAATAATAAATAAATTATAAGTATTTATGAATTAAAAAAAAATTTTACAAAAGAGAATTGAACCCGAGCATGCCAGCGCACGAGTCAGGAGCGTTACCACTCACGCCACAGCATGCTTAAGCCATAGTACGCGTAACTTATACATAAAGTGCTAAAGAAAACTTTAAGTTCATTTTTCTCGATTACATTTGAGTATTGCACTTTAGTATTTTACAGGTAGTACACTCACACGGTGTACTACCTCCACACCGAAGATCATCAAAATCCGTAGGTTCTCCTTGTTAGACACTTTTATAAACACTCATTGTAGTCACTACTTATTTTTATTTAGTTTTTCCTCAAAAGATTTTGTTGCATTTAACTTTTTTCAGTAATACTTTCTCCATTAAAAGATATCTAGCCATCTGCTAAGAACACATACTATGAATATAGAGAATAGGATATCGTATGACTTTGTTGTATTGTGATATCAATAGAATTGAAGAGCTGAAAAGAAAAAAAGCAATCCTTGCACTTGTTAGGCATAGAAGAGGCAATCCTTGTTCCTGGCAGTTGCAGACAGGCAAACTTCGCACTTGCCACCACAAAAGAGGCTATCCTCATATATCCCCTTAAATGGCTATAGCATTTTGCACTGAGGCAAACTTAAATATGGCACCTTTTGGATAAGCCTTTCATTAGTCCATTAGAAATTTAAAAATTATAAAATCACTTTTTATTAATATAATTTTTCATACTTGTGTGCAACAGTTTTCTGTAAATTTACTAGTTCACTCATGTAAAATTTTGGAATTTTGTCACTGCATCATCTTGGTGCCCTGGCACCTACCACTTCTGCCCCTGCTTTTTCTTGACTCAGAATGTACTGTACCTGCCAGCCATAGGAGAGGTGATCCTTGCACAGGACAGGTACAGAGAGATGATCCTTGCACTTGCTGATATGGAGAGAGAATCTAAGAATACAGCAATCAATTGTGATTGCTGTATTCTTATGTTTTTTGTTTGTTTTTCATGACTATTTTCTGTTAGGAGAGAAAAATAAAAAAAAATGGCATTGCATGCACCTAAATTCCATTAGGCATGTTCAATTGTGTCAAGGAACATGGACATATCATTTTGACTCCACTGTATAATAAAAAGAAAGTCATGGATCCCCAATTTTTACATTTAAATTTAAATAGACCATCATTACATTTTTGTATTCCTCATCTCAATTAATGCAAAATGGCAAAGTTTCATCAAGCCCATCAAATTTTGAGAACAAAGAACAAACTCAATTCTATAAGCTCATAGAAGAGGTGCTAGCTACCTTGCAACATCACCTGACAAAGTTGTGCAATCAATGCAATATCATTTTGTCATGCATGCTTATGCTACATTCTTATATCTTGAAAAAAAAAAGTCATGCACCCCCATCTTTTATGATGATTTTGGATTTCTCAATGCAATAAATGGAAAATGCTAAAACTTTGTCAAATCAATCAATCAAATATTGAGATTGAATGCAATACAAAAACCATATAGAAGAGGCTTCACTAACACTCCACCTCAAATATGTATAGAATTTCTATAAAATTAACTCCAAAAAACTACAGACTTAATATTTGCAAGTCATAATTTTCAAACTGATGAGATCACATCTGAAAAAATATACTGTTTTAAGAGTAACAACAAGTCTAATCACAGTTCTGTGATTAGATGTCAATTTTTATTGTTGAACCCTTTAGAAATCCAGAAAAACATAAAAGAGAAACAAATGTTTTTGGAATCCACCTGATTCCAGTTTCAGATTGAAATAGTTTTTCTATTCAGTGCATTCCAATTAGAAACAAACTATTTCAACCTAAAGCTGGAATCAGATGGATTTCGAAAAGGTTTGTTTCATTTTCCACATTTTACTGGATGCTGAGAGGTTCTATGATTAGATGTTAATATGTCCTAGTAATATAATAGTACATTTTTTTTTGTTTTTAATAAAAATTGATTTTTGTAATAAGCAAGCAAAAATAAATAAATAAAATCACTGTACTTCCTCAGTTCTATCTCAATTTATTAGATATAACTTATTTTTTAAATCTTTTTTTCACAAGTTCAAAATAGAGGCATATCTTAGATGTGATGGTATCTTATATTTGCAGTTGAAAAAACAATCAATAGTCATCACAAGTAGACTACATGATGCATTACATATCAATAAGACATTATAACACACATTCCTCAATGCTCACATCAGTTCAAACAGATTTGTCTGATGATGTGCATTTAATTTAAACTGCTTTTTAGCATTTAAAATGCCTGATGACATTTTATTTATTTATCCAATGTTTAAATGGCTTTAAAAATATTTGATTACTGTCCTTATAATATATACCTGAAAAATTAAAAAATAATAATAAATACATTATAAATTGTATTATAAATATTTTTTACAAAGTTGTTTATATTTAAAAAATTGTAGATGGAGCACATCCTGAACCCTCTCCATCAAAAGTATAGCATGATAAAAAAAGATCTTTTTGACAAATTATAAGAAAATAAAGTTGTTTTAATGTTGCATCGGAAAAACAAAGAAATAGAACAGCAAGCTTTACCTGTTTCATGGCATTTGTGTTGTTTTTAACTTCTCATTACAAAACAAAAAAAAACTATTAATTATTTAAAAATTTTTTATTTTGTAGAAAAATCTTAAAATTCAACTTCAAATTTTACAAAACATCTTAGAATTGTGTCACAGAACTCAAGAAATACAATACATTGAGTCTGTGATATATTCACAACACTCAGGAAATTTGGATTCATAAATTTTTATCTCACTGGAGGCTCTAAAATGAGCTTTTCACTATAGATCTCTGGCATTTATCATCAATTGTTCTTAGTGCACCATGAATTCATATAATTTTTTGAACAGTCTTCTTTTCATCTAAACACCTCTTTCATCTCCTTTCTATTTATTCAATTATTTATTAAAAGCATTAAATGTTTTTAATAATAATTACAAATTATAGAATGACTAACTCACCTGAAATACTTTTTTATATACTTCACATGAGTTTGTCTTGTTTAAATTATAAAAGTATTAAATATTCTATTTTGTCTAATATTTTTGTTATTTTTCTAGATTTTTGTCATAATTATAAAAAAATAGTCAAAATATATAATTTTAACAAAATTATTATAAATAATATATAAGATCAAATGTCAAAATAAAAATTCCTATTATCGGGACTATGATAGCAGTCAGTTATATACGTAACAATTTGCAGATACATTTGCAAAGCCAACTGTTAATGTAGATACATATTTAATTATCTACTTATAAATGCACCATAAAATAAATGATAAGTTGTTTACTTCTAGTAACAATGATATGGAAAAAAATTTAAGATATGAATTTTGTTACAAATTATTACATATTTAACATTCAAACAAATAGAATTTTAAATCAATAGGCTAATAATTAAATTATTTTAATTTAAATAAATCCAGAAGTGATCCAGAACATATTTCAAGCCTGTAATTCTTGTATACTAGTAAAATATTGGGTTGTTCAGAAAGTAATTTCATTTTTTTATTACTAGAGGAATTAGATGTATTTTTACCAGCCAATTTTATTTTAAACCACATTTTCATTATATACTTCGACAGCTGACATTTTAAGGCTTATTTGTAAAAAATTTTGTTTGATTCTGTACAATTGTTTTTTTCCGGTGACCCATCAAATATGGAAAATCGAAAGCCTCATTTACGGCATATTTTACTTTTTTATAACTAAAAAATCAAAATGCTGTTCAAACAAGAAAAAATTGTGGTGACGTTTGGAGAAGATGTGTTGAGAGAAAGACAGTGCCAAAACTGGTTTACAAAATTGCACTCTGGCAATTTTAATATCGAAGATACACCACATTCTGGATGGCCATTTGAAGCCAATGAAAACAAAATAAAGGTACTGATTGAAGCAATCTGCCGTATAACAAGACGTGAAATCACTAAGAGATTAAATCTGTTAAACTGAACCGTTTATTATTACTTAAAACGAATTGGTTCCGTTTCAAAGCTCGATATATGGGTTCCACATGTTATTAACGAGAGATGCTCTCTATGGTGGGATTTTAAATAAATTTTTTTTTGAGCTTTTACCAGACAATTTAACAATTGATTCAAAAGTGTACTGCCATCGAGTAAACAAATTAAGTAATATCATCAAACAGAAAAGACCAGAATTGATCAACAAACAAAGTGTAGTGTTTTACCATGATAATGCCAAATTTCACACAAGTTTGGTAACTCGTCAGAAACTGTTATAGCTTTAGATGGGATGTATTGTCATATTAACCATATTCGACAGATCGGGCACACTCAGATTATTACTTGTTCTGGTCTATACAAATTTTTTTTAACTGTAAGACATTTACTTGAAATGACATTGTCAAAAATCACTTGGATCAGTTTTTTGTAAACAACGATCAAAATTTTTATGAATGTGAAATCATGCTACTACCAGAAACAATGACAACAGGTATTTGACCAAAATGGTCAATATATAATTCAATAAAATATTTATTTATTATAAGAATATTGCATTTATTTTTCTATGGAAAAAACAAAATTACTTTCCAAACAACCCAATACATTAAATATATCACATACTAGAAATTTCAAGTTACACATAAAAAGCATTAACAGCAATAAAATAAGCTATATCTTTGAAATTCCAGCAACTTAGATTTATTCAGAATATACATTTTGTCCATATTTAAATATGGACAAAAAGCCTTTCTTGGGTTGTTCTTAAATGAACATCAAAAGAACAATGAAATGAACCTAAAATAAAAAAAAGGAATAAAACTTTTAAATCACAAAACATTGGTAAAATTTAAAACCATTAGGATATATAAACATTTACAAAATTTAAACATTATAGTCAAAATAAAATAAAATAAACAACTAAATCATCAATCAAAAATAAATTAAAATCAAAACAAGAAAACGTATTTGGAAAAAAATACATTGCTAAGGGATTTCAAATAGCAACCTCCAAGCATAAGAAATCATTTCTTACGTATCTTTTACGTTTACAGATTTGGTGCTCTGTGCAGACTAAATCCAAGTCGCCAGAATTTTAAAAGGCGTATTCTTTTATCGCCAACACTTGCGCATCCAGTCGGTTTTCCTACACGCAAAAACAATTTTCTCGTGGAATATGCTCGAGATCCGAAACACAAACACAAATCACCAGCAGCACATAGATTTATGTCATTTCCAAAAAATTTACAACACAAAAGCTGCACTCTAACAACAAAACATCATCTTCAACACAAAGTACCATCATTAATCCAACATCCAAAAATGGTCAAAAAATATAAATATATTTGAAATATAAAATATATGTTGGTCAAATTCATTATGTGATGTTTATATATAATTCAAAATAACGAAAATAAGCATTATACAGTACCTTATAAAAGAGCTTACTAGGATCCTGTAACATTTGGGATTCAAGATTTAAATAATCCTGCATACTTTGTCTATTTATATGCTGAGTCAGTGACATTGAATAATTTTAGAAACAATCAAATACTTTTTAATTTGAAACATCAAATATAGAAATTTAAACATTGTTTACTTCAACTAAATGCAAAGTTGTTTGACATTTGCATACTTCTTTAAAGAATTTTTGTTTCTTAACAAAAAGATGGGAAATTTTTTTTGTTTTAAATAAACTTAAAAGAAAATGTTCTCACCTGTAATGGCGCAAAATTTTTCAATAAGAGATTTAAAATGTTTTGGTTGTGAACTCGAGGCCATTATCTGAAAGATTTTCAACTAAACAAAAGCATTATAGACTCGGGCGATTTTTACAAAATTGTTTATTGACCTCTAAACGAATAAAAATGGTTTTTTTCGATGTCAATTATTATAAAATTTAACGTTTGTTAACCCCAAACTTGTACATTTCATTAAGTTGTCATCATTTTTAATTTTGAAATCTATTTTCTTTTACATTAATTTCGAAAGATTGCAATTCATTCCCCCCATTTGTTTGTTCGCAAAATAAAGCGCCACGTATTGTCAGAAGAATTCGTTTATGATTGTCGTCTGGTTTTTCAAAATTCGATATATTAAATTCGTATAGTTTAATTATATAAAATTTATTTTCTTACAGAAATTTTATTGAATTGTAATATAAATTTTTATAAAATAAAAATTATAATAACAAAATTTTATAAACTCGCGTTGCGGGAATGAGCTTGAAAATTTTATTCAAGATAAATTATATTTAAATGAAAATACCTTTTTGAAATAATATCCGTTTTATTAAACGAGTTTAATATTACTTCTTTTTTCATAATATTATAATACTACAAGTTAGAATATTAATAAAATTATATATAAAACGTGTTTGATTGATCTGCGGATGCGATACACTAGCTTCTAGAGTTTCTCAAACGGGATCCCGGGATCCCGGTTGTTTTTTTAACCCGGGAAATTCTTCTCATCCGGGAAATTCCGCAAATTTCTTAAAAGTTCACTTTTTGCTTATTTTATGTTAAGGTTGTGGAAATTTTGCCAATAGAAAGTATAATGATTGTCAGAATACATTTGTATTTATTAATTTTAAACCTACTTATTAGTTTTTTTTTTATTTTTCCTCGTTATGGCATGTCACAAATGGTCAATAATCAATATGAAGCTTATTTGTGGCAGCACTCTGAAAATTCTTTACTTGTCAGAGCCTGTAATATCTGGAATAATTGTGCTTATGCTGTCTGAATTTTTAACCATCCCCAGTAGCTTCAATAACTGCGTAACGCCAGGTTGTGCAAATTGGGCAAGGATACAAACGAGTATGAAGTCTGCAAGTATGAAGTTTTTCTTCATAAACCTAATTATTAAAGCCAAACGAATTGCCGAATTATCTGGCTTTATAAGCTCGATGCCGCTATTAAAGCAGCCGAGGCAGACAAATCAAGATTACTAGAGAACAAAAGAAGTACTATAATCTCGAAAACAAACTAGAAATCTTCCAGTCGACAGGTGAAAAAACACATAACATCTGTCTTCTCTTAAATGCATTAAATACGATTCCACTCATATCAATTGAATCGGAAAGAACATTCTCGGTAGCAGGACATTTCATTACTGAAATAAGAATCAGATTGAGTAATGGGAGTATTGACCGTCTTTGCTTTTTAAAATCTTATTATAAAAATTTACAATAATATTTTGTATTATGTTTTATTTAAAAACGAAAATTACCGTTTAAGTTAGAAGTTTGATCTAAGTTCTTTTTTTTTAATTTTCAACTCAATTCAAAGTATTTTGTTGTTGTTGTTGTTGTTGTTGTTGTCTTTGTTGTTGTATGCAGTTTCTAGCAAACTTTAATTAACTTTTTCTTTGTGAAAATTTCTACGTAATTCAAAGGTAGTTTTTAATATATATCTTACACTGCGTTATTAATATGATTTTGGAGGTTGCGGAACGTATTAAATTAATTTAAAAAATGAAAAATAATTATATCACTTGATTTCATGATATTTTGTATATCTTAAAAATAATTAATTCTATCCCGGGATTTCCCGGGATCCCGGGAAACAGTTCACTTTTATCCTGGAATCTCGGGACAAGCAAAAGACCGGGAAATGAGAAACCCTATTTTAACACGTCTAGAATGAAGTTTCTAATTCGTTTTAAATGGAAAAATAAATCATTCTCAAGAGGGATGTTTAGTCACTCAATAGATTTCATTATCTTTCGTATCTCGTCTCCTAGTCCTTATCACGTGTAAGCTTTTATCTGTCGCTTTAAAGAAAATTCAACTTTATTAATAGATTGGTAGATGAAAGGGGAATTACTCTACCTCAAGTCTATTTTTTTTCGGTTAGAAGGATCATCATAAAGTCGAAATTTTTATTCACATTTATACAGACACGAAACACGAGAATATTAGATTTCTGAATTCATATTACTGTTAACATGAATGTATATGCAAGCAATGATCCGCGAAACGTTTTACATTAAATTTCGTTTTACATTAAATTTCGTGGCCACGCAACAATAAATCTCCGACAATTTGTTGCGAGCGGTCTGATTTTCTGTTCGTGCGATTAAAAGTAATTTATTTCAAGCGTTTTTTGAGTTTTGCATCTTTTGCAGCGATTTCATCGGTAAGTTCAGACCACGAACTTTCTAAATTTAGGTATTTTTGAACATTGTTAAGTCGAATATCACAATTAGTGGCAATGATTTTCCGACAAAGCTCCACTTAGATAACAATTGATCGTTTTGGTCACAAAGACGACGAATGGGGTTTTTTTCACTTATTTTGAGAGATACTTTTCACCCTTTTCATTGTTAAATTTCGTCCAATCGAATTGTTAAAGATTTGTAATTGTTTGCAAAATGGAAATTAATAAATACATTAAATTGTTATTTCCCGCTATGGTTTATATACACATTATATCCCACGCCGTTTTAATTAATTAGAATTTTCCTATTTTCACAAATATTCTGTGTTATGGAAATCGACAGTATTGTATAATTTATATGGACAGATTTTTTAAATTGTATATCGAACATTAAAAATCGTTGGAAAGATTAAAATTACTATATTTAATAATTAAAGATTTTATCATAATATTGATTTCTGACTTTGAAATTTTTATTTTAATTAAAACCACCATTTTCTACAATCTTCTATCATAAATCTTTACTTTTACATAATGGGTTCACTATGAAAACTTCCAAAATATTTCAAAATTAACACAAATTGTGAGCAGAAACATTTATTTATCGTAATCATTCTACTAATTTGCAGAAGCTAAGCTATCGACAACGTCATCGACGACAATTAGTTACGAGCTTTTTCGCTGATTGTTAATGAATCAACAATACAAATTCCATTGTTGTTCGTCGGAATCCAGACGCCATTTTCATATCGCTGGCATTTTCCAAAACAAATACCGAATTTTTTTTCTAGTTTTAGAGAGAAGAAGCCGAGAAATGGCAGAATAATTGAGGGAAAGACGGAAAAACCGAATTTCAGTAAAGGAAACGAAATTGAAATAAAGTATTTGGAAGCCGACATCAGCCAAACTAAGAAGAAATTACTATGGAAGGAAGACATTTTAAATGAATTCGCATTACGGGTAAGTAACTTCCAACGAACTAGAATATACTATAGAGTGGCTGTGAGTTTAGATACAACGCGCTTGGTGTCGATGACGGGTACTATCGACTGCCATTTTACTTTATGTCAAAACATTGAGGTCTAAACAACGTGTTGGGCAGGATTGCCACTTTAGAATCTATTTCTCTCATCTAAATCTGGATTGTTTTGTTTGCTCCTAGCAATATGATTATTTATAATATACTCAGTTTTGGTTTCAACTTGTCATTATATTAATATAACACAGAATCGTAGTACTTATTGATAAAAACAGGATTATGTCAACTTTTGAAGTAAAATATTTCAAATCGATTAATGTTTTGACGTAACGCGTGACGTATTTATTCGAATGTTGAACGTTCGGAACAAACTAATTGTTCGAATTATCTATTGTTGGTCGCCATCTTTAAATGGAAATTTTCTCGTTTTTCCTGCGTTTTATGAGATTTTCCGAAAGAATTTTCATTATAAATGAACTTCAGTAAGTAAGTAAATTGTTATTCATGATTTACAGGAAATCAAAATTGAATTATTGGCGATAAAATATTATAGTTTAAGATTTCGAGTTTCATTTCAAACGAGATTTTCGAAATTAATTTATCAGATTACGTATAAAATTTGATTGGAAATAGTTATACATCAGTTTGAATGTTATAATAAACTAGCAGGTAGGTCCGGCGTTGCACGGGCAAAAGTAACGATAGCGAAGATTAAGATTATTACATTATAGTCATAAAAAAAGAGTAATTTCATCAACGAACTAAGTTTTTCTAAAGAAAGGTCGAATTTGAAAATCGAATGTTCTAATATTGTTCGATTTTCACGACGTGTTCTGATTATATCCTTCGATTTTCATAGAATGTTCTAAAGAAGAAAGGTCGAGAAAAACCGAACTAATGTGTTTAAATTTGAAAATCGAATATGTTCCAACATACTCTTTTTCTTTTTTCTTTTTTTTCCAGCGCCCGTAAATCTTGCACGTCGCTTTCTCTTGTTCTCCATTGTTACTTAACACTTTAGTACTTAAATCTGGTACTCTAACTGTGCACCAAATTTCAACTTTCAACTCCTAACCGTTTTAGCGAATATTAAGATTATTACGTTATAGTCAACCTTACCCGTTTTTACAGAATGCAAGAATTGGGTCCTCCCTGTTTCCAGACTAATTACAGAATTTTTAGATAGGTCTAAAAATATGTTCGATTTCCCGCAAAAACGAAAAAAACAGCATCTGCGTCTTGCACGTCGCTTTCTCTTAACACTTCCATTGTTACGTAACACTTCCATCAACGATGGAAATGTTAAGACTTAATCTTGTCCCTCTCCCCCGTGGGGAGGAATTTCGAAAAATCCCTTCTTAGTGTGCGTTCTCGTGACGTACCCTAACTGTGTACCAAATTTCAACTTTCAACTTCTAACCGTTTGTGCTCTTAACATTTCCATTGTTACGTAACACTTCCATTGTTACGTAACACTTCCATTGCTTAACACTTCCATTGTTGACGCTTCCATTGTTACTTAACGCTTCACATTGTTACTTAACATTTCCATTGTTGATGGAAGTGTTAAGACTTAATCCTGTCCCTCTCCCCCGTGGGGAGGAATTTCGAAAAATCCCTTTTAGCGTGCGTTCTCGTGACGTACCCTAACTGTGTACCAAATTTCAACTTTCAACCCTTTACCGTTTGGGCTCTGCGCTGATTATTATTATTATTATTATTATCAACTCGTCTCGATTATATATATAGACTAGCGGGTGGGCCCGGCGTTGCTCGGGCTAAAGTAACAATACCGAAGATTAAGATTATTACCTTACTCGTTTTCACAGAATGCAAGAATTGGGACCCCCTGTTTCCAGATTAATTAGAGAATTTTTAGATGAATCTAAAAATATGTTTGATTTCCCACAAAAACGAAAAAAACTGCATCTGCATCTTGCACGTCGCTTTCTCTTAACAATTCCATTGTTACGTAACACTTTCATTGTTGACACTTCCATTGTTACTTAACACTTCCATTGTTACTTGACACTTCCATTGTTGATGGAAGTGTTAAGACTTAATCCTGTCCCTCTCCCCCGTGGGGAGGAATTTCGAAAAATCCCTTCTTAGTGTGCGTCCTCGTGACGTACCCTAACTGTGTACCAAATTTCAACTTTCAACTCCTAACCGTTTGGGCTCTGCACTGATTATTATTATTATTATGTTGGGTTAAGTGAGATATACTCGGTTAACACCGGTGGCTGTGTACTATGCCGGACCAAAGTCAAGGCATAGTAACCAAAACAGAAATTAAAGAAGTGTATCAGTGTGTGTGTCTGTATTCAGGAATTTTCTCACAATATGACATGTATTCAATATAGTGGCCTTCTGTAGTGTGATGTATGTGTTTCTATTCAATTGTAATGTGCCCAGGCTTTTGTGTAGTGTGTGTGGTATGACACCTGTAGAGGAGAGAACAACAGGTACAATAAGCACCCTATCCATCCTCCACAGATGCCTTATTTCCTGGGCGAGTTCTGTGTACTTGCTAATTTTTCCAGTGCATGCGTTTTGTATATTGTGTGTTTGGAATGGATATGTCTATAATGTATGTGATTTTATTGTGTTTGTCAATGAGTGTGATGTCTGGTCTGTTGTGGTAAATTGTTTTATCTGTGATTATGGCTCTGTCGTAGTACATTTTGTGCGTGTTGTTTTCCAATACTGTCTGTGGAATGTATTTGTAGTATGGTTCGTGGATGTCTACTAATTTGTGTTTCTTTGCAAGCTCTTGGTGTATTATATTTGCTATTTGATTATGTCTGTGTAGATAATCTGTCTGTGCCAAGAGCTTGCAGCCAGAAGTGATGTGTTGTATAGTTTCTGGCATGATGTGACATTTTCTGCATGTGTCATTTGTGAGTGTTGCATCTTTGAGTATGTGTTTTCTGTAGTTTTTAGTATTTATGACCTGATCCTGTATGGCAATCATGAATCCTTCCGTCTCACCAAAGAGGCATCCCCGAGCTAACCAGCTGTTAGACGCAGTTTTGTCAACAAAACCCTGGGCCAGATCATAAGGATGCCTGCCATGGAGTGCCTTTCGAGCCCACGATTGTTTAATGGTGTCTATGCTTTTTATATGTTGTGTTGTGTCCATATGATGTGAGTGTAAGTTTAATGGTGTGTTATTTGAGTCTGCTAGAGTTACTGCTTTATGTAACTGTGATGTTTCTTGTTTTTTGTAGAAAAACTCTCGCAGTGACTGTATTTGTTTGTAGTGAAGGTTAACTATGTCAATCAGGCCACGTCCGCCATCTTTACGTGGAAGGGTTAATCTTTCTGTGGCAGATTTAGGATGATGTTGTTTATGCTTAGTAAGTGTTGTTCTTGTTTTCCTTTGGAGTTGCTCAAGATCTGTGTGAGTCCAATGTATAACTCCAAAAGAATATGTAAGTACTGGGATGACATATGTGTTTATTGCTTTAACTGTATGTTTTGCATTTAACTGTGTTCTGAGAATAGCATTTAACCTAGAAAACAATCCTCATACCGGTACTCCAATATCCAATATCACTTCCTAAGCCTTTTAAATTTCCGGTACTCCATACGAAAATTAACAACTAATTAACTAACGTTTTCGATCGCCTCCGCGATCTTCGTCAGGTTTTATCGACGGTTTTGAAATAGAATGCAAAAAGAATTATTTCAAAATTCAAACGATCGAACCTCTCCCGCGTGCAATAATTGCGAATGATCTAACATGCAATTAATCTCCCTGATACCATCATAAAAATGTCTCTGTCCATCCATACAGGAATACTACACTATCCTGAGATGCTACCATTGCGGGTGCATTTCGGATACATACCGCCACGCATATGATAATACGTTGCCATCCTTGAAATTAATACATTTCCCCGATTTTGACGCCTTGTAAATCTCAAGGGTCTCCAAGGCCCTGATGCGGTCCGTGTCGAATGACGTTTTAACGAGGCTGGTTTTATCAAAATCTGCCTTTATCTCGGGGTCGGTGGCGTACATCGACAGGGCGGTGGTGTGTCTTTTTTTGGCAACGTCATATTTGTGTTCCGAGATCCTTCTTTGAACGGACCTCTTGGTAGATCCGATGTATATTAGGTCCCTTTGGGACCTGTGATCCCTTATCGGGACACTATATACCCCTGGTGCTCTTAGAAAATCCGGTTTGTCTTTGGCGTTCCTGAGTAGCGAATAGATCGATTGGGTTCTTGAGTACGCCAACTTGGTGCCCTTCTTCCGCGCTATTTCCTTGTATAGGTCCTGCATACCTCTGTTGTACTGGACACATAGAGCATAGCCGCTAGCCATGGATATTGACGTGGCCTCGTCCGTAGATTAGCGCGTAACTTCCGTAATACAAACACGGCACTTAGCGCTTCGGTGGCACGGGATAGGTCCAATTCGGGGCCGAACCGGCGCACGGTGGTCCAGTACAACAGAGGTATGCAGGACCTATACAAGGAAATAGCGCGGAAGAAGGGCACCAAGTTGGCGTACTCAAGAACCCAATCGATCTATTCGCTACTCAGGAACGCCAAAGACAAACCGGATTTTCTAAGAGCACCAGGGGTATATAGTGTCCCGATAAGGGATCACAGGTCCCAAAGGGACCTAATATACATCGGATCTACCAAGAGGTCCGTTCAAAGAAGGATCTCGGAACACAAATATGACGTTGCCAAAAAAAGACACACCACCGCCCTGTCGATGTACGCCACCGACCCCGAGATAAAGGCAGATTTTGATAAAACCAGCCTCGTTAAAACGTCATTCGACACGGACCGCATCAGGGCCTTGGAGACCCTTGAGATTTACAAGGCGTCAAAATCGGGGAAATGTATTAATTTCAAGGATGGCAACGTATTATCATATGCGTGGCGGTATGTATCCGAAATGCACCCGCAATGGTAGCATCTCAGGATAGTGTAGTATTCCTGTATGGATGGACAGAGACATTTTTATGATGGTATCAGGGAGATTAATTGCATGTTAGATCATTCGCAATTATTGCACGCGGGAGAGGTTCGATCGTTTGAATTTTGAAATAATTCTTTTTGCATTCTATTTCAAAACCGTCGATAAAACCTGACGAAGATCGCGGAGGCGATCGAAAACGTTAGTTAATTAGTTGTTAATTTTCGTATGGAGTACCGGAAATTTAAAAGGTTTGAGCATTTAACCTACTTTGGTATTCTTTAATTAATCTTTGCTTTATTTGTGTATGTTCTGTTAGTTTGGCCTGTTGGAATCCTAAATACTTGTAGAACTCGCCCTCTTCCATGGATTCAATAACGTTTCCATTTCCAAGTGCAAAATCTTCTTTCTTCGGATTCCTTTCTCTATGTGAAGTGTTTTGCATTTATCTAGGCCAAATTCCATTTGTATGTCCTTGGTGTATGAATGTGTGATTTGTAGGAGTTGATGAAGTTGTTTTTGTGTGGATGCATAAAGTTTTATGTCATCCATGTACATGAGATGTGACAGTGTATACTGTGTTGTTTTTTCATGTCTGATATTATAGCCATATTGCGTGTTGTTTAACATGTTGGATAATGGGTTCAGGGCTAAGCAGAGCCAGAGAGGACTCAAGGAATTACCTTGAAAAATTCCTCGCCTAATAAAAATTTGGTTTGTTTGTATGGAAGTGTTACTAACCCTGAGATGTAGTGTTGTTCTCCAGTGCTGCATAGTGTTTTGAAAGAATGCAATGAGTGATGGATGTATTTTGTACAGTACATGTATAGGATATGTAGCAGCCAACTGTGTGGAACATTGTCGAATGCTTTTCTGTAGTCGATATATGCCATGTGTATGTTTCTGTGTTGTTTGTGTGCTTGCCGTAAAATGACTGAATCTATGAGTAACTGTTCTTTGCATCCCCTGTGATTTCTACGGCAACCTTTTTGTTGTTCCGTTAGAATGTCGTGTTCTTCAATATGTTTGTATATTTTGTTTGCGATACAGGATGTCAATAGTTTGTAGTGTTGGAAGACATATAATTGGTCTGCATTGTGTGGGGTCTGTGGTATTGTTGTTTTTAGGTTTCATGTAGGTGATGCCCTGAGTAAGAAAATTTGGCATGTCTTGTGGATTGATGATGATGTGTGTTAGGTGTTTAGCTAGTTCCTGGTGCAGTGATGTAAACTTTCTTGTACCAGAAATTGTGAATGTTGTCTACACCAGGTGTCTTCCAGTTGTGTGTTCTGTTAACAATGTATTGGAAATCATGTATGTTTATTTCAGCACAGGGCATAGTTGGTATGTTGTGCAAGTTTCTGTTCGCCTCCTCGATCCAGCCTGCTTCAGCACTGTGCGTGACAGCACTGGACCAAAGAGAAGACCAATAAGTTGTGAGTTCTTCTTCTGTTGGTGTGCCACTGTGCTGTGTATGTGTTTGCTTTGTTATTAATTTGTCTGTAAAAGAGTTTTTCATTGTTTGTAAATAATTTATTTTGTTGTTTTCGTAGTGTACATGTTTTGTATCGTTTGAGTCTACGTGCTTTGGCAGCAAGTTTTTGTTTTAGTGTATCAATGTATTCTGTAATGTGTGTGTTGTGATGTTCATGTTTTGTGTGTGTTTTTATTTTCTTGAAAATGTTTCTGAGCTGTTTCCTTAATTTGGGTGATATGTTGTTTTTAGTGTATTGTGTCAGCCTGCCTAATTGCTGTCTAATGTCATTTATTTGTGTTTCTATTCTTCTCTGCCAGGCAGGCTTATGATAGAATTGTGTTTTCTGCGTATTTGTCTGTGATTGTACTTTCAGTCCATGGTGTGTCACTACTGTGACTGCCCCAGCATAAACTAATATATGAAAGTCTGCGAGTGTAGAAATTGAATGAATGTAGTGTGGTAGTAAGTGAGTGTTTACATAATTTAGTGTTTTTCCTACTTCTTTTGACGTGTTGATTTTTGGTATTCGTGGTCGTTGTGTGGGATCTGTACCTGTATATTTAGTGAGTGTTTCCTGAAATATAAGTGAGAGCGTATTAACTAAATCCATGTCTATGTTACCCGTGATGGATGAGGAAGTGTCTGTAGTATCATTAGTGGTAATTGTTGTATGTGTGTTATTATCAATGCTTGTTACTGGATTATCTTTACAGGTTACATGATCTTCATTAATGTTAGATGTTTCTGTCTGTTGATGTATTTGATCAGCAACCTGTTGTTTGATAAGTTCAAGTGTTGTTTGTGGAATAAGGTTGTTGTGTATAATTGTTCTTTTTTGATCAACAACCCTTTGTTCGGTGGCAGTGAGATGAGGATACTGTTGTGTGAATCTATGGTGTAGTTGTTGTTTGTATGCTGTCATGTTTGTTTCAAGTTTTGTGATGGTGTAGTAAGTACGGATGATAAACTCGTTCATTTCTACTGTCCATTTCATCCGTTGGCATGGTTTTCCAGCCTTTGTGGTCTGTGGATGCATTGTCACAGAAACACCAAGGCTGGGTTGGTTCCTCACATCTGTTGAGGGCATTGCAGTAGCCATGCTTGGGCCGGTGCTGCTTTCGCCACCGGTAACCAAGGGAGACTGTGACCTATTTTTCGAACGTGAGCCTCTGCCTAACCCACGAACGCGGACCTTGTTAACCCGGGCGACGTCCGAGCCGGTATCACACTTTGATCTAGTTATTACCATAATAAATATCACCACAGAATGTGGGTGTGGTTACTCTTAGCTTCATTTCTCCCCATAAACCTTACTGGCATGGGTGTCCCTACCAGGAGCTTGTGCTCCAGCCTGCATTGCCCTATGGATCAGTAAAATTACTGGGCTCTCCCACCATGACCAGGTGGTGACCATGGGAGAGTTATTATTATTATTATTATTATTATCATCATCAACTCGTCTCGATTATATATATAGATAGGTTCGATACGTTCTATGTATGTTGAAGTTGTCTCCTGCTTCCTTATAATGTCGTTTTTACGTACAGTAAAACCTGGCTAAGACGAACTGCGTTAAGTCGAAGCTGTTTACAGTTTCCTGTCACACAATATAAGGGTTTTCCATAGTATCTCTTGACTGTAATTTTAATTAGGATCTATTTTCCCGAGCACTCTCCATTCTTTCGTAGCTATATAATCTTCAATTTCTCCTATATTCCGTGTAAATGCAAATGTATAAACCTCTATATCTCGAAACCTGTTCATCTCGAATTTACTTTCCTTTCTCGCAAGATTCCGGATAGACAAGTTCAGCTGTACGTAGTTTTTCATATTCCAACATTCGCTGAATTTCTATGGCCAGACAACAAATGATATATTTAAGTGATAAAAACTTTGTTTCGATTCTTAGAATATGTTATACAACACGATTTAAAAATTTTCTTTTGTAACGAAATTTCCTTTACCCGATTCAAATTATAAAATATACGAAGCATTTATTAAATGTCGAAACTCTTGAAAACAATTAAATGATACTTTCAGGTAATGAGATGTCACGTGTTTACTCGATTCTGACGGGGCACCTATGCAGCTGTCTAGTCCTTTATACAAAGCCCGCGTAGGGCGAAAACAGAAGATTCTCCCGCGGATCGAAGGCGGCCGTCCACCCCGCAAGATTAAAGCCCGCGTAGGGCAAAAGACCTACGCGGGCTTTAATCTCGCAGGGTAAAGACCTACGTGGACTTTAATCTTGCGGCGTAGGGCGAAGACAGAAGACACTCCACGGGTCGAAGGCAGTCTTCTACCCCTTTATACAAAGCCCGCGTAGGGCAAACACAGAAGACACTCCCATGGGTCGAACGCAGCCTTCTACCCCTTTATACAAAGCCGGCGTAGGGCGAAGACAGAAAACCTTACCCCGGGTCGAAGGCGGCTGTCTACCCGTGAGATTAAAGCACGCATAGGGCAAAGACAGAAGACACTACCGCGGGTCGAAAGCCGCCATCTACCCCGCGAGATTAAAGCCCGCGTAGGGCAAAAGACCTACGCGGGCTTTAATCTCGCGGGGTAAAGACCTACGTGGGCTTTAATCTTGCGGCGTAGGGCGAAGACAGAAGACACTCCCACGGGTCGAAGGCAGTCTTCTACCCCTTTATACAAAGCCCGCGTAGGGCGAAGACAGTAGACACTCGCGCGAATTGCCCGGCAGAAAATTCTGCCGGCTGAGACGCAATGACGCACTCCTGCTACTGAACCCAAACTTAATTCGCTCATGTCAGAAATCCGTTAAACCAAGGAGCATGTGTGCATGTAACATGCTGCCTTGGCAGCTGTGTGTTACACGCACAGCCGCCATCTTGAATGCAACTCCGAAACTGAATGGGAAGGGGATCATGTGACATCATTTAGGGTCAGAATTTCACAAGGAGTTGATTGCTGAAAAATTTGTTTCACTGCCTCAAACGGTTAGAGTTATGCACGTTACATGATGTGCTCAATGTACAGTATACATTCTATATATTCTGTAGCAGGGGTGTTAGGTGGCTTTCTCTCCCACCCTGTATAAAATCTCATAAAATGGGTAAAGAATCCCGAACAGGCTGTTACACATGCAAAAATATAATTAAATACAAAAACTAACGTGCATTATTAGTGGCCTGCATTTCCAAATTTTCACACAATACAAAGATATGAAAGTCCCATCTTTCCTGTTAGAATATCTGGCATTGAATGACTAGTGACGTTTTCAATATTGAAAAGTCTACTGTTAATAATACTTTCCAAAATAATTTAAGTGTTGCCAGTTCCTCTCAACTTGAAAGACAAGAACTATTTCAAGTTTGAGGCAAGAGGGTCACAATAACGGATATGTTTACTTAGATTTGTTACCTCGGATTCAGGATAAAGTAACGGCAATGGATCATTGAGTAAATAATATTGCGAATTTTCTCGTGTTTCTGTGTACAATATTCAAATTTTAAACGAGTTATTACTAATTAAAATAAAGAATAAATTTGTCCACTCAGTAAATCATACAAATACTTTAGTGTATTTTTACTAATTCAACTTCCATTTATTTATAAATCCAATTAGTTATAAATTTTACAACTTATTTCCCATTTAGTCCATAAAATCGAATTTTTTAAAATCTAAAATGTAAAAATTACAAATCAAGAAAACAAAACTACTTTCTTGTTTTTAATGAAATATAATTACGAGTATTAAATGTTTTTTAAATAAATGCAACCTGCCAATCACTTTTATTTTCCACATTTTGTTTCATAAAAAACATCATTTACGATTATTATTATGATGTCTCATAATATGACCATATAAATGCGATCTGGAAGCGAATTTCTCTGTGCAATGATCACAAATGAAAGGTTTCTCCCCTGTATGAATTCGGAGATGATCTATCAGATGAATTTGTTGTGTGAAACTTCGTTTGCAATGATCACAAGTGAAAGGCTTCTCCCCGGTATGAATTCGGAGATGAGTTATCAGATTATGTTTATGTGTGAAACTTCGTTTGCAATGATCACAAGTGAAAGGCTTCTCCCCGGTATGAATTCGGAGATGAGTTATCAGATTATGTTTATGTGCGAAACTTCGTTTGCAATGATCACAAGTGAAAGGCTTCTCCCCGGTATGAATTCGGAGATGAGCTATCAGATTATGTTTACGTGTAAAACTTCGTTTGCAACGATCACACGTAAATGATCTCTCTCCAGTATGAATCTTCTGGTGACATTTAAATCCATATCTTGAAGTAAATTCTTTCTTGCAAGTTTCACATTGATATTTCCCGTTCGTTGTTTTACGATGAGATAAACCTGTAAAATATGATAAATACAATTAACAAAAATATCAAAAATCTTTAATTTACATTTATATATTTCTTAATTAAATAAAGAAGTAAAGAAGATTTTTAAAGAATTGACAAAGTTTTGTGTGCAGATATAAGTGTAATTTGCATCTTCCTCATAAGTTTTTGTAACGAAAATGTAAAGGTTACAACTACTCCAATCACACCATTAGATCATATATACTAATTACTTAGACCAACATTGACAAATATTTTCAACACGCGTAACCACTATCACAAATTAATGCAATTTACATTTTTTTCTCAAAACAATTTATATACAATTTTGCAAAATAAAATAGTTCAAAAATAGTTTTAAAACATCTTCATTTGATTTTCTTTTCTCCTTCATTCGCACAAAATATGTTTCCTTCTTCTATATATTCTTGTGTCATTTCTAATGGCCGTTTTCAATTTTCATCTTCCATAAAAGAAAGTATTATACACGTCCTTTCACTTTTCTTAAACAGTTCATCAGTTATCACACAGAAATGTCCTCTTTTGGTCGATGGCGAATCTGCAAACAACAAAGTCGTGTATGAAACAAGACACTAGAATAATGTCAAACCATTATTTTCTAACTCAAATTAAATATTTCAAAATTAAAAGTAATAATTATACAAATTCCACTTTAGACATTTTAATGGCAAAATTTCGTCTTCAGTCAAAATCTGAAAGAGAAAGGAATCCAAATTAATTTTTTTCACTAAGGAATATGCATTCATATACATTAATTAACCGAATTTGTAAAGTGACATCAATTACGACATTCAAAATAATTTTACATGCGATTTTTAGAAACAAGTATTTACGGAGAATGCTCTTTATATTTTTTTTAATGACTTTTGGCTGGAAATTTACTTTGAATTAATATTCTAATTAAAAGTCACTATAAATAATTACTTTGGATTGTAATAGGCATCCTCTGATAAATTCCACAAACTGAATTTCATGAATTTGTATATTGATACAAATTCATAAAATTAAAGATTTTTTGGAAATATTTTTCTTCTTCATCTGTTCAAATCTTTTATTTCTGTTGAAGTATGAAAGAATTCTGGCCATTACATGGAAAAACAGACTTTGATTCTCTTTTTTAAAAAAAAAAAAAAAAAAAGTGTTATGAACTGATTTTAAACTTTTACAGGCAAGATTCTAGATGCGAATGACACGGTTGCCCCCCAAATTGTCGACTCCCCGTGCAAGTAAAAAAGTCAATGGAACCACACCTCTATATGTGACCCTTCACGAGATATAGCCCTCCAAAGATGCACCTACGTCATTTCCGGTCACGTGACTCCGCGCCCAAAAGGGACGGCGTCATGTGGCCGAAATTTTCTTTTCTTCGCTTTTTCCATCTCTCAGTGTTTAAAAAAGCGTGCCCTCCCTTTCCTAGCTCCCAACGCACGCCTCCTCTTCCTGTCCGCACCGCCACCACCGTCTCCTCGCACGCAGCCCGCGGGCCAAGTCTCCCGCTTGCAGTCGTCCAGAATCGCCATCTGTTGCCTGTAAATACAACTATCTATTATTATTACATCTCTTACCTGAGCAGGAACTCAAACCTCCGTTCTGACAGGTGCCAGTCTACTTCTCTCAGCACCAGCCTCGCACAGCGCTCAGCACCAGCACTCAGACAGGTCGCTCTGCCTGAAACACTTCATAACTCATACTTGACGCGTGAGGCCGAGGGACGCACTGCACATGACGGGCCGTCCAGGCGGCCCCACCTCGGCCGTGAAGTTGAAGCGGCCCGCTCGCGCGGGTCACGTGACCGCGGCACCGCCGCCTGAACTTTTATAAGCCTCTAGTCCGCTTTCGGGCATTTTCGGCAGGTATTTGTTACCTCAATAATTAGGAGTACAAGTCAGTAAATATTCAATATGTGATATTCGAGGCAACAGAAGCGAACAAAAAAAGTAATGGTACGAGTACGTATTGACAATTCTCAAAATCTGAAACTACATAATTTACTTCTTCCCAATAGTAAAGTCTTGATAAAATACAAAGTAGTGTGGAGAAAGTAAACGAATTGGACAATTGTCACGAAACAACACCAAATGAGATTAATAGGGAGATCCCGCAAGTTGTATCATCTGATTCGGGAATTTTAGCATCGGCATTTCGCAGCGCAAGTTTTCAATTCACTGGAAGTGATTCAGATTTTTCGACTATGAATTTTATGATATCACGGAACGAGTTTCCAAGCATCATCTAAAACATTCTGTTCTGTCATTGAATGATGTTATTACCTCAGAGATGCAAAACATGCCCCAAATTCTTGTGATAATATTCAGAAAACTTTAGGGAAAGAATCGAGCAATACGGAATGTTCGTATCCTGTTGTAAGACACGACACGAAACCATCTGCCAAACATTCTGTTGCTACTAATAAAAGAAGTTCGCGTGGAAAATCACAGTTGGATTTTCCACGACTCATTCCAAATGCTGCAAACATTCGATTTGAAGAGCAACTTCAACTTCCGGGTTGAGAATCCCCCCCCGAGAGGCGTCGTCCAAGGTCCTAGAATATATTCTAGTACCTTGGGCGTCGTCAGGTTTCGAGAGGAGGAGACTCTGTCGAAGGCGAGTGCAGGATCTGGGGACCTATTCTGAGCTCTTCCGATAACTCAACGAGAGCGATACACGGGATATTCGATAAGTCCTCTTAGCGAAGGGCAGTTAACGAACCTTAGACAAATCGCTATTCTGTGCTCCACGTTAAGTGGGTTTCGCTACGGGTAGTCGGTCGAGATGCATCTCGGTTCCATGCTATCGATAGCTGTTACGCTTTAACCAATCACAGTTTAGTTAACATTGTATTTTTGTCACGTGACTGCAACCCGCCGTTTTCTAAGCGAAGCACGTGGTTTTAGCATTGTCGTGTATCAGCGCTAGTGAAATAGTTTTGTTTTAAAATGTCGAAGAAAGGACAACGAAGCCAGCGAACTACAAGTCGCCAGTTCGAGATGCTCGTTAATTTTATGGAAGACAACCCGAAATTAATGTCAGGGAAGTTAGATGCTTCCTTTACCGTAAAAGATCGCTAGAAACTGTGGCAAGAAATAGCCGACCGTCTGAATTCCGATGGAATCGGCTCACAAAAACATCCAGAAAGATGGCGAAAAGTAACTGATAGTCATATATTTATATATTTATATTCAAAGCTTTCATTTTAATTTATACATATGCGAATGAGGTTAATGTTATCTTAGGTAGCCAAGATGGCGGCTCGTCTCTAATTCCAGCAAGGAAACAGTGGGACGCACGATCTAACCTAACCTAACCTATTCTAATAAATTACCATAATTATTAGCAACCAAATTATTAGAATAGGTTAGGTTAGGTTAGAACGTGCGTCCCGTCCCACTGTTTCCTTGCTGGAATTAGAGACGAGCCGCCATCTTGGCTACCTATGGTAACATTAACCGCGAAGGGAACCTAGTTCAGAAATAATGTTCATGCTATAGCTAACTATTACTTGTAATTGCTTTCTTGTTAAAATTTAATTATTCATACAGAGCCGTAACTAGGCAGGTGCAACAGGTGCACCCGCACAGGGCCCACTTGAAAGGGGGGACCCAAACTGCTGTTCACAAGAAATTATATTTTTAAATTTTAAATGTTTCCGCCTTTCTACGGCGCGGTTTGGCGATTACATTTTGCCTTACTGAGACCCTATATGTCTGCTCACCAGTGTTCCGAACCGTGGCGACTTTTAGGGGACGTAGTGACGTTGCAGAAACCGCAGACAAATCAGCCAAAAGTAGCGACTTTTGAAATTTTTTTATTTATTTTTTGAGAAATTTAAATTTATGTTTATAGTTTTCAAATTTACAAATTTTTCTCTATTGCGCTCTCTGGCAACGACTAATATTATTACGATATACAAAACCGTATTTTTAGATTTTTCTACAGTGTGCAGAGCTAGAAATCTGTAAAGGTAACATTTTGTAACAAAAGTAAATTTGCCCGGGAATTTTTTTAATTGCTAAATTCGTGTAATTAATAAATTTGCTGAAATGAAAGCCAGAAAAGTTAAATTAAAATAAATCTTATTAAAAATCTATTGTAATGTATTTGTTTTATTATTTTCCCAAATCAAATAAATTAAGGGGCCTAAATTCAAATTCTTGCACAGGGCACAGGAACGGCTAGTTACGGCTCTGCATACAATATTCATAAACAGTTAAGGTAATTATTTTTAAGCAATACAACAACATAGTTTATTAATTCTCTCTCCAATTGCTCGTGAAGTAAAATCATTCTTACACCAAAAGACGCCATGTTGTTTTCACTTTCGTTACGTTCCTAATGGCAGCTCCAGAGTGACTGATAAAAAAAGCTTAGTTATCGCACTTGGCTACCGGCACCGAAAACGAAACGTACGGCTCGGAATAGCATGTTCACAGTTGATTAAACGCGAATCACGTGGTTCCGATAGAAACTGGTTTTTATCGTATTCGTTAGTTTAACGATACTTCTCAGAATAAGTCCCCTGTTTCTAGGCTTTTTCGGTAGTTAGAATGTGTTAAGCCTGGACTCCACATTATCGAAATCCGCGACGTAATCGTAAAACTGAAAGCCAAACTGACGAAACTTTCAGTTTTGGAAGGTTCAGTTAGGCAGAAACAAGACTGAAAGCAGAGTTAAAAATTATTTAATTTTTCCGTTTTCGTTCCGCACTTCTGTCGTACTGCAACCAATAAAAACGCGAGGATTTGTGACGCGTAGTCAAGTGCATTTGTCACGTATAGTTTGATTGTCGTAATGGCAGAAAGTGTAGCGAAAAGGACGAGGAAACAAATAGATTTTGGAATTATTGGAAGAAGTTAGAAAATACGACAAAAAATGTAAATAATTCAAAGATTATTAACAATGAAATTGTTAATAAATGCAGAGAAAGCAAGGCAAAATCCGTAGCGTCGTCCATGTTTGACTCTACGACAATTACAAAACTGATCAACAGATGGCGCAGTTCCACGTAACGTGCTAATGGAGTCAAGTTAAAACGAAAACTCTGTGTTTGAATTGTTTCTGAGTTTCTGTTTTCAGGTAATGTGGAGTCCAGACTTTAGAGATAGCGCGAAATAGAAGAAGCGCACTCGGGTTTAGATAGGAGCGGCGGCGGCGGAGAAAACGTTGCCTAATTAGCCGTGTTAATCGGGCTTTTCTTTAGTCTTTGCCGACGAGTGTCGTTAGGGCTTGCTGCCTGTTAAACACGCGATAGGCTTAGCAGAGAGAGCGGCGCGACTCCCGACCAGTGTTGCCGTTCCTAGTACATTTGTACTTTTCGGGTACATTTTGCTTTTTCGAGAGCATTAAAAGTACACTTACTTGTTAGATTTTTAGTACATTTTGAGTACATTATAATATTTCAGTACCATTTACGGTACAAAATAATATTTCATGTCTTAACGAGAAAATGCGAAAAAAATTAGTTTAATAAAGTCACACTAGCGTGACTAGTGTCACTGCTTGCTAATTTGATTTACCCAATCACAACATACACATGGTGTATGTCGGTCGACGTCAACAACATACAGATAGTTGCACGTGCAAAGGTCTTGAGTCAATGGTCCTCTTTCACACGTGTCAAACGTTTCAGTCGTCTGCACATTTTCATGAGGACCTTGACAAAATTTTTCACGTCACGTGGTCCAAACAATTCAAGTCTGTCAAACAAAAATAATGGACAAGTAAGGAAAGCAACGATTTTAAACTTTTGTCGTCAATAATATCAAAATATCCTTTAAGTCAGAGTCGAATTATTACAGAAAATAGTTTTGAAATTGTACGAGTATAATATAAATACTTTTATATTATTTTCTACCACTATAATTTAATTCTTAAATTATGAACTTCAATTTTAGTAATCTTGGTAAAAGAAATAACTTTTGTTAATTTGAATCTGTCCACGCATATTTAATTTATAATTATTTTTTATCCATCACTATTATATTTTTAAAAAATCAACTTTTAATGCTGTAACAAATAATCAACGTTAACAAAAAACCATACAAACTATTTTCATAAAATCTTTTTATGAAATATTTAATTTTAAAGTATTCGTATTTAACGGGTATTCATGAATATGAATTTAAAATAAGCACAAAAATTGAGTATGATCGTATATTAATATCAAAAGCAACCAACCATAGAAATAGTACATTTTGAAGGAAAATAGTACATCTTTTGAAGGAGCTTCAGTACGTTTTGAAATTTCATTGCGGCAACGCTGCTCCCGACGCCGTTCCCCGAAAGTGGCGGTTGAAGGGTGGCACCCTCGTGTTTAGGGGGGATTTAGGAGTCTCTGGTGAGTTCTAACAGAAAGCGTATGAAACGCAATTTCGAGTTGTACTTGTGAAAATTTTCACTTTTAAATTTTACCCCGTTTTTGAGGGTCTCGAAAAGTTCACATATAGTTATTTTGGGGGCCTATATCTCGCGAAGGGTCGCCCGTACTGCCATGGTTCATTAGACTTTTTTGTTCTTATCAGTATGCTCTAAAGCTCTGTTAAGGTCCCAACCGCGTCATTCGCATCTAGAATTGTACCCTTTTACCTTTGATGGGCCAAGAATTCGCCCGTTCCAAAATAAATTAACTCCTTCAATTCTAATTACACAAATATATTTCAACTTCCTTCCAGCCGTTGACTCGAACGACTTTTGGAGCCACGGTTGCAACGGAACATTTTTGAAATTCGAATGAATCGCGTGGCGCCGTCTTCAATTTAAAATAGAAAAGATTTCAATTTATTATTATTATTATTTTCGAAAACGAAATGTTTGAGAGTAAAGTTTCGAATATTTTTTTACTCGAATACGGGTTACGACGAATAATATCGTAATAAAAATGTACTGTAAATAAGTGCTTTAGAATGTAATACCGGTTCGTCTCGTTAATTCGTCTATGTGCCAAAATGGAAGTTTCCCGACTTCGATGTGTCCGAGTCTCTTGCCTGGGTTTAAAATGTTCCGATCGTATAATTAATGCTTCTAGTTTTTTAAATATTATTTTGCCAATATTAGTCTATTGTGTTCATAATCCATTTATTTAATTAATCAAATTTTGAATTTTCGCGCAGCTGAAATTCTGATAGAACTGAGGACGGAAACACGGACACATAACTGTAGATGTGAACTCTGAATGAGTAATTTCCCCCAGCCCGGAATTGTATACTCCCTGTACTAGTAAAAATTTCGACGGAACCGTACCTGTACATACTACCCTTCGTCAGATATTCGCCTTCAAAGGTTCCACGACGTCATTTCTGGTTATCTGACCCCATACTCTTAAGGGGTGCTATATTTTTACGGGCTCGGTCTCTGGGTGTCGGATAAGGATTTACGGCCAAAAAAACCGCGCGCGCTGGTTTTTTAATTTTTCGCGTTCTCGTGCCTCTCTTCTCTTGCCACCGTTAGCATTTCCTTTCAACATCGCCACTATGCCCTTTCTCTTCCAATCGCATCTTTTAGAGTCACCATTTATCGTATGTATTGGGTTGTTCGGAAAGTAATTTCATTTTTTTTATTACTAGAGGAATTAGTTGTATTTTTACCAGCCAATTTCATTTTAAACCACATTTTTATTATATATTTTGACAGCTATTATATATTTTTAAGGCTTATTTGTAAAAAATTTTGTTTGATTCTGTACAATTGTTTTTTTTTTTTTGTTTTTTCGGTGTCCCATCAAATATGGAAAATCAAAAGCATCATTTTTGGCATATTTTGCCTTTCTGTAACTAAAAAATCAAAATGCTGTTCAAGCAAGAAAAAAATTGTGGTGCATGTATGGAGAAGACGTGTTAAGAGAAAGACAGTGCCGAAACTGGTTCACAAAATTTCGTTCTGGCAATTTCAATATTGAAGATGTACCACGTTCTGGATGGCCAGTTGAAGCCAATGAAAACAAATTAAAGGTACCGATTGAAGCAAACTGCCGAATAAAACAACACATGAAATTACTAAGATATTAAATTTGTTGAATTGAATCGCTTATGATACAAAGCGGGATAAATTAAATCGAAAATAAAATTATTTTCGATTTCTCCACATCCTCATCTGTAATTTAAAATGATCATGTTATTAATTTTTTTATAAACCAAATATATTTTTAAAAAAATGTAATTACGAATAAGGTTTTGTTGACAGAACAGTAGAAGAAATGTTACAAAAATGCTTGCAAACGGAAAAACTACCTACTAATCAAATAGATAAACCAACTTTTCGCCGTAGAGTGACTCTAACGCCAGCTATCGGCAACCTGACACATTAACTGTATTTGAGAGCATAGTGCAAATACCAGTGTACTGTATCTATCGACTCTGGTATCGATATGTCGGAGTCAAAAAAATATAAGAATAAATAAAATAGTTTACGTCGAAGAAAAATTCCAGTCCATAATTTAATACTATAATTATGTCTCTAAAAATTAAAATATAATAATTATATCAATTTATTTAATATTAAAATTTTTAAAAATTTTTTAATTATTTCAAGGTTAATATCAGTAGATGGCGATATTTGTTTACTTTCGTTATCGGATCCACGAGTGCGCGAGTACAGAAACAAATCTGTTGGACTTTTATGAATTTGACAAATGTGAAGGTAAATTTATCAGATTTCGTTTTTTATTTGTAATATTTCTGTTAGTATTAACAATTTTAAACCGAACAATGGTGGGTTGTGAAGGAGGAAGGTCGGTAGATCAGGGGGAAAAAAATGATTCTCACAATAATAAATGCATGATTTATTTATTTGCCGGCAATTAATAATTTCACCCAATCATTTCAGAAATGTTTGCATTATTATTTCTACCTAATTCTGTGCAAGCTTATGTCATAGGATGTCTTCGTATACATATCTTGCAATTCACGTTAAGGAATTTCCAGTGACCAGTTCCTCTTGCAACTCTTATGGTAAACAATATTTTTCTCGTGGATCTTCTTTATATAATTAAATAATTGTATATTTAATGCATGCTTTCAAAGTTCTTTTGCTAATCTGAATAAATAAGTGTATTTTAAACAAAATATAGGTAAAAGCCATTGGCTGCAATTAATTGTGTGGCATAGTTTTCCACAAATGCCATAAAACTGGTTTACGTATTGCTGTGTATGTTGCAAATAATAATTTTCAACATATGTAGCAGTACATTCAATAATACTCTAGACTATGTCATAGATAATATTTCATAAAGGCAATTTGAGTCCTATTGTATTTATATAATAAAGTTATAGCCCATTGAAGTTTAAGTTTCTTGTTTTATGATAACGCAGCTGAATCATTCCAATCCAATAAACATTGAACAAGTTGTGTGTCATCTATATTTTGTACAATAAACATTTTTGACAAAACTAAAGCAATTTTTATAATTGTTTAATAAATATGGCTTTCATGTCATAGTTTATAGTGATCTCTTAATAGTGTTATTATATATATATTTACTATCCATTCTATACTATGATAAAGCATATATTTGAAAGACTCAAGCAGTAATTAAAAAGTCTATTTAATGTGATAAATATTTTTTAAACTGGAAGGTTCAAAATATTATCTTATGTAATTAGTTACTTGATCTTATTCTTTGTTAAACTATGCAACTAAATTGATATTTACTGTATGTGAGCAATTCTAGAACTAGTTTTCAATTATCACTCTATAGGAATTTTTGCATCATCAATAATACTAAAAATATAACAGATGTTTTAGTCTATTCAAAGAGATAAAAAATCAATGGGATCGGGTAATATATCCAATTCTTTTTTAATTTAAAACTCTATCAGGCTTTTGCGAAATGCATTTGGGATGTTAATAAATATGAAGTTCTTTGAAATATAGCACCTTTCGTTGTTTATTTATTTGCACGCTAGCTAAGTTACTCGAAGTCGGATACAAAGGAGTAGTTTTTACTTGAATTTTAACCTAAAGGCTTTTTAGAAAGATTTTTAGAGTTTTAAATTAAAAAAGAATTAGATGTTTTAGTATTACTGACCAGTTATAATCGATATTATTTTATCTATTTATAATGAAGAGAATATTGTGCAAATAAGGAAAAAGAAATGCTTAAATAATTCTAACACCTTATTTTTGAAAGTGAAATCAATTACTTTAATTATTTATTAAAATAAGTTATTTACAAATTTATTGTAGATTCTAGAAATTATTTGAAAAGATAATGCTGAAAGATTAAAGAAAATGAAACAGTTTTTATATCTTTCATTTTAAGATTATCAGCAAATAATAAATTTCTGTAATGAAATGAAGTTGAACATCTTTCATTTTCAAATTTTCATATAATGACTAAGTGGTTATAAACAAAATATTGTGTAAAATACAGATTTGTTTTCAAATCATATCCAAGGAAACAAATGAAAAGCTATACAATATTTTGTATACAGTAGTTTATATTATATGAGGTCTGTTCAAAAAGTTCCCGAAGCTCAACAAGTTTACTCAAATGTTAAGGTGATGTTGACTGGAAGTGCACTATTCAACTTTTTGAATAGTGCGCCTCCAGTTGGTTTTTTTTTATCTGCTTGGAGACATTGTGTCCGTGGAAACCTCCCAATTAATACACAACATTTAAAAAATTATCATATATGGTCCGAAAATGTAAAATTTTTCATAGTAGACAGAATATACTGTAGGTGATCTAGTTTTGCTAAGTTTGCATACTTTTCAAGTAAAAAACTATTTACATTAATGATTAACTACTGGTATCTTTAAGAATAGAACAGAGATCATTAAATGGTATTAGTATGGAAAAGTTTGTATTTTCTGTGCCAATAATACTCGGTTATTATTTCTTCCTAAAACCGTCTTATGAAAATAGTGTGAAAAATATTGTATTATTATTATTTTGCATTTTTTGAAGCATTTCCATGCTTTTTTTACGAATTAGGGAACATCATTTGCAGCAGCTTGATTCTTAATTGTCAAAAGTTTTCAATCTGCATTAATGAAGAAAATACTTAAATGCAGAGATGTCTCCAAACTCCTCTAATGTACAAACCTGAAATGCTGATGATGGAATGTCACTGATTGTCAGTGCCACAAGCGGAGAAAATATTAACTAGCATCTATACGTTTGGTCTCATCCTTCTTTCTTCCTTCTTGTCTGTCCTTCCTTAATCTTGAGAACAGTGTTAGAAAGATGAAAATTAAGACCAAACATGGAAAGCCTAGTGGCAGGAGGCCCCAATTAACTATATATGAACTTCTGCTTTGGGCTGGAAGTCATGTTGTTTCAATTAAAAAATTTTCTCCTGAACAGAGTTAGATACATGACCAGCATGACTTCATTGTTAACAGGAAAAGTATGATGTACAGGGGCAAGGCATTACTGAACTTAAGTGCATTGTAATGAAAAATTGCAATCCGGCATTGTGAATGTCACAATAAATAATTTCTCAAAAGGAATTAGAATAATTCAGTTATCAAAAAACAGAATACAGCCACTTAAAACTGCTTACATTTGAATTAATAACACTAAAACCTAAATTCTGGCTGTTTTTATAAAAAAAATGCAAACATTTTCATGGGCAAAAAAGTTTGCATTTTTTATAAAATCAGTTGGAATATAGGTTTTAGTGTTATTAATTCAAAAAACAGAATTTTTATTTAAAGTCTGTCTATGGAACTAATCAACTTGAGAGTAATGTCAGTCATGATGCTTCAGTTAATCCAATCAGCACATTCCCTAATGATGTCAGCACGATTTATTTAATATATCAGGCAATATATGAATTTTATTTTCTCTCACTGGAATGGCAGAATGACTTTTCTGTTAAAAGTGTTTATTTTTTATAGCATGCATTAAATGTGAAGAATTATGCATTTAACAACTACTTTGGCAAACTTCTTTGTATTTCGATACCAGAATGTAAAGCTTCCGTAACATTGTTTATAATGGCAGTGACATGTTTAACAGACGTGGAAGAAACCGGAAGTAACTTGTCACAACTAAGTGATCAATGGGTGATACTCATTGGTTAATACCCAAATTGATTCTTTCTGTAGACAGACTTTAGTTTAAAATGTTCAATTTTATGTGGGATTCTCTATAATACAGAATATTAATTTAATATGAATTAATGTTATGTTTGTACTGATGATCTACAGAACTAGACATCATTACCTTTAGTATCTCTATTATGAAATTCTTTTTTAAGAGAAGGAATTTAATTATAAAGAAAACCAAAACTGTAAAAATTAACAATCTTGATAGGAAAAATAGTAAAACATCAAATTTATTTATAAAATTAATCAATAGTGTCAAAATCAAGTATACAGTCTCAACTATTTCAAAAAATATATAAAATTAGAAATACAAACATAAAATTTATTGTGTGTTCTGTTGAATTTGGTTTATGAGATAGACTGCAATATTAATTACCATATATGTCAACATGTAAGTTGCCTTTTTTCAGCCTTTTTTCTCTCCAAAATAATTGACTTATATGATGGGTATAAACTTTAGAACAAGAGTACAATACTCCTAAAAGTTAGCATGCCATAACTCCAGTAAGCTTTACAAATATTCTAACTAAAATTTGTGTTTTGTAAATTTATTTAACACAGAAATTAATATAACAATCAAAATTCAGTATAAATGAACACTACAGTACATTCTGTTTCCAATAAATAATAACTGCACATTACTGATGGAAATGATAGAGCTTAGCAAAAGCTTATTTCAGTATTCTGCAATCATATATCATATGTAGCAGTTTCATTCTGATGTTATGTTGTTTAAATTATTTATATATTATTGGAGATGTTGAATTTTAGCTTGAATGTGTTTACTTGTAGATCTGTTGTTGAATAGAGTTTTTAATAAGATAACTTATTACAGACTTTTAAGTCTAGTTAAATGTCATCTAACATAAACTCTGTTTATGTTAGATGACATTTAACAACCAAAAAGGCAGATGTTGGCTGACTGAACCACGGTTTGAAATGCGTTGCAAAGACAACGATCGTCTATTTCTGAATGTCATCTAAACGAACCTCAACAAAACATTGGCTATTACTTTCTTTGACGTTACTCCCCTCTTTTAGGAGTTGATCAGCCAATCGGGTTATTTGTTTGTGACATAAGAAAAAAACTCTGATAAGGTCAGGTGTCTTCTGAAAGCTTTTGGCAGCATAAAAGCTGTCAACAATTGTAGTTTGGCAGTTAATGACAATTCTTTTCTATTTCAATGTTTAATTTCATCACCAATATGATTTAAAATATGAATGAGCAATTATTTATTGTGACATTGTCACAATGCTGGGCTGCAATTTTTAATCATGTTTTAAATTTATTTAATTTAAAATATATGCTATCCACTTCAAATTAGTAATGGCTTGCTCCTGTATGTCATACTTTTCATTTAACAATAGAGTCGTGTTGGTCATCTATTAACTGCTTTCAGAGGAAAAGTTTTGAATTGAAATAACATGATTTCCAGTTTGCATTGGAAGTTCATATATAGTTAATCAGGGCCTCCTGCCCCTGGTCTCTTCTTTCATCTATCTAACTCAATTCTTAAGATTAAGGAAAGACAGACAGAAATGAAATGAGCATTTTTTAAAATTGAAACTTTCTGGCCTTGTAGTTCAACTTTTTCCCATGTGACTAGTGCTATATGTTTGTAATTGGAAGAGCACATATATAATATGTGAATTTTAAAATGTAATCTCATTTATATTGTGAGTTCCACATGTTTAAGAATACTTTTCTTGACAGCATGAAAAAAAGGAAATTGAATAATTTTCATTTACGAGTATAAGCAGGGACATAATGCAGCTGAAGCAACTCAAAATACCAATAAAACTTTTGGTGAAGGTTCTGTGAGTGAGCAGATCACCATTTGTTCAAAAAATTTCAGTTCAGAAATACAAATCTTAAAAGTCAGAATTGAAGAACATCACCTGACTGTCCAGGAAATTGAGGAAAGATTGAACATACTGGACATTATTCAACCATTTCTCGACATCTAAACATGTTATGAAAAGTCAACAAGCTCATACCACATGAGCTCAGTGAGAGAGATAAGAAGCATTATTTAAATGTCTGCAGTTCTTTAATTATTTATCACAAAAATGAAAGTATTCAAATGAAATTTTTCTCCATTCACCTTATTCTCCAGACTTTTTCCAACACACTATCACTTTTTTATGATACATTTGGACAGTTTTTTTGGCAAGAAAAGTCTTCAAGGAAGAGGATGCAATAAAAAGTACCTTTAATGACTTTTTGGCTTCTCATTCTCATGATTTTTATCAAATTGGCATTAATGCATTTCTATTGCATTGGGAAAAGTGTATTAATGTTGGTGAAGACAATTTTGATTGAATATGTAAGTTTTAAATTAAATATAATAAATGTTCAAAGTCAGAAGCAAAAATCAACTATTTCATTTCCAACAATGTAATATTAAAAGGTTATAAAGTTAGTCCTGATGAAAATGATGTAGTCTTATTATATGCTTTTGCCATAGATTATTATATATCAAATCCATATTTTAGCTTTATCCTACTGTAAGTTTGGAGGTCGACTTATAAGGTAGATAGATCTAAACCAGAATTTTGAGTTGAAAACCTTGAGGTTAACTTACTGTATATGCAAGTTTAATTTATACACTGACATATGGTAGTGTATCAATAAACTAGGTTTGTATCTCTAGCTCTAAAGGAAACTAATTACATCTTTTGTATTATTTAATTTTATAATTATTCTTAATGTAATAAATTATTAAGTTTATTATTTTTTTGAAATTTTTAAAATATCATTATCTAAATGAATAAGACAATACAGTCGAATCCGTATAAGTTGTCACCCAGATAACTCGACACTCGTCGGTTACGTAGTCAGTTTTCTGTGGTCCCGGCTGACTTACATAAGCATTAATGTTATTAACATTAAAAAACTCTGTTTACTCAACATCGTTTAACTCATCACCACTGGATAAATCAACATACTTTTTCTGTTTCACACTTTTTAGAATTCTGATAAGTCGACGCCTCTCCTGAAAAAATGAGTTCACACCACACAGCTTATTGTACAGTGTGAACTCATTTTTTCAGGAGGGGCGTCAACTTATCAGATGTCTAAAAAGTGTGAAACAGAAAAAGTATGTTGATTTATCCAGTGGTGACGAGTTAAACGATGTCGAGTAAACCGAGTTTTTTAACATTAATAACATTATTGCCTATGTAAGTCGGCCGGGACCACAGAAAACTGACTAATTAACCTACGGTGTCGAGTTATCTGGGTGTCGACTTATGTGGAGTCAACTGTATCTTACAATGTTCTTTTCATTAAAAAGTAATTTAGCTTTTTTTTTTTTTTATTATAAGCATATTCTGAAATGTACATTATTGGAAATTATAATTAAATGTTCTCAGTTTGTTTTGTCAGAAAATTTTATTTTTATGTTTAATTAATTATTTGAAAGATAATATGATTTTTATTGATAATTGTGAAATATTTATCAGAGGAAATGTAAAAAATCTAAAGTAATTCTGAGATATGTTAACTGATTAAGACTTTTTAATTTTGTCATCATAATAGAATTTATGTTTCTGCTGCAGAAAATGATTTTTTTTTTTGTTTTTATATATTTAATATTGTATAATTATTATTATCAGTAATAGTTAGTTAACTAATTATTTAGCTGAATGCTTTAAATAAATTCCTTATATGAGATAAAATCAGTTAAACATTGTTGCCTTAAAATAAAATTTATTAATATATAATTGAATATTTATGTGACTTAAAGTATATTTTCAACTTAAAATTAACAAGACATTAACAAAATAGTTGACAGATTGATATAACAAGCACAGTACAGTTTGAATTTTAATTGAAACAAAGTTACTCTGAATTTTTCTTTTATAAAATACTGTAATAAGTAAAATGTCTTAGACTGTAAATTTGTAATGTGTATTCAAAATTAAATGGATATTCTATTCTGTAATTTTTTAAAAATATAAATCAAAAATAAATTAAATAATAAAACAATTGAATTGGTTGTAATTATACATACTTAAATATATTTTACAGCAACTCAGAATTAATAGTTAAAATTTAAAGCAAAAATATTTAAATTGGTAAAACTCTTTTTAAATTTACAGTGCTTGTATTTTTCTCTATTGTCAATGATGTTTAATTAATTAGTCATTTAATTTGAAGGACAAATATATTTACTTTCTTTTCTCATGTTTAAGCATCTCTAACTTAAAAAACCTCTTTGATAGGATTATATCTAAAGTTGCAAGTTAATGTTGCTTTTATATTAATTTTTTTCATAATTAAATAGTTAGATAAAATTATTGTCATTTTCTTATGTAAAGTTTAAAAAACTTAAGCAGTTATCCTTGATAAATTCCTTGCAGATTTTTAAAAAAATTTGAATGATGTTTTTAAAAGAAAACTTCATCGGTAAATAGATATATATAAAGAAATTACACTTTTTTCATAGAGTTTTAATAATTCTATAAGAAAAGGTATAATACATTGTTAACTCATGAGTAAATAATAATATTGATATACTGTGTAAAGAAATGTTCTGGTAAAGTTTCTTATATAAATGATTCCATCTGTAAGCAATGAAAATAAAACTAAAATTATATATTTGTTTAAATTTTAGAATAGGAATAAAATATGATTAATTTTAAAATGTTTCTAGTTTAGTGTAAATTATATACTATGTTATTTTCATCTGTCTATGTCACTAATTTAATTAATAAATATGAATTTGATATATACGTTATGGACAAAGTGATTAATTGGACATTATTCATAATGCCTGGTCATTATGAATAATGACCAAAAAGGGTGCGCAGTGTGATAAATATTGATTAATTTATCAAATTGACCGGTCATTATGAATACTGCTATCACCTAGTCGGGCAAATTGATGATAGTACATTGAAGAGTCATCATCCAACATACGCCAGCCAATTGGCACTCTGAGTTGCCGATTGTATCGCATTGAGTGCATATCACGTTTAGTACCGAATTTTAGATTGTGTGACATTAATTAATTTGATTAAAAAAAACTCCACTCATTTCATTTAGAAATATTTATTTTTTGTGAATTATTTCAAAGTATTTTAAAAAGAACATGTAATCTTTTAAAACTAAGTACTATTAACTATATTAATTAAATGGTAAAATTTTACATATGTGCACCATCATGGTGGTGGTCACAACTGTTTTTGCTCCCGACGGATTCCTCCCGGAGGGGAGCCGCGGCAGGCTGCTGATTGTTTAACGTCACTAGATATTGATACATACTAGTTATTGATACTTGTGTTCAAGAACTACCGTGAATGAATAACTAGTGATGTTAAACAATCAGTGGCTCTCCTCCTGGAGGAATTTGTCAAGAGCACAAATAGTCGCGACCGCCGCCAAATTTGGTACTAAACACAATACGCACACGCAACTCAGATACGAGTGCTGATTGGCTAGCATATTTTGGATGATCACTCCTCAACATATTATTATCACTTTGCCTGACTAGATGATAGCAGTATTCATAATGACCGAGTCAATTTGATAAATTATTGAAACTTATTACAATGCCCGATTTTGTTGGTCATTATTCATAATGCCTGTATTAATCACTTTGTCCATAACATATATATATATATATATATATATATAATATATAAGAGTTTCCTACATTAACATTATTTACTTATTTACTTGGCAAAATCAACAATCAATCTTATACTTATACTAGTGTCATGCTTCTTAACTAGTCTAGGGGTCTGCAGTCCATCATGGTGTGGGGGTTTTAGGGATCTGTAACATGAGAAATGTTGAGAACCACTGATCTAGTGTTAAGTTTGAAAACAAGACAATCTCTTACTTTTTGGCACCACTTTAACATATTTCAATAGTATTGTTTTTGCTAATAGTGTAACATTTTTTCAATATTTTAACTATTTTCAGTCATAAAACCGTAATAAGCATTTAAAAAGCATGTATTAATATATTTGTTTATAAAGTTTTGAAATACATAAAAGCTTATATACCACTTAAGTCCACACAAAATTATCACATACATTTTATTTTATAGTTAATATTTTTAAGTTTTTTCTGTTTGAATCATTATCATTTTATTTACGTTGTGATTTAATCAAGTGTGATAAAAATGTTTAGTTATTTAGTAAAGCAGTTTTTGTTTTTTTTCTTTGGGAATTTTTTCTAACTGTAAACATTTATAGATAATTTTGATTGATTTTGTTGAATTAACTGAATTTTGTAGTTTTTGTTTAATAATTTAAATAAATTCTAGATAATTTTTAATATTTAAAACTAGATTTAATAATTGATTTAAATTATAAAAATTTATTGAAATAAATTGTTATTATTATTATTATTTTTTTTGTTGTTGTTTTCTGGTGAACTCAAGTTACCAGTTGGATTTTCTCCAAAACTATAGTTGCATTAATGCAAATATTCTCTGCCCTGAACAATTTTTCCTTTATCAGTAAAACAAAGTATTAATATTTAAGGTTACAAATTGATATTCTGGAATATCAGAAGCCCAGGAAGACTATATAAAAATATTGTTTTTGTATTTATAACCCATGATTCCCCATAGAAAATTGCTAGAATGAAAAATATCTTTATGAAACTCATACCATTATATAAACTGTACCCTTTTTTAAATTTTCTTGTAAACACAGATAACCCATGACTTATACACATGAAAACATAGTAACTATAAACCATTAGAATTTTACTACATTTGAATAACGTTTTGATTTTTTTTTTTTTTTAATTTGCTTTAGAAAACTGTATTTGTCTGGATAGTGACAAATTCTTATTAAAAATTAATTATATTATTATTTTATAAAAATATAACAAAGATTACTGTTAAAGTGATATACCGTATTTTACGGACTATAAGACGCGCCCTAATTTTTAAGCGATTTTTTAAAAAAATAACATTTTTATTATTAGATTGCAAAGCCAGACTAAAAAAAAATTCTTAGTTTATAAAACCGAACTGACCTTTAAAATCCCTGAAAATCGTCATCTGAACTTTCTTATTCTTCTTCCTCTTCGTCGTCATCGTTGTCCTCTTCATATATAACAGGAGTGGCAACACGTAGACCGTGGTCAACCGGTCGACTGCAAAGGTTTTGAAAGTAGCCCGCGAAGCTAAAGTTGAACGATTTGCTTTCACTTAAATTAATGTTTAAAAATCTTAATTCGATAATTTATTCTTACAATAATAGACTGTCTGTGCAACGTACCCATACTGTTTGTATTTATCCCGATGAACAATGCAAATGAATGTTAACTTTTAAATTAATTGTAGTCACAACGCATGCACATATAAATGGCAATCGCCAAATTTTGAAAAGCTTGCTGCACTTATGCAATGTCAGATTTCGTCCAATTAAACATTTTTATTCATTTGCTTATTCACAGTGTATTTTTTTTTTTTTTTAGTTAATAAGTATTTCATCTCAAAAAATAAAAAAATTATAATTAACATTTTTTTATTTGCTAAAATTTTTTTGTGTATTTATTTCTTTACATTGTAATTTTTTTAAATTTAATAAATATTATTGTGCTTCATAAAATAAAAAAATATAATTATTTTTCTTTATTTGCCATAATATTTTTTTAGTTGAAATCCTTGTTAATTATTTATTAAAATATCTATGAAAAATTTGAAAAATCCTAAAATTGTTTGCCCATATTCATAATTGCCTGCAGACTATATTTTACCGAAAAAGTGGCCCCTAAGGGATAAAAGTTTGGCCACACCTGATATATAAGATGGTCTTCACTGCCATCGAGAGTGTTACTTATGCCGCACTTCTTGAAAGATTTAACAATAATGTCTTCTCTCACTCTAGACCACGACTGTTTTATCCACTGACACACTTGTTTGATTTTAAATCAAACACTGGACATTTTTATATTAATTTTGAGTATAAGATGCACCTGAATTTTGGAGGCAATTTTTCGAAGAAAAAAGTGCATCTTATAGTCCGTAAAATACGGTAAATATTATTCTATGAATAATGTTTACATCATTCTTTAATCTTTCATGGAATAAAAAGGGAGTTGATGTTTGTTAGTGTACATATGCAAGGGAAAATGATTCTATTTTTAATATGAAGAAGATACATTCTATGCGATGAAATGTTATGAGAATGCGATGAAAGTTAGAAAATTATATGTTAAACTGTTATTGGGCTGCAATTTTCAAATTGTGGATCTATACATTCCTACTGATGTTTTTTCCCTTTGTTAATCTCGAGAGTGGAGTTAGGTAGATGAAAATTGAGACCAAATGTAGAAAATTTAGGGCCAGAAGATCTGATTAACTATTTACAAACTTCCAGTCTGAACCAGAAGGCATGCAATTTCCATTCAAAATTTTTACTTTACTATATAGAATGATAAATTTAGTATAGAATTGATCCTTATGATAAACTGGTATCAATAACATATTCAATTCTCTAAGGTGATCTCATATTTTAAAAATTTAAATAAATAATATTTTGATTCAATCCAAAAGTAGATTCTTTAAAGTATGATTAGAAACTACAGTCCAGCATTGTCATAATGTCACAATAATGGACTGAAATTTGAAAAAATTGTAGACCTATAAATTCCCACTGTTGTTCGTCTGTTGTCCATCTGTCTTTCCTTAATCTTGAGAACAGTGTTAGATAAATGAAATTCAAGAACAGATATGGAATGCTTAGAGGCAGGAGGACCTAATTAACTATATATGAACTTCCGATGCAAACTGGAAGTCACGCTATTTCAATTCAAAAATTTCCATTGAAAGGAGCTAGATAGATGACTGACATGACTCCATTGCTAACGGAAAAGTATAATGTACAGCAGGGGTTTCCAACTTGTGTTTCATGAAACCTTAGGGTTCCAAAATAAAATCTGTTGAGTGTACTGATGTATGAATGTGCCAATGCAGATTTGGGACATGAAGTGCAATTGTTCTTGTCTTGGATCGAGTCTTCTTATGACATCCTATACACATGCTAGAGTTATGTATAGCTTTATAAACAGTGGGGACTGGTTTATCCATAGTAGAACGAACTGAAATCATGATATAATGTTTGACAAGGTAATGAAAACCATAAAAATGGTAAAACTTAAAGCTAGAAAATCATTTAAAAATAACCTTAAAAAGTATCTAACATATAAATAATAATACAGTAGTTAAATATGCTTTAATTTGTCGATATCTGTACCACAAACCTATTTAATATAATGACGGGAGTGGCCAGTCAGATGTCCGATGGTACTGTACATATTTCTATACTAGTGATGGGACACTTGTGTCAGACGCTCATGAAGAGGTTAATTAATTAATGTCTCGTCATTGTACACATTTGGAGTGCAATAGTACAGCATATAAGCAGGCATATTAGTCAAAGATTATTAGTTTTGCACTGCATTTGTTTTGTGATATTTTTTCCATATAAAAATATAGTGGGAACCATATAAACTTATAATGCTTACAGTGTTGTGTATATCCCAAATTAACATACCATGAAGTGTTGACTGAGAGAAGAGTTTTGAAGAAGAATGTAGCAAGTACTTCAAATGTTTTTCTAGTAATAAGGAGACCAAAAATATGGCTACCAACAAGGATACAAATTCAGGCACTAGTGCTATTTAAAATATTGAATTTCAATTTTTCACATTCATTGTCGGTTTGAATTAAGTAATAATATTTTACTTTCCATTATTAATCTGTTTACTATTCATTATAAATTGTTTTTTTGTGTTTCTATTTACTGTTTTATCTATAATCATTAAAAATGCCAGGGTTCCAATATTTTTTACTAAGAAGATTTTTTACTAAAAAGTGTTCCACAATAAAAATAAGTTGGGAACTTCTGATGTACAGGATAATTTGAAGTGGAGAGCATATACTTTAAATTAATATGATTAAAAATTGCAGCCCATCATTGCGATTTTTTTGTTTTATGAAAAAAATCACATTATGTCATATGATTTGATATTTGAATTTTTAGAAGTGTTTTTGAAAATTCAAACATCACAACTTGAAGAATTTTCAAAAAAACTTCTAAAATTAAAATATCTCATCATACGACATTGCGTGATGTTTTTGTTTTATAATCTCTCAATCCCCTACACACAAATTTGTACATCAGAAAAAAAAATTTTTTTTTTTAGTTTAACAAACCTGTCTTTGATGCTGCACAAGATTGTGTGTAGATGATTGCTTGATTTAAAATCTCAAATTTTTTGCAAAAAAATGTCAAAAATTTCCAATAGATTATGCTTATATCACTTTAGATGAACAACAAAAATTAAAACGTGCTGAAGAATTCTCATTGCTTAGCTATAGCAGTGAAGTGATACACATTTAAGATCCAACACATTGGCTCCATTTGTATTCTGAGAAATAATACAATAATAATTTTTATAAATTTATATAAACATTTATTTATATAGATTTTAATATAAAATTATTCTATTTTATTACGTTTTTGAGAAAAATTTAACTTAAACTTTTTATTTTCAGATAACAGCATTGTTAATTTTTCAAAATTTAATGATGAGTTCTTTCAATGAAAATATTCCATCAAATGGTGAGTAATAGGTTTTTTGTATTTCTGTAGGTGTTTAAATTAAATAATTAAATAGCAAACTAATCATTCTAATTAAACATCATTATATAAATTAAATAAATATTTAGTTTCTATTATTTTTATTTGTAAAGATTTGAGTAATTCTAGAGTTGTGTTTAAATAATACTTGGAGGTTTAACTAACATTTTTTTTTTGTTTTAATTCTTAGAATACTGTGAAAAAGAAGACATGAGTTGCTTTATTAACGAATTTCCTAAAACAATCAAAGAATTTGGTTATTATTTTAATGAATGTAAGTGTAATTCATTTTTGCATTTTTGTTCTGGTGATAAGTTTCAAAAACCAAGTTACTAATTGTATTCATAATTATTTAAACAAATACATTAGCTGATAATTTAAAAAGTTGATATTTTTAATAATTTACTATTGCTGTTTTATACATAATTATAAATTTAGTTTATGTATATTATACATTGAAATTTTCTGTTTATAATACAATTTATTCATTCAATATATATAGACACACAACACACACAACTAAAAAGAAACTACAAAGAATAATTTATCTGATTTTATACCTTTCTTCATAAAACTAAAAATAATTGTTTTTCTAGGAAAATATAAAATTTTATTTTTATTACATTATTTGAAATCTCTTCTGTTGCTTAGTATATGTTACATTATTTAATATTCATAAAAAAAATATATTTTAAGAAATTTAATCTGTAACAACTAATGAATTAAAAAATTGTATCTATAATATTTTAACTTTATTATAATGATTACTTTTAACTTGGACTTTCTATAAGAATAGTTTTACACAATAAAAATCCAGTAAACTTTCAATTTAACAGACTAATTGAGGGAGAGAGATGTCTGCTATTGCCCAAAGTCAGTTAAATCAAATGTGCTTCAAAAACATATATTAATTACAGGAAATCATCATTAATTTGAACTTGGATAGTACAAAATTCCATTAGTTTGTAATTACTATTTGTTCCTGCTGGGGATATAGAGATTTACATGTTAAGGAATGTGGTTAGTTTGAAATCGGCTAATTTGAAATTCAAAGTGAAAATTCTGTCTGAACTGTCATATGCACTTACTGTACATCGAAGAATTTTGGTTACATTTCAAGGAATTCTGCTTTATTTTTTATAAAACCTGGTGGCAACCTGTGAGGTTCTCACCAAACACGTGCTGTTTACCTGCAGTTTACTTAAAAATATATAATAATTTAGAAAATTTAATTAAAATAATTTTAAGTATATTTTTTATTAAAATTTTAAAAAATTCTGTTTATTAAATATAGAAGAAATGTTAAACAGTTTCAGTTTATATTTCCAAATAATTGCTTGATAATATTACAAATGAGAAAATTATGTTAGTTCAGCTTATTATTATTTATAAATTCCTGATATTATTTCAATAAAAAAAATTAGAGGTTTTAATTGTGTGAACTCATATCATAATCTATCAATGATATAAGCTAATTATGGTTTCTTAAAATAATATAACTTAATATTCAATATATGAGTAATAATAAAATTTTTTTCATTTAGATGGCCAACTTCGACATAGTAAGACAAATGAACCATTCAAATTTGAAGTAAAAGAAGAAGATTATGATTATAATCAAAGACATTATGAAATATTAGGTGAAGTAAGTAAAGAAAATACATAACGTTTTTATTCCAATTAATTGCAGGTTTAGTTAAATATAAACATTGCAAGTTCTAAAAAATGATTCAATCAATAATTTAAACTGAATACTTAAGATTAAAGTTTATAAAGATAAGTATTATGCTTCTCTCAAATTCTTAACAGCTTCACTTTTTATTGTAATATATTTACATACCTATTCTGCTAAATATAGACATAGACAAACAAAAATTGTCATTTGTTATTAGTTATATGGGTTAATCCCTGACTTGAATTAGTCATAAGCAGGTTGCCAGATTGCCTCTTTTGATGTTAAATTTTGAGAATTTGGTTCTTTTGTGGTTCTTTGAAATGATTTTTATTTTCTTTTTTTCATGTGCGAATTTCAGAAAAACTGTCTTTCTGAATCCCAGCTTAGAAAAAGTTTGCATTTTAAATGCCTAAGCTTTATTCTTTCTTTGCAATCTTATTTTCTGCATCTCTGCATTTTTAATGATACAATTTTTAGTAAATGTCCTCTACTGAATTGTTTTTAGCTTCAGGAACTTTTATAATTTTATCATTATTTGGCTCTTCTCAATATTTTAAATCTGGCAAAACTTGTCATAAGTTGACCATAAAAAATAATGATGAGAATGGAGTATAGTTCCAGGGCAAGGTGATCAGTGATGGTAAACCTGTAAACTGTACAATCCCACTAATTATGAGTCTCAGTAAAATTATCATCAAACTAGCAGATGAGCCCGGTGTTGCTTGGGCAGAAAGTAAGGCTACGTCCTACGTGGCAGCGTCCAGCGACTGTGAGCGGAAAGAATCTTTGTACGCACGTCCAACTCGCGAGCAACTTCTGTCCAGAGTGGATGCATGTTGTTTACAAAATGGCGGTGAGATGACTTCGTCGAATGCTTGCTACGGAAAGTATGGCGAACATTAAAACGGTAAATTTGATAGGTAATTGTTATCACTGACTAGATACACAACAAATATAAAGAATCCTCACAGAATAATAAGTTAAAAAAAGTTTTATTTTTAAAACGTTACATTTACAAAATCAGAAATTATTAAATTACGTAAAAGATTATTAATTAAAGTACAGTACATACAACATATATACACAATTTATTTGTCATTCTGTTTTCATTCATCTACAAAATCAGCCATTTTCTTCTTTGGAAGTGCGAGCAGTGGAAGCGGCGATCAAACTTGTTTGGTAGCTGCTTCCTGGAAACGTGTGTAGAAGCGTCATCCGGTGGTTGCTACACGCTAAATGCAGCTACTCTGGACGCGCACATTTGCTTGAACTGGTTTGTCCGCTCTGCTCGGAAGCGCGTTAACGCCCGCAGTCGCTGGAAGCTGCCACATAGGACACACACTAATGGTAGCGAAGATTAAGATTACAGTGATATCTCGGTTTTTGTTGCTAATTCGTCTGAAAACAATCGGCGAAATTTGAAACTGAATAAAACTGAGGCAATTATTTCCATACTAATCAATGTAAATCCAATTAATTTGTTCTAGATACTCCAAAATACATACCAAAAACATATTTTATAGAAAATAAATATAGTGTTTATATTAATTTCTTATTGTTTTTAGTATTAAAATGAATATAAAAGACTAACGTAAAGAATAAATTAACTTTTAACATGGCATTTCCCATGATAGAGCTAAAAGGGAAGCAATGGAATTGAGTGTATTCAAAATCTCAGCACCAATCCAGTGAGATGCTGCTGGAAGTGACACAACGGTTAGTGTTTTCTAGAGAACACAAACGCTGGCTGCCAGGAATTTTGGGAGAGAAAAACAATAAAAATGGCAAATGATGATTTGAAAAAACTGGAAAAAAATTCCATTGTTTGATAAGTCAGTATGTTTGATAACTCAGCACTGCTTCAGTTCTGATGATGCCAGGTTAATGGAATGTTACTGTACTTTACATATATACTAAAATACGATATGGTGACAATACACTTAAACAGTGTATTGAACTATGATGCTTAATATTTTTACTTAATAAGTATGACATTTTGTTAACAAAGATTTATGAAAACTGTGTATTAGTCAACTATGTTGAAAGAATTAAAAGTCATACTGGGAGTATTGCAATCTTTGTGTAGAATTGATTTTAAAATAACGAACATAGACTATCTGAAAAATGATGTCTTCACTCATTCTTTTTCACACTTCTTTTTTAAATGTAGACTTGCTTTTATTTTTATGTTTGTTTAATTTATTATAAATTCACTTGAACATTATAAAGAATATGAAATTAGAATGTAATCCTGATGAAGAGAGCTGTAAAAAACTGTTAGTTCCATTTCATTTTTGAGTGATAATGAGTAAGACTTGAGTAATAGTTAAACATGAAAAAATTTATGAGTTATTGTTAATATAGAGTATGTTTTTTGCTTAATACATTATTACATTTAACATTTGCCATTAGCAAATGCAACCAATTGTTTGAAACTGAAAATAAATTTTTAATACATTACTTTCATTCATTGTAAATATGAAAAGACATAGGTTGAGGACAGACTATATATAATTAATAAATAAATATATAAATTATATTAATATTGTAAGTGTATAGAATTTTTTTGGTTAATTTGTGCAGATATTGAAGTTCTATAATATTTATTTTGCCCATATATGAATATTTGATTCTAGTTTCAATTTTTTTTTTTTTTTTTTCTTTCTTTTTGTAATTTTAAACGTAACATCTTTTTCATGTCTAATCTTTATAAATGTATCTAAATCTTATTCATTGTTTACAATTTGAAAGACTAAATATAAATTATAATGCTAGTCTTTCAAAAATTTTAATTTAATTTATTCTTGTATCAAATATTTCATATATTGCACAAGACATTGGATAGTAAAAAATAAATTAGGTAAAAATTTTAAAGCAAATTCACATAAATTTTGGTTCATTAAATTTTTGTTAATGCTTATATTTATTTGTTAAATGAATAGGTCTTTTTTCCTATTTTATCTTCAAAAGATGTGTTATTGTTGTGCTTTAAAGTTAGTTTTTAGGGAAAATAATATATATACAGTATAATGATATATATCATATTTTAGTAAAATATATTGTTACAAGAAAAATGAATTATAAATTTATTGAAAATAATGGTTTCTTTTACTTTTGTTTAAAATATATTTTATTTCAGTTGGTAACAGAGTATGTATATGAACTACTGATTAATGACACAGGATTGGTCAAAAAATATATACCAGTAAGTAGTTTTTTACTTAATATATTTTAATTAATTACAAATATACATATAAATTTTATATTAGTTTTTTAATTTACAATATTAACCATAATTTACATATTATTGAATGAAGTTAACAAAAATGATATACTAACCACTGTGATAAATTAGCTGCACTAATTACTGCACCTTAAAGATGCAGTAATTAGTGTAGCTAACTTATCACAATGGGATTTTAGAAGAATGTTAATATTTTTGACCCTGCTAGTGGGTCATTCCCAGGTGTAAAAAGTCAGATGATTCATTAACAGGAGCTAAAACATTAACATTCTTTTAGAATCCCACTGTTACAGTGATTATTATTTGTATTTGGCTCTGAGATTGCCATTTAATATCAGACTTCTACCATGGCAAGGAGACGTACATAGAGACAGTTATAATAAGTCTGATATTAAACAGCAATCTTAGAGCCATAATACAAATAATATTGAACAATCAGACAAGCTGCATTTCCAAAACAATTTGAAGAAAATGATAAGTGTTGTAATTAGTCCAATAAAGTTAACTAAAAATGAAAAAAGTTGTTACTTGGTTATATTATTTCTCTTCTCAGTCAGTAATAACAGTTTTATGTACCATTTATTCTTCTGCTTTATATTTGTCTTGTAGTTATTGCTTTTTGTTAAATTAAGCATATATAAGCATTATAATGCATAATATAATGTAAATACAGTTGTGCATTTACATTATATTTTCGAAGTGAAAAGAATCATAACAGTTTATATTTACAAGGGCTAGAATTTCAAATTAGTTTAAACAAAAGCTTGCTTTAAATAAATAAATAAAAGATGTACTCATCATACATTTTTTGTATATATCTAAATGGACTGTAATATAATCTATCAAGAATGATGATATGGAATTATTGCAGTATGATCTGACAATAAGTAAACATTAAATACTATATTCAGAATAAGAGTAATATTTGTTTAAAATAATTTAAAATTTTATTGATGATAATGTGAAATTGCTATTGATTGATATTAAAGTAATAAAAATAGAGGTGATAAAGTGTAAAATTAACAAAATAGAAAACTTTCATAAACTATGAAAACATTTCATTAAGATTTTTATTCAATATCAACATTGTACAAATTACGTGAATTTTCTCTGGTCTAACTTTTTAAACAAATTTGTAAAGGTAAAATATCAAAATATTGCAATAGTTAAGTTTTTTTATGGGGGTAAGCACAGAATTAAATTTTTTATTTGCATAAGATGAAATTTTATATTGTGACATTTTTAACAGCATTAAGACAATATAAAGTAAACTCGACAGCTTATTTTAATTTGCTGTGTAAATCAGATTTTGATGATTATGTTGCTGCAAAATTGAATTGGTTTATTTAAAATTTCAATAAACTAATTCAATATTGATTTTTTTTAATTGTAAAATAGACTTTTGAAATATTGTAATTTATATAACAGAAAATAAAACTGAGAAATGTAAAACATGTAAAAATTTTATATTATTCTTATGGAAACGTTACTAAGCTTAAATTACTTAAAGATATTAAAATATATATGTATATGTATACACATACTTTATAAATACACATTATATTGAAGAATATAAAGTCCTATTTTTGCTATATTTTCTATTATATTAAGAGGTAAAATTATGAATATGATAAGATGTGACATATTATGAGCTGACTGCTATGATGATGCAATTCAGAGAAAAAGAAAATATCAACAGCTATCAAATATTAGATTTTTAGAAAATGAATAAACTTTTTCAAATTTTAAGATACCAAAATTCATTTGATATGGCATTTTTCAATTATAATGAATGCAATTGTAGGCATACAATACCTTAAATCCATTGAAAACCTTAAAAAGTTATTTGACATTCTTTAAAATATATGGTTGAAACAAAAGTTTGTTTGAGTATTTACATAATTGCTCATTTGTATCACCTCTTATCAAGTTTTAACTTGTTTAGGTGAGCATTACGGATGTTTGCATATTTAATATGTTGTTAAGATATGTGTGAATTTTTAGACAAAAACTAAGTTTAGTAAAAAAAAAAAAAAGAATTTTAATTTGCGTAGTCGAATACAGGATCTTCTATGTAGGATGTCAACTTTACAATCTCTATCCCTGATACAAATACATGTTAATACAGTAACCAACAATAATAGAAAGGCACAAATTGAAATATTGTGACAGTTGGATCTTAATTAATTAATATTTTACAAAGGACAGATATGAATATATATGTATATCTTACAACTATCTTATAACTAACTACTATTAATTTAAGAGAATAGGTAGATTTAGAGCAAGGGAGAAAGTAGAAGACAAAAAAGATGGGTACCCAAGATTATCAGTGGTGCTCTCAATGCAATAGATCTAAAGGATAAACCTTTTTTAATTATGATAAATATTAGCTTTGTTTATCACCTCTTATTAAGTCAAATATACTGGGATGAAATAGTACTCTTGTACTTTCACTATCAGGATTTCACTTCTCTTCTATCTCTGTCTTCTCCACATGGCACCACAAAAGCTGAAGAGCTTCCTTCACACATCTCCTCTCATCCAGTTTCACCTTAAGAATGCCCTCTTGGTCTATAATCTGCCATGAGGGTCGCATACCATTCCATTGTTCCTAAGGGACCATCTGCTGATACACCATTAAGAACGAGTTGAAGGAAAATTTCAGAGGGAAAGATAATAGCAATAGAAAAGAGGGAAGGGAAATATAATATTCTAAAATAAAATGAATTATAACTATGCAATAATGGCATGCAGCCACAATGTAAGTCTAGTTACAGTTATTTTTTAAAATTCTGTTATCTTTTAAGAAAAAACAACATTAAAATGGAAGATAAGAAGGTGCATTCTCAATATCTCATGCTCTATTATTTCTGAAAAGGGAAAAATGCAACAAAAACTCAAAAGAAGATATGTACTATATATGGGGAGGATGCAGTCACTGATCAAACATACAAGAAATGATTTACATTTTCTCTTGAAGAAGCACCTCGGTCAGGATGCCCCTCAACTATAAAATTTGAATCTATAGTGACTTTAATCCAAAATGATCAGTCTAGAACAATATGAGAAATAGCTGCTGACACCTTAAAAATATCTTAAACATTTGTTGTCAGACATTTGGCTAGCCTAGGATACACTTCCTGTTATGATGTTTGGGTTTCCCATCAGTTAAAGTGAACAAAACCTTATTCAACGTATTTCAATTTGTGATTCACTTTTAAAACATAATGATGATGATTCATTTTTAAAGTGATTAATACAGTAATAGGTGATGAAAAATGGATTGTTTACAACAATCAAAACATACAACACCTTTAACATATCCAGTACGAAGTTTTTAATAGCTTAAAAAAACTTTTTTTAAGCTATTAAAAACTTTGTACTGGATATGTTAAAGGTGTTGTACGTTTTGATTTCAGTTTCAGTAAACGTTTGTCATTTGTTTACAACAATATCCAACACGAGATCTTGGAGTAAGCCAGGTGATTTGCCAGTATCACAATCTAAACCTGGTTTGCATCCCAGAAAAGTAATGATTTGGTGGGATTGGAAAGGGGTTTTTTATTATGAGCTTTTACCCAACAACCAAACAATTAATGCCAATAAATATTGTCTCCATCTGGTTGAAATGAAGACTACAGTGCATCAAAAACATTTGGAACTTGCAAATCGATGGGGAGTGGTATTCCATCATGATAATACAAGGCTGTACATATCATTGAATTTGTGGCAAAAACTTCTAGACTTTAACTGGAATGTTTTGAGGCACCTTGCATATTCTTCGGATATTGCTTCCTCAGACTATCATCTTTTTCATTCGTTGTAGAATGATTTAAATGGTATTGAATTTCAATATTTAGAAGGTATCAAAAAACACATTGATAATTTCTTCAATCAGAAACCCACCCAATTCTACACAGATGGAATTATGAAATTACCCATCAGATGACTTAAGGCTATCGAACAGAAGGGTGAATACATTGTGGATTAAAGGTTTTTATTTATTCCAAAATAGTGTATTTTATTTCTTTCTAAAAACCAAATGAACTTTTGGTTCAACCCTATATATACTGAATATTAATCAAATGCTTGGCAAATCAAATTTATATAATGCATATATTGAGAAAAAGTAAAATTTTGGCATAAAAATTAAAAGTTTTTGATATATTGATATGCTATTTTGTTTTTTGTGCTAGTTTGATGCTTCCTCTGATGAACCTCAGACTTTTGTATTCATAAGCAATGACGTAATGAAAAATCAAGATAAATTATTAATATTAATACATGGCAGTGGAGTTGTGAGAGCAGGACAGTGGGCACGCAGGTCAGTAAAATGATTTTATCTTATTTTTTCAAATGAAAAGATTAGTGATTTATATTATCTTATTAACTGATTTAAAATTTATTTTATCAGATTAATTATCAATGATTGTTTGGATAGTGGAACACAATTGCCATTTATTAAAAGGGCACAAGGTTTAGGTTTCAGTGTGGTTGTTTTGAATACAAATGATAATTACAAGGAAATAAACAATCAAAAAGTCTATATCAGAGTAAGTTTTAGTTCTTTTTTTATATAAAAATAATATTTTATTTGAATTATAATCAGTAATATAATTTTTTAGATTTATTTTAAGATAAAACATTTTCCTTAAAATTTTCTTTAGGATTTTAACAAATATTGAGAAAACAGGATTATTATTATTTAATTTGGAATAATATAAAAGTTATCAATATTGAATCTTGGGTGAATGTTTACAGATAAAAACATTGAATAAAATGAATCGATAGAATTCAACATTATTTCTGTTTTGAATTAAATAAATAAGTGAAAGAATACATTAGTTTACCTAATTGAAATATTTCAGTTTATGCGAAATTAAAATATATTGCACAGTAAAAAATAAAAATCAAATATAATATAACTTCTATAAATTCTTGTACTATTAACAAAATAAAACACCACATTTTAAAATAAACACTTTTTTCAGCTAAATACTTCGGCCAGTGTTTGTATCACTTATTAAAACAGTTTTGTAGTCCATTCTGCATTACCTTCTTGAGTGCAATCATTGCAGCACTTTTCACTACTTTTGCTGATTTGAAATCTTGAGTAGAACTTCCATTTTGGTGACAATGTGACAATGTGAAAGTTTGTGGAAGTAAGACTGGGTGAGTAAGGAGGCTGTGAAAATACAGGTATCTGGCATTTCCCCAAATATTTACCAATTAGGAAAGTATGATGTGCTGAGGCATTGTCTTTATGAAAAACCCAGTTTTTTGCTTGCCAGGTATGAGGCTTTTTTGTCTTACTGCATCATGGTCATGATCAAAATGTGAATATAGGCCTTTTTTAATGGGTCCTACCATCAGGAACAAAGTCATAATGCATCATTATGCAGAAAAATGTTGCACAATAATAACCACACTTATCAAAGGTGTAATTTGCTTAGCAATAACTTCAATGTCTAATTCAGTAGCTAATATTGCACATTAGTATACTTCAATTGAATGAAAGTTCAATTTGTTGACATCTGACAAAAATGCTTTACGACATTCTTGAATCCAATGTGTTTTATTAAAATCAGATTAATCAATAGGTAATGATGTATATGACAAATAGTTGAGTAAGAAGTAAGTCATAATGCAACAAAAAAAAGCCACAAGCACTACCTCCTCCTTAGTTCTGCCTAGATGAAATTTTTTTTGCCTCAGTGAAGGTGCTGGTTTCTATGTCAGTGAAATTTATTTGCTCTGTAGGTCATACAAGAAATGTCAGGTTTTATCACCATTAATCACTCTGTTTGGGCTATCTGATTCCTTACTAAATGAATCAATCAGTTGTCTATTGAAATCAATATGTAAAATACGCACTCGTCAGTGCGTATTTTTGCTCAGCTGTTAACTTTCGTATATTGCGTATATTGCTCAGCTGTTAACTTTCTCAAAGAATGCATTTTCAAGTCACTGTCAAAAATGGCATATAAGTTACATCACTATGTAAATTCCCAAAATGTTGACCAGATCACTTATTTGATTTGTCAGTTATCTCCTTTAATTCCTTCTTAAACTCAAGAAATCATTTCTTTGTTTCTTGCTGAAGCTGACCCAGCTGGATGTTGATTTACAGTCTTCTTTAAAGCATTTATGCTATTCATACATCTATAAGCACAAAATAGTTTCATTACTATATACATTACAAAATATTTAATTTCCTTAAAAAGTTTTTACAAAGTTTGGTATGAATTGTGATATCACCACCAGATTTTTTTAAAACCAGTCTGTATTTTTTACAGAGGTGTAGCCTCAAGAGACTTATAGAGATGACCTTTTATTCAAATAAAAGTTCATCTCTGTAAGTGAAGATTGAGTGTTTCTTGGTTTTTCACTGGTGTTGTGTAACAATGGATTAAACAGATAAATATTTTGAATTTTTATTTTATTTTAATTTTTATATTTTTAATCTGTAAATTACTGTTGGCCATTTTTTTATGAGTTTAATGGTTGATTCTCTTATTTGTGAAGTGTCATTTCAGAATTATGATGGAGTATGTTTACATACTCCAATACTTTGACATTTGTGTTGTAATCCACCCAAATATAGACATCTACAGTGTTTAACAAGTACCAACATGTCTAAGAAAGGACACATGCATTTGAACATTTTCTTAATGTTCAAATGTGTGCTTGCAATGACAACTATTACTAGGCGGCATCAAAATCTTGTTTTATTTTTGACTTTACTAAGCATATTTTTCTGTGAACAAAATATAATTTTTATGTAAAATTTTCTTTATTGTAAAATTACAAATTACCAAATTATTCATAAAAGTAATTAAATGAAAAATTACAATCAGTGACATATTCAGTCAGTCTAATGATGTTATCGTCTACTAGTCTAGTCTTTAGCTTTCTTCATCCAATAAAATAGACTGTTCGAACTGATATGTTTCCAATCAGAATGATTATATATGAAATTCCGATGGAAATTACAATTATTTTTCACATTTTAACAAGCTGTATTGTTGTCCAAGCCTGATGTATTGTGTTGAAATAAAGAACATGAGATGAATTCTCATAAGAAACATTTTATTCAATTTAACAAAATGACAAGTTAAATGTTCAAACAACTCAAACTTAACTAAGATATACCAATTTATTAATTAAACTTTTTTAGGTTCAGACACTAGAAAAACATCAAATGGAGACTGTCATCTGAAAATTTCTAGAATAAAAAAGTTCCACGAGTGATTCTTTCATTCAAACAGTTTTTAAAATGTTGGCATGGACTTCTGCAATTGAATGAAGGTTCTGGTCAATAAATATGGTTCTGCTTTACAATAATATAGTATTTATCATTATGTTCACCACATTAAACATGACATTATTTAATAAAAATTTTTATAATTAAATAAATGTTTTTTGCTTTCTCAAAACAATACTAGAAATTTTAGATAGCAAGAATTTTTTTCAAGTTAAATATATCCTGAAACATTATTGCTTACATAAATTAATTTTATAAATTTAACTTTGATGAATGAACTATAAAGTTCAAAAGCTACCTCATAAATCTCTCTTTGTTGGATATAATAACAATATTTATTTATTTTAATGTTTTTCAGCTTATGGAATCTACCTTTAGGATCTATCTTGAATTCAAATAAAACAAAAATTATTTAATGAATTTAATTTTGATATAAATATATTGTAATATGTATAGATATACTATAGATATAGATTTTTATTTTTTACTGTGCATAAAGAGTATTTTTTAATTAAAAATTGTATAAATAAAAATATATTATTTTAAAAATTTTGTAAAATTTAATTTAAATTTCTAATTCTGTTTATTCATTTTTTAAAGTTTTAAATTTTTTTTCAGGGAAGTGAAAATTCTGATAATCATGCTTTATACGTATGGAAAAATATTATTCAGAAGACTCCTGCTAAAAATATTGCTATAATTGCTCATAGTTATGGAGGAGTTGTAACAATGAATTTGGTTAGTTAAGAGAAATATTTAAGAGAAATAGAGAAAAAAATTTTATTAATATTACATTTATTTTCATTTAGCTCAATATGCTTGGTGAACCGTTTCAAAATCGCGTATTTGCCATTGCATTGACAGATTCTGTACATAGTCTTAGTCATCAGAAAGTGAATAGTCAAGCCATACAATGGTTGCAAAAGGTAAACATTTAAATTTATGAACATTTTTCAATTATTTTTTATTTCTGTAAATAAACAATTTCAGTACATAATTGATTTTTTTTTTACCTGTGGGCACTAAGAGGGTCTTTTAATTATATCCATTATGGGTTTTGCCAGGCCCACAATGAGGATGGCCAGGGGGTGAGGAACGTGGCCTGTGATATATCTGGGAAGGATCACCCATGAAAAATTCCTGGACTTTTTCCCACCTGCATTTGATCTCAGATTCCCAGAGCAATAGGTTGACACCTTAACCACCTCATCCAGATATGTTGGGTCATATCCCTCACCACCCGGCTGCCCCACTGAGGCTAAAACCCATAATGGACTTTTTAAAATGATCCTCTTCTTGCTCACAGGGCAGAGAGAGTTTTACAAAATCTATCTTGGCCATCTGGCTATTGTGCATAATTGATTTGTAAATTATATTTTAGTTTTTTATATTTAATTGTATTTAAGGAAATTATTTGTTTATATTATTATCTTTATTAATAAGTTTTGTGATTTATGTGTAACAAATAACACCAATTATGATTCAATTTGTTATTTAGTTTTAAAAATAAGTAAAATTATAAAAGTAGAATTTTATACAGTAATTTGATAATATTAATTAAATATTTAAGAACAAAGTAATGTTAAATGAATAAGTAAATTGATAAAATTATCATCATTTAGCAGCAGATAATTAGAAGACGAATCCAAATTTTAGTATGATAATTAAATTGATTAAGAAATCATTTTTATGTTTATTTTCTTAATATAGGAAATAACTCATAACTTTATGTCATAGAATTTAGTTTCAGTTAGATACTGTTTAGACATTAATCACAGTTTCATTTGAGTTTCATCCAGTGAATTAGTAAAATAATTTATAAGTTAGTCCATCTTCTTAGGAGTCCTCAACCTTTTCTTCAGAAGGGCCATGTGAGCTGTAAAAGATGAGTGTGGAGGCTAGATACAAAAGATAGAGTCATAGATTAAGATTTTTTTGATTAAAATGGTAGAGAGTATATTTTACAATTTAAAATATAGACGAAACTAAGTTGTCTTCATTCTTCCGTCACATCCAATTATCAGGAATGTACCATCTGCCATTTTAATTGAAATTATTTTGTGTATATATTCTAAAATGTTCTGGCTTGTCATCAGTGAATTTTTTAACTGTTTTACATAATTTTGCAGAGATGTAACCTCTAATAAAAGGTTGTCTCTGTGAAAAAAAACACTGTTTTATTCTTGGTGATTGAATATGATGGAAGAATGAAGATGACTTAGTTTCTTCTATATTTTAAATTGTAAAATTTTTTTATTTCTGAATAACAACAGACATAAATCAATGTGAATATTACAACTGCTTTTTCAAAATAATGCCATCCAATTAGGGATTGCAATTGCTGGATCCCTCATCCAGCAATCCAGCTGGATCCAGCGCTGCGGATTCGCAAATACTCAATTAACTTTCTAAATAATGGTGCAAATGTCTACGTTGTCGGCGTTGCTGCTTTGCTACGTGCACTAACTCTCGACGGCGAGAGTTGACGTTGCCGTTCAGTGTGGCACGTGCTACACCCAGTGCCGTCTTTAGAACATAAGGGGTCCTGGGCCAGAAGAATGTTGGGAGCCCCCATGAAGAAACAGAATCAATACTAGATTACAGACCTAGGGGTCGCTGGTGTAGCTAGCATGGGCGAGACCAGTTATGGATATCGTGCTATCATCCTTTTAACATATCCCAGAAAATCTGTTGACCTTATTTTTTTTTTTTTTTTTTTTTTTTTTTTTAGTCAGTGAGATTTTTCACCCTGTACTCAACACTTCACACTACGTGTTGGAGGAGTAATTTCAATCGTATTATTAATGGTTTCTTCATTTCAAGTAACCTATTTGTTTTCTTTGTAACTTTATTACTTTCAGATAATGTAGCCAGGGGGGTATAGCCAGTGCCGTCTTTAGGGGAGGGCCTACGGGGCCCCGTAGGCCCTCCCCTAAAGACGGCACTGGCTACACCCCCTCTCGACACTACACCGCCCGCCCTTTTGCCTCTGCTGATCTAATTGCCAGTTGACTTTCCGCTCTCACTAAATAAAGTGTCTCCACGCTAAATAAAATAAGTAGTTCCTCTCCTAGTCCTGGTGCATAATCGCCCTACTTGGCCCTAATTCGGCGACGTTTTTTCCCGTTTTCTCGGGTTTTTCTTGTTTTATATCTTAGTGTATTATATTTTTCGGTTCGTAATTTTTGCGCCATTTAGTCCTGGTGGCTGTTGTGTATTATTTTATTATTATTTTATATTTTGTTTATATCGGCTTTCCTTTCGCGCTTTTCGTTATCTTAGTAAGTAAGTCTAGCTTTACTGTTTCGTCTTTTGTCTTTGTTTACCATTTGTTTCACCCACTTGGTTTGTCTTTGATCTTTTAACGGATTAATGTCTACTGAGAGTTGTTGTACTACCGCTTCTGTGGTAGGGGCATCAGACCGTAACGTTGTTTTCCGGCCATTAGAGAGCACTATTCTAGAGGAGGCAAACCAACATTTTATTAAAATTATGGACTTGCTGCCGGAAAAGTACACCACTAATCTTAAATCGGACGAAAGGAAGGAGGTCAAAAATAGGATCTCCTGCATTTTTGCCTGTCTCAATCAATTTTACGGTATTTTACATGAAATTAGGTCCAAATCTGCCTCTTCGCAATCTCAGCCTCTGCCTTTGACGGCTCCTCTGGTTCCTGTTTCTTACGCTGAAGTTACTAAGTTAAACTCTAAACCTAGTTTCACTACTCAAGTTATTAATAAATCTCTAAAAAACAAGCTAAATAGTGAAGGATCGGGTGGAAGTTTTGCTGTTCTTCTGTATCCCAAGACAGACGAAGACAGTAATACTCCTGATATGAAACAAATCGAGAAGAAAATCAAGAAAAATATCAAACCGAGTGATCTTAAAATTAGGGTTCAGTCAGTTAGACAAGTTCAGGGAGATGGATTATGTTTTCGAACGGACAGCCATAAAGAGGCAGAAATTTTAGAAGAAGCGATAAAGAATGTCACCGAGGTCTCTAACAAAGTGAAGAGCAGAATTTCCGAAGGTAGGCAGCCAAGGATTATTCTAACAAACGTGCCTATAGCTGTGGATGAATCAGACCTGATACCGAGTATATATGAACAGAACAAAGACCTCCAGACCATAGACAGATCAGAGTTTATAGACAACACCAGAATAAGTACCACTCTTTTCAGAAACTCAGCAAAAGAAAACTGTCGGCACATAGTGCTTTCCACATCTCCCAAAATCAGAAACTCTATTATCCGTATCAAACATATTGCCATCCAATGGGCGAAGATAACCGTGAACGATTATATTCCCCTAATCAGGTGCTACCAGTGTTGTGGCTACAACCATCTGGCCGCTAAATGTACAACTAAACAGAAATGTAGTCACTGTGGTAAAGGACATAGGTTTTCCGACTGCCGAAGGCTGGACCACACACCTATCTGCACCAACTGTAAGACTGCGAATAAGGACTTACCCTATCACAGCAAATACCCGACAGACCACAACACTTTTAATCCAAACTGCCCATAACAATAAAAATGAAGGCCCTAAACAATAAGACAAACTAATTATGGGGTGTAGGCAGTACAGGAGCACACTGAAGTTACTACAAATTAATCTACAAAGGTGCAAAGCGGCAGCCTCTGATGCTATCCAGCAGGCTATTGACAGGAACACGGACATTATCTTTATACAAGAGCCATATACCTATCAATAAGATCGCTATGTTTGGCAATTACCGGACGATCCAGCATCATGACTCCACGAACCCTCCAAAGCTCGGTTTCGTCATTATTAATGACAACATCGACGTTCAGCTGCTCCCTCAGCACTGCAGTAACAGTTTCACTACAATTAGTGTCAACCTCACCAACTCCTACTATATTTTTATTTCATTTTACTGTCCCCCCTCGGAGGACCTCAACGACTCGCTCGAGCAACTATCTACAATTCTCCAGCAGCTACAGGATTACCAGATAATCATCTCGAGAGACTTTAACGTTAAGGGTCACTCCTGGCACAGTCCGGTACAGGACCCCAGGGGCTACCTTGTGGAGGAATTAATGACGCAACTGCAGTTGTCTTCCCTCAATTCTAGCACACTCCCCACCTTCTCCTCAACGAACGGAGACAGCTGGATAGACATCTGTCTAGGCTCAAAAAAGCTCGACACCAACAAGATTCGGTGCCGCACCATTGATACTCACTCGGCCAGCGATCGTAATTATATCGAGATCGTAATTAATGAATCCACGCCTACTCCAAAGTTCTGCATATCCCAACACACCAACTGGGACCTGTATTATCAACTAATTCAGACGAACTGGAATCCTGGAGACATTATTAATATATCCGAGACAGAGGACCTCGATAATGTCATTGACAGGCTCAATAGTGTTGTTCACAGCTCGTATATTCAGGCCACCACTCCCAAAGCTGTGAGACAACATGCCCCTTGGTGGAATCAGGACTTAGCTACCCAGAGGTCTGCTCTCAGGAAGGCCAAAAGGAAGATGAGGAATGAAACCAACGCTTCACGGAAACAAGAACTGAAGGAAACCTACAGCTCCCTCTTTTGAACTTACAAAACTTCCATAAATAAAGCCAGGACACAAACCTGGAGAGATTTTTGCACCTCCTTAGGTAAGGACAAACCATAGTCCGCACCTTACTACATCGCTGCGAATAAGAAGAGGAAAGTAGAGATCCCTCCTTCCATACAGACGAACAGTGGTGACTACACAAAGTCTATCGGTGATACATACAAGTACCTCATCAATGAGCTATTTCCCGATGACCTCACTTCCACGGACAGCCAACATCATACCAACATCAGGATGAGTCTGCGAGAGGAATACAACAACTTAAACGACACCCCTTTCACCTACTACGAAATCGCAAAGGAATTTAACAACCTAAAGCTGAAGAAAGCCCCAGGCCCGGACTTTATCTCAGCGAAAATGGCCAAGCTTGCCTTCAGTGCAATTCCTACTACTTTCACTGTTCTGCTTACCAAATGTCTGGATCTCGGCTTTTTTCCCACCGCCTGGAAACAAGCAACTATTAAACTAATTCCTAAAACTAAGGAGAAGACACCTAAATCCACCTCAGACTTCCGGCCCATTTCTTTGCCCATAATTGGCAAAGTTTTGGACTCACTCATGATCAACAGGATCATATATCATTACGAAAAGAAAAATATTATCTCCGAAAGGCAATATGGCTTCACTAGGGGAAAGGTACCGTGCAGGCCATTGATAACATACACAACTACATCCTACAGGCTCGGCAAAATAAACATCACAGTATAATGGTAACGATCGACTTCAAGGGCGCTTTTGATCATGCGTGGTGGCCGGCCATTCTGTTCAATCTAAGAAAAAACAACTGCCCACAAAATATTTACAAACTCGTCGAAAGCTATTTAGACAATAGGAGAGTCATAGTCACCACTGGTATTAATACACATCTGCAGAAGCAGATAAACAGAGGCTGCCCGCAGGGCTCCAGATCAGGCCCTTTCCTGTGGAACGTTTTATATAACAGTCTGCTTACGCTCCCATCTGACCTACAACTAGAGCACGAGCCTTTCATTCAGGGGTACGCTGATGATACCATACTTCTAATGAATCATTTCAACCACAAAATTCTACAGGACAGAATCAATAATACCCTTACAGAAATATATAACTGGAGTAGAAGGGAGAAACTAGGTATCAACTACTCCAAGTGTAGTGTGGTGGTATTCTCAAAGGGCAACGCCTTAAAGAAAGGGCCGAGCATCAAAATAAATAACGACAAAATCAAGAATTCAACTTCGGTGAAATACCTGGGTGTCATAATAGACCACAGACTTAATTGGACAGAACACGTCCACTACATCTACAAGAAGGCCACCAGGATCATGCATGCCTTAAAGTCCATCTGCAGGAACAGGTGGGGCTACGGCCCAACTACCAGTAGGATCCTGTACACCTCTGTTATTGAGCCTGTCATCCTTTACGGGGCTGAGGTCTGGGGTACCTCTGCACTCAAGCCACACATTAGTAGGAAGCTGTTATCTATTCAAAGGCTATTTCTGTCACTAAGGCCTATAAAACGGTGCCCACAAATGCCCTCTTGGTCCTTAGTAACCTGTTGCCCATTGACCTCAAGATCTGGGAGAAGTTCATTAATCACAGACTATATAAGCTGGCAAATGGCAAGCTTACCATCGAACAGTTTTGTAATATAATCGTCAATGACAGTCAGACATCTGCAGATATTAAGAACATCGCCGATCTTGTTGTAACTAATGGCATCGACAAGATTAGTCATTCTGTCATCCACCCTAGTTTCTCCATTGGAGAAGACTCTAATACCCCCAGCAACGCAAATAACTTAATTAATATTTATACGGACGGTTCCAAAGCCAACGAGATTGTCGGGTGTGCTTTCGCCGCCTACAAAAGCCAACAGTGTGTACATCAAATGCGTAGGAGACTCCACACTAACTGTACGAATAACCAGGCAGAGTCTTTGGCCATCTTTTATGCTCTGCACTGGATTCAGGAAAACTTCCACCCTTTACGCATCAGGTCCTACAATATTTACAGTGATAGCAAGACGGCCCTTCAACAAATCACTAAACTTAATAGCACGCTCCCTATTGTAAACAACAGTATTCAAATTATTTTTAACTTAAAAGAAAACAACGTTAATGTCTCCTTCCATTGGGTTAAGGGGCACTCTGGTAACCCAGGAAATGAGAGGGCTGACCTCCTTGCCCGCAGTGTCCCTAACTCCAATTGTATCATTTCTTACAACAGGCTCAGTGCTACTTTTATCAAAAATAAGCTGAACAACATCATTAGGAGCATCTGGCAGCAAAGGTGGGACAATAGTGATACCGGGAGGCTAACCCATAGCTTTTTCCCAAACATTCCCGACCGGCACACGAAGCCTCAGTACAGCACATCCTTCCAACTGACTCAGTTAATAACTGGTCACGGGAATCTGAGAACCTACCTAAAAAGGTTCCTTGGGAAAACTGATGGAGTCTGTGAGTGCAGCCTTAGGGAAGAAGAGGATCCTCACCATATAATATATCACTGCCCACGGTTTGTCGAACAGCGAAAAACCCTGAAGAACAAAGTGACCAGCAGCGGGGATCATTGGCCCTGCAACCTTAGTGCCTTCAGTAACAAGAGCAATTTTATAGCTCTTAAAAACTTTGCTAAGGACATAAAAATTTTGGACTAGACCAGTTTTTCAACAAGTCAGTGTTTCCTTTTCCACTTTAAGGACTCTATTCTCCCAAGTGTGTCCGGCGGCCGTATTCGAAGTACCTGGACTTCTGTACTCCTGACACAGCATTGCTAAATTAGCTCCTGTAAATATTGCTCATCTATACATCTGTTGTGATTTTACTTGTTTTAATTTTAATTTTAGTTTTAAGTTCATTATAAAAATTTAACTTTGATTTTATATTCTATTTTGCATTTATGTATTCTCTATGTATTTGTCTCCTTTCGCCTGTACAGTCTACTCTCCACGCGAATTTACTGTATATAATGTTTATTCTTATGTATTCTCCTTCTCACCGCATGTCTAGTTCCTCATTGTGTTTACACTATTGTCGGTCCTTATACCCATACCTGTACAGCTTGTTTTCTTCAATGTATCACTATTTGTATTATTTGTTTTACTTTAATAAATGCGATGCGACGCCCATGGCTCCCATGAGCCAAAGGTTACTTCCTTCACACTATCCTATCCTCCTTTATTTCACCTTACTCTAACCCCTTCATTAACTTTACTCCTTCTTTCCATTTCTCTCTCCAGGCTATACCATTGTGTTCGGCCTGTATCTTTGTTCCCAGTGTTCCCAGTCCTGGTGCTTAATTCTAATTTATGGTCAGTTAAGACTAATATTTTATAACTTCTACTCTAATTCTATTAAGTAAGAGTTTTTAACTTTTATTCTATAAGTGGTTAGTGGGCTAGGCTAGGCAATTTTATTGTGAAAATTAGTGAGAAACTGAGACTACCTAGTTAGTTAAATAAATTAATGATTATCAGTATCGTAGATATGATATGAATGTATGTGATTCATGATTGTGATAATAATAACTAACTACTAGATTACTACTAATTACTTACTCACTATTTTACTAACACGAATAATTAAATTAGTTATAAATAACTACAGACTGATATGTAGAGCCTATATAAGAAAATTGGTAAGACTGTTAGCCACGTAGCCACTGATTATCTGCCCTTACATTATTATAATATATTAATTTAAATTAATTTGAATTACCTTTGTTATTATTTAACTTAAAGATTGCATTATAATTATAATCTAACTAAACATTTAAAGTTAATTATCTCTATCTGAAGTGTTAAACCGAACCAAAGTTAAGTTTAGTACCTAAATGTGTAAGAAGTTTTACTGATTTATAGTGACCAGTCTAAATAATAAAAGTTGCTTAAGTATTTTAAAAAAATGTTTTATTTCTTTAAAAAACAAACCATAAATTGCTGGATAGATAGATAGATAACACTTTATTGCACCAAAAATACATCTGCGCTGGATCCACGCTGGATCCACGCTGGATCCAGCTGGAATGATCTTAATCCAGCAAAAATCCAGCTGGATTAAAAACACTGCTGGATTGCAATCCCTACATCCAATATTAAAATCTCCTTTAGACATTCATTGGACAGTAATGTTAGATATTCTGATTTAATAAATCAATATTTCATGTTTGAAATATTTGTTTGCAAAATTATGTAGAAACAAAAACTTCTTAAAACTTTTAAAATTCTTTTCTGGCAGAGATTTGTAGTTCAAATGATGATAAAACATGTCAATGAAAACAAGCTACGCAGGCCAGATTGAGAGCTGTAGGTAAGAGATCCCTGCTCTATATAACAAACTATTTGGGAGAACTATAACTAATGTCCAGTTCATTCAGAAGCCTGCTAATATATCTAATTCTAATGCAACATCAAAGTAACAGTAAATAAATACCAAAATATCTAATTATATTATTATTTTGGTATAAATCTGAAATAAATAACATATAATGATTGTATTGAATTGTCTATTCACTAATATGGTCCTAATATAGCAACAAAGGAAAGATATTGGTAAACTTTCCAAGAATTCTAGTATAAATTGTTTTCAGTAAAACTGCAATTTTTTGTTTTAATTTAGGTGGCTCGTAATTGGGTTTCCAGTTCGCAACCATTGGACACTCCACTCAGAACTGACCAGTATGAAGTTCCATGTGTATCTGCCGGTATAATAATTTACTATTTGTTTTTAAATCAAAATCTTGTTTAGAATTTTAAATTTTTAACTAATCAAAGAATTATTTACAGGTGATAAAAGACACGAAATGACGTCTTGGTCAAGTTTTGCATCAATTTTTGAATTCCTAGATCATAAATATCAAAAATCAATTTTAAACAAAGTTAAGAAAACAAAAAATTGAGGCAAAACAGTTGCAAGATTTTTTTAAAAGTGTATAAATGCACACATTAAAATTTTTAAGGTATTTTCTTAAGAGAGTAATTAGACATCGCCAGGAATATTAAAAGCCTAAATTGTTACTGCTGATAGTTTTTATATTATATGATAACACTTAGGATCAGATTTTTATATTTTTAACAATTTTAAAAACTGTGATCATTTTATATTTGTTATACTTTATGCATTCCTATGTTTTATGAATTTAAAGAACACATTATAAATATATTTATGTATATATATATATTTCTACTTGTTTTAAGAATTTCTCTATTTTATATTTAATGCAAATATTATAAAAATTATAATCAAATAATCAGAAAAAGTATTATGTAAAATAGAAACATTTTATATATTATTTTTTCTGATTATTTGATTAAACATATATACAGTAAAACCTGTCAAAAATGGATCCCGAATAAAGCGGAAATCTGCCTAAATGGAAAAAACTTTGGAACAGATCAATTTTCCTTGTTCAGTTTTACGATAAGCTGGAAACAGATGTTTCTGGATATGAAGGACATAATTTAATGTTAATAAAGTGAAAAATTAAGATTACACTTGTAGACAAAATCATTTCCAGATATATGTCACTGCACAGCACAAGAAACTGTATTCAAAGAATCAGTTTGAACCTTTTCAGAGAAATGAGGGGCATAAAGACATGGGGTATTTGTTAATATTAGTCTTTGCTGGAATTAATCAGGAGTAGAATTGAATAAGAATAAGAATATTCAAATAAGAGTCCAATTTTCAAGAACCAAGTTCTCAAGAAAAAGCAACGAATATAATTTGTTAAAAATGCTGGAAATGTTGTTGATATTTGTCAGATCATTTACTTATTACATGATAAAATAACACACCAATCACTTTAGTCACTTTGTATGTTAATAACAGTATATTTAACAATATAAAAAAAGTATGGATGGATACAAGAATGCAAAAATGTGTAATACAGTTCTCACAAATTACAACCAACATACTCAGACATGTACTTCCTTCTCTCTCCAGAACTGAAGTGAAGTTCCCTTTGTCTTTCTTGGGCTTTTGGGGTTAAAATGATCAGTTGGTCCTTACAGATTTTAACACATTATCAGTAATTACTTTAAATCTTAATCATCAACTTCCTGTCCTGATTTCACTTCTCAGAAGTGTAAATTCCTGTACAGAGTCAGTAAGTGGAATAATTTGGTAAATACAGTATATACTTACCTGAATTAAATGAAGAATGTGGAAAAACAAAACATTGTCCAGGTGTTAGTTATTTATACTGACACAAAATACTTAACTGAAAACAATGAGAATAAGGTAACATAGTGCTACCAATTTGCCTTGTACAGAGTAGTTAGTAACTAACTAGTACTGAGTATTTGAGAACAAATTGATTAACATTGTTGGTAATTACAGAGATTGAAGTTAACAATTAAGTAGAGCATTAAAATTCATTAAATAGTTAGATAATGGAATAACTTGTTTTTTTCTTATGACTAATGTGATAAAAATTTCTGACAGTGGAACGAGACACTTCTGTTTTAACTCATTCTGTCCTGTGGACACTAAGAGGCTATTTTTATGCCCATGTGTTTGGCCAAGCTCACGGTGTGAGCAACCAGATGGTGAAGGACAGAGCCTGGCATATCTGGGATAAACTGCTAATGAAAAATTCCCAGGGGAATTGCTCAGGTTAAATCCTGGGTCCCCAGAGTAGTAGGCTGACCTTTAACCACCTCAGCTGTCTGGCAATCCCAAGAGTGAGACACTTGTCGTTAGTTCTCAAACTGACTTGTTTACTGTTGTGTAAGCTCATGAGGAAGGAGCACATCCAAGAACTCTTCAGTATTTGAGTGACTGGCACAAATTCTTGGGAATAAGAACTTAGTATCGAATAGTTTCTTTTTTTTTTGCATTTGAATACTTCATCTTTAGTTGGAATCACTTTAGATTAATATGGAAAAAACATAATAAAATGTTTCTTATGTATACAACAAAGTGATTTTACTATAAAAATGAATGTAATTGTGTGACATTCATGTAATAATACTTTAAAAATTAAAAAATATATATACTAAAACCTGTTCAAAATGGAAAAAATATTTGGTACTGTGCAATTCTGGTTTATTCATGTTTTACTTTATATATATGTGTGTCTGTGTGGTATATTATATATATATATATAAACAGTGATGTTACTTTATCATTTGACAAAGTAAAAAACATTTTGCAGCAATCAAGAATTTATTTGTCATAAATGAAAGATTGAAGATTGAAATGCTTATCAACACAAAATAACTTTAAACACTATAATTATACAAAGATCATGTAACTGTATAACATGCATATTTATAATCATTTTATATATTAAAATTACTAGAAATTTTCATGCACATGCATATGAAATAATAAAACATGATGATAGAATTATTTTAAGAAAGTCTCATGTTATTTTGTGAAATATTTTATTTTATTTTTCTAGAAACATAATTAATTAATTAATCTTTCTGTATATAAGTGAATAAATTGATTTATCAGTCATTTATATTTTTATGATATTAAATTTATCAATTATTTAGCTCAAAGATTCTTAAACTTTTTCAGCTGGCTCTATGCTGTAAAACATGAAAAATTCTTCTGGTGCCCTTCATGTACAAAATTAAAAATAAATTAATATAATTTAAGTTTTAAATAGCTGTGTACTATAATAATTACTGCCCTATAGGCCAAGCCTAGCTGTTAGTTTATCTTAGATGTGAAAAATGTTTGTGATTTGAAGATATGCCAAATAACATCTTGGAATTCTTCAAATCATCCTTTCACACACATTTAGACAGGAAAGAGCATGCAAAAAGAATATCAAGTTCACTGTGTAATTGTGTTTGGGTGATGTGAAAGGACAATTTGGAGACTTCCACAATGCATTTTTTGTGTGTCTTCAAATTACAAAGTTTCATCAGTATTTCCCTTCAAGTCACATTATTTCAGTTTAAAAATATACTCCCAGAACAGAATTATATAGATGACTGACATGACTATTGTCATCAGGAAAAATATGATGTACAGGGGCAAGACACCTACTAATTTGAAGTGGAGAGTATATATTTTAAATGAAATAAATTAAAAATATGATTAAAAATTGCAGCCCAGCATTGTGACAATGTTACAATAAATAATTGCTCGTTTAACTTTTTATTTTGATGTAAGAAATAGAATAAAGTTTTGAAAAAAATTAATACAAGAATTGCTTTGATTCTTATAACTAAATGCAATACATGTGAACAGAACTAAATTTTCCAAGTGAACAGAATTAAGTCAATTTAGTAGGCTACAAAATTATAATTATGAAATGTCACATGTAAAATATTTCTATTTAACCTATTCATATAATTTAAATGTCTGACTTAAAATATGAAATTGACTAAACAACTAAAATATTGTGAATTTTAAGATTTAGAATTTAGAGGACATTTTTGTTCATATCCATCGTGGGTTCAGAAAGGCCCGCAATGGGGTCTGGCTGATAATTTCTAACATAAAAACTTTTTTATTCAGATAACAGAATAAATTCTTAAATTAAGCTGAGTTATAAAACTCAACAAAAGGTGCTGTTGCATGCATTTAATCAAATGTGCATAATGTGCAAATATGCAACAGGAAAACCCAAAGATAACCTCTATGCATTTTTTCTGGCATGCTCAACAAGGCACTAATGGCATAGGTGTTTTGTATTGTCATTAAAACCAAATGACACTTTTTTTTTTTTTTTGTTATCTTTTTGCCCTATAGGCCCTAAAGGGGTCTTTTAATCAAGATCATTATGAATTCAGCCAAGCTCACAATGAAGTGGCCAGGTTGTGAGAGATGGGGTCCGACATATCTGAAACTGACCACAAAAATTCCTGAGGGTTTTTGACCAGTCTGGATTTGATCCAAGTGTTAGGCATCCATCTTAATGGCTCGGTCATCCAGTCTCTAACAAGCCACTGTCATAAAGTCAATATACAAAAGAGCTGAGTAGAGTTTGAGACAACGGCAGGTCAAGTACCTGAAAGTTCCTACACTTTTACAATTTCCAGAAATTATCTTTGGGAATGTTCAAATGTTCACAACTTAGATTCCACCTCAGACTTCTGAGTTCAATGGGAAGGAATGCACCAGAAAATTTTGTAGTGTGTCTAAAATGAGAAAGGATGCAAGAAAAAATGAGTTATTTTGTGTTCAATGTTTATTTTGTAATTAAAGTGCATAGTTCATCAGACTACAGTCGAATATCATCATCTGCATGATAATTTAGTAATCTAGGGTTAAATATTTTATATAGTCTATTGTTATTTTAAAAAATTCAAGATACATTGTTAAACATTTTTTGATATATAGCTCTAATATTGTTTAAAAATTGTTTTAAAGTAACATTGGATAGTGTGGCACATCTCAACATTTATATTACTAGGATTCCATCCATGGTGTATGATTTTAATCCTATAATATTAATTTTCTTAAAATTTCAGTGTTTTAAAAATTTATATATGTGTAATTGTTTAATGCATCATTTTGTTTGCATAAATACAATAGGTTAGTTTGTTCTAATGAGTTTATTTCATTACAAACATATTTACATATTTATTCTTATTTAAATAAAATTATATACATTGAGAAGAATTTGCATAAATAAAAACATTCTTATAAAATAATAAGTTTGTAATTACAGTGGAACCTTGGTATACGACCTTAATCCGTTCCTGATGTTTGGACTTCTACCAAATAGGATGTATACCAAACCAACCTTTCCCATAAGAAGTAGTGTAAAAATGATTCATCCGTTTTCATGTAAAAAAAAAAATTCTCTTGATATGGTATATTAATAGGGTTGTAAAATAATTGAAACATTGAGCACATTAATAAAAGAATAAATTTTATTATAGATTTTTAAAGTTATTACAGTAATAATTGCAAATAATTGCTTCTGATACTCTGTCGCCAGCACATTGTTTTTCAGTTATCCAAAGCAAAAGCAATTTCTCAACATGATCTATTGTCTCCGATCTCTGTTTAGATTTAACCCGTTTCTCAACGTTAGCAGATTTAATAATGTCTTTATTTTTCACGATTGTCGATATTGTCGTTCTCAGAATACGGTATGCAACAGCAAAGTCTCGAACACGCATGCCACCCTCATATTTCTCAACAATCTCTTTTTTCAGTTCCACTGTGATTCTAGTCATTTTCTTAGTTTTCATTTGCCTTTTTGCAATTCATGATTAATAAAAATAATAAAGTTTTACTTACAAAAGTTATAGACCATGGCACCGCCAACGTCTAGTCTGGTTAGTACACTGATAGTGCTACTTGTTCATAGATGGCATGTATAATTGAATTAACAAATTTTGCTTGGTATACGACTTTTGTCCAAACAGGACATATTCTAAAGCAGACGTATACTGAGGTACCACTGTAGTTTAACTTTTACATTACATCTTGTTTCATATAAATGGTATACAATATATTTCAGTTTCTTACATAATTTTTGAACTGTAGTCCATCATCCGGTTTGCCAAATAAAATAATATAAAATAATTGATATAATAAAAGTTCTAATTGGTTATATCATCCTTGAATAACGGTCTCTCTCCTTCGTGTAAAAATATAGATGCCGCTCGATACAAGAGGTAATAACCAAATTTCTTCTTGTCTATCATACTCCATGATTCCGCTATCCCATAGTATTCTCCCCTTCTTTGATTAGTTATATTATCTAATCCTATATAAAACATAAATAATATATTTTTAGTTTCAAAATTATGAGTATAACAGTGATTTGAGCTATTGTATAATAAATAGTTCTGATCTGAATTACTTTTATTTGACTTTAATCTATGATTTTTGTTTAAACTTAATTATATCAGCATTAAATTTATACATCAACTAATCATCAAAAATTTACTTAAAATATTGACTGTGTTTAATATGTATATGTTCAAGAAAGATATAGGTTGTATTTTGCAAAAATATATCAGATTTTGTATAAAATTATTGGACAAATATGTTATTGTCTTTCTTCTTACTAAGTTCCGAAAATAAATTTAATGAGAAATTTTAATTTGTCAAATGTAAATAAAGATTTATTTTAAAAATTTGAACATCATGTATCGGAGGGATCTTGTCAAATTGTTCAACAAGTATAGCAATAACATCTGAATTCTATTTAAGGTGCTTTAAACAATACATTGAGAGTAGGATTGAGGGTTTTACCTGTTCTGTTGCCATGTAAATGGGAATAAATGTCAATTTAGGCCACTTGGGTGAGGTGGCCACCAAGATGGAATTCAATTTATATTAAAACTTATGCAGTTTTACTAGGGATTTTCAGGAGTGGCCACATAATTTATTTATAAGGTAAAACCTCATTTATTAAACAGCACAATATTGTTTGTTTTCACTTATTTCAAAATTGATAAGCAAGTCAGGAAAACATTGTCATTAAAGGTCAAGCACTGATGTTTTTCTTTAATTAGCAACTATTTTCTAGAATCAATGTATGTCAAGTCAATCAATAAAATGAGGATAAGGATACAAAATAAAAAAATATGAAATTTTTCACCAAAAAACATTAATTCATAATAAAACTTATGTAATTATTAAATTACATTTACCTAATGCATCCAAAATACAAGCTTCTCTCGTGTAAGCTTCAGCATGTAAGATATTATGGAAACAATGAAGTGAAATTACTCCATATCCTGAGTCCCAGATATCAAGTATCTGCTTTATCTTTGGTGTAATCTACCAATACAAAAAACATATTAAAACATTTAATAAGAATTAAAATTGCATTATGGTAAAGACAGAGAATAATGAATTTTTAGAAATATTACACAAAGAAAAATCACAGAAATTTTGTAATTCAAAATATGAATACAATTTTTAACTTTTTCTGGCCTGCAGGCATTAAGAGGATCTCTTTTTATATTCAACACAGTAACAGAATGATGAACTGAAGGACATGCCTTGACAAACTTAGGTCAAGCCACTCACAAAAATTACTATAAATTCAATCCAAACTCAAATCCACATCCCTCAGAGAATGGGCTAATGCCCTTATTGTTTTCAATTGTTATAAATTCAGTAATTATTACCTTAATATTTTTCTTATCCTGGTAATTTAATGCTTCTTTCAAATGATCAAGTGGTCTAGTTTGTTTTCCTTTTCCTACATAGAATATACTAAGAAGAAATGTTTGAAAAGTTTCCCAGAATGATAGTTCACAACTTCTTGAAGGTAGATCTTTTGTATTTCTAGGATCTAACAGAAAATACACGAAAGACAATTTCTGATTTCCTCCTCTCCATTTCTTCTTTGAATTCTGCTCAGAAAAGTTACTATTTATTTCTCTTTCTAAACAGATGTAATGTAATAAATTTAATTTATCTTCTAAAATTAATGATATTTCAGCAATAGGATCTGAAAAATTACAAAAGTTTTATATATCAGCATATTTTTTTGTTATGAATAATTTGAAATCTGAGAATGAACTAGTCATTAATATTTGTATGTTACATCATTCATGTCGGATTTCTGAACGTTTCTAGCTTACACATTAGATAAATTGAAATTTAAACATAAAATATGAATTAAAATACATCTAAAACTGATAAAAGTTAACTATAAAATATTTTTCATTCTAACATTTAATCATCAAAATATTATTAATAATAGCGAGATTGCGGCCGAAGTTTTCATCTCTAAAACACGAATGTCTGACGTCGCTTACAAACCTCGCTAATGTAATTATCTATTGATAGTTGTCTGTATTGTCAAATTTCAATTTGTTTATCATACTATAAAGTTTAAAAAAACATTTAAAATAAATCTTACCAAGAATTTTAGTATTAGCCTGTCTAGATTTATATACAAGCAATCTTTTAATATATAAACTTCTAGTGCTATCTACTACAGGTCCAGGATTATCTTCAAATTCCAACAGTTGTCGTCTGATTTCATTATTTGACATTGTTAAACAATCTTTTTCAGAAATGAAATCATTTGTTGATCTATCGAGATTATTGCTGTTATTGCTTTTCACTAATGTAGTTGATGTAATGCAGATTTCTGAAAGTTCTTTAGACAACGTATCGGAATTCGCATCCCGACATTCCTGTTTTAAAGAAAATTTTTCATAATGACTAGAATTACAATTTTTAGTAGATTTTGCTTCTTTTAAATAGTTTTGAATTAATTCTATACACTTGTAGGAATTTCGTTCTTTTGCAATTTGTAATGAATTAAATCCATTTTTGTCAGTGACTAAAGGATCTCCTCCATGTTCAAGAAGATGCAAAAGTGTTTCGGAAAGGTCATAAATCACAGAAAGATGCACAGGAGTAATTCCAACATCCGATCTAGCATAAAAACAAATAGATTAGATATTACAAACTGAATATTCGATAAAACAAATATTCTTATGTACTATTCATCAATTTTCCTAAAAAATTAGAAAAACATGTAATAAAATGAAGGTTTTTATACAGACATGGCATTTTTGACTATCAATAACTTTTCTTTTTTCTAACTCTGTCTTTTAGGCACTAGGGTGGTTTATTCATGCATGTTACAAATTTGGCCAATTCATAGTGAAATGGTTCAAGCCTTTCTCACACAAGAGAAAATGGGTATAAGTTTATGAAACCAAGGGGACAGTGTCTCAAAAAAGTTTGGGAATCACTGTTATAAAATTTTATATACTTGCAAATAAATTTTGAATACTATTGATTTTGAAATTTTCAAAACTACTATTATCACTAATGCACTGCTATAAAGATAAATTTTTGATTTGTGAATACACAAATGTAAGAAAGTATATAATATTTTTTATATTTCCATAAATGAATTACTATCAATAATTTACCATATATTGCACGTAAGAGCAGGCTCTTATATGTGGAAATCACTTGTTTCTCTTTGAAACCATATTCTGCTTCGCTTATAAGAGCATATCTTGCATATAAGAGGCATGATCTTGTGAGTGCCAGCTTGTTTTGGTTTATAAGAGCACTGCACCCTATTCAGTGACATCTCTGTGATAACCTTTATTAAAAATAAAAAATGCTTCTGATACTATAAAACTTTTTAAAAGTAGTGAGTTTTTTAGGTACTTTGCAAATGCAGAATATAGTGCTGATTTTGCCCCATCTATAAGATATATCCCCATCATAGCCAATTTTGTATAAATACAAATATGTCTGTTAATAGGTGTGATTAAACCGAGAAATATCATGCATCAACGAAACTGTAATAACTTACTTTTACTTTATGCATTTTACAATCATTTAGAAAGTGCCTAAATGAATTTATTAAGGTTTGATTATCTCTTACAAATGATATACATTATAATTAATTAATTAAATATAAGTATTGGTTTCAGTATCAAAAACTGTTATGTAAAATGGAGGAAATGACTACATTTTATAGGTGAAAGTACAATAAGGCACTTCTACAACATGGCTTCACTCTAACACAGTTCAAGAATTTGGGAAATTCTCCTTACAAAATTTCACAACTTTTAAGTGCAAACTCTATTATTTGATATTTTTTTTTTTATTCAAGCAAGCATGAATGTTGTTTCAAATTTGCCCCTGTATTTTAGAATATTGAATTTTTCTATTTGTTTTGGGCCTTTCATTGGGTTTACTTTAAGGAAAACTGATAGAAAAGCTAGGACAAGGAAGAAAAAATTTAACTATCAACCAGCTGTCCTCGTCATTGCTTTCACACTTTAGCCCTTAAGACTGTCACTGTGTTTTGTTTTTATAGATTAACCTTGGTATTTAATAAAGTTTATTTAAACATGTTTAGGTAAGTGTTACGAAACCTTTTTTAACTGTCGGTAAATAATCATTTGTAAAAATGATGAACAAAATATACAGTATCTCGATATTCAAACTGTTCCTAACTCGAACAATTCAGTATTCAAACACAAATGCTAGAAAAAATTGCTTGGTACTCGAGTGAACAAACCTGGCCCGCTAGAATAAATTTTTGATTAATAACATATTTTTATTTTGTCATCTATAAAAAATTCTTTTATGATAAAAATTAAAAAGTGAAGACATTGCTGATATTTCTGATTAAGATCAACAAAAGCTCAGAATATGAGATACTTTGTAAAAAGAAAATGCCCTTGTTTAACTAAAATTAATGTTAATGCATAATACAGTACTTTAACTAACAATCACGACTGATTAGAAATAAATTAGTGATTGCTTTAATAAATATATTTATTTTAGTAATGAAAAAGAATAGTATACTTTTGTTAACTTTTGGAACCTAACCCTACATTTAGCATTAGTATTTTGTTTTGTATAGCACAGATTTGCATAAGATAGGACTTTTTCGGAATGTAACTACTATGTTATACGAGGGATAACTGTGTATCAGTTAGAGCCTGTAATAGGCAATATTTTTTTAATTGCTTAAGATGTAAATCTATCTGTAGTATTTAATGCTGATTAAATCATTTTAAACTTTCTGTATAAAATAATATATTTAAATACAGGTTATTCATAAGTCTGAGAAAAATCTTAACATTTTACCATTCAAACTATACAACAGATACTAGGCCTATTTCTAGGTAAAAATTTTCCAAGGTTTTAAAAATAATGATGGAAATTCTCCAAGATTTTCTTACATGTTTTATAAGTGCTCAATGTGTCCACTTTTGCAAATATGGCAAACATCTAGACCAGGGGTTGCCAAACTTTTTGATTGTCAATCCTCTACAATTTTTCGAAACCTCACATCGACCCCCACCAAAAAGTGTGTTACAAGCAAAGCAAAAAGCTCTTACTATTGTAATATATATTTTTTAATTTTACATTTATTGTATATATGTTAATAATAATTTTTGTAACTGACAATCAATGAGACAGATAAGCTTGATGATCCTTAGCAAGATTAGCAATATTCGGTTCAAAATTTGTAAGTTTTAGTCTTTTCATCAACCTCCAAATAATGTTTTATCGACCCCTGGGGGTGATATCGACCACTTTGGCAACCCCTAATCTAGACAATACTCCATTTTGTCCCACATGTATGTGAGCATGTCATGGTCGATAAGTATCACAGTAACAGCAATATAATTGCAGTCTGTGGGATAGTGGGGAGTGGAGAGACAAAGATAGTATCCTTTGTGAATTCCTACAAGACAAAAACTCTTCAAGCCTGAAATATATTACAAAATAGCAACGAATTGAATCTTTAAGGAAATTCCAGGATAATTAATTGCAAATTTGATAATCAATTGCAACCTCTAACGTTTTAGATCTTCAACCTCTTAGGAGATCTTCCTCGGGATTCATTAAATTGGAATGTTTTTAAAAATTATTTAAAAATGTATAAATGAGAATTTTTCAACTAATTCTCTTAAAATTTTAAAATCGATTAAATTGCATTTAAATTTCTCCATTTTCTTTTCTTGTGGGATTAAATCCATGACAGTGGCCATTGCATTAATGACTTACTGTGGAGACCCATGCATCCTATCCAATGTTTTTGAATGTTGTCATTGAGGTAATGTTGAATTTCTTGGCAGTAATGAGCCAGGCAGTGTTATCATCACTATCTTCATTAAGCCATAGCATCAACCAGTTCTCCAACATGTTTACTCTAATTCCAATACTTTTACAGTACTTTTTTAAATGATTAATATATGAGATTAATACGTACTATATATTTAACATATACTGTATTTATGATATATATTTAAGAAAATATTTTAAAAGACATATTTTTATTCTTTATGTCCTCATGTAATAATTATTTCAGATTACCAAGAGTGCACTGTATTATAGATTTTGACATGAGCATCTATTTTGTTGAATATAAATTCTGTTCATACAATTTTTAAAACCCTCAAATATATAATTTTTATTAGTTCTTACATTTTGAAACAGCAATTATTAATTATTATTTTATAATAAAAATTATTTCATATAAAGATGTTTTATTTTATAGTTTAAAATGCAAGTTTCAGTGATTTATTATACTTCAAATGTTCAAATAGAATTGTTAGAATACTTTTGAAAAACTGTTCTTTAGGCCTATTTCATTTAGCTGACATAATCTAACGAGGCAAACTGTCTCGAAAATCCTTTAATCTTGATTAAAATATTTGGATTCCTTAATATTTTTAGCATTGTTCTGATGGAGTCATATAAATCTGAACGGACTTGATTAAAATAGAAATTTATAATTCACAAATTTTAACTTATGACAAATAATTTTATTAAATTATTTTATGCAATAAATTATGTAAAATAACATATGTAATAACAAATTACAAAAAATTATTATATTTACCGTTTATTGGGATTAGCATTTCTCTTTAATAAATATTTAACAATATCCACATGATTCAATCCAACTGCTATGTGTAATAAAGTAAAATTCTCCTGAATGCATGGAATTTCATCAACATTCTGATTTAAAAGCAATTTCTCCAGTTTCCTGAGGGGAGAAAAGTTATTTATTATAGTTTTAAAAGATATTATACTCAAAAGATTTAAAAAATAATAATATTTTTAAAATAAAAGCATATCTTACTCCAAATTTCCTTCCAAGATGGCTTGTATGGGTTCTTCCATCCAGTATTTACTATTGAACTGTTTTGTAGTTGCCATAGCCATATTTTAATTTATTCTTTTGCTACTGATTTAAAAACGTTTCTCGTATAAAATCTTTTCTACTGTTTAATAATTTCAAATGAACACAATCAACTTTACAATTTTTCGGTCGAGTAACTTTCTTCCTTACAAGTTTGCAATAAAATTATACAGAAAGCCGTTAAAAAACGCATTTCCGTACGATCATCGTAGATTAACGAAATCTATCGATCATTATAGATTTACAAAACAAATAAACGTTCATTTTAAAACACGACATTGTGTACATCATGTGACGAAAACTAACCAACGACATTTATTCTATTATCTGTAAGCTGAATCATTTTATCTATATGTAAACGAAACATAATATGTAATGTATAAAACTTGTTTTATACATTACTGCAAGTTAATTAAAAAACCGTTAGCAAGTTTTTAACAGTCGTCACTTAAATTCAAAATCGACTGCTGTGTAAAGACAAAGAAACGAAACGGAAATTCATTATGGCTCGAATATTAATTAATTACAATTGTTTTCAATATTGTTCGTAATTTAAAACTTCGGCGATACCGGTTCGTTAGTTGATATCGAATCGAAATAATCATGTGTCAAAAACACGTGCTATTTACATTCTTTACCGCTAGAGGCAGTATTATCGGACAATTAATCTCAAACATTAAAACTTTTTTCGATTAAATGTATTAATAATTATTAATATCAACAATTTTTAAATTATATAAAGTGTTAATAAATTTCTAGTTGTTCATTTTCTATTTTTGACTGTTTGACCGTCTTGGCGCACACACGGTCCATTATCAGAGTCCCATCGGAATTAGCTTCTTCATAGATTAGTCAGAAGATAAACGTGGCTGTGAATCCATACCAGACTATAAATTATGGCGAGTGCAATGAAATCTGGAAAACGCGAAGATTTTCCTCGACCAAAATACTACCATTGCCCGGAATACCACTGTGTCCTTAGATCAATTAAACGCTGGAATTGATCTGTAATATATTTGGAGTGGGATCCTTTCTAGCAGTGGCGTGCCGTCATTGGAAGCGATGGAAGCGCTGCTTCCACCTTCCAATGACCTTCCCTTGTATTTTATAAAATATAAATTTTCATATTTTAACGTACTTTTAATTAATTAAAATTAATATTTTATTATAACTGCAGTATGTATCTTTTACAAATTTCTATATTACATGTGAAAAAAACGATAAGATTGCTATTGTATATTCGAATAATTCAGTGGCGGAAGGAATGGCGAAACCGGGTCAGTTTCCAATCAGCCAGATTATATAGGCATTGGCGCACACGGTTTACAGATCGCCAACCTCACCCGGTTTAGCTGGTAGAAGCGACACACGCGTAAAGCGTCCAATTTTATATCCCGGACCGGTTGTGGGCTGTTAGCCGTCTGCTAGATATTCGGCCACCCTCGCCCGATTATGTGAATCACGAGCAGACTAGATCAACGGCGGGCAACCCCCGGCCCGCGGGCCAGCTACGGCTCGCGAAAAGTTTCTATCCGGCCCGCGAGATCTTTAATAGATTATTAAATTGGAAAAATAACTAATTAATAGTTATTTTTCCAATTCTTTGTAATTTTCGAAAACGATAAGAAATAAATGTAGTAATTAACTTTTTATTTATTTATTTCATATTTGCAGACTAAAAATATTACAAGTTACAAGAAGGCGTCAATTAACTACTACGGCCCGCGGAAAAAACGTAAAATTTATTCTGGCCCATGTTATAAAAAAGGTTGCCCATCCTAGACTAGATTTATAACTTAACCCAACCGATAGGAATTTGCTGGCATGTTTTTATGATAGTTCTGTATAGTTGACAGGAGTTTAAAAAAACTCCATTAAAATATTTGATATATTTATTCTGCGTTTATTCCGCTCTCCCATCTTATATTACTTACGGATTTCAATGTTAAACCGGTGATATTACGATTATAGTATGTCCCATCTGTAAGGGAATGCAGAAAAAACGTGTACAATTCTTGTATAATGTTAAAAAATTAACTGTTACTTTGGCATCATCATTTACAACCAAATTTAATGAATGAAACGCACAAGGTACAAAAAAGCTCCAGAATTTATTTTCCTTAAATTTACGATTTATATATCCGTGTCATAAAAATTTGTCTTTCCACTGTTTTCCCAAGACTACAGATATTCAAATACAAAGTAACTGGTTTCGACTTATTTCTACTTAAGAAGTGACTAAATAATTAAGAGATTAGGGAATGGGGACATAAATAAAACCCTGTTGAAAGAGCCAGAATTTTACTTCAACAAAAGCTTAACAGAACCAATCACTCGCTCAGTACAGTGGGAAACTGATTTCCGTGTACACCTGGTATTAAAACGAATTAGTTAGAAAACGAATGACTATTAAGTTTAACATAGTTAGATTTTTACAGCTATGGTGAGAAACGTTTAAAATTTACAACAGCCCTGTGGCGTCCTTTGAGATATACTAGTGATGCGACAAAAGAGGCATTTGACATTGACCGGTATCGGCACCCTCGGGATTTGGCACGCACATACTCACTACACACCTACCTGGACCGTCACTAGTTCCATCCATTAGCTACTCGTATCAAGCTATTTGACTAAGTGGATTGTTTTAAGATTTAAAAAGTAAAGAATATTTTGTTATTTTTATGTACAGTACGTTTCTTTACAAAGCTATATTTTAATTATAATTTTCTTTAAAAGTATATTAATACAATTGAACAATATATTGTACCAGGTATGTATATCCATCGCACATTTTATTTCACCGAGTAAGTTTTTATAATTTATTTTTAATTTTAGCCCTTATATCGTGGCTAGCGATTCAGAATGTAATTGTGATATTAAAAATACATTTAGAGAAGTCTACAGTTTTTACTGGCTTATCGAACAAATGAATACGAATGGACCCTAGACCAGTGATTCTTAACAGGGGGCCGCGGCCCCCTGGGGGTCCGTAAGAAGTTTGCCGGGGGCCGCCAAATTATGCAAAATTTCCTTTGGAATATAATAAAAAGAAAATTGATGTATAACCGAATATCTTATTCAAAAGTGAAATAAGAAAGATAAAGTTTTCCTATTTAGTTTTTATTTATTTATTTTGTATTTCTTCCTACATACAACTTTGTTAGTACAGAAGAAGTAAATGCAAATATGCTACTTACACCGCAGTATTTACTTCTTTTATTCCAAAGCAATTCTAAGAAACTATTAATGCTTGGAATTTTAAAAATAATTAGGAAAAATAGTAGGCTTTGAAAATTTAAATATTTTTGCAAAAGATATGCAAAATCCTTACGACAAGTGGGCGTTTTAGTTTTAGTTTAGTTTTAGCATCGGCATTGGATCGATTTATCGACATGTTTCTTATTTTATTTTCTGTTAAAAATTAATGAGTTTTCATGTTTAATTGTGAAGTTTGAATGTTATTTAAATAGATAATGAAAAAATAAAGTTATGATTTACATTTATTATATAAAAAATAAAGCAATAATAAAAAAATCAATTTATTATAGATAAATTATCAAATATAAATTATTATTAAAAAATGGGGGTCACAAAAAATTATGAAATATTTGATGGGCCGCGAGTATAAAAAGGTTAAGAACCACTGCCCTAGACCATCACTAACGCGCAATTAACTGATTGCCCCTGGAAGTCGGCTTCTTACAGAAACACAGCTTCCCTGTCATCAAATGTCACGGCACGCCACTGCTTTCTAGCAATACCAATTTTCTATTGCTATTGCTAGCAAGGTACTGTACCCCTTTAACTCGTCAAAGAGTTTAAAAGCCTCATCAAAGAAATTCAAGGAACAACAGGACGCCATTGTACCAAGACTATTACCAACCAATTGAATAGAAGACCCAAATTAAGCCAGAAAACTAGTCCAATTCGAATCGTGAAAGAATTTACGACAATGGTCGTAATGAAATAGAAATAATTATAAAATCAGCACTATGGGATATAAAACTTAAATACAAAATAAGAATAAGTAATTGCAAAATAATAAAATGCAGTACTAAATGACTAAATTAATTAAATTAAAAAATAAATAAGCTATAAGAAATAAATTACTAAAAACTACCTTAACCCCTCCTACACAAATCCTTCCTGTGCCACCCCCGAGAAATTAATCCCCCTTCCGCTATTGCTTGCTAAAAAAACTGAAAATTTAAAACCACGTAGCTCCCCTCCTAATTATCCGAAATACATAAAATCGGTATTAAGGCCGCCGATTGTTTAACGCCATTAGTTATTGATTCACGGTAGTTCTTGAACAAAAGAAAAAAAAGGAAGTGGCATTCGACTGTTCGTGCAATTTCTTGCCTTTCAGAGTGCTTTTTTTAATTTGTTTGCAGACTTTACCGCGAGATGGCAGCACTAGCAACTACGGTGCCGTCTGCATGAAAGCATTAAAAATGTATGATAACTTAAAAACTATGATAACTTTCTTATTTTTCGTCTCCGGTCCAAAAGTAGGGTATCGTTGAAACTCGTCTCGGTCTCCTCAGTTCAGATATACACTCAAAGTCCTGAAATTTCATAAGTGGTAATCTATAGTATCCCCAAAACGAATTTTTGTGCTTTGGATAATTGCTACAAAAGATATGTAAATATAATTATTTAATTATACAAAGAAATTATCATGATTTGCAAATACTCTTCCTATAAATATAGTATTTGCAAAGCACAAAACTTTTGTATCCAAAGCACAAAAGTTTTGGCATCAACGTGGCCTTTTTATTAAAAAATTAAGGAGGACAGAATCCAGATCCTCAGATTTGGAAAGCTGATTAATTATCTCCCTGGTCATTTGGCCAGCGGATAAACTAATATTAAATGGCATAAATTAATAATATGAGCATCACCACGAACCAAATTTCCCACAAATAAATAAATAAAAAGAAAACACTTGTTTGAATTGATTAAAATCCGAATTTATCAATATTTTACCGCAGTACAGACCGGCAGACAGACGAGAATGATAGTTTTTTTTTTATTATTACTTTTAACTCTGCGCTGTGAGTAGTAAGAGGTCCTTTTTTATCCTTTCCCATCGTGGGTTAAGCTAGGCCTTCAATGAGAACTGCCGGGTTGTGAGGGACGGGTCCGACCTATTTGGGACAGACCACCACGAAAAATTCCTGGGAATGCCTCGATTCGATCCCGGGTCTCTTGAGAGGTAGGCTGTTGCCTTAATTGCGTCAGCCTTCCGACCGACGAGTGAAGTATCTAACAATATAAACTTATTATTTATTAATCTATAATATCTCAACTGTTCTTTTAATGCTGCGTCAACGAACTGTCGCCTGAAATGTGGCACTCGAATCTAGAATAATTGATAAATTGCCCTTGAATACTAACCAACGAATTTCTTACATTTTAAAAAACGAATAATCTGCGATGTTATCATTTAAAAATACTTAAAAAGTAAATTTTGATATTTATTCACAATAATAGAGAAAGAGCTATAATAACAAAACATGTTCAGTCTTTTAGTTTCAAAATTTAATTGAAAATGCTTTGTGAAATCTTGAAATAATTCTTACGTAATAAATATGCAATTATAATGATTGTAAACTAAATTAGAAATTATCGAAGTGGAACAGTTTCGTGTTCTTCCGTCTCTTCTTCGATGGTATTAAATCTATCGGTAAAAATTTCATGCGATTATTATTTTATGCGGTTAGAAATTATTTGTCAGATTGAGATCATTCTTACGTTCCAGCCGCCAGATTTTCATAAACAGGTTGTTCCTCTTCGCCAATAAGATGACGTGGAGCCGGCAAAGGTCTTTGGAATGGTCTTTGTTGAAATTTTATAGAAATGCTACGTTTTCTCATATTGTACATTTCCTAAAGAATAATAAAGCGAGGATTAATATCACGAAAATTTAGCGGTTATGTAGAAGGACCTAGTTTTACCTCGTTTGGAGTTTCCTCACTTTCTGGTTTCGGTTCGGTTCTCTTAATTCCCAAATCATCAACGGCTGAAAAGTAGAACTCGATTTAATTTTGCTCATGAATCGTAATGGCGCATTTTAATTCCAAAATACTTAATGATACCAATATAAAAATCTTCATAATCTTGTAAAATATCAATTCCAAAGAAGGCTGAAATGATGTCTGGATTTCTAAGATCTAATATCAAAATGGCTATTCCGAGAACGATACAGAGTAAACCTATTCGAATTGATCCAAATTAATAATCGTATACAAACTTCTTTGTCTAAAGTTCACTAACCTGTAAAGAGCGTGAGCCAGAAACTCCATCCGTAATGCAAAACTAATTTTTCTTCTCCTATGGGTATTTCTAATCTGATAAAATTACGAATGCTCGCAAAAAGGATGTTAGCCAAAATCAAACAGCAACCCGTTAATGTCAGAAAATAAGCACCGTATCTGATAACCATGAAGAAAAGTATGTTGCTCAATATCCACAACGGAAAAGCTGTCCTGGTTTTATACAGTTTACACAATTACAACACGTATTTTCCAATTAAAATATTTCTGAGAACTTACCACATCATTATATGGCTGTACCATCCAGCAGTTCTGTAATGTCGTCCGAATCTTATCCCTTCTCCATCTATTGTAAAATATTCGGCTATCCATAAAATTGGATATGGTAGACCTTTCCACTGCGCTGCTCTAAATTCTCTATTAATTCGACCAGCTGAAATTATCACATATGAAAAGATATATATAAAAGTTTTATATATCTGCCTCTAAGATGGAGCAGAAGTGGAAATTTAAGATCTTTTATGCTTTCTAAAATATTGCGGCCGGATAAAATATAAAATAGTGTAATATAGAAATAATATTTTAATACCTGATTCTTCTTTATTATTCAGATAAATTAACTTAAAAAATAACACAAACAAATACAGTAAAACCTGTGTAAACCGGAATCGCATGGTATAGAATAGTTTTTCCGGTTTGGAAGGTTTCCGTTTCTAACAGGTTTTTCTGTGTATTTTTTATATTTGATTGTTTTGTTTTATTATTTATTATAAGGCACACTGTGTAAGTGTGCATTCGGCATACATGCACAGTGTATATCTTATACAGTACGCAGCCGTATCAATTTCTCTAAAATGGGGTGTGGCCTTTCCACCCTTGTGCTAGACCATTGAATCTCACCTTGTGGACCAAAACCATTCCTTCCCTGAGCCCACTCCCACGAAAATCTTTCATTGTATTGTATTCTTTCTCCCAATTGATGAATAGGTTTACCTATGTTGTAATTTATAAAATTTTAATCAATAGATAATATTATTTTATCAAAAAAAAAAAAAAAAAAAAAAAAGATAAAAACGATTATTCATACCAACTAACGTGATGTTAATACTTCTCAATCCAATTTTTAATTCGACTTCGGCTTCTACTTCTTCCTCAGTAAAGGCTTTATATTGAGTCGAAGTTTCTACTTTACCCACTTCCCACTCTTGTCCAAAATTACATACTGTATATTTTAATTGATCCTATTAAATTTTAATATCTTTAACTATACAATCAATTATTAAACTTAATTTCCTTACTTAAAATAACGGCACCAATCAGGAGACTTATCGCAAAACGACAGAAGAAAGGTACTTTCTAAATGATAAAATGATTATCATTTAATTTAAATTAAAGGGTTAATTTCAATTAATTAGATAAATCTCACCTCTTTGCCACGTACGCCCGGAACAATTAGTAAAAACGAAACGAGGATTATTATAAAAGAAAATATTAATCCAGCAATTAGAACATCCACAGTTACTGGTTGTTTATTTTCTCCATAAATTGTAGGATATCCATTTGTACGAAATGCCGAATATGTACCCATTTTAACTACGTTTTCACCAAATTTACTAAAAACCGAGCTGAATATTTAATGTTAAATTTATGCCAAGTTGTCGATAAAGAAACTTGTTCAAGGAAGTAGCTTTTTACCAATCAGTGCCTGCTTCCTGAGGAAATTCTGATTCATGTAGAATTTCAAGTAAATTCCTCTTTCGATTTATACGATATACTTTTTTTTATTATTATTTATTTAAAAATTAATGCTTTATAACATGTTACTTCATATATATAATTTATACTTACTTACACATTATTTAGAAATTATTAAAATAAATTTTATCCGTTTTACAAGGTTTTTGTAGTGTATGTAATGCAGGGCAAGTCATTAGTCTCTTGTACCCTTTTCATTTCAAAAATACTGTTAATGTAGTTAAGTAGGAAGAATGTATGTATGGAAAATGGGATGGGACCCTTTTTGTTGACTTTGAAGGTGACTTTCAAAGTCACTTATGTTATAACTCTTTAATGAGCAGAGTTAATGTGAAAGTCCCAATGACGAACTTAAAGAACGCCATTTAATTAATTAATCTAACGAGTAAAACCATTTTATGGATTCAAATAAATATATTTAAGACTGGATAATTTATGAGGGTAAAAGTGATTTCGTTTTACGTGACTTTTCGAGGTCATAAAAGACATAAATAAATAAAAAAGCTTAACTTTTCAAACTTTATAAATAAAATAAATCGATATTTTAAAATGCATTATAAATAACAATGTGATCATTAGCAGTAAATAATAAATTCATGATACCATTCATTTTTAAAACAAATTAATATAGGCTACAGTATATAAATAAAATTAAAAATTTCATAAATTTTCATTTAGAGTATAAAGAAATTTATTTATAACTTTTTATAATAGTTATACTAAAATTTAATTATTTTAAAATAGCCTAAACTACTCTTATGGCAGGGTCTTGCCATAAGCGGGATAGATACGCAGTACTCGAATTTCTGTTTTCGTACATGACAAATGTTTAAGTTAACCTTTGGAGGGGGTAATCCGGTAATGCTTGTTAACACACATGCAATTTTTATCAAGAAATTCGTTTAGGAGCAAAAATAATGGTATAAAATTAATGGCAATTTTCTACAGCCTACCTTTAAGAAAAAAATTATCAAGATGAATGAAAATAGAATGTTCTAATGAAGAAAGCAGAAAAGAGTTTTCTGTATTACAGTCAGCAAGCTGCGCAAAAGTAAAATTAAAACTGAAATTGAACCTTTCGATTCTAACAAAACCGAAAGAACAGGAGGGTGACGTCAAACACATCTCAACACTTAATATAAAATGGTTGCATAAGTGTCTAAGCAATCATCTGAGACTATTTGGAATGGAGACTAAATTCAAACGGAATTTCGTTTTACGCCATAACCGCTGAACGCAGTCACTGCGTAAAATAAGACTGTACTGTAGTTTAATTCGTATATCGTGCTTCATTATAAGCACTGATATCAATAAACTAATATAAGCGAGTAAATTAAAATGAAATTTTAAATAGTTGAAATAAAAATATTCAGAGAATTAACACGAGAAATTTCAAACCGACAATATATTCAAATACATTTAAATATTCAAAATATATACACCGTTGTAATTTATCCTCAAAGGGTGTAAAGCAAAGAATTTTCTTAGGTCTAGATTCTTAATCAATATTTAGAGAAAATGTTTTATGTCTTTCGTTCTATACGTAATCAATAAATAAATTCTGAAGGATAGGCGATAAACTAGTTTTGAAACAAGAAGTGACACTATTTAAGCATTTCAGAACAGAATAATATAATAAAAATCTTTCAGCATTATTACTTTGGACAGTTTAATTTATTTTTGTTCATTAAAATATTTAAAAATACGAGGAGAAACCATAAAGAAAGAGCATAAAAATATCCATTTCGTTTTCTACTATAACTTTAATAATAATAATAATAAATTGCTCACACTGAAAAAATCAACAAGTACACTCTACCCAAGAATTAAGACAGATGTGGAGGACGGATAAGGTATTTATTGTACTACCTGTTGTCCTCTCTTCTACTGGTGTTATACCACATACACTATACAAAAGTCTAGAAACATTAAACCTCAATGAAAACATATACATGGCACCACAGAAAGCTGCAATATTGAACACGTCACATTGTTAGGAATGTAGCAAAGCTTACACTTGTTTGGGTAGCATGACATTTGCAACATAATAATAATAAAGTTAAACTTGTTTTTTAAAACATTCTTTCATTCTCTTTGATTAGTTCAAGAACTTCCTTCGTTAGAAACAATTATAAAACTGTAAACAGCATTTTTGAATTAGCAAATCGTGTCAAAAGCGATTGTTTGCAAAAACTGCTCCAAATTCGGACCTCCAAATATAAATGGAATTTTTTTAGGGAGAAGAAAACTACAAAATTATAGCATAAATGATTTATTTAATTATGTTTATGCATTCAGAAATGAAAATGTTTGTTTGCAAAAATCGCAAGCATATTCATCTGCCTCTGCTCCTGAACATTCAACATGAGCTCAATCAATATATATCTCATCCACAGTTTATCGCGGCAATCTGATGATTACTTTCCTTCACAAAACATGCAGACAGAATCATTTTAAGTGCGATAACTTCATTAAAATAGTTTTTGGGAGCCAAAATATTTTTACTGCTTTTTCCATTTCTCCTCTCTCATGGATTCTATAAGAGAGGAGCCATGGATTCTAAAGTCATGCTAGTTTCTTTTTTTCTTTTTCCATCGTCTGTCATTTTTTCCAATCAAGACCTAATTAGTCGAACTCAAAATAATATTTAAAAAGTGAGGATTCTACTTTGGAGAGTGTGGAGTCCGACTCAAGAAAAGGGAATGTTTTGGAATAACGTGGCATCGTCAGTTATTGCCTGTCAGAAATAAAGCACAGAAACTGTTAATTTTATTCTACTACTGCATGTTATTAATGAACGAAAAACGAATTCTTACCTGTTTAGAAGTGAAGTGTTGAAGCCACAAAGTCACGTTTCAACAATTTCATAAATAGCAAGAATGACGAAATAGCACTTTTAACAGACGAGAAACCACAACTGAATAATAACGATTCCACGGGTTGATGACAAGATTATGAAGTATTTACTTAACGTTAATCTGCAACATTTCTTTTGTAAAATAAGCCGAGTCCTACTCAGGATAGTGGTCCAATTTTGGTGTTTTTCCTCTTTTCTATATATATTCATCATCCTCAGTGTAAATATTCACTGCAGGATACAAGACTGCCTCTTGAACGTTCCTTTTCTTCTGTCAGTCTTGTCCATTATTTTCAAAGTTCGTCTGGAATTTGTCCAATCTTCAACGTTACCGTTGATTCTTTGGTATGAAAAATCCAATTTGACAAGTTCTTGTAAATTAAGTTACGTGCCAAAATCACATTCTCTAGGTTATAAGAAATGATTTATTTTTGTAATGTTTTATAGATAATTATTATATAAAAAGTTATTATATAGGATATAATGTATTGTTACTGTATTCTACTTTTTACTACTTGTAATCCGTCTAGTAGGAAAAGTCAATATTATAAACTTATTGTGATAAAGAGGATAAAGATTGAATAAATACTTAAAATTCCGCAAGTTTTATCTACAATCTTTCTACAAAGGGTGCTTTCATTCCTCAGCTTTTACATTCCAATATCAGCCTTTCTTAGATATCAAGTCAGCCTCATCTACTTCGTATAATCTAAGGTTGGCAAGTCCGGTCGATTTTATGATGGGCTTTATTTTACACGCTTATCACAATACACTCCAAAAAAAGAACAATTTTTAATTATGATATTCATAGTGACAAGATTAAACGAAAAGAATATTTTCTAGCATTTAACAGTAGCCATTTGATCAGAATAATTTTCACTATCTTATAAAACTGAAATTTTCCGGTGAAAGAATTTATAGAAATATTTCAGTTGAAAATTAATTCCTGGAAAATTAATAATTTCTTAAATTGTAACAATAACTGGAATTATTTTCGTAAATTTCGTGAAATTACTTGAATTTCATTTCAGTTATTTGCCAAATAAACAAGAAGAATCGATAAAGTAACAAATGCACAGCGACTATTTCGTAATTCTAGGTGGAAGAGTGGTTTTAAAATCATCTCAAAATCAATAATAAGTCTATAATTTTACTTTCATATTATTAAATACAAACAGTTATTTTCTTATGTTAGATATTGCCATTATGCATTTGCATTCAAATCAACAAAAACGTTCCATTTTCATGGATATTCTTCATCCTTTAGTAGTGGTAACTCGAGTAACTGGTATTGTAATTATCTACGATGAAGAATTTAATGAAGATAGTCAGAAGATTAAGTACACAATGTATAAATTCTATTAAAATGCAATAGAAATACTTATCGTTATCAACACTATCTTTTTTACGTTGATGTTATTTGGAGTAGAAATTGTTTGCAGAGAGGTAGTTCGCTGGTTTAAAAGTATCAATGTAATGGGGTGTTATATTGATTATATTAATGGAACGTTTAAAAAAACCGAACAAGAAACTGCTAAAGTGCAAAAACTTTCTTTTCCTTTCAACATTACAAGTTTTGATGGAGAGAAATTATTTGCTGAAAAATATACAATTTTATATTTGTTTCTTATTAGTTTTTACTTTATAATGAAAATCAAAATGGTTTTTGTCATGGATATCATTTAATGCAAAGTCCACTCTTTATAATTTGAACTTTGTCCTGTTGGTCAAATCTTTTCTGTTGGTGTTATTTTAATCACTCACATGTTACTATTTACAGAAAGAACGAAGAAACTGAACGAATATTTTGTTCAAATCAAAGTAAGCGATTCTAGAAATGCCAGAAAGATTGGTATCGTAAGCATACCGATTTTCTGTTATACATTTCAGATTTAAATGAACGAGGCGATTTGCTTTTTTCGGGTTTATATGGCTATTTTGTTCGCATTTCATGCTTTACTTTGAGTATATTGATTCTTTATGACTTGAACGCCCTTCTGAACGCATTGTTTTTTGATATCGTTTGTAAATTCGACGGCACTGATTATAGTTTCGTTTCTGTTATCTCATTTCACATCTGCTGTAAGTTTTCTATAAATATTTTCAATTTTTAAAATAGGATTTTCACATTAATTCATTCTTTGTTCAAAATCTTAAATTTTCAGATCTATGGCAATTTTAGCGAATGCAACAGATTCTATTTCGATATAATATAAATTAAAGGTAATGTGGATGCTAAAGATATAATGTGTATACACAATGTTTCCATTTTCTCCATTATTTAAATACCGAATGTTAATTTTCCAAAAGGTACTAAACTTTATGAAGAGATTCAGCAAAACTCCAATCGGCTTATCTGTTGATGGATTCATTATTTAAAAAACAGTTTTTGATTAGGGTAAGTTAAACTTTTAATTAATAAAAATACGATTATTATAATTAAAAATTATTATTTTAACTTATATATACAACTTACCTTTCTTTGCAACTTAGATAATAGAAAGTATTTTTTTTTTTTTTTTTGTTCTCTAAAAATGTTAAGAAAATTAATTTGAAGCATTTAATTTAACATAAATACACTTATTAATGTTTTTTATAAACTGTGTTGTTTTCAAGTGGTTAGCGCTATGTATTCTCTCCTGTCTTCGCTGCTCGAAATAGGAAAAACACGGAAGTTCTGTAAGAAAATGATTTATGCGAGTCCCACAAATACTAGTAGTATTTATCAATTTTTATAATCAACTGTTGTATTTGCAACTCAGTAGAGCCGTTATTAGCTGCAATACAAGTTAAAGGGTGGACTACACAAAAAATAAATGGGAAAGAGTTAAGAGCGTTGCATATGTATATGCAGCATTGGTGGTTTTGGGAGATTTACGATGACAAATGTCTATGTCTGAAACACCCAATAAAGTAATTTGGTGACTTTGAATAAAGGAAAAGGTTTTTACGGAGATCTGAAGTCGTAGAATCGTTATCCGCATCTACTTTTAAATTGGTTTTTACAAATAAAAGAATTAGCATAACTTCTTATATCTGGAATAAATTTTTACACCATTTTTTTTACTCATAAATGGTATGTAATTAACTTCAGAGATTTATATTGTTGTACAATGTTTTTTATTTTAAAGAAAATTATTATGTCCACATAGAATGAAGTCACAGGATGCATGTTGTGCACCGCTGGTTTAAGGCAACACAACACATGGGTGATCTTTCAAGAGGACATCCTGGGAGGACTTTCTTTATAAAACTGACCTCTATTTAGGGGTTAGACATGCAAAGAAAACCCAGAAAACTCCATGCGGTCAGCCTGTTGACGAGGCGTGAATCCACGTGGGACCAATGTTCAGTGGTTTTTTTCACTCGGCCACTAATGGACCAAACGAATAAAATAAATTTTTCTTAAACTAAATCAAAACTACCGAATAGAATACCGTTGGCGAGGTCGCGAACTCGTGACCTCTCCAACGTGGAGTTTTCCAGGTTTTCTCACGTTTGTACACCTAAATAGTTTCCTATAGGATTTTCTTCCGGGAAGCATCCCCCTCGGCAGATCGCCTTGTGTCCCGTCGCCGTAAACAAATAAACCAAACCAAACAAAAATTAAGAGAGATGAACGCAATGCCATCAATACTTCCACATCTACTCAGTACATAGTGAAGAATTAAAACAATACTGAGATCTAGTTAAAATAAAATTCAATCAGTTAATTTGACATAGAAAACGAAGATGGTTGTCAACCAATCGGTAACAATAATCAACTGTTTGTCGCCAGGATCGGCTAAGGCCCGCCCTGGTGACAAATAGTTGAGCCAAACATTCTCTTTACTCCAACAAGCCCTACGCTAAAATTATAAACTCTGCGAAGAAAAGAAACTTTTCTTCTTATAATATATGATTGTTAAAAAAAAAATTTGAAGCACATTTCAGTACGTGAGAGTATTTAAGGAATGCAAAACGGCTACATGAGTTGTAAAAATTCAGATAAATAAACGTATTTGATATCCTTTGTTGGCGTTGCATTGTTTAATTATTGAAGTCGATATACCTCAGATTGATTTTAAATTATGGAAAAACATTTAGTAGTAGTATGAAAAACATTGCTTAAAAAGTTTAGTTCATCCATTACTCAGCATTAGATATAATTATTTTTAAGATGCTTTCCACTATTTGAAAGTATCAATTCAGACTTAAAAAGAAAGGAAGAAGAAATAATTTCGCGTAATCGCAGCGAAATATCAAATTATAATCTAAAATAGACAATGTAAAGAATGTTATTCTAGAATTATCGGGATCTGTTCTGCTGTAGCATCGACGGAAATCTCTGGAAATTTTCTAAAATTTCTCTAATTATTGATTTATGTAATTTTTGTCGCAGACTACAGTAATTAAAGCCGAAACGCGTCGCGAAGGAAACTAAAAAATTACAAGTCTTCAGATTGACTTTTGGTAAGATTTTGATGTGATTCTATAGAATAATCTACACTTGGGGCAACATAATTTAAGTAATAAACATCATTCCTTACCTAGCACAATGTAAAAATTTCAGCAGGAGTGAATATATCTAAACTTACTAAATGGTCACTTGGTACATCTCTGGAGAAACCGTTTTCCAAATTTATAACTATTCCTTAATCCAGTGATTTTCAACAAGGTGCCACAAAATATAGCTGAGCAGCGCCACAACACTTCTTATCGCGCTTTTCGTACTTTTAGTAATACACGTAACTCTACGTCGATAAAGATGTAGGAATGCCGCAAAAAAAAAAAAAAAAAAAAAAAAAAAAAAAAAAAAAAACAGGTTGGGGTGCCATTCCTAGAAAAAGTTGAAAAACACTGCCTTAAACGTTCGTACATTTATAACTAGCAGACAGACTCGGTATTGCACTTTTAATATGGTATCTTATTATTTTTAACTCTTTCAGCCCTGTGGGCACTTAGAAAGTCTCTTTTAGCAAGCCCATTATAGATTCGGCCAGGCCCAATGGGGAGGCTGGTGGTGAGGGACGGGCCCGACGTATCCGGACGGACCACCACCTGAAAAATTTCTGGGGCTTTTTCGACACATTTGGATTCGATTCAGAGTCCCCCACAGTTGTGGGCTGCCACCTTGACCGCTGGGCTATCCGGCCGTCTTCTTTGTAGCCTTTAGAAAGTTGGCATAGCTTTTTCGCCGGATATGCAGCGTAATGCGCACATCCGGCTAGGTAAATGTTCGATAAGTAAAGAGAACCCGGTAAACTCCATGCGGCCAGCCCATTAGTTAGGCACGAACCCACTACCAACTACAAGTTCAGTGGTTTTATCCACTCGGTCGCTGGTATCCCACATTTATATAAAGAAATATATTTGATTCAATTTAACTTCAAGTTTTATATGCTTATTGGTGATTCGGTAAAATTGTAACCCAAATATTCCAGAAATTTTAAATTTGTGTACAGATTTGCCGGAAAGTTTAAAGACGCTTTCAGTATTGAAAGTTTGATACCTTATATATTAAGTAGTACATATAATGCGTAGAAGGAAACTAGATTCGCTAATCCAAAAATTCGTCGTTACAAAAATCATTCGAAATTTATTCACAGACTATTCTATCAACCCCACAATGAATACGCATATAAAATGCTAAGGGATAATCAATTAATCCATCATTGTCATGTTTGATAAACCATTGCGACAAATCGTTCACAAGATAATGTGAGAATCGAGGTTTAAGGAGATTAATCATTTTAAAGAAATCAGTGTTAAAACAACGTTTAAATTAGATTAGAAAAAGATTTTATCTATCTTTGATAATTTTCACAAAAGGATGTACAATTCTTTCGTTTCCGAGAGAGATAGGAAACGAACTTCCTTTCAGTGGCAAAAAGTTTGACTAAACGTTACTCACTGTCCTATGACGTTGATTCTGTTAACCAGCCATTCTTATAAAAAGGGATAGATTTCCCGCCTTTTTGCGCAGTTCATCAGAGATTCAACGAGTCCCGAATTTGCCATATAACTCGGCAATTCTTCGAAGGAAGATGCCATACGAAATCAAGCGTAGTTCTTGGAAACCGAACTTTGCCACATAAGGGCAGTTCAATAAGACCAGAATTTGCCATAGGAGTACCATACGAAATTATGCATAGTATTGGCCATATAGAAGACGAAACTACTTTATAATGCGCACATAGAAGTTACGCTACAAGATTTACGAACCTCTCCCGTTCAACATCCTCCAGAATTCTAATCAACACGTAGAAACTAAGATGATCAAACCTCAAGTGAAGGTAGTATAATATCTAGATTGATGTAAACTCTCACGCGTATAGATTAGCCTAGTTTGATAAAATCAATTAACTCAGGATTTTGTATTTTACTTTTATTTCATTTTGCTTTTATTAAATCTGTTATTGTTTTAATATGGTCTCATTTTTGACTAATCTGAGCATACAGCCATCCACTTATTCACGACTCTCCCAGTCGAAAGTTAGCGTGCCTAACGCTATAACTAGGCTGCTGTCAGGAAAAGGCAACTTACAGATCTTACGAAACCCTGTATCATCTTATGAAGCCATCCTTCGACGACCGCGGGTTAGTCTCACAGACTAGAAGCCGATTAAGTGGGAACGAGTACTATCAAAACTCTCTGCCCCCGGCTAGCCCCTCACAATAAAAACAATAAAGACCTAAGAATTAAACCTTCTGCATTAAAAAAAATCCCGAATTATCATCTGAGGTTTAGTAGCTGTACAATAAGCCTGCAAATAAAACTTGTCTTTAACGTTTCTGAACCGGATAAGTTAATTTCATTTTAGTCAGTAAAATCAATAAAAAAAAATCATTGAATCAAAAGCTTTTCGTAAATTAACAAAAGAATTCCGAAAAACGTTCTTCCTCCTTCGAAATTTGTTTCAAAATGAGTTAATACAACACAAAAACGGCACTGAAGAGTAGTTTTGAACAGTACAAGGCTGAAGTGTATGTTGATAAAGAACTATAATTATATAAATCAATCCATTTGCCAGGATCGATGACAAATTTTCTAACAGAAGTCGGATTGGCCTGTAACTTTTTGGAATATTCATAATGTCTTTCTTATGAAGTAAAATTATTTTAATCAACTTCCAGTCTCCGTAATCCTGCCAGTTCTCAAAATTTTATTAAAAAGATTTAATAAATATTTCTTAAATTTGGCACTTTCATAGATTTAAAATAGTTTTAGTGAGACAAAGATTTCAGCTCTGCACTGATACTGTATATATACTTTATATAAGATCTTGCATATTAATATATATATAAGATGCAAGATGTAAGAAATCATGAACTAAAGTGAATATTTTTTTACGAGAGAAATCTCAATAAAAAATCTTGTAAATTTTATCTTTTAAGTTTATAAATTACGAATTATCAGTTATATTGTGATTTAAATCTACAATATTTACTACTTTAAATTTGAATATGTCACAATGAACAGTAATTAATTTATCGAAAAATAAAAAAAAAGACGGGGATATGCTGAAATTCTAATTTTAAAAGTATTCGTAATATTTTATTTTTTAATCTGTTTCTAGTTTTCTAAGGTTAGTTTTAATACCACACAGTTTAGTTTTAAAAGAGCGCTTCATAAAATTAGAAATCATTTTCGATTTTTTAAATAACTTTATTATGTAATCATCTACAAAAAGTCGGTGCCACAAAACATTTATCAAAACAATTTTGGCATCTAAAGTTGACAATTTATGTACACTGTATAATAAATACTATAATATTCTAGTACAAACTTAATACGTGATTTTTGTCGTCTGATTAAAAAAAAAATTATTTTACAAAAAATATATAAATTGATTTTTCTTTCGATTTATAAAAGTGTCTACAAAATTAACAATACAGTCGATATCTAACTGTGTATATACATATTGCAATCTAGTTTGTAGTATAAAGCTATTTGCGTCAAATCGTAATAGCAGTTACTAAGTGAAAAACTAATTCTTTCCACATGCATGGAATATTGGGCATTTGACGCTGAAGCTATTTAAATAACCGAAATTATGATATCCTATATTCACTTCACTAATAAATTATATAATTTTTATCTGCAAGAAGAAAGAAAAACATTTGTTAAAATACAGATTTTAATATTTTTCATTTAATCCGTATTTTTAGTAATAATAATAGATGAAAAGTTATAAGAAACGACTAAGTTCGGAGGAATTTAAATTATTTCCAAATTATTTGATTTACTAGTTTTAAAAATTTACCCCTATTTCTTATTTTTAGCTTCTATATAATCCATCTCTTTGTCAAATTCTTCTTCGGGATCGGGCCAATGTAATTCTATTCCAAGATAATAAATCCATCCTCCTACAATTGCTCCTACATGTGGTCCCACCACACCAACCCACCAATAGTTTCTGTATCTGTAGGAAAACAATGTTTCGGTTTTACCGATTTAATTTGCATTATACTAAAACATGAAATGCTACTTACGTGAAAGGATTTGCTCCGTATCCTGCACATGAAGTAAATGCTCTGGTTGCAAAATCACGTGCAGGGTTCAAGGGTGCCATACAGTTCAATCCAAAACACATGGCTGTAGCCGAAATCATAAATCCTAAGATAATTGGGTGCATCCATTTCGGCATTTGCATATTTCGTGGATCAATTGTTGCCAATGCTGTAAACATCAATAATCCTGTGCCAACGATCTGAAGTATTAAATTAAGATTATTCAAAAAACAAACTTAAAATTTAGAACTTAAATTGTGTATCTGTTCGAAACAATTTTGAGCGAAGAAAACTATGTTTTATTATTTAATCGTAAAAAATTATAAAATCGAAATTTTTCTTATTCGAAGTCCTACATTGTAAATGTAAACTTAATATTGAATCATCCAATTCCCCGGAAATCTAGTAAAAGGATAGTTTAATCATTATTTTCTAATGGGCAATTTACAATATGGAGAATATGACTACGTGTGAATTCCTGATTGTAGTGTAAATAAGAATTGTTTTTATAAAAAATGTTATAATTTGAAATGAAATATATGAACGTGAAATAAAACCCTACACAGTTTATACACAACAAGCAGTGGTGCGTTATGGATCTTAGGTGAACCTAGGCTAAAAAGTTTCGGGATTCAGACATTCTATACTTGAATGTTTTTATATATAAGTGTACTTAACAAGGCCGGATTTACATTTGTTGGGGCCCTAATCTATAGCAAAACACATCTGGCTTTTTATAATAAATTTATATGGAATTTATATGAAGCTTGTTTCGTTTACGTATAAATTTGGCAATGGCGACGAATTTGTATATGTACCACTAATTTTTAACAGACGTTATTTGTTGACTCTGCGATTAATTATGTTATATATACTTTACCAAACGACATAAAAGATAAGCGCAATAAATCGACTGAAATTTATTTAGTCCCTTAGAAATGGACCCCAGGCAAATGTCTACGGTATAACGCGTAATTGCTAACAAGATTGTTTTTAGATACAGATTTTAAACGAATACAGAAAGTAAAACAAACGTAATGCAATATGCAAAGTATTTTCAGTAATACGAGATGATTATTCATTTTTAAATAATTGCTATTTGAGAAGACACACTTGACAAATGCCTATATAGTAACGAAAATTGCAATTTCATCTTACAAAAGTTAAAACAAGAAAATAATATCGTATAAAATTGAAATAAATTTCCCCAAAAATGAATTTAAGATTATTATTCCTATATATTTTAATCATTTTAATTTCGGCCAGAACTAGGCCTATATTTTTATACAAATTGAGATGACTACAGTAAATATTCTATAAGTTACACAAGTTATGATCATTAAAAATAAAATTTTCTATTTTCACTTATCAGAAAATGTTAAAAATTGTGATAAGGTATTTTGTCTATTTAAATTTCTTTTTTGTAAACTTTAATGCTATTAAAATGTAAAAAGTTATCCATGAAAAAGTTGCAAATCAAGCAACTATGAATGCGACTGATGGAAAAAATAGAGTTTATGAATAACCCAATGTGAACTGTATCATTAGGAGTGAATAAAGATTTCAGTTTGGCTTAGGTTAAATTTTAATATCATAAAAATCAATCAAATCATTCGGATAGAAATAAAAAAAATTACGTGCAAAATAAACTAACATTAAATAGTTAAAAGTAAAAATTCGATAATTCAAATTAGTAAACATTAGTATATTAATACACTAATGTTTACTAATTTGCTAATACTAATGTTTACTGAAAATAAGTTTATATATAATACATATATAAAAACGACATGACAAATGAAAAAAAAAATTGCTTTGCTATGTAGAATATTCATCAATTTAATTGCTATCTTATTAAAAATTTTATAAATTTCAAATTGTTTTCTCCCTCTAAATTTTCTATATGATGTAAAATTAATTAAAATAAGTTATTTAACAAGAAAAATAAATGACTGTTTTAATGAAGGTGCTGCTTTAACAATGCCTTAATGATAATTCTTTTACATAATAAATAATTGCTCGTTAGTAATGATTGTATTGTGACATCGTCACAATACCGGGCTGCAATTTTTAATCGTTTAATTTAAAATATATACTCTCTGCCTCAAATTAGTAGCGTCTTGCCCCGGTACATCATACTTTTCCTGTCAGCAAGAGTCATGTCATCTAACTCCTTACAGAAGAAAATTTTCGAATTGAAATAACGTGATTTCCGTTCCAAACCGGAAGTTCATATACAGTTAATCGGGGCTTCCTGCCCCTAATTTTTCCATATCTGATCTCGGATTTCATGTAACTCGAGATTAAGGAAAGACAGACGGACGACAGTGGAATTTATAAGTCTACAATGTTTTCAAATTGCAGCCCAATTAAACACACCGAATTGCAAGTTGAAAATGAAATTAATGTTTTGGCATATTACTTGCTCATTTTAATAAATAAGGTCTGTAAAGAAATTATACAAACACTTGAAATTTGTGTATAATTTCATATATTTACATACACCAATTTAACAATTAATAGGCACGTTATAAAATACTAAAATACATCATATTCATAAATAAAAATATTCAAATTTCTGAGTTATGAATTAAAAATTACAACGTGTAGACATTTCTTGAGATAGCAAGATGGAACTCTCTTCTCTCACTTAGAGCTTGTTTCCACCTGATCATTTATTTATCCCATCTTAGTCACCTTTTTAGGTAACATTTTGTATTTCTCCAATAGATCTTTTCTAGAGAAGTGTTGCAATCTGTCTACAAGATTTTCTTGTCCGTGATTCGAAAAGACGTTTCTCGCTTCTTTTTCGCTCAAATTTTTTCTCGTGACATTTTGTATTGTAAAAACTTAAGTCAGAATGATACAATTATGGGAAGAAGGTAAATGCTATATATTTTAATTTGCATATTTCTAATGAAGTACATTGTATACTGTATGCGTAATTATTTTATAGAAGATTTGATTGTAATTTTTATATTAATTCATCACTCAGAAATTTGAGTATTTTTATTTATGAATATGATACATTTGTGAGTAATTATTTATGACAATGAGCATATTAACTGTTGAATTCGTATAAATAAACATTGTGTGAAATTATACACAAATTTCAAGTACATGTGTAATTTATTCACAGACCTTAGGCAGTTTTCAAAAATTTAATTACAATAACGAACCAATTATGTTTCGTCAAAAATATTTTTAGAATATAATTATTATTGAAATATTTTTCAACGACGATTGCTGATTAAGAATACAAATATTTTTGTATGCCATCCTATTCAAGTTTAATTGAGATAGCAAAAAAAAAAATGAAGGTCGAATAGCTATGATTCTCTTAATATTGTAAATATTCAAACTCTAATCCGATCAGGATTTGCATCATTTTTCATGGATTTTTAAGTCAGGTTCTATTTCTTATCTCTCACCCATATCGGCCAAATCCAGTAAGATTAGACATTTATACGATATTACAACGTAAAACAAAATCAAATTCAATTTAGATAGCAAAAACAAACATTCTTAACAGCTCTCAAGTATCTACTTCAAGACAAAAATATGCCTACATATTTTAAACATTTGTTTTTATTTCGTTTAATACTATTCACTAAAATATATTACGAAATAATATTTATTCTAAGTTTGCAAAGCAATGCAGGTAACAAATAACAATTCCCCTCAAAGGCCGTTGATAAAATTATGTAACATTATATTTCAACAATCAGAAGAAACAATACAAGTACAGAAAATAAGTAAAACAGTTAAGAGTACATATTGCTATCAATATTAATTAAAGATTAATATCATTCACTTCTCTGTATAAACTAAGGCAGTTTTATGAACTTATTAAATTAACCTTAAGAGTATTGTTAAAGCTCTTTCTTTGACCAATATTTTGATTATCGCAATATTAGTCGAAGAATTAACGACAATTGGTTCTTTGAGATTTAATACAAGTTAAAAGAAGTTAAATTATGATGATAATATATATTTTGGTACACGGCTTGATACTCATTGGACTATCAAGGCTAAGTTCGTTTCAGGACCAGTTACGGGATATACAGACATGTTGTAAACAGGGTGTTAATGCTACAGTTTAGCGTGTAGATTTGTGCTACAAAGGAAGGCAAAGACAAGTTTAAATTATTGCATCTAAGTAATTTAGTAATTTTTTCAAGGATGCGTTATCTAAAAATTCTTGTTGGATAAAGTGATATAGGCTACTCTGACTGCACCACATTGAGGACAGGTTAATAGTGTGTCGACCTGAGGAGTTTTTATTACTAGTAGTACAGATTGGCGTAATTCAGCACGTAAAATAATAGTTGTATGGTAGTTTTGCGTGGCCGCTCTCAATAGAGACTGTTGGCTCGATTGAGAGCGAAAGACAGAGCTCGATTGAGAGAAAGATTTTGATGCACTCGTCAACTTGACTTTGGTGCACTTTTTGTAAGTGGTGCACTCACCGACGATTGAATCTTAATTTTTTTCTTTTTTTTTTTTTTTTTTGCTGTATTGAATCAACATTTCTGAAATAATTTATGTAAAAAGGAGGATGAGACTGATTTGCAAGAACTATAATAGAAAATAGAAGCTAGACTAGTAAACAACGAAAAGTGGTTACTACTAAAAAAACTACTCTTACTGTACTGAACATCGAGAATTTTGATTATCACGAGTGTATACGTTGTAAATGTATTTCCTGGAACGCGTATTCTTTCAGAGTGGATGGGGGAAGATGCCTAAGATTTTGCTTATGAAAGAAATTATAGCGATAATTTGAGTTTTTGGAGCCTCTTACGAAAGTATTATATTCTTGAGTGTTTTCAAATGAAAAACTTTGGAGTATATCAAAAATAATTATGTATTGTGTTTGCAATGATGACTTTTCCACTCTCTGGCATTTTAGGCATCTCACCCCGAGTATCCGGGTGAGATGCCTAAAGGATTGGGGTAAGATAAATATAATATTCGAGAATTAATTTTATGCAATGTTAACCAAATTCAATTTATTGTATATGTACTACAAAGTACTTTAAAGTAAGTGTAACAGCACAGTATAAGTATTGTTTAGTTCGTCCCGCCCGTTTTAACGTGCTCTACAGCTAGCTGAAAGCTTTCTTCAGTCCAGGAACCTCTTTGAGAAGTGCTTATATAATGTTTACGCATATCCTACAATAAAACGAGAAAACAAAAAATTTATTAAAAATAGGCATGCTATCCCAAGGAAAATGTGACATCTTTCCTATTTGTCGGGTTAAGATGCATAGTGGAGTCACGTGTTCTAGCATGTCCGATCAGGATCGGCAGTAACTGACAATGGAAACTTTAGAACCTTAACTACATCACACATTGTTTTTCGCAATTATTAATAAATTATATTTTAAATTTTAGTTTTAAAATTACTCTAGAAACATTTCACAACAGGAAACTTCGTTCTAACGTTGCTTTTATTCTTCTCAGAGGTAGAAAATGTAATGATAGCCAACTACAGCTTTCCATTCTCAATATTGGCGCAACGGTCCATCATACAAACACATGACAGTATCTGACGTCACCGTTTGAAAATAACAAAAATTAGGCACCTTCCCCGATTCACACTAATAGTTGTTCTACAAGAGTCGATTTAGCAAAGATGCAACAAAATTTTAAGCAAGAAACAAATATAGGATTCTTGCTATAAAATACAACGTACAACAAATAATCATTAATTTTTTGGAATTCTATATAATTTTGTATTCTTTTTTAATGGCCCTGTTCGCGGTGAGCAAGTCCAAACTAGTTTATATTGTTATTTTGGATATAAAGTACGATAAAATCTGTAAAAGCACGCCATGGTGATTTGATTCAATTTTGTTTACGTTTTGTAAGAGCCACGAAAAGGTTTTCTTCTTAAAGGATTTGGCATACTCGTAAAGTGCACTGTACGTATAGTAAGACGTATGGTATGATATATGGGGGGGGCCTTATTTATCAACCACCACCATTTTTATAAATATGTTAGATGGCGAAAGAATTAAACATTAATGTGTTGCAGTTTCAGATCGTAGAATCGAAGACGTTTAAGTAACAAAGATAGTTTCGTTGTCTCTCAAAAACTGGAAATCGGTTTCATACAAAATAATTTTGTGGTGTATCGGATATGGCAGAGGGAGTTAAATTAATATAGTAGCTAGAAAACGTTTAGAGGAAATGAATCAAATTATATCTCAACTTCAAGTTTTTCTCTCTAGACTTGAAATTTAACAAATTAAATATGAAACTATGCTAAAAATATTCGTCGTTGATATGAAAGAATTTTTAAAATAAAATTTCAAAATAATTTTTAATTTTTGATATTCAAATTTAATAAAATTTTAAGTCATACAATTAAAAATTTACAGCAAAATGAACTCAATTATAGCCTATATTTCATATATAAAATAAATAATCTTAAAATGAGTCCATGAAAATAACGTTGCCCACAGGCAAAGTCTTTTCTCGAAACTGAAATTAGGACAAACAAATTTACTTGTAATTAAAACACAAAAAACATATTGTACTTATCAAATGATCTTCAACAAAATATTAAAGGCATTCGTAACTAAATCTGTAGCAGCTGAAACTGAATTTAAAAAATTAATAATCTAGCATAGCATTTAGGAATTTAACTTTTGAATTGGAAGTTTTTAGATATGATAATTTTCTATTTTATATATATTTTCAAAATTGAGTAACCTTTCCAATATTCTGGACAGATCTTTATTTTAACGCAACATATTTAATATAACAAGGAGCACTGAAACTTAAATATTCTGTTCCGTACACAAATACACACATTAATAGTGAATTTTGCAAACCAAAATGACTAAACTACTTTATTTACTAAAAAAAATGGAACTATATCAGTTTCAAATTTTGAAATGCTTTGTCAACCGTAAAAAGAATAACATACATTTAAATGATGAGAAATTACAAGATATTCAGGATATGTATCAAAACTATAAAATCACTGATATTAAATTAAGAATTGTTTCACAATTTCTTACCATAAATAATATTAAATCTTTCGAATAATTATTTTTTTTAATTTATGACTAAATTATGCTTAAATAGGCCAAATTCTTTATTCGTTTAATTATAATTTAAAATAGAGAGAAAAAATTAAACTATGAAAATTAAATTCGATATTAGTCTTTTTATTCAAGAATTAATTTGTATTAGTGTAGTAAGTATTTTAATATATACTTTTACACTATAATTAGATGTATAATTTTATCATTTAATATTTCAGCAATCTATTTTCAACGTATGTTCCTTATTTTTATTACTGTTCATTAATAGTAAAATGTCAATAAATGAGACAGTCAATTACTATTCATTAACATTTCTTTCTAGCTTACCGAAATCAAGTTATATATCAAGTCCGTCTAATTATCGAAAATATTTTAAAATAGTGTGTCCTGAAGTATTTTCAAATTTAATGCGTAGATTTTTAAATACAAAGTCAGGCTACAATAATTTAATTTTTAATTTTTTAGTTTTGACTGAAATCATAACTATTGAAATATTTTCTAATTTAGTGAATATAGCTGAAAGACAAAAAGTTTTTATAAACATAAAAATAACTCACTCAAATAGATTTTCGTAAATATTTCACATCATCAATCTATGAATTGGTAGCATTATACTGAATGTTTATGAAAAAAATCATAACTATGAATAGATTGAAAATACTATTATAAATATATATCAGTATTATTCAAAAAATTCTAAATTAACATAGTAAATAAAATTAGTAAAATAAAAGCAGTAAAACGGGTGATGTCTACCATTTTAATATAGAATTATATTTCATTTTTAACAAAACATATGCATGGAAAAAGTGCGTTCTGAACGTTTATTTTTCTAACTTCGAGACATTTAAATATAAGATTTAGCCTAATACGTTTGACATATTGAACTCTACATAAAGTAGTTTCTCTGCTGTATTATATAGATACGAGTTGTATAATTTAATAAATTAAAATATATGAGGACCATTTTAAGTAAATAAACAAAATAATGCGTCTTACTTAATTGTACTGTGAGTGAGTACACGAAAATTCGAATTTTTCTTCTTTTCTGACTTACGGAGGCCAAATACTCATGAACTCTAAACCATTTACTAAATGAAATAGAATTAAAAGTTAAACACACCAGTTTTTCTTAGAGAGAAACACTATTACATCATAATTATCCCTAAATGCACTTCGCCAGTACACTGGCCTCTTCAGTAGGGCTCCAAAATACACAATATGATTCAATTTGCCAATCACAATAACTATTCATTACAATCTCTTACTCCGGGCTTACAGTTTATATATCCCTCAAGGTTTACCCAGCATTCCGCTGGCACCACACCATTATTTAAATTTACAGAGTTACTCTGTAAACACAGAGTAAGAGATTGTAATGAATAGTTATTGTGATTGGCAAATTGAATCATATTGTGTATTTTGGAGTCCTACTGAAGAGGCCAGTGTACTGGCGAAATGCATTTAAGGATAAATATCATAGAGAGAGAGACTTTTTTTATTACAAGAAAAACTGGTGTGTTTTTTAACCTTTAAACCATTTACTAAATGAAATAGAATTAGAGTTCAGAAGGTTTTAGGCCTCCGTAAGTCAGAAGAAAACCTCGAATTTTCGTGTACTCACTCACAGTACAATTAAGATTAGCAAATTCTGACTCCATCGTTTTAAATATTTTAATTAATTAATTTATTTTTATAAAATAATGCGTATTTATTTTGTCGAAGTGTCATAGTTAGAAATAAAATATTGATTATACATAGCTTGTCTTTATATCGTATTTTGAAAAATGAAAAATATCAGCTTAAATCAACTTTAGAAATACTTTTTTTTATACAAAAATATAAGTTCATTGAAATTTTAAAATCAATTTTTATTAGTTATAAACTTTTAAAAAGAAATTAAATATTTCAGATTTATGCTACATTCTTTTAGAGTTTTTAAATAGAACCTTTAATTTCATACCTGATCTAGGAAACACGTTCCTATTGATACGAATTCTTTCGGGTATGTTGCCCATATTAAAGCTGAAGCAGTTCCATTCGTATCTTCAACCATTCGAACACCGTGATCAAAATGGTTAAGAGCATCTAATTTATATAAAATTAAAAAGTTTTGAACTATTGCGACTAGCTAGTTAATACAAATTTTCATAACTCAAAATTTAATGCATATTGACAAAAATATGTTTAATTTTAAAAAAAACTTTAATAAAATTACTAAATTATCACCGTAATATGTTGCAAAAAGAACAGCTGAAGCAACAAAAGCACCAAGATGCTGTGCAATTAAGAAGACAGGAACTTTGATCCAAGGTAACTTGCCAAGTGTAGCAAATGCCACAGTGACAGCAGGATTAATATGCCCACCTGAAAACAAATAGAAAAATTAAGGAACAAATAGTAGATCTGAGTGTAAAATATTTAGAGCTACCTGTTAAGCCGCCTGCAGTCACTACACCTAAGATGACAGCAACACCCCAAGCCCAAACTATAGCAAAAACATCCGTTATTTTCCCTTCTAGCACCTGTACTGCAAACGCAGCATCTCCGTATAACTATTAAAAATAAAAAGACATTAAACAAGAAAATTTTCGTTAAAATTAAAGTATGCTGCCGTTTTATATCCAGAAATGTGCATTATTTCTGAAATTATCTGCTGGAAAGAGTGAGTAAAGCTATAGTTTTGTCATTGTAAATTGACGTTCCATCTTGAACATTTAAAATTAGAAATAACCATATTTTGCACGTAAGTAAAACATGTCAAAATATAGATATTTACTTTTATTACATAAACTGAATAATCGAATAGTCATTTAGGTTCTATACCAAAAAAATTATCCAAAACTAAGCATAGAAAATTGTCACCAAAGTCCCTATCTATCTATAACCTATTCTGCAACTTCTTTCTTCAACTGAACTAACATGCGAATCATAAACTCTGGAAAACAATTTTAAAAAGATCCTGTGTGCAGTGACTGATTAGATTTGCACGTGCATTTGTGTGAAATTTTTTTTAAATTACACATTAAACTTAAATATTTTTTGATCCCTCCAATTGAGGAATAAAAAAAAAATATTTAACTTTAATGTACAGTACTTCTCTACGCCTATGAAATTAATGATTAAATCGATCTAATACTTTTGTTGATAAAATGTTACTAAAATAACGTTTATAGATATTTTCGATTTATAATATTCTAAATGAACTCTGTTGGAATGATGTTGGTAAGAAATTTTTCTGAAACAAGTTAAGCTATTACATAATTAAATGAAATCCAGTTAACACAGCCTGTGTTCTTAGTTCCAGCATAACAATTTTACTAATTTTTAGTAAAATTAAAACTTAAAAATTTTACATAAATTTTAAAATAATTTGTTTATCGCTATAACGTTTACGGTTTCGATTTTTACATTAGTTTCGGCATGTACTGTACCGTACTGTACAATCAGCGCCGGATCCAATAGGTGCGAGGCCCGATTGAATTGTTTTTTTTTTTTTTTTTTTGCGGGGCCCCTCAAACTTTCAATAACAAAATTAATTAACAGCTAATACACATATTGAAATATGTTGTTTTATTTTTAATAATAATATACAATTTTGATGTGATGCGGGGCCCCTTCAGACGCGGGACCCGAGTGGCACCAATCGCTCCAATCGCCTCAAATCCGGCCCTGTCTACAATATGTCTTAAATATGACACATTTTTCGTGCAAAATTCGTTTGCTTCAATTTAAGTCTAATTTTTTAAAAACTAGGACTACAATAAATTTTTCTCAGAAACGAAGATTACATCTAATCAAAAATAAGCCATATTTTTTTTATCGTATACATTTTTTAATATCAATTTCCTAATTAAATGCAGATTATTCTACATATCAGCAATTCTGACTTAACGTCCTACTTTTAATATAAAAATGTGGTATGTAAAAACTTAAATTATAAATAAATAAAAAACTTGTCAGCAATAAATTACCTTTAAAACGATCGATATACATGCTTCTGGTACTTAAATAGCATTTAATTAATGATTCTTTAAATATTTAAATTTAAAAAACTAATTATATATACAGTAAACTTATCTAAATTTATTTTGTGAAAAATAATGTTATTATAATGAATATTCGTGTTTCTACAGTATTAAGTTTCGACAATAACATTTGGACCTAATTTTTGAGTCATTCAAAATATTAAAAAATTAAGTTAATATATTAATTGATATCTCTTGTAAACTATCTGCCTAAAATATTTACTTTAACTAGATAATATAGCAATGTTCATAAATAAACTTAACTGCAGTGTTTTAAACAAAAAACGTGTACAATAAAAAGGAAATAAAATTTATAATTTTAAGAATATACGGAGAATTGTCAACATAATAAATTAAACAAAAATACAATTTAAATAATGTTTACGTAATCTAAATATTTAACTTCTTTCATAGATTAACTTGTTCAATTGTTAAAAGTGTCAAAACAGCTTTAAGTCTAATTTTATTCTTGACACTTTCATTAGAGAATTTATAGGATTTAGCGAAATCAAAAAAATTCTACTTATAAGATTCAATGTCACGCAGTTCAAATGCACAATCGAAGCATGGCAACTTCTCTACATACTGTAGATTATTGGCAAGCTTTTGTGTGATAAATTAGTCAAGTCGAACATTATTCAGTAAATTGTTGGTAGACAACATGCAGACAAAAGTTATATGTAGACTGCTTGACAACGAATCTAAAATAGGCATGTAGCAATTTAATTTCCATTGAAATAAAAATGCCTTATTGTTTCGATAAAAATTTAATTTGATTTGTAAAATGAAGTTCTAAATATATACAGAATCATTCAGAACCTAAAAATTAATATTTTTATCACAAATTTTTTTGTTTATAAATTTTATGGATAAAGATGACAACACTTAAGAATGCAAGTATCTAAATTATGTGCCTACATAAAATGAATTTAAAAAAAAAACTAAGATCAATGTAAACTAATTTTATCATTATTAATGTAATTTATTAATGTAAACAGTTTTAAATTTAATTATATCTCATTGTTTTGAACAATGAGCAGTTAGATTTTGTTTGCATTTCTTAATTATCGATCGATTTGACATGACTTTGACATACCTTTGCAATCTCCGGAATTTAACCTTTGAGCAGTTATTTACGTTTCGTATTATAACCATATTTAAAAAGGTCTAAAATTCGCTTAATATCTTATTTTTATAAAAAGAAAACTAATTTAAAAACGAAACTATTCGACAATCTTGGGTTGAACGATGGATAATTTGAACAGTTGTGCAGAATCTCTACAAAAATTTTATTGATATACTATCAATATGCTGAGTGCAAACACATCTACACAGAAAATTAACTTGACAAATTGAGCATAGAATGAGCAATCTTCGCAACTGCGACACGTGAAAAAATGGTTGGCAATAAGATACAAATTTAATTCTTCTTTCTAAGCGTTTTAAAATGGACTCTTTCTCTGTCATTTTAAACTAATTTATTTGCATTTATCTGCATTATTTGTATTTATATTTGTAGTTAACTTTGTCGTTACAAAAATGCTGTATCGATTATACTTTTATTATGATTGGAGTAAATACATCTTAAAGAGAAAATACATTTTTAAAAAATTGGTCTCTAGTATTGGAATGTGTGACTATTCATCTAAATTGTATCGTTTCTTGTAAAATATCTAAAAACTTATTAAAAAACGCGTTGTGAGTAAAATATATATAGTAAAACTATCATAAAGTTAACGTAACTTTACATATGATAAATTCGAACGAGTGGAATTATTCACTACAACTATTCCAATTTTTCTTCTTTTATATTAATACTTACAAGCTTATATTTAATATATATAAGCCAGAATAAAAACACTTAAAGATAACTTCTTGAATCTGTTTATATAATTTAATTTAACACATGCTACGACAATTTGATTTCTGTTTGTTCCTAATATATGCAATTAATCTAATACCAAGAAAATTGAAAAATAAATCCCAAAATACAGAAGTTAAAAATATTTTTAAGATTTTATATAAATAATTACTCACAAAATATGCATTATGTTAATCCATTATTTATTCTCTAACAGAAGAGAATCCAAAAAATTTATATATATGTTTTTCTAGATCAAAAGTAAATATATCCTTTAAACAGACATTTTAAATAAGCGCTAAACTTATTTTTGTAATCTGGTAAACAGTTACGATCATAATAATAATAATAAACCTTCAAAATAGCATAATATTTAGATAAAAGGAGGGAAAATGTAGAAAACAAAATGGATTTGCTAGTTTTTTCCAATTAATTTTGAAAGAATTCATTCAACAATACTTTTTGTCCAATAATGAATTTCTACAAAACAGCGAACACTTCAAATATTTGTAAGTTTATTTAGTAATTTCGATCACGTTATGTGAAACAATTATCAACTTTTCAAAAAGAGGAGCAAGAGGAGCATTAAATACTTCTATTTATCCTTGTCAAGGTCACATCCTTAACACAGGTGGATGCAGGTTTACTCTCTCATTTTAAACTTCGTAATAGAAATAATCATTTGAAGTGAAATTTAGCATTGTGTGAAAGCTGAAAATTGAAAAAAAAAAAAAAAAAATTATACGACTAAAGCGAATTTCATAACATCCACTCGAACTGCCACGGATAAAAATAACGCAGTTGAAAATAGACTACTTACACGTTCATTGCACGCTTAAAAAAATACTTTAAAATTATTACAGCAAAGGTTAAAAGTTCATTTTAAAATTGGAATAACAGAGATGCCTTCTAGAATTTCATTCACAAATAAAATACTTATTTAACTATTAAATTCAAAATGAATTTACTTACTATTAATACGAACGTAGCAAGAAACTCGGCTAGAAATTCCCTCGCTAGTACGTTCTTAATTTTAAGTGCTTTGAGCCACCTGTAAGGGACGGTACCCATCTTTGGAAATGGCAGAGTTCAAAAAGACCAAACAATAATAACTTTGTGGCAGACGATATTTTCTCCCTCGCAGCGCCATCTGACTTCATAAATCGACTTAAGAGAAAAAAAGAAAAAAATTTACACAATAATCGCGACAGATAGCGATTAAAAGAAAGCGAATAAATACTAAACAATGATGCCATTGTTGCTCTAATTTTAACTATAAAGCCAACACTCGTTACTCTAAAGTTTGTAAAATGTTATTTTTACAAAAGGTGAAGTCTTTTTTAATCTCAAGGACGGACGGAAATAATTTTTTGATATGGTCCAACCGAATAGCGATATATGAATGAAGATTTCGGAGTAAATTCATACTTTATATTTAATAAACAGTTGTTATTATTATTATTGTTGTTTTTATTCGAAACAAAAATTTTAGTTTTGTATTTTCGTGTAAATGACGAGCTGTCAGGCGCCACACGACGGTTATGTAAAGTTGTTACATGATCGGAAAAAAAAAGAAATTTCTGGAATTAACATAATTTTGTGATTATTAAATACATTATTACAAAATCGTATTAAACAAGTAATAATTGCCGATAAATTTCCAAATGACTTTCGAAAAATTTTTAAATATTGTTGTTTGAATCGTAATAATAAATTATTAACCAATAAAAATTAAGTATTTCTTAAATTCAAAATTTCTATGAAACTAAAATACGTCAAATTATTTATAATATGCATTTTTGCATATTCATTTTCAAATATTATATGTAATATATTTTATATCATTTATAATAAAATATGTTAAAAAAATCCTTTTATAAAATTGCTTTATGCACAGTAATCATTTTTATCCAATTAAAAGACCATATCTGTATTCTTGAAGTGTTTGTGATGAATGTATAATAATATATCTAATTAATAACTATTTGTATTATTAGCTTTTTCATCACCCAAAACAGAAGAAAAATACAAAAACATGACTAAATGCTCATGAATTTCCTTGTTAAAAAAAAAACAAGATATTTATATAATGTTCATATAATGTGTTTAATTAGTACAGCACTTACAAATTCAGTTAATATTCAGATATTTTTAATGACACACTGACAAATAGTACATATTACAACATTTCAAGTATTAGTATATACAAAAATAGTTTGTCATGTTTGTATTTTTAATATTATTTAAATACTTTTCAAGGTTAGGTACCTTGAAAAACATTTAAAGAATATTAAACATTTATAATATTTACTTGTAAATATTACAAATAAAATATAAAAAGAATTAAATTTAAAAAATTATCAGAATTTATACATAAGCAACAGAAAATATACAAATACAAATAAGAATTTAAATTATGAGTGCGTTAGGCGTTGAGCAAGTAAATAAGCAAGCCAATTTTCATAAGAAACGGACTATGTCATTGGCTTGTTTACTTAGCCGCTTGATACTTTGATGGACCTTATGACATTGTCATCAGTTTTATAATATATATATTATAATAATTTAAATTTATAAAAACATTATCTTGAGAAATTTCATAAAATATTTTAAAACTAAATTTAAATAACAAATAAAATCTAAATGAAGTTAACTCTTTAAGTTATTTAAATAATATAATACATCTACATTTTTAAGCAACATATACTGAATTATATTCATTAATCAGTTTAAAGCCATTTGAAATTTAATAAAATAAGGTGAATTTTAAGGTGAAAGTTGCATTAAAATGGCTATTCTTATTTATTTTAATGAATGTTGATGAAACATTAAGTATCACTCTTTTCATAACAAAGTAATTCTAATAAAATAAAATAAAAATGATGATAATAAATATATTTTAAATTAAAAAACAATAATACTAATATAAATTCTTATTTCTATTAGAATTACTTTGTTATGAAAATAGTGATACTTAATGTTTCATCAACATTCATTAAAATAAATAAGAATAGCCATTTTAATGCAACTTTCACCTTAAAATTCACCTTATTTTATTAAATTTCAAATGGCTTTAAACTGATTAATGAATATAATTCAGTATATGTTGCTTTAAAATGTAGATGTATTATATTATTAAAATAACTTAAAGAGTTAACTTAAATAAAATTTAAATGAAGTTATTTAAATTTAGTTTTAAAATATTTTATGAAATTTCTCAAGATAATGTTTTAATAAATTTAAATTATATATATTTTTTTAATATATAAATATAAAGTTTAATAGGAAAGAAAATAGCTAAGGACATTAACAAGCGGCCTAATAAATATACTATTTTTAAACATGTATTTTAGAGAGTTTTAATCGACAAGTGCGTTTAGTTAATTAAATTTACTTCAAAATAAATAAATAAATACTTGCAATATATACAAAGAGAAAAAGTAATTGTACAAGCGTTGACGATTCGTCATGTTATTTTGGATGGATTTGTCAAGTTAATATCTGAAAAGTCATGTTTGATGCTTTCTCTCATTTGCATTCAACACTTAACAGTGCCAGATCTACGATACAACTGTTTGTCTTTCGTCCGAATTAATTTAGATTATATAATTAGAAGCTTTACTTTTTGTTTTTGATTTAATGTCAAAGAACTTTCAAAGTTGACTTTTAAAAATAGTTACCCAATTAGATAAAGTCCTATTGGGCATCTAAACAGAGGAAAACTAAAATAAATCTTAATTGAACAGAAATCTTAACTGAATTTATTACTCAAATTTAGAATAATTTCTGTTAAAATATCTTAGAATAAAATTATTTTAAATCCAAGTAAATTTTGCTATTTATCAATTTAAATTATAATTATCTGTAAATAATTCTAATTAGCTTAAACATTTCATAATGAAACAACATTTAAAAGCTTTTAATAATAAATTTATGAAAAAAATAATAAAAATTTTTTATAGAAAGAATTAATAAATGTAAAAATCGATTTTTCGTTCAGCTGTGACACAATAAGAATAAACTAGATTTTTTTTCTAAAATTCAAATCATACTTGAGTAAATATATTATATAAGACCAAAATTATTTAACTTTCATAAGAGTTGGCACCTCAAAGATTTATTTATATATCTATTGTCAGTCACATGGCATCGAATTGGCAATAAGTCTTGTTAATAGTTTATGTGAGAAATTTTATGTGACGGGAGTTTTATAATCCCGAATAAAACATAAAAGAAGTGATCGGTGTTATAGCTTTCGCTCGCATACAACAGTTTTCATTAAGTTTCTTTATAAATATTAAAAATTCTTTAAAATTTATTACTGTAATTTGATTCATTTATTTGCCATTAATATATGTTTTTCCATAAATTTAATTAATTTTAACAGAACTATTTTAACAAAATATGCCTTAAAAATGAATAAAATATTCTATCCTTTTATATTATTTATTTTCAATAATATATTATAAAATTTCAATGTAAATATATAAATTAATATAAACTTTTGCAGAATATATAAATATTTTAACTTGCAAATTTAAATTATTTATATTTCTTCTATTATTTTCTTTGAAAAATATTAGTTTGATGAATAATTTCAAATAATACTTTTAATATTTAAAATTATTTATAGTTAATTATAGAATATAAATATAATAAATAAATAAATAACTTACATTATGAATTGTGTAATTATTCAGATAAAATAATGTTTGATACATAAATTATTGAATTATTTTGCATATTCCACTTTAAAAACAGACAAAATAATTTAAATATTCATTATTTTATTTTTAAACAATGTTTATAAGTATTTTTCTGTTAAATAACTCTTAATAGTCTGATTGACAAATTTATTCTTTCATTACTTTTAATTTATGAATAAGAGACTCAAATAAATTAATTTACTGAATTTAGTATTATGATAACATCTATATTAAATTTCTATGAAGTTATATGAGATAATTATCAGACAGAAATTGTATATTTATCTAATATAATCTTAAAGGTATTTTATTAAATGTAAGAATCAAACATTTCATAAAAGTATTACCAAATATAGGATTTGTAAAGGAAATGCTATAATTTGCTATTCAGCTGGATGTAATAATACATTATCTGTGAAATAAGATATACATTCTTATTATTTATTCACAGCAATTTTGTGATAAACAGATAACAAATATCTACAGTGTTAACCTTTAGATTTAGAGGTTTTCACTTCTAAATCTATCTTACCCCTCGATTTTGCCTCTACATTATTTTAACTCTTTCAGTCCTGTGGGAACTAGGGCTTTTTTTTTTTTTTTTTAGCAAGCTAATTATTGGTTAGGCCAAATTACAATGGGGCGGCCGGGTGGTGAGGGACGAAAACCTCCGAAAATTTCCTGGGGTTTTCGACCCGTCCGGATTCAATCCCGGATCCCCAGAGCGTTCGGAATCCGGCCATCTTACCTGTAGATTTAGAGGTTAATAGTGTAAATAACAGGATCTAAATCTTTAAACTTCTAACCTAACAATTTATCAAATTTCTATTTACTTTTATTAAGATACAATTTAAAAATTTATGGAAGATTCAAATTTCGATTAGAAATATATTTAGTTTATAAACATTAATTTATTAACTTTTCTAAGCAACGGGTTGCTTAACTTTCCCGGCGACATTTAAAATTTTGGTGGCGCCATCTGTTTATCATATTTTATTTTAAAAACTTTTTATATTTTTAACTATTATAAAATGGCAGAAAGCTTAATTTTGAGGACAGGGATGGATTTAATAAAACATTCTAAATGCTAATAACAAGTAAAATCTCCATTAAGTCCGACCCTACTGAAGATATACTCGTACACGACCTCCTTTATCTCCCCATCCCCTTGACCTCTACTCACCAAAATGTAATGGCATCAATTCCCTAATAAACAAACTTCCCTGCAAAATTTCAGAAATTTTCGACAAAAGCACAGAAATTATTAAGCTTCAAAGAGGGTGAACAAAATCGACAAAATCGTGCCACCCATCCATCCACCCCCCCACACACACGCAAACACAAACACTAACACTAACATACAAACAGAAATTTTCCCCGATTTTATTTATTTTTTTTTATTTACATTTCTTGACGTTTCAAGGTGTCCTAAGTCCAAAAATTTAAAAATCTTGGTGGTCATTTTTTGACCGATTTCCATTTTTTCCCTCCGTTACATATAACAGCCGGGAAAGTAAACCGGAAAGAATTCACGAATCGAACGGGCGTGACTTTGCCTCGATTTATGGGTTTTCATAGTAACTGTCGCCTGCTTCTGAAATTTTCCGTCAAAAAACTTTATCAAAAATCTATTGGAAAAATTGACTTCGGCGGTTCTACGTTCTATCGGAAGTGGCTTTTCTCCCATTTTTTGATTTTTAGGTCATCCTCACATTGAGCCGATCAAAATCATATTCAACATGTAGTCTATTGGTTTGTACTAAATTCGTACAAACCTATATATACATAGGCATTTGCTGGCCTACAAAAATCAAGAGAAACGATTAGGATATAGAGAACATCTTACATAAAAAAATTATGTATTTTTATATAGTATTGGAAAGACTTTTCTTTCATGTTATATCTCTGTAAGTAACACAATCAACTATATTGTTTCATCCCTTCTTTTCATGTTTGACGTTTTCGCTCTGTAGTCACTAAGAGGATCTTCTTAACTAGGAAGGAGTTCGACCGGAACTCGAACTCCTATTTTCATAGATAGTTTTGACCCGAATACATTGGGCTCCATCTCCATCTTGTTACGTCATCCTAACATGACGCATCTGGGACGTACTTATTGGATAAAAGTTAAAATATATAACTTTTTTATAGTTTACACACTGAATATTTATTTACATTAAAAACACATAAAAGAAACTAAAACGTTTTCACCTTTCCGTCATGTCCAATCACTAGGAACAAACCGTCAGCTATTTGAATTGAAAGTTTGAATTTTTATTAATTTTTTTCTGAGGCGTTTTTCCACTCTGTGGGCACAAGGATGGACTTATTAATCATGTTCGTGGGTTTTGCCAGACCCAAAATAGAGGCGGCCGGATGATGAGGGTCGGAGCTAATGGTCCGGGCCGGCCCACTCCCGAAAAGTTCCTGGAATAACTCGCCCGGATTCGATCCTGCATCTCCATAGCGGAAGATTGACGCCTTAACGCCTCGGCCATCTTGCCATTTTTTTTTTTTATTGATTAACTTTATATTCCTCTTAATAATTATAATTTATATATCGTGCATCAACGTCATATAAGTGATTACGTTACATGAAATATTTGAATCAATCTTCATAAATGCTTATTTAAATAAAATCTAATAAAATTTGTAAAATTAGCAATTATAATTAAAAATATTTATTAGTAAAAATCAAAATACTAAGTCTGGATTGCATGTGATTTGAATTTATTTTTTAAATCATGTGCTGTTTTATTTATATTAAATGAAATATATAGTTAAATACAAATATAAATCACACTATTATTATTTTTTAAATTAATATAATAATCTTATATTGCACAATTTTATGTTATAAAATTATAAAATATAAGACTGTAATTCGAATAAACGATTAATTTAATTAATGTTTCTGCTTTATAATAATGGATATTTAAGTTAAATTATCTTCAGTATGACATACTGGAAATATTTGTTATTATATTAAAGCAGGAACAAGTTTAAAACAATCGATTTTTTAACATCTAATAATACAGGTGCTGCATCTTCCTACTTCAAGGTTAATAGGAGTAAGATATTATTTGGAAGACAATTTATTCCATTTGGGACAATTTCCAACTTACATTCGAGTTACCTCCTATTAGATTCTTAAAATAAACTTATAGCAATCGCTCAGTTTTGACATTTTAACGGTCGAATTATAGCAAAAATTAATTTAAAACTTAAATTTTTAAATCATTTTAATTCAAAAGACAGTTCTCAATTTTATCTTTTCCAAAATAATATTGCATTCGTGCGCCGCATAACATCCATTGTCCCATGAGGTTATAATAATCAGGAGTCAAGGCAGTGACTCCCCGCCAAGTAAAAAAGTCACTGACTGACTATATATACAGGAATTGCCGACTTTTGGGGATGGCTTTTTCCGCCCTCTAAACATCCGAAGTAATTACAAATATCTCGTTTCAAAGATAATTAATTTCTTAGGTAATATACAAAATTTGAAGATTTTCTATAAAGCGGTTGCCGAAATATAAGTAATTGAAAAGTGCAAAAATTGTCAAAAAAGCTGTATTTTCTTCTTCTCCTTCGGCCGAGTGCCGGTACCCTATAATACCATTATTAATGTTAATGACAGATTACTTAATGTGAATTTGAAGAAATGACCTCAAATTGGCGTAAAGGTGTGCGTTACATCGAACAATTAAAAAAAACGTGATTTTTAATTTATTTTCTGTCAACAAGAGGCATTCAATACAAGAAGTGTACTATGTAAATTATATTAAATTTATGTACTAATAGTATTATACGTAATTATGATAAAAATATAAAAAAATTCTTGTAAGCCAGCGAAAGCAAACATCAAATAGATCAAGAACAGAATTCAATGGGAAATTTGGGTAGAATGGTGGCATGGTAAAAGATAAGTTTTGAAAACTGATACAGTACGATCGTAATGTCTCTCCGCAGTGGGCGGGAAAACGTCAGGCGCTTCCAGGATCGAAAGATTTAAAGCAGTGGTTCTTAACCTGGGTTCGTCTCAGTCTCAGGGGTTCGGCGGAGGTCAACCACCTGACGTCATCGTGACGTAGAAACCGTATTGGTTTCGAAAACTAATGCTACATAACATGTGTTCTATTGGGAAATATGCCTATATTTCCCAATAGAACACCTATTATACCTATGTTTTGAATTTGAAAAATTATATTTTATTTTTCCAATTAAAAGGGGTTCGGTGAATGCTTATATGAAACTGATGGGGTTCGGCACCTCCAGCAAGGTTAAGAACCACTGATTTAAAGTAAATTATATCGTGATCATTCTCTACATGGGCGTACCGACTGCGGACGGACTTTACGATCGCACTCTATAAAACTTAAATGGATACAGAAAATATTTGTTTACTTTACAGTATTTTACGTTTGAATAATTTATATTGAAAACTAATCATAATTCACTCCAACCGAATAAAGTAAAATTGATTCCAAACTGATTTAAGATTTAAAAAACACTGAGTATGTTTATTTCTATTTTATAAATATTTGGTCTTTAATTTTCTTCGTATCTGTGTTTTCAATGGAAAATGAGAAAAAAATACTGCATTATAAAAAATTGAGAAGGTATGGATAGTCTTATACAGTGTCAGTGCCAGGTTATTTTGCGCCATAGGCAAAGTTCACAAGTGCGCCCCTTATATCACTAGATATTTTTTAAAGTGAAATTTTAAATATAAAAAGTAAAAATTATTTTGGCATGCTTTATTAATAATATACAAAGTAATATACAATATGTAATTCTTCTAAAAACGGATTCTTTCCTATTTTATTTTTTAATTAATTTGAAAATTCTGTTACAATTCATTTATAAAAAGAAAATTGCCTATTTTGCTCAAATAATAGCGCCGGCCCTGGTCTTAATATATATATATATATATATATATATATATATATACATTTTAATTTTTCACTCTTTCCGCTCTATGGGCCATAAGAGTTCACTGAGCCCGTTACGAAGTGGCCGGGTGATATCTTAAATGATGGGATTAAACACCTTTAGCCATATCGTTATTAACTAATAGCCGTAATATTCATTGCTGAAAATTATTTCTAAAAGCTCAATATTTTAATGCCACTTTGATTTAATTCCTCGCCTTTTCTTCTAAAAGAACTAGTGTACCAAAGCAATGGACTAAGTAATACTATTAGTAAGTTTATCTGATAAACAGATGAAGAAAATTCACCATTGTTAATTTTGGTAGATTGCCTAACAGGATTTCCATTATTTTGGCACATATACATATTTAAATAACAGCATTTTTTCAGTTTTGGCTCATTTTTTCCTGTGGGTCACTAAGATGATCTTTTTTTCCGTATCTATTATGAATTCAGCAAACTCACTATAGGACTGAGACTGAGTGTTTTTTTTTTTTTTTTTTTTTAACTTTTTCCGCTCTGTGGGCACTAAGATGACCTTTTTGCCAAAGCCAACAATGGAGCGCGGCTGGGCGGCGAAGAACGGGAGTCAACACTTCCGGAACTTAATGCCCACAAAAAATTCTTGGAGTGGCTCACTCGGATTCGATCTCAAGTCCTTCAGAGCGGTCCTTCAAGCCTTAACATCCTTTGCCTTTCGGCCGTCCAACTCAGTATATTTAGCAAATTATAACTCAATAAATTATATTTTGCTTGAAATTTTCATAAAATTCTACATATTAACAGAATTATGAACAAAATCGAAAAGATTTCAAGATTAATTTACGGAAAAAATGTTAATTGAAGTATTTGTTAGGAACACTCAAGCAATTAAGAATAAACCTGTCATTGGATAAACTTCAAAATACGTTACAAAAAAAAAAAATAATAATAAATAAAATGTATGTTGATGGAATGTTACTTTCGTTTTTTGACTCTAATAATTCTTTAGTAACAAAAAGTAGAATATTCTAGTATTGAATATTAAAATGCGTAGTAAATGATTAATGCAGTATTTAATTATTTAAATATTTTAAATCTGTTTTCAAACATACTGTTTGTGTACACAGTGTATATATATATATATATATATATATATATATATATATAAAGTCTATAATTTACAATAAGTAAACGCAATTATATGCAACAAAATCAAATTTTATAAATGTTCAAAATTTGCATTTTGCAAACTTTGATACTTAAACATTTCTGAATTCTATTTAAACAGAGATGTGTGAAGTAATCATTTCTAAAAATAGTGTACAGTGACAAGGTATAAAGTGATGAAAAGTTTTCCAAAAGATTTAATCCTTTGTAAAATTTAGAAGCATAAAAAGGAAGAACTGGCAAAGTATGTACGTCTTTATTCTTAGATCTAGGTTATATTTCTTTGGCAAAAAGCTTGATTTTAAGGGTAGGGATGAATTTTATATATATATTTAAAAAAAATGTAAATGTTAATAACGAATAAAATTGTCATTATATCGACCTTACTGGAGATACACACGACCTTCATTATTTCCCCCATCTCGACCTTTAACCATCAAAATTTAACAGCATCAATCCCCTAACAACAAACCTCCCTACAAAATTTCAGAAATTTTTGACAAAAAGCACAGAAGTTATTAAGCTTCAAACAGGGTGAACAAAATCGTGCTCTCCCCACACACATTAACATCCATACATAAAGAAATTACCTTCGAAATTTTTTGCATTTCTTCACGTTTCAAAAGGTCCTAAGTCCAAAAATGTAAAAATCTTGGGGGTCATTTTTTGCCGGATCGCCATACTTTCCCTCTATATAACATCCGGAAAAGTAAAAATCATTATTATTAAACGCTTTCATCTAACTTGCTTTGTATCGTGTCCTTAAATCTTGCAACTTAAATTTCATCCGCTCCGAATTAGGATAGAAGGTTGACACTTTGAGGGTATATCTAAAGCTGATGATAGTGCATTTTAATTAATAATGTTTTAAGGGTTTTCCCTCCCCCATCATCCTCCCCATCCCGAAACCCAATAACCATAACCAAATGAATTTAATCGTAGTGTGTGTGTAAATACACTGTAAGATTCATATAGTAGGGGTAACTCATCCCCATTTCTGATCTCAAAAAACATAACCAATAAAATTGTTTTTATTTTTTAAAAGTTATTAAAATTTTCATTAATGATATTTTGTACATAATTTTATATACCGTTTGTTAAAAGTTAAGGAATAAACAAATGTATAGCGTTATATGTAAATATTGCCTGCAGTATGACAATGAATTATGTATAATTAGACAGAATATTCAATTTATTTAAAAACATGAAACTGTTTATTGAAAAAATTATAGACTGTTAATTATGTTTAAGCTATATAAACAATAATAATCATCATTGATGATATCATTACTGATATATTACGTATAGCCTGCATCAGTAACGGGTAAATAAGTTTATTGGTTAAAATAGTTGGTAGCAGCTTTTATTGTTCAAGGCTATGGACCCTAGCCTTGCTGGAGCATTTGTTGGCAGCATTTCTGGCTTATTTTTTAAACTGCGGGGCATCATCCTACACCCCGGTTTCTTATTCTTCGACACTGCGACGGGGGGTAGGTAAGAGAAGATGGTATTTAGCGGGATCTTTGATCCCATCAAACTTTAAGAATCGCAGCTTTTATTGTTCAAGAAATGCAATCTTTAGCTTTTACAATGATCTGAATGGAAATAGACGGATTGCCGTACGTTTTTACATATCTCACAAATATTCTATTACAGGGGCTCCCAATCTTTTTATACTGCGACTCCCTTTACACGCTGTAATTTTTTTTGCGACGCCCTTCTAAAAGAAGATACTTACGTGTAGCTCTAGCAGACATTAAAATTACTTTATTATTCAAAGAAAACTCCAAAGAACATAGAATTTTAATAATTATTATTTGTTAGAAAATTTGTTAGTTGTTGTAACAGTACAATTAATGAGAATGATGAGCTTGCTTTTCTAAGCATAACTTCTCAAATTGGGGCTGAAGTTTTGAAATGGCTACTCTTCTTTGTACTCTTTCCTGAGTCTTCGACACGTTTTCTATTTATTTGAATAAAGTTATCCATTTTACGATGCATAAATTAAATATAACACACTTGAAATCAAAACACTGATTTATCAACGCTTATAATCGACGAAAACAAAAGACTGAACGAAAGAACTAGAAAATGAAAGAGCGGGGTGATGAGACGCATGCACCGCGCACTCACTCATTACGTCGCGTGCAGGCGACCTGTGGGTATTGTCTCGCAACTCCCCTAGGATAACGCCGCGACGCCCCAAGGCGTCGCGACGCACAGTTTGGGAAGCTCTGTTCTATTAGATTAAGTCGAAAAGTTAGCTGGCAATTCCCTTCGTTGAATACTCTCATTTTCTCACTATTTTATCATAAATACCACCCTGTATTGTTATCTAATATAAAAAATAAAAATAATGACCGATTATTCCCAAAAAAATTGTTTAAATAGGAATTAACCATCTTAGGATCTCTGCACCACCACAGGCTTTTTTTTTTTTTTTAAACTCTTTCCGCCCTGTGGGCACTAAGAGGGCCTCTTTTAGTAGGCCCATTATGGGTTCGGCCAGGCCCACAATGGGGCGACCGGGTGGTGAGGGACGGGGCCCGACATATCCGAACGGACCCCCCCGAAAAATTCCTGGGGATTATTCGACCCGTTCGGATTCGATCCCGGGTCCCCAGAGCGGTAGGCTGCCACCTTGACCGCTCGACCATCCGGCCGTCTGCACCACAGGCTTATAAACAAAACTCACCAACAGCATACGACGCGCGCGCCACACACAGATTACTAAAGGCAAACGTGAGTGAGGGGACAGATAGGATATGCATCCATGACACTTGCAGACGCCTACCCTCTATAATTTTTATTTGACTGTTTTTAATACAAATCGGAATGTTTTCGAGAAGAAATAGAAAAATCGGGACATTCTGGGAAAACTTTTCCAATTGGGTCCAAAAGTCAAAAAGTCCGAAGCCCATTTAGAACAATGTAACAAGTTGTGTTACATTGTTCTAAATCGGACAAATTCCGAAAAATCAAAACGTATGGCTAGGGCCGGATCATCGAATAGACAAATGAGACAAACGTCTAGGGCCCGGTTTTTTGAAGGGCCCGGTCAAACTGTCTACTGTATTTTGAAAAGATTTGTAAATAAGATAGTTTACTTTTCTGTTGGACAACTGTATATAATAAACAAATAAATAAAAACGTATTGCTTTTTATACCGTTATTATGAATTCTAAAATCTAAAGAAATATGTTCTTATGTTTCTTCTTATTGAAAGTAATTCTTCCGATAATTTAAAATTTTTTTATAGCGATAAGAATAATATTAACTATCAATATGTGTATTCCTAACATCCTGCGAAATGTTCGGGACATTCCAATTTTCAACACAAATGTTGAGTGTTGAAACCAACAATTTGACGTCATCAACAGCATTGTCGTGGGTCGTGGGTTCGCGCCGCGCTCGGACGGGCTGGCCATGTGGAATTTTTCGGGTTCTCTTCACGTTTGTAACACCTGAATAGAGGCAGTTACCCTTAAAAAGATCTCCCGGAAGGCATTTCCCCTCGCTTAACATCGCGCCCTAGAGAAGGCAACGGAAAACCACTCTGGATGTAACTTCCTCTAGGATACACCTCGGCGCATTACTAACTACTTACTAATATACGCCAGGTGTTCGCCGACGTCAGGAATCTGATATGGCATACAAAGAAGAAAGAAACGTATAAACAATAGAAGAATGTAAGCCCTAACATCGACCATATCCCTGGTTGGGATCGAATTAAACTTTGATTTTGACCTCTCCCGCGATCTAAGTTAAGAACTTGAAATTTGAAAAGCTAGTTGTGTTATATTTTATTATGTAATTTTTCTCCTAAATATATATATTATTAATTTCTCAATTAAAATTTAAACTGTCATAATTTTGTTTCTTAATTCAAAAAGTCATCTTGAATTTTTAATGATTTTGCATATTAATTAAGCCATAAAACTTTACAAAACTTCTTGCATTATCAGCAAATTCATTTGCGTGAGTTGTCAATAACCACGACATTTTCTTCCAGATATTTACATCTTGTCGTACAGATGGGAACATAGTAAGTCGATTTCGCCTTCTGTTTTTATTTTCTTTCATCCACAATTGGATTATTAAGGCAGCAATATGATTCTCAAAATCCATAAGTAGCTTTCTCAATTTTATAAGCATCAGAGAACCATAATAATAACTTTTTATACTCACAATTTTCCATCTAATTATTGAAGTTTTATTACTAACGTTACTCCACCAAATTTGAATTGTTAAAGATGCAAATTGGTATCTTAAATTTTTAACAAATATTTGCAACTCTTTTTGATATTTTCCACCGAGAACTGACGATTTCCTGTTTAAAAAAATATAATTTTCTACATATAGATTGATGCGATGAGCATTAGACAAAGAGAATTTAACTGTCTTCCTAGGTGTTTCAGCGGCTTCTCCACTTATCAATTCTTCTGGAACATCTAATACGCCCATCTTTTCCTTCGCAAATAAGCTTTCTTCTATGTGATTATCCTCAATTTTACCGAAGGATTTTTCATTTTTCTGGATATTCTGTTTTTTCTTTCTGTCAAGATAATCTCGAATTTCGATTTGAATAATAATAATGGTGATATCAGTGATTAATTTTAACATAATGACGTTCAATCTTTCGCCGATTATGAAATCAGAAGCGTTTTCTTCAGTAAATTGAGACGATAAAGTAAATTTATTCTTAACTGTTTCCCACCAAGCTTGTATTGTTAAAATAGCACATTCTGTTTGTAAATAGTTTACGCAGTTTCTTCTTTCTATGGAATCAGCTATTTTCAAATCTAATTCAGCCACGATCGGCATATCAATATTCACTCTCCCTAATTCGTCGATATCAATATAAATGCATTTTTCCAAAGGAGATTCTTTGGCCCACTCTTGGTCGAAATCTTGCACCGTTTCTGCCACTCTAGATAAAGGAATCTCGCACATGTATGATTTTTCTGGTGTCCATTCCCGTACGTGAAATTTAACTGCTGCATTTCTAAGCGTTGTTTCTAAAGGCTTTATTTCATAAAATTCCCGAAAATCTTTTGAGTAATCTTGGTTAATAACGTGTGGAATTTTTATCATTAGGCGCATCTTCGTATCTCTTACTTCCGGTTTTGTTAAGAATTTTCTGACTGTACTTTGTATTACATGAATACAAAACAAAATGTCATCCATTTTCTTTCGAAGCTTTTGTCTCAACTTGTTTTGAATATAAATAGCAACGAGTTCTTTAGTTACACGAATGCTGATTTCTGTTCTCCATCTTTTGTTTTTAATTACGGTTGATTGCTTTGGTTTATTTCCCCACCATTGTTGTATTATGACACTAGCGCAGTTTTCTTCGGTATTAGCGAGAAGTTTTCTCACTCTTCTACGAATTAACCAACCGTAAGTGTAACTGTCCTCATATGATGTAGCATTTTGTTTTTTCATTGAAATTTGTAACCATGTTTGAATGGTCAAAATCGCAAAATCTTGTTTAATTGTTTTTATATATTTCAGTAATTTTACTCTAAATTCTTTACTTCCCGTATTTGTCTTTTTATCTAACTTACGAAGAGATTTTTCGATCGAGTAAGTAATTTCGTAAGCTGTTTTCCATCTCTTATGTATTGAAGATTCATACTGGAACATATCATTAATATTCTCCTCGAATTTTAACAATTCTGTTTTCCGTGTTTGCATTTTTCGCCACCATTTCTGAATAATGATGGTGTCTAGTTCTTCGAGAAAATTTTTCAATACGGTCGTAATCTTTATACGAATCATTTGACCAAATGAGAAAGAGTTCGATATCATTGGATTTTTACTACTTTCCACCATAATTTTCCACCATATCTGTAAAACTGTAGCTGTAAAATCGTGCAGCATTCTTTTCATAAATACCTTTATACTATGACAGTAATTCGAATTCTTTATTCGTGCTTTACTTAATAGATATGCGCTTCTTTCTTCTATAATTTGGCTTATTTGGAATGCATTCATCCAAATATCGTGCATTTTTGTGTCATCCCCTAAACTCGTTTCTTTCGCTTTATCTTCCATAAACCATCGCTTTGATATTCGAACTTTCATATTATATGACTCCATATAAGTTGATGCTTTACTCACTTCATTTACATTGCTTGTCTCTTCTACATCTTTAACTTTGTCGTTTCTCGAATTAGAAAGCCATATTTTGGAATATTCTATTACTTTTTCACGTTTTTTAACCGAATCCACGATAGAGAAGCTTTTTTTATCTTTAGATGAACCTTCATACTTCGATAGAATTTTGAAACGATGTGAAAAACTTCCTGATTTTCTTCTAAATTCTCTCAATTTATCATCTTTTAAACTCGGTTTGCGTAAAATTTGCAGAAATTGTTTAACGCGATGAACTGGAAAAATCTTCGTAATTGCAGTTTTTGTATCCAAAGATTTTTTCGAATTCTTAGTGTGAAATTCTTTTAGAAACTTCTTACTCATAGTATAATCCATAATTATAGCCTGACTTGTATTTATTTCGATTAAAAAAATAATCTTTTCTTTAAATCTATTATTTAAAAATAAAGAATTAAAAATTTTAAAAATTAAAATATCGCAATAAAACTTCAGATTCGTAACTAAGAATATTGTTACGTGGTTTCTGTAGGATAAATCTGTAATTGAATTATTCTGAAATTATAATTCGAACAGAATTAGAAGAAAAAATGTTTAATATGTTGCATCCTATCGATTGTGAGGATAGGGCTCTCTTCTTTGGGGTTTTAACAATTGAAAATCTTCAAGGCAAATGATACAAAACATCAACACAAATTTGATTGATTTTCTGTAAAAAGTAATGTAATTCTTTGATTGATCATTTAGAATTACACTTTACAGAAATGTAATGCACTTTCAACTTTTCACGCGCGCATGTGAAGAAAAAAATGGATTAAGTTACTTTGAATTTTATTTTACACGCTCATACAACATTTTGTCATAGCGCTCCGATATCAACTCTTTTCTCCCCTCAATCTCGTCAAGGAAAACTGTGGAAGATGAAAAATCAAATGGATATTTTTGAATTTCTATACTAACAGATGAACCTCTCAATTCATCATAGACGAATATATTTAAAAGTCAGGTGAATGGTCGAAGCTGTAAATACATCAGCCTGTTGCTGTAAGGAACCGGTTAGAGTGCGGATCGGAACCATAAAAATTCAGGAATGGTTTGACCTGCGATACATCAGGCTCCGTCTCCCTCATTATGGATCTGGCCAAAACCAGAAGGTCATGGGAAAAAGGCTCTATTAGTGCCTACAGCGCAGATATTTAATGTCTCCGATAGATACGGTTAACTTTGGATAGAAAGAGTCATATTTTAAATTAGCATTACACAAAACAGAATTTTATTTCACAGAAGTATGTTCTGACTGAACGGCCAAGCGATCACCAAGTGGTCAAGGTGGCGGCCTACCGCTCTGGGGGACCCGGGATCGAATCCAAACGGGTCGAAAATTCCACAGGAATTTTTCGGGGGTGGGTAATTCGCCTGGATATGTCGGGCCCAGTCCCTCGCCACCTGGCCTCCCCGTTGTAGGCCTGGACGAATCCATAATGGACTTGCGAATAAAGGCCCTCTTAGTGCCCATAGGGTGGAGAGGAAAAAAAAGAAGTGTGTTCTATTTGAATTTTTTTATTTTTGAAATATTATGATATCAAAATTAACATAAAATTTATTTTTTGCGTAATTTATTATTTATAAAAATGGTATTTTATATTTCTTACACTTAAGAGGTAAATTATATTTAAACTTTCATTCTTATGTATACATATATGGTATTCTATATGTATAAAATACTTAGCTTAAAATCATCGCAAACGTTTTTCAGTCAAAAAAACAAAAAATAAAAATAGAAACGGCAGCATCGGAAACAAAATGAATCGTCACAAAATTTTGAACAAGTGGGTAAAGCCCATGGGGCAAGAGAGCGAATCCCCCACTAGTATATATATAATATATAATTCTATCATATTGTATACTATATTATTTTATAGTATATTGCATAATATAAAAGTTTATTTTAGTTACCCCATTATCTCTATATCTTCCCCAAAGCCCCTAAGGGTTTTTTTTTAACTCTTTCCGCCCTGTGGGCACTAAGAGGGCCTCTTTTAGTAGGCCCATTATGGGTTCGGCCAGGCCCACAATGGGGCGACCGGGTGGTGAGGGACGGGGCCCGACATATCCGAACGGACCACCCCACGAAAAATTCCTGGGGATTATTCGACCCGTTCGGATTCGATCCCGGGTCCCCCAGAGCGGTAGGCTGCCACCTTTACCGCTCGGCCATCCGGCCGTCTAGCCCCCTAAGGGGTAGTGACGTCATAACAAATCCTTTCGTAGAGTAGTCTTTGGTAGTCGTGACTATTCCTGTCTTTGTATCCAACTTTATACAGGATCTTTTGGAAAGGTATTTCTCTATTTATAACTAGGTTTTTGTTTAGATTAATTCCTAATCTTTATTAATTTATTTCTTAAATTTGTATTTATATAAAATGATTTTAATAAAATTAATAATATCAAAATATTATGGTTAAGAAAAGCACGTGTTACAAGCACGTGGCGGAACACACGTGGCCAAGAGGTTTTCGCTCGGACAGGCTGGCCACGTGGAGTTTTCCGGGTTTTCTCCACGTCTGTAACACCTAAATAGGGGCCAGTTTCCCTAAAAAACCTCCCGGAAGGCATCCTCCCTAGGCAGATCGCCCAAGTGTTACGTTGCCGTAACTTAACAAACATACAAGCGCGTGACAAAAACAAAAAGAATGTGTTCTTTTTTAAAAAAGAGAAACAGCAAAATTTCTGTCATATGTTGAGTAAATTTTGTTTAATTTTCATACTTTGCTCGTATAATTCCTTATTTTATGGTACATAATAATGAAAAACTATTTCCTGTTTCAAGTGTATGATACCGTATCAATTTGATTATTTGCTAGGATTTTAGATAATTCTGAAATGTAAATTTTCTCTAGGGAAGGTCAATTTATATTAAAGATATTTAGGACATATATGTTATACTGTATTATTGCATATTTTTATATCTTCGGTTTAATATGCAGCTATATAGTGCTTTGTTCTATCGAGGCATTGAATCATTTGTTCAATATTAAATCATGCGAAGAATGGAATTAATATAAAGTAATTATAGATCAAAAAATAGTTTAAAATTTTAATTACATTCGGAATAATTTTATTAAATCCATCTTACTGAAGTTCAAATATAATGGATTTAATTAACAAGAATTTAGGTGAGAGTTGTCTAAAATAACTAGATAAGATTTATATGCAGTTTAATTAATAGAACATGTTTTGTTCAGACTTAAAATCAACAGGACTTCCAGAGATCAAGCCTGGATCAGTTGCTTTTTTGAGACTTCCAGTACATTAAAAAAAAAAAAAAAAAAAAACACCAAAGAAAAATGTATATTTTTCAAGTAATAAAATTTGACGAAAAATAAAATATTTTCTCATAAAAAAAATACACTACAATGAGTCATTTTTAAGAAATGTTTTTAAAGCTCGAGTCACTGCTCCTACTCAAATGGTCCTGCTGTCACTCCTGTTATAGAGCTTGAGAATAGTGATGTAACGAATAGTATATTCGGTCAAACTATTCGGCTTGATTAACGCACGTAAGAAAATTGGCGCGCAAACCGCATTATGGCAAGGATCGCGCACCCTGCTTTCTATTGGCCCGCTGTCACTACGATTTTTTCTTCCAGTAGGTCTAAATTATTTAAATTAATTAATTAAATTATAATTATTAAAGTTAATATGAGATGGGGCCTAACGTCTACCTTTAGTGCCAAATTGGTTTATAATTTATGTAATAGCTGTAAATAGCTCGATATGATTCGGCAGTTGTTGGTATTTAGATGTAAGTTATTTTTTTTATATTCATTACTAGGTGTATTAAGAGACACAATGCTTTTTACATCTTTATTTCTGGTTCTTCCATATGCCGATTTTTACATCTTTATTTCTGGTTCTTCCATATGCCGATACGCGTATCGGCATATGGAAGAACCAGAAATAAAGATGTAAAAAGCATTGTGTCTCTTAATACACCTAGTAGTGAATATAAATACAAATAAAAAGAAGACACGGTCTCGGAATACATATGTAAGTTATTTTATTTGCAATCGATCTTTTTAACTCTTTAATTAAGCACTAAAATTTTGTTTTTACTACGTATTTGTAGACTGAATAGTACCCCAAGGATATACTTTAGTGGGGACATATAGTCTAGTTTCTCCCCAGTTGTGGAACAGTTCAAATATATTATTGGGGGGTTTCTATTTGTGAAGTTTTTTGACATTTTCTTGCTATTGTTTTTGTCAATATTTTTAAAATTAACATCTTGTCAAATGTTATCTTTTGTATATAATGAGAAATGCTCATTCTTTGCTTTATATATAAAATAAATTATATATTAGTTACTCATCTTCTAGAAATATATAAATAATTCTTTCATTAAATACGATAAGTTTCAATAAAACGTTTCGTAAATAATTTTAAAATATGGTAAAAAATATTAAAATACACGCGAATACGAATACAACATAATTAACTAAACAATAACATTAATGCCCAATACATTCTAACCTACACGCCATCAATGCCATAAGATATCGGGCTAGATAAACGCTATAATATTATTTAATTACGAAATAATTTAATACTAGAGTTAGATGCTATTTCTTATTAACTTTAATAATTATAATTTAATTTCAGCATTAATAAAAGTTACCAAAATGATTAATTTACTGTGTTTTTGTTATTTCTTACTCCTGTTTTTAGGTATTCGGTATTCGGCCGAATACCGAATATTTAAATCACTATTCGGCCGAATAGCGAAAAATAGGCCGAATACCGGGTAGTAACCGAATATTCGTTACATCACTACTTGAGAATTATCGATAGTTTCGATTTTTAATAATGATGGAGACTAATTATTAAAAATTAATAATGATTCTATCTCTGTACTTATTCTTTTACGGATTTATTCGTTATTTTTTATTTTGATGCTGGTTTTATTCATAAAATATGATCATAACTTTCCCTTTCAGTGTTATATGTATGCATTTTACATATATATTCTCACGTTCATAATCCAAAAGCATTTTTATATAGTAAATGTAAAGTATTTTAATATACTACTAAATATTTAAAATTAAACCTTTTATGTTGGCTCGAAATTACTGTTAAAATTAGTTTTGTACGTGAATTTACTTTCGATTAATTTACAATAGAAGACATTTCATCCATCTGTCAATTGTTTCACGTGTTAGCTGGAAGACACTTTTAAAGCTTCCTGCTGAAATGCCTTGGGGAGTTAAATACATTCACTAAATAGCTCACTAGTGGTCGAGTGGATAAGGCCAGGTCAAGGCCTGAGCCGAACCATCCTGCTGATCACAGCCCCGCCTCCGAAAATTTAGTCTTATAATATACAGTATATAGTTTCGAAGAGGAATCCATTTCAACTCTCAGACTCTACTTGGCGATAAGCTATTGCTTTCCGTTTTTAGTTTAGCAACAAACGTGACGATTCTAGGTCAACTATTCTTGGATAACGTCTTATTTCATCTTTATTGACATTCTAAATCTTGAAGTTTTTAGTGTTGTGAATTAATTTTGTCTATAAATATCCGTTTTCATAAAACGTAAAATATTAATAAATATTAATACAATTGCATAGTAACTGAGATAAATGCAATAAAATCGGCCATTTTCAAAGATAGATAAGGGACAGCACCCTGGAGATTTAATTTGCCTGGTACCGCGAACACTGGCTCCCCACAGTTTCAGCAAAGAAAGTAAATTTACCAGCTGTCCAGAGGTAAACGTCTTAAAATATTTTTATTTTGGGTCTTAATTATTTATGGTATACGAAATTTATTATTATGAAATGAAATGCATATGTTCGGGTAAGTGAAGACCAACTGTTTATAACAATATTGGGTAGCCTATCTCATAAACGTATACTTATTCGAAGTTAATGTAGTCGAATCTCCAAACAACTTTTTTTTTTTTTTATGTTTCCGTCAGTGGTCGTCGTTCTTAGGTTTGACTGTTGTACAGTACTGTACATTCAAAAATTATAAATAATTACAAAGAGCACTTTTTAAATTCTTGTTGAAGTAACGAACCTCGAGATAAGGAATAACCAGTTTAAAATATCCTAGATTTATCCTAAAATTTAATGAATTCTGGATTTGTAACAGACTTTCACGAAGCTATAACTTATATTTAATTTTTAAACATGATAAGATTTATTGTGATTTTTGCAAATTGAACAAATGAAATGCATAAAATATTTCTTTATTCATAAAATCTTTAAGTAAGGTTGTTTTTTTTTATTTTCTGTTAGTAAAAATAACATTAATCTTAAACGGTTAGGAACCACTACGGACATTTTTCTCAGGACCCGATGAAAAATCCCCAGCTCTTCTCTCGACGGCCTTGGGTCCCTGTAAATTCCCGTGGATCCGTTGCTGACATAAATGGAATATAAAATAAATATTCCATTCTAATTTTCACCACAAATATAATTCCAAAACATTTTTAATATTCAGTTTATGATTTTTTTTTTATATATGTTAAAATTTATCAATTATTACTAGTAAATCTGCCCGTCAAGAATGACGGGAAAGTGAAACCAAATAAAATTACCGGTACCAGTAGGCCTACAATATGTTATCGAAGAAAAATTTAAAGTGCATCACAAAAGTCTTTAAAAATATTTCTAGTATATCATTTTTATCACAATTGTGTGTAATTTTTATTTTGAAATTATAAAAAGATGTGACCCATGACATTGCTACATAGTTGTCCATGAGTAAACAAAGGCTTCTTGCATATTTTGTCAACTTAATAAAGAGAAGTGGTTTATTATTATTTTCACAATTAAAGGTGTAAAGCTGAACAATAACTGCATCCAGCAATCAAATCATCCATATAATGAAAAATATCGGTTGAAAGCGATGCAAAAGTTTCCCTGATTAGTTCTGTTAATGGCTTCTCCAAAATTCTTTCAGGCCGGTAACTTAATGTAAAAGAGACGAGAACACCTTTATGAACGTCCCGGACACGATAAGCTCTTATTAAAAATAAAGAAAATAATAACTTACTAACCTCGAATTTAAAATAGATGTTTAACAAGCATGCGAATCCGCCATGCGGCCGGCCGCAGCAACACAGTATATAGATCATGTGCGCTGTAAACACTTGCATCCTCCAATTTTCTATTCAATAGTTAATCAAACTTTAATGAACGTATAGTAATTTCCATGTACAAAATAGAACATGAATCACACGACAGTCCCGTGATAAAATGTAAACAGTTTTATAAATACCGCATAAATGTTACAACTGAAGCTTTATATATATTTTTTTATCATTGCAGTGCAAAAGATTTATAAATAGACCACGATACAACACTACTAAAAACGTTAATAATTAAATAAACGCGAAACATATTCAAATTTTTATAGCTTACTGCATATCTAGAGGACACGAGTTTTAATTTCAAACTTCATTTGCTTAATTGGATCAATGGAAAGTGTGTGAACTAAGCGACATTGTCCGCTTTTAAATATATACAGTAGATTACAAGTACCGGTATTGGGCAAAGGATGTAAAATTTGTATTAGAATAAACTTTGGTATATTTCCGTGTAAATTTTTTATACCGTACATTTTGTACTATACTAGAAATATTTGAACCTTTCTAGTCTTTTAATAATCTAAATCAATAATAATATATTTTAATTATGAATTTACTATATATGATAACAAAACTTGATATAAATTTGATTATTTCAATTCAAACTTTCTAAAATAGTAAATATCTCTATTTTTAATTCATTTTTTCGAAAAATTTTATTCATTTATTTGCGAAACGCTTTACTTTGTGCTACTTTTTAAATTTATATATATAATATATATACGTTTTAAATAAAAACGTACATATAATGTTGCTTAATAGTCCTGATTAAATATAAATAAATATTGGATACTGTGATATAATTTTATCAGTAATAAACATTACTAAATCAGTAAACAAAATAAACAATGTATTATATATAACTTAAAAAATGGTACGACTAAAAAATCGAGTGTCATAGATATCGATCTCAGATTAGGTTCGATTAAAGTACAAAGTGCAGTAGAAAGATGTCGCTGTAATCAATATTTAATAAATAAAAAATAAATAATTGTTTTTGTTATTTAAAGAGTTTGTGTCATTTCGTATTGTTTATTATTTTCTGTAATGTATAATTTACATTTATATTGTGATAAGTTCTGGTGTAATTAAAATATGGAGAGAGAAATTTAAATGCTGACTGTGGTTGCGTGACGTAAATCCAATGTTTGTTTACTTCTCAATTTCAGGTTAGCTTTTTGTGACATTTGTTGCACGAGATTCTTTGTTATACAAGATTTCACAATAACTATTTTAAGAATTTATATTAAAAATTTTTTAAAATTTAATAGTAGTTCGCTTAATTTCTATATATTAATCATTGATAATATAGATTGACATTTTTTCCAACAAACATTTCTGATGCAGAAACATACTTTTAATGAAATATATTCTAGGTTCGCGAATTATCAAGAGCGTATTTACAAAAAAACATATCTTGCACTTCAGATAATGGACATCAACATTATAGTTTAACTAATGTAAACAACAGCTGAATGAAATTGACAAACTAAACTTTTAATTTGCAGCATGCAAATTGCAAACAAACATATGTTTTTGGCTAACAATCAGGTTTCAGATATATAAATTACCAAATTCTAGAACATCATTCTAACAATTAATTTTTCCAATTATCAATCAATATTTTTAAACTGATGTTCTAGAATTTGGTGGTTAATGTATTGTATTTGGAACCTGACAATGACTTAAGTTAGCCAAAAAAAAAAAAAAATTGTGTGTATGCAAATTACATGCTGCAAATGAAACATTTAGTTTCTTAAGTTATAATTTTATTTTAGATTCTTATTTATTACAAGTATATTATATATATATTTGAAAACTACTGATTTGTTTACATTTCAAAATAATCAAATTGATTACAATTTTATTTCTCACCATGTCATTATTTTATCATCATAAATCTAAATACACATTTTTTTTCTTATTATTAATAAATTTTTCTGCTTTGTAGTTTATTATAGTTATGTCTTTAATGTAGAAAGTCTGGTACAAATCTTATTAACAACACAAATTACATTTCTTAATTCACTTTTGATACATTACAAAAATCATTTATTGACTGATCTTTGTTAAGAAGCTCTAGCTGAACATTTTTACTTTTGATATTGATAACGGAGATTTTATAAGTAGTCAATGTGGCAGGATGTTTTCTATTTCCTTTGAAACATCAATTTACCAGATACTGATTGACAAATTACCAGAATGTCAGTGGTGATTTTGCAATTGCTTGACGTAATAATGTAATCTGCAACTTTTTTCTATAACTGCATATTTTTAGTAAGTTGTGGATATGGACAACCTTTAATTGCCCACCAAAACTTTACTATTTTATATAACCCTTTGGAATTTTACATATCTGCTTATGGTATACTCTAGTATTGAAAAACTGAAAAATTTAGCTAGCTGCAAATAATAGCAGGCTCTATACCATGATATGCATAATTATTACAGAAAAAAGAAAAAATGAAGAATTTATTAAAATATAAAATGATTTCTTCTTTTTTTTTTCTGAAGAATTTTGCTATTAATTCTTAGCAGTATAAGCTATTCATTTAATTTTTTTTAGAAACTATCTAGTTTTTATTGTTATAATTCAAAACTGAATTACTTTTAGCTTCAGTTTTACCTTATATAACACCTTAAATACGTGTTGAAAAAATAGGTATATTTTTATCTTTTCAAAAAATAAATAGTAAGTTAGTAAGTCTTAATATATCATCATTTCTACACCCAATTTATAGTTAATTCAAACAAAACATTCTGCCAATTAACTTAGCTATATAATAGTCCAATAATTTGGAAATTTGGTTTAGAAGTTTTAAAATTATAACAACTGTATGCACACAATATAAAATCAGAAGAATTTCTTTTATTCTTTAAAAATGTACTATAAATTAAATATATTTTTAATAAAATAGATTTTAAAAATTTGTTGTTATAAGAGCATCAACTGGTATCTATTGCAAAACATACCACACTTTATGAAGTCATTTAATTTGTATCTATATTTATCTTTATGTTAAGTCATCCATTTGATTTTAATTTTTTGAATTTGAGTTTTAAGATAAAAATAATATTTTGCAGAGCAGCATCCATTATTAAATTAATTACTGTAAGACTCTTTTTAAGCCTATAAAAAAAGATTAGTAAATGAATTTACATCTTCCATAGCAAAGCAAAAAGTTAAGTGATAGCTTTAGAACTGAAAACTTTCTTAATGGTTTATTTGATTTAAAAAAAAAATTACAATAACTGATATGTAATAACTGAACTAATAAAATGATGAAAATTATATTTTTTTTTGTATCATTTGAAATAAAAATTCTCAGTTGAAAAATAATTGGGTAAATTTACAAACTATAAACAAGTATTTTTTTAAATTTGTTATCAAAATTGATCTAATTATTTTATTTTGACTTAGCATCTGTTACAATAAATGATTATTATTTATACATAAAAACAAATTTTAAAACTATAAATTACTAAGTCTTTAATTTATTAAAATAATTTTTGTTTTAATATTTATATATAGAACATATAACATAGAATCTCTTAATCTTACATACTGATAAGTAAATGATGTAATCAATTGGGAGATAAGTGAAGACTGCAATTATAATTAAAATGGATAACTCTATATATTATAGTGTATTAATAGTAATTAATCTAGCATTGTTTATTTACTGGTTTTGTAGTGTAGTCTTTAAAACTAACTTATAGTTGAAAGAAGAAATGGTCAACAATTTAATCTACTTCCTGCAGATAACAATTTAAGTGATTAACATTTAATGTCTGAAGCACTGGATTAAGACCTGACATAAATTGATAATACATGATTGTTATCACCTACATGTTGAGGCTGAAATGGAAAAACACAGCTATTTGCTTATTTGCTGTTTACCCAAAGACAACCAAACTGATTACAATATCATTAAGCAAAATGCTTTATCAATATATTTTAGAACATGCCAATTCTGGTAAGTAGATTTTATCAGTTTATTATTATAATCATGAATATAAAAAGTACTACTGGTTAGTTATACACAAGTTAGCATTCCAAAACATTTAATCTTCATATCATCTCAAAAAGTAAAATGTATTAATTTGAATTATTTTGTAAAGATGAGATAAAAAAGCTGGAAACATTTAAAAACCACATAATAAATGGCCTTGTAAAAATTTAGAATTTTGTTGTTACTTTGAGATATTTTGTATAAAGCCTTAGGGTGTGACTATGCAGATGTGAACAAACAAATTTTCCGAGTGAGCGAGAATATGTGGTGAGAAGAGGCGAGACGCGATAAATATCAAAACCTGTCAGATATGTGCGATAACCAGAAATTTGCTCTCGCCAGTGTTATTTCTCGCTTCTGCATGGTTTTCCTTTGCGAAAACTAAATCGCTCGCAACCTCTCGCTTGCTCTAAATTCATGTCTGCATAGTCACACCCTTTCACACATACAGAGAGAGAGAGAAACCTATTAGAACCAGCTACTTGCCAGAATTGGTCTTATATTTACAATTTATTTTGTAACACATTAAAATATAATTATTTGAAAATACAGTTCAAGAAATGAACAAGCTAGCAGAATAAAGAAAAAAAACCTATCAAATACTCCAATAACTTGAAGTATATGTGCAGCTTTACAGTCATATTTTATACACTAGTGATAGCATGCTAATTTACATAAAATTTTACAAATTCATTAAATTTTATAATATATTCAGAAATAATTTACTATTGATAAGTTGTCATTTATTTATTTATTAAAAGGTTATTTATAACTTTAATATTTTTTTCCTGGAATGCAGTTTTAATAACATACCATTATTATTATTATGCAAATAAGCTAATAAACTGGAAGGATAACTGTTGAGATTTAACAAAATATTTCCAAAACTCAGGAAAATGGAAATAAAAAAGCAAATAACATAATTAAATTTAACTACAATTAGAACTTCTCATGCTACCTCTCAATATTAGTAGCAAAATAACAATAAAACGTTCAGACTAATAAATAAGTAAATTATGATGATGGATATTTTATTGAATTGAACAATGCTTGCAATAACTATTTTTAGAATTTTTTATTTCTCTTTAAAAATTAAAATGATTATGTTATATTATCAAGTTATCAAAAATCAAATGAAAATAAAGCAAATGAATCATCAGACTTTGTTCCTAACTTTTTGATAAGGTAATTTATTGGACCTGAACCTGAAGAAGGCCTTGGTGGAGGCCAAAAACGTTAGTTGGTTCTCTCGTATACAACACTGTAAAAGGTTTTTGTCTGTGACTTTGTGTTATTCACTGCAGTGTTAATAGTAGAAGACGTTTATTGTGTAATTTATTGGAAACAAAATTTTACTTCTTAAAAATAATATAGTTTTCTTTTGTTTGAAAGCATATTTAGTGATTATGCATACTTAGTAGACAAACTATTTCATTATTATTGTGCATAATAATCAAGAAACTTGGCACCTTAGAATCAATGAATAGACAGCTTAAAATAAATATTTTGGTCATTTGAATTAAATATTTTCAGTCAAACTAATCATCATCAAAAACATTTAAATTTTTTTGCCAAGTTTTTGATTTTTGAAAATGTAATGTCATTATTATATAATCATAAAGCTTCCATGCTTGTATCTAATCAATTTTTTTTTTAAAGCTTAAATGCACAATCTGATAATTTGCTTAGTTTATTTGAATTTGGAATTTGTCAATAAAACTGTATTAAATGTAATATGACTATTTGAATGCCTTAAATTTAAAGAAAATCAAAAGACTTAGAAAAGAGAATGTGTTGTTTCAATTGTTATAATAGCTTAATTCAGTAGCCAAAAAAATATTAATGATAAATCAAGAATGAGATAGTTATTAGTATAATCAAAATGTAAATTATAATATAACATATATAGTAAAATGTAACTAAATAAAGATGCATAAATTTTAATAAACTGCCTTTATTTTTCTTTAATAATCTTAATTAACTACAGTTACATTTCTAGTAAGGCCTTACGTTGTTTTGAAAAAGCATTGTTTTTATGTTTTAAGAATTTTTAAAATGTAATCATGATTTTGCAAATTATAGATACAAATGCGTACTGGGTCATAGGCAGAATCACAATGTGCGTTTTATTGCAGTATGTGTCCTAGAAATTCATAAAACTAAGTGACTATAGTATTATTTAATTTATATATATATATATATTCAGTACATACTGTGAGATGTTGTTTTACTCATTAATATAAAGACATAATGCTGTTGTTAAAATTTTTATTTTATTAATAGAAATAAGATTTAAATATTTTTCTTTTATTTACAGATTAATACAAGATTGAAAATGAATGATGATAACAATAAAGTAACCTCTGGTTCATTATCAGAAACAGAAGCTACATCAGAGTATGTATACCATTAAACCATTTTTTTACTGATTTTAAATAAAAAGAAAGTACTGAATTATAAAATATTATCATAAAAATTAGCTGTTATGTTTATAAAAAACTGAGATTTGCATAAAATATATTAAACATTATAAAAGTTTATATCTAATTTAAGTAAAATTGAAAACATTGCAAAGCCCTATATATAGAAACACTACCAAATGATCACCTTAAATAATTGAGCTACAACTCTGCTAATTTAATGAAGGCTTGCTCTGGGTCCAGGTGGCACAACTGCCAAGTGGCGGTTGCAGGTTCGAGCCATGTCCCAGGCCAATTCTTTTCTTCCAGATAACTAAATTATTAATTTAGTTAAGAGATGGCACCTAACATCTACCTCTAGTAGCAAATTACTTAGTATTAATCATTAAATTAGCAGAGTTATAGCTCGATTATTTAAGGCAATTGTTTGGTTATGTTTCTAAAATTGAAAACGTACAATATTCTAAATTGCAGATGATCATGCTCTTATCTGTTATATATAACTGTTGTATTTATATTATTTTATTATAAATCTAAATTAAATTTAAATTCTTAAAATATTGAATAGAAAGTTCCTTTTATCTGTTAAATCAGTGCTGCTCAAATCAGAGTGCTGAACAGCCTCAATCAGAGATCATTGCAAATCATTTAGTCTTTAAATTAAACAATTTTCAGTTTTATGTTTAATATATTCACTATATAATGAAAATATGTTTCTTATGAATTAAGTATTAATATTCTTCAGCACTAAAAAGTTTAAGTACTAATAAACAATATTTTACTATTTTTGTTTGTCATTATGAAGCATTTCTACTGATCATTAGCATTATAGCTACTAAATTAATATGATTCACACATTTGTATTAAGAAAATGTGTATGACTACAAATATATTATTTATAAGCTGGTAAAAATGTAAGTATTAAAGTATTTCATAAATTTAGTCAATTATGTACTCTAAAAAAAAATTGTTTTTTTAATCCCTACATATAAGATATAACCATACTTGAAAGTATTCTCTTGAGATCTTTACTACTAATTCCATGGAAACACGTGTTACAAGATTGTACTGTACATTATGCCATATGTGTGTATGATAAAGCTGACAGAAACTGTATATGGTGTAAGCACAATAAGAGGCAAAGTACACTATGTATGCTCATTAGCACTTCACCTGACTTCATGATTTGTTATCAAAACAAACCAAGATGAATTAGTTTTTTTTCCATTTTTCTGCTCCTTGCTAATAATGAGCAGTGGTTGTACTTAATGTCATGTACCGGTACAGTACAGCCTGTTCATTTATGCTTAAACTAGCCAGGAAGGTCTTTACAACTTGGAAAGGCTCAATGGCCTTGCTAAATTTTGGCACTACACTTGGACCAGAAGTAGCTTCCTGTCACTAATCAATGCACTACAGGTGGGAGCTGATGTGCGGCTGCAACATTAGTAATGCAAACCATGACAGTTATGCACATATTTTGCTTTGCATACAATGTATTTCTTTAATTCAGTGCCCAGAAACACCCAAATATTAATTAAACATTGAAAAAATGTGATGTTTATAGTAGATGGGGCTAGAAAAATCTGTTATTCAGTTATGGATCTGCTAAAAGAGGTAAAATTACATTGATTTGGCAGGACATGGGTAAAAATCTGTTGTTCTACAATCCATTAAAATAACATTCTACTATAGTATAAAATTTTAAAAAGTGGAGCTGACCAGTTTGTGTTGAAGTCTTTAATTATAAGTATAAATTTAAGGGGCTATAAAATTTATAAATTGGATTTAGAGAGTCTTGCACCAAAAAGTTTAAGCAGTATTTATATAATTATGTTTTATAAGACTTATATACAAGACAAATCAAACTACAGGCAGCCCTCTACTTATGAACTTTCGAAGTTACGAACAAAGCCGACAGATGGCGGGTTAAAGTGCAGTTGGTTATTTTTTATGTATAGTCAAGTTTATTTTTGAAGTTTTATGATAAAACATTTACAGTACATACATATGTACATTTGTAGTTGTTTTAAATGAGTAATTTTAATAAATAATGTACTGTACATGTGATTGTTAAAGGGAAGTATAAATTCAAATCAATCTTAATTTAACATTATTCAAGTAGCCTAAACATTACATAATTGTAAAAACAACGTTGTATTTGAGTTTTTGCACCAAACATCGTCTTTTCGAGTTATGAACTTTTCGACTGGCGAACAACCGCTACGAATGGATTAAGTTCGTAAGTAGAGGACTTACTGTATTTAAAATATCTGTATATGGTTAAACACTATCTACCACATTGGAAAAATTGATACTTTTAATAATTTTTTTTTTTAATTGCAGACTAATATATCATATCACTTTGTAAAATTAAAATCATTGTAGAAAAATCTTGTAATTTTTCTAGGATGATTTTAATTTTAATTGTAACCTTGAATTCATAAATTGGTTCATTAAAATCTTGTATAAAACATTTCAAAACAGTTCTTTGGGACAAACAATCTGAAGAAAACTGTTTATTTTTATTCTTACATAGATCTAAAACAATGAATTGTGTTGTTAGTATAAATGTATAGCATGGTTGAATTAATAGTAAGAATGCCAGCAAATTTTACATGAATGTTCTGGCTAAAATGACAACCTTGCAAGAATCAATATGAGCAGTAATATGTTTAGAATATATCTTTATAATAAATTCTTGTAAATATTTAACCTTAGTTAATCCCTCATTAATAATGAATTGATATAAAGTTTGATTCAATGAACATAAGACTTATTTTAACAGTTTTTAATAAAGATATCTTCAAATATTCTGCATATCATCTAAATCTTGTTTTATAAAAATTCAATTTTTTTTCCATTTTCCAATAATATAAACATATAAATATTGATATCTTTAAAATAAATAAGAATACTTGCTTTTATTCATCATTTAAGGTCTTTTCTAAACAAATACAATGAACACAGAATTTCAAACATATTTAAAATTTTAAATTCTATAAAACTAAAATGAAATACATATTTGAGTAACAATATAATGGGGCATAAAAAACAAATCTAATTGTGTGCTTTAGGAGTGAAAAATCAAATTATCTATATATTAATTGAGAGAGGATTTCAGTTTGTCCAAATTACTTTGAATAACAGCTGAGGCTAAAAATATAGTTCGGGATCAAATTAAAGCTCTTACCCTATATGATTCTGTTGAAGAGAGATTTGAGCAAGGTGCAAAGGTTCCAGTATGATGGAGTGGCAAAGAAACAATGTTAAGTCTATGGAAAAACACATCAGGTTAAAACCTCTTGCAGCTCTCACAACTCTTCTCTCAATCCACATGTTGGGAACTGCAGATATAGAATATAATTGAAAAGTAAATTATTCTAAACAAAAGAGAAAAATCATCCCACAAACAACAGCTAAACAGAATAACTAATACTCTCAAACCTTGACAAATGTGTAAAGGAATTACTAACAAAGAGTAAATTAAGTATGAATTAGTTCACTAATTAGAAATGACCACTCTCTAAAAATAATTTCATTACAAATAAATTGCACAAAACAAATTTTTTTAATACTGATTTTTCATTTGTTATATAAATGATGAAATAAGATCTGTTCTTAAATCTCCAGACAGAAGTTGAATTGCCCTTGTATAAATTTATGTGTAAGATAAATTTATACAAAGTAGTTCAACTTCTGCCCAGAATTTCAGTAATAGCAATGGAACAGTGTGTGTTACATAGTCCAAATTATGTTTTTTCCCCTCTACATATTCTCCACACTTGACATTTCTTCCTTTGTTTTGACAACAATAGTATGCATGCAGAGTAGAAATTTCTTGACTGATGTCAGAACCACTGCATGACAAACTCTCACTTCAGAGTACTTTATACAGTTGCTCTTATCTCTAAAGGGCCAAAAAGAGTGATAATTGCATGGTGACAGATCCAAACTGTGATCCAGATGATCCAGAATTTCATAACCAAGTCTGTTGATTGCCTCCACCACGTACATGTCCATGCTCTGACACTAGTAAAAATACTTCTATTCTGCATGCATACCACCATTACCAAAATGATGGGAGAGGTGTCAGTATGTGGAGGGAGAGTACCTATAGGAAAAAATAAATTACACGCAACAATCCAATACTGAATCCCATCACCATTACTGAAATTCCAGAAAGAAGTTCAACCATTTTTGTAGTTATTTTTCTACATATAAATTGAATAAAGAAAAAGTAATAAATATTGATTATTTAATTATATTTTATATTCTGTATTTGTTACACTGTTGTAAAAAAATCTCAGCAGGAGTTAAATACAGATTGAATACATGAATACATTTTTGCAATTTAATGGATTTTTAAAAATTTTGGATATAATTTACTAAATTCAAAAGCTATATAAATTATAAAATAAAGAATTATTCTAAATTAAACAGTTCCAATTTTATTGCATTCTAATGACAGAATTACAAACATTCTAAAAATATTTCATAAAGAAGAGTCTAAAACATAACTTAAGATATTTTAGTGTTGAAAGTTATCTCCTATAGCAGTTACATCATAGAATAGGAAATTGATAACTATTTTATATATTACTTACTACAAAATTACCCCATATCGAATAATATTCCTTCAATTTTTCAATCTAAAAAGAAAATCATTGTAATCCAGCATAAAATTTACACTCAAACCTGTTTTTGGGCGGTCTTTTTTTGTGCGATTTGTTTTGTGAGATTTTTTGTGCGCGGTATATGAATTTCAATCAAATTGGTATACTGCACAAAAATAATTGCACAAAACACATTGCACAAAAAAAGACTGCACAAAAACAGGTTTGAGTGTAATGGAAAATGTTTGTCCATTACATTTATTTAATAATAATCATCATTGTTCTGTTATACATGTTTAACTTTTGTGGCATTTATATTTTAGATTTTTTTTCTGTTATAAAATCCAAAGATGCTGTAAATCTTTAAGATATAAATAATCCAGTGATATTTTTATAGCAATGATAATTAACAGAGTGTTATAATAGTTATTATTATTATTATAATGACTCATTCTTAAAACAGCATTTAAATGGAATAGGAAAGTATTTTTAAAAGGAATGAATTATTCTTCCTGTTTAGATATAATGATGTCATATTATCAAATGTAAAATTTATGCTGAATAACTTTTTAACTTGATTTTTTAAAATATCATATAAGATTTGAGATTATTTGGTGATATGACTATTGCAAACAATTTAATTGTTTGACATATTCTATGAATAAAAATAAAAAATTGCTCTAATGGAATTAAAACAACATTTTTAGTCTAAATTTTAGTTTTGTACAGAGTTTTAAGCACCTATTAACACATCTTTTGAATTTTATTAGTTATTGTGAAGTGTCTGTCAAATGTATTATGAAACAGTGAGATTGCAATAAATGAGAAACTTTCTAAAGTTTGATTTTATATGTAGCCCATCCTTAGTATGAGTATTCTTTGATATTGCATAGTTTGAAGTATTTAAGGAAACATCAAAATGTTTAGAAGTCTTATTTCAATCTCAAGTATGAATTTTGACTATCATCTTTATTACTATACATTGTCCAGAAAATGTATGAGGTGAGTGTGTTGAGCAATATAGCCAAAAATGTCTATTGTGTGTGCATAATACACTACTGTAGGTGGTGATGACTGTTGACTGTTGATTTTTAGATGTAATCTGGCAATTATTTGGCATTAATCAGGCTATAATAAGGCCATTGTTTAATAATTAAATATCAAGTAATTGTGCCTAACTTCTACCTCTAGGCCAAATTACTCAATATTTTATTATTAAATGGTAGCCTTACTATAGCCTGATGTACCCAGGAATTGTTTGGCATGATTGCTGTTGACTATTGTATTAGACTATGGATGCAATATGCTATCAATTTTAAGATGAATCTATATTTCATACAAATAAAAATGGATTTAAAAAAGTATATCTCAGGATCAAAGAAATGTGTTATATTGTCCTTTACAAAAGTTGTAATACAAAATTAAACATTAAGATAAACAACCTGAATAAAGTACGGAAAAGTTCATAGTTGCAAAGATTTCCAACAAATAATAATTTTACAATGCTGCCGTTCTATTTATGAACAAGATAAGTAAAAAGTATATTTGAATTTCTTCTGTTAGTAAATGAATCATTCAGTATATATTTGATAGAACATAATATTTGTTGTTTTAATAGTAAGATTTGTAACAGTATTTTTTTTTCTTTGACAAATGTCAAATTTATGTAAGTGAAAGCTGGAAAAAATTGATAGTATTTTTTATATATGAGATTAATTTTAAAATAATCTTCTTTTAGAGATGAATCTTTAGTTGAACAACAAGATCTACAGGAAACTGATAATTTAAAGAGTGAAAAAAACGATTCATCAAGTGATATTGAATTAATAGATTATGCTGAGTCATTACAATCTTCAATTTCATCCCATTGGTCTGTTTTCAACTCTCCAGGTAAGAGAAAATAATCACAAATATATAGCATTAAATTAGTCTTAGGTCTTCCTGTGCCAAGTGGTATGCTGGAAACCAGCTGTCTCCAGTGAATGGGGTCAGCTGCAATAGTTTCAGCTAATTTCAGCATCAGTTCAGCTAATTTAGCATTCCATGGGATGATACAGCATTCAGCATTAAATTAATTTTTCATTTTAGTAGATATATCAAATGTAGAAGTGAAGGAAGAAGTTGAGAGGAAAAATGTTGGAATTCAAACTGACCAAATTGACCCACGATTCGTAACAGTAGAACCCGAACACCAAACAGAATCAACTATTTCTCAAAAACACTATTTACTTTTTGGTCTACTAATACTAATAATAGCCTTTATTTTTAATATGAACAATACAAAAGGTAATTCTTTAAATTATTGATTTTCTATTACCACTCTAAATGAAGTGATTAAAAACATATTTACTATAATTTCTAGAAAACACACCAGAAATTGCACTGCTACAAGATTTAAGTATCATGCTCAAAGAATTGTCTAGAGATGTGAAATGTCAAATGAGAGGGCTACAAAAATCTGTAAATTGATTTTTTTTTTACAAAATCAAATGAAATTTATATTATATAATAAATGTAATTCTAAAATTGTTTATTTAGGATGTTCTTTTTAATAAAATCTTAAATCGTAACGAAAACTTCACATCTTTAATGAGGGATATTACGGAAATGAAAGTGCAGGTTCAAAGATTGAATGAAGATATTAGTGTATTAAATTATAGTTTAATGGAAGAAAATCTAAAGGATTTACAGGATCGTAATGAAAATCTCACCAACGAAGTTAGGAAATTAAGAGAATTATTCAAGGATGGTTTAAATTACTGCATAGATAGCCAAGAAATGTTTTTATATTTAAATCATTCCATTTACAATAATATTCAAGAAAGGATTAACAGAAAACATTGTACATTGTTAAAACAATTAAACTTAAATGAAGAAGAATGCAAATCACTGAATGGCAGAGCTGAATCCAAAGTAGATATTAATTTGAAGAAAGAATCAAAGTTTAAAAATTGGGTTTTTGATAGGGCAAATGCTCGAAGCAAGAAACGAGATGTAAATAATCCACAGGATTGGCAGAGTAATCGTGCTCTCGGCAGAGATTTACTCCGGTGGGTAGATAAAGTATTATTTGCATGGCCATGAAAAATACTCTTAATAAAATAATCACTTGTATAAAGTAATATCTTTGAATTATTATGTTAATTTTGTCAATATGCTTGTAGAAAATTTATATTTTTGTTGATTTTTGCTATTAAGATTAATAAATATATTTCATATTCTGTTTAACAGATAATTTTTCATTATTTCAGCAATATTACCATTTTTTTATTTGTAACATTGATTTTGATGATGGTGCAAGGTTTATTATTTCTTTCTTATTATTATTTTAAAAGGTAATTCACAAATCATTCAATATATTTATAGAGAATATTTATCTATAAAACACATTTTATTTATTTATGTACTCTATAGTGAGCAGACAACAGAACCAAATGAATCATCGTTGAATCCTCCAGTTAGTATCAGAACAGTAACAGTTTACATTCGCAGGACATAATGGTAAATTACAATAAGGAAATCATTTTATCCAGCAATGGCCAAATTAAACTAGTTTTTTTATTACAAAATGTACTTCATTTCTTTCTTTTTAGTAAATAAAAATAAATTTGTTTTGTATATTTTGAGTTTTGTTAATCTGATAAATTTATGATATGCTAGACTGCTTTTATTGTTGGATTTAAGGAGAAGAAAATTATTACAGTAAATATTGCTAAGTTCCATCAGAAATGATGGGTAATCAATTGAATCTGACTTCAAAACAAAAGTATATCAATAGTTTAAATACCAACAAAATTTAATTTCAACTCTTGTTCCTGTGGGCACTGAGCTTCTTTTTCAGAGCCAATTGTGGTTCAGCCAGTCTCACAGTGGGGTAGTCAGATGTTGAGAGATCTGATATATAGTCAAACAATTAAAAATGTTTGAAGATCTAACCTGGATTCAAACCAAAACTCTACAGAGCAGCAGGTTGCTTTCTTTCCTGTCTTGGCCATCTGACATTGAATAATTATGAGAAAAATTTATTAACATATCTTCTGGTCTTGATTAATGATTCATAATGTCAATTGTGAATCATGTGGTTTTTTAATTGCAGCAATGCTGAATGAGCTTTTAGTTCCTATAATCTTTGAAAATATCAAGCAAACAGATCCTTTAATAATAATATACAGCATGTATCTGAACTCCTGTAACAAACTGGTAGGATGATAGTAGGGGCTAATACAAGCAACTTTGGTCTACGAACTGGAGATGCTGCATACTCCTTTAGGAGATACAGGGGGATAAACATTTGGTGCTGCTGCCCCTATTCACTACCTGTGAAACATGTCTGGGAAAGTGCAAGATGCAAAACTTGTTCACATCATATGAATACTAAATGCATAAAAATGTTTCAAAAACTGAAAGATTTGTGTTTTAAATCTCTGCTAAATAGATACAACTTTTCATGTGGCATAAGAAACATCAATTTTACAACAAACAAATTTATTGTTGTTTTTAACAGTTGTAAAAAGAAATAAAAGTTCACAATTATACAAACAAAAATTAAATTATGCAAATTTGTATGTTTGTGCCATTGACATGTTAATAAAAATGAAAATACAAAGTGTAACTGTGTAATATCAGTGCTCCTGCCAGTGGTACAGATCAGAAACGAAAGAGGTTAGGAAAAGGTTTTTTTTTACTTATTTATTTGCTTTTGTGAAACTTTTGCTGTTTACAGAAGGTACTCAAAATGATGGTTATTAACTTTGTTGCATCTTTGAACCATGTTATGGTACTGTACAATACATGTGGAAGAAAAGTCCTAAGATGTCCTAGATTTCAACTCTAATTGTTACAATTGCACTATTAGTTCCTCAGCAGAGTTGACTGGCATCTCATAGACAAGACTTTTCATGTGGCCCATAAAAAAGGAATTGACAAGTGTCACAGGGACCATATGTCCCTCTGTCCCTGAACATGTGGTTTAGGTGGTTTCAAATAACAAGACTGAACTATGCTAGCATCCCATTATGCTGGAAGCACATGCAATGTTAGGTGTTTAAGGTGATGTCTTTCAGAAGTCTAGGCAATGCTTCCTGCAGAAATGTCAAGTATAGTGTGCTATTGAGACAGGAAGGTAGCATATATATATGATTCCACTAGCCACTGCTCTACAATTCCTGTCCACACATTGATGGCAAACCAGCATTGGAATGCTCTGGAATGAGTGCAATAGGCAGATTTTCATAATCCTAAATCTGGTCATTCCATGAATTGAACAGGCTCTCAATGATAAATGATACCCTGTTCAAAAACAACACCAGCTTTGGAAATCTAGGTTCTTGCACTATTGGAGAACCGACAGAGCACAGACCTCTGAGTCAAATATCTGCCAGACACTCATATGGCTCATTACCAATATGAATAACTTGAATAACATACTGGTAATATACCAGTATGTTATTCAAGTGTTCGTGTATTTTTTAATTTATTTGCTGCACTATGTACCAAAACCTGGTCTTTAAAGTCTGGCATTTGAGTTCTCCTTGGCAGCCTCGGATTGCTCTATAATGAAACTGCCTGTTTAGCACAATCGTTGACACATGCAAATACCATGTGCATCAGAACTAGACAATGTGGGTAATAGTCAGGATACAGTTGCTGGGCAGCTCTCCCATTGTTGCCAAGTTTCATCATAAAAGTAGAGATATAAAAACAAGGACGCCACTTACTAAAAATAAACGAAAAACATAAAAACTGTCTATTGGCATTACTGGTAAATATGTTTAATTAACAAGTACGAGCACTTTCAACAGTACATAACTGTCTTCAGGTAATATGGCAGATGGAACATTATAAATCTAGAGATAGAACACATTTTCAAATTGCTCTTTGCACTTGCACATGAGCATCAAACATAGAAATTTAAAAATACAGAATTATACACCATTACAAAACAAACATATTGTATGATGGCAATAGTTAACAAAAATAACAGAATATACACAGAAATAATTGATAAAAATATAAAGAAAACAAAATGTAAACATGAGCCCCCTTTATCACCAGTATGTTCACATAACTGCATGGCATACAATTTTAGCAAATTGAACAATGCTCCATAGCTCTGGAATATCAAGAATGGGAGAGTTGCATGGGAACATTGATGTAATAAACAAAGATGGCATTTTACCTCTGCTAAATGGACATTGAGCATTGTGATAGTGGCACTTATATAATATGTGACTGGAGGGTCAATACCTCTTTGATGCCACGTCAGGATGACACCACTGATGTGTTATCAGAAGCCGCAACAATGAATTGTTTTTGTTAGAAACTAGATCATGAAAACAGTTGCGTGCATAAGCAATTGGATTCCGGGTGGAAGACTATGAGGCAGCACGACGGAAGTAGTGTACTTGGAGACAAGTTATACAAACACATATACCAGGGGTGGCCAACTTTTGTGTACATAAGATCTACTTTTTATCTTAAAAATGTGCCGCGATCGACTTGTTGTCGTAGGCAAGTGGCGAGGGGGGTGTGAAATACATACTATGTTTATACACTGTGCTTCAGTACGAGGTGCACTCCCACGAGCTATGGGTAGATAAGGAAAATATATGTTCAAAACTATCTTTTATTTTTTAAATCACTTATTAAGTTTTCAAGATATAAGCTCATAAAGAAATTAAATTTCCAGACCCAACTTTTGATATTTGCAGTTACGAGTTCATTCCGTACAGGCGGCACCTAAAAAAAATTGATTTTTCCACACTTTTAAGATAGATTTTTATTAACTTAAAATATAATTTAATTTTTTTTATCAATTACAATGTATAAATTGATCGGAAAAGGTAATTACTTTAGGAGAGCTACAAGAGTCCTACAAAAGTCATCATAAGAGTGCTTCAAGAGTGCCTTTGGAGTGCCTCGAGACAATTGCTTCAAGAGTGCTTTAAGAGTGCTTGGAACAGCGAAGTGGCTGATGTGAAAAATGCTTATGAAAGTATTAATCAGGAATGAAACAAAGAAGACATATTGCACATCAGAAGCAGTCAAAAGTGTGACAGAGAAATAACAGAATTTGACGTCATTATTAAAGGTAAAGGTACAAATAGCTGCAAACGTAATTGGACCTAATGGAACTGACGTTAAAAGTCCAATTGCAGCAAAGAGACGACGCAAATTTTACAGAACTATATTATTGCAAGCTCACCGTATCAGCGAAAACGCCTCTAGTTTGTAAGAATTACTTTATTTTTAATTTTATTTTTATTTTATTTTATTTATTTATTTATTTATTTTTTTTTGTTATGTTTTGTATATTATCTGTGCTCTGTGTTAAATCTGTTAATTGTCATTCTACTTGTAGTTGATGTCATGCTTGTATAGATTAGTAGTTATTATTGTGTTATTATTATTTATTATTTGTTATTACCTAGATGTTACTTTATTCTGGTTAAACAATTTTTCCTACTTGTAAATCATATATCCATTGTATCTCTGATGTGTTTTATCCGGTTATGTATTAACGGCACCGGTTATGTACCTATGGTATCTTTTAATTAAATAACTGAACTGAACTGAACTGTATAAATTGTGGTACTATTTGTTCGTAAACTTGAAAAACTTGTTATAAAACTTCACAGTACGGCTGATAATTTGATTATAAGATTTTACTTCCGCGATTTGTTTTTGGGCGAGGAAAATTTATCATGGAAGAATATAAGATTTTTAGACTTATTTTTTGCTAATCTATCAATAGCTCGCGGGAGTGCTCTTTGTACTGAAACACCCTGTATATCTACCTACGTAAAAAACAACGTAATTATTTAACGGGCCAAAAAACTCACGTCCAGGGGAATTAAAACAACACGAGTAATTATTAACAATATTTATTAATTCAAATTAGCTACTGATAAAGACAGATTTAAAATTTATTTTATTACGTTACATTAATGGGAGGACCGAGTTTTCACGTCTCTTACCAAGGAAACATAATTAGGTGTATATCCCGACAAAGATAATAATAATGATTCTTCGGTATGGGAATCAGTCAGGACAGAATGTTTAGTCTTCGTTAACTTTAAGTATGACAATGCCAATTCACACAGGTATGTAGTTCCGAAACAGGAATAAATATATTTGCTACATTTGGTGATACTGGGATATTTTTCTCAATTGACGTATTTCCAAAAATCCAAAAATATAGAGGTCTGTTGCCAAAAACGCTCACTTATCAAGTAAATAGATAGGTAAGAAAAGCCATAATTTAATTTAAAACATAAATAACAGGTACTTACATTTTAAACAAATGAAAAATTGAAACTCAAGGGTGTCACCGTGGATAAATAATAATGATTAATAATAATAATATTGTTAATACTAAAGAAAAGAAACTACCGCCTGACAGTATCAAATATTCAAGCTAAATAGCTGTGTTTTCTACGAGTCCAGTGATAACTGCATGCATATTGTTGCTTTTGCGCGTTACGTTCACGAGTTGCGTTCAGTTACAAGTGTAACACATTTAAGTCAAGACATCGCGAGCGATCGACCAAAATTGGCATTGTGATCGACTTGTTGGCCACCCCTGACATATACCCATTTATTTGTTCTTAAAAGTTTACACATAAGATTAGTAAACTAAGACTACTGAGTCAATTAGGAAATTCTAGGCATGTAGACACGATAACTCAATTGCGCATGAGAGAGAGAGTTCACGAGGATAAATACCTTGTAGAGGAGTAGGGATCTGGTGTTTGCAGGTTAGGTTGATAATATAAAAGTTCTTGAAGATAGTTCATATTCCATAAATCCACCATAGAAAGTGTGGTTGCAGACAAGAGGGGTGAAGTATCTGTAGCCAAGGTTGTGGAAATATCCATTTCCAATGCAAAGCCAATGTATCTGGCAATAGAGTAATTTGATGTTTCTGAAAGAAGTAACTGAAGCGCACACAAACAATTGACCCACTTGAGGAACTGGCAAAAACTGACTCAACTGGCTGGTAGTTGTCATATTAAATGACAAAATCATCAAGACAGCAGATCAGAAGGTCACAGGAAAGCATCTTTTTTGGCAACGAGAACTTAAAGGAAGATATACTCCCAGGTGTGAAAGTTGACAGATATCCTGGCCAACAAAGTTATATTATCATCTAATTTACGTTGTTTAAATAGAAGATCGGGTTCTCACATATATAATAAATTTAACCCAGTTAGTGTATTTTATAAAGGTATAATGTAAATCCAGACTTTTCAAAAAGTGTAACCCCATCTCTATCATTGCAAAGTATCTACACAATGTGGGATGGGGAGCTAGTAGTAGTATATACCCGAATTTTATAAAGGCATTCCATATACGTAAAGGGGGCCTTCTACCATTTTTCTCTGAATTATTCCATAAAATTATCTGTGAATAGCAAAATATATGCTTCACAGGAAAGTGAACATAGACATCAGCATCAAATGCTAATCCCCATATTTCCTAAGGAGTCTATGGCACCTTCATAGTACCAAAATTGCTTATATTGATCCATAATATCATCTCAATCAGTTTGTTACACAAGTTTAGATATAATCTATATAATTTCAAAATCCTTTATAGTTTGAGGGACAATTATATATTTTCAAAATTGCATAAGTAATCAAGTTATGTTAAGTTTTGAAAAAGGAAAAATTATTATTTTTGAATTCATATGCTTTCCTTTTTGGCATATTCTGTAAAATGTTCCTGCAGTTTTGAAATGTGATTTTAAACTCATCTAGGAAAGTAGCAATAATAAAGAATACATTTTGGTACAGAACCTGATATTTGTTGTTTTGTCTTTTTATAGAGGCAATAAATTTTATTCATTATTACTGTAATAAGTTGTTAGATGACAACATTTGTTTATAATAAAATATATCTTAAAGATTTTTAACATTTCATTCTTCTCTTATAATGTTACTTATTTGTTTAAATAGGTCCCATATTTCAGTTGTTTGAAATCGAAAAGTCTGGAATGAGCATTCCTACAATATATATATATATATATATATATAGAAATTTAAATGACAGAAGTTTCTTATAAAGTACTAGATTTATTATTTGATGAAATATTTCTCTTTCAATTGCAAATATGCTGATGACATAGTATGTGATTTATTTTATAGGTGGGGCCATCACCAAAATGCACTTTAACTAAAACAACATAATCATGATATGAAGTTAATTATAAATAAAGTTTACTAGTTACACAAATCATCATTACCTCATAATATAACAGCTTTCTTTATAAAAACAAACTATAGTCATCCCTTGATATTGTGTTCTTCTAACTAGCACCAAAGAATAATTTTGAATAGATCTTTATCATAAATATTTTATAATAGAGAACTTTTACAATTAAACATATGCTTTTGTGTTGTGAATGGCATCACAAAATCATGATTTTCAACCTCTCAGCCTCAAAACTATTATGTAGATGTCATTGCTAAATAATATACAGGTTAAACCTCTTTAATTCAGCATTTTGTGATCTGGCAACTCTTATGGTCTGTCACATTTTGAATCTGCCACTACTAGTTTGTAGATCTGTTGTCTGTTTATATGATTCAAAGAAAATTAATTAAGGAAAAACCAAAGTCACAATGCCAGGCTACAATTTTTAATCATCCTTTAATTGAAAGAAAAAAAAATCATGATTTCCAGTCCAGACCAGAAATTCATATGTAGTTAATTGGGATCTCTGGCCTCCAAGTTTTCCATATCTAGTACAAATTTTAATGATGCCTCACCTCTGTACATCATACTTCTCTTGATAAGAATCAAGTCATTCTGGTCATCTAACTGCACTGGAGAAAATTTTGAATTGAAATCACATTACTTCTGGTCTAGACCGGAAGTTCTATATAGTTAATCAAGGCCTCCGACCCATAAGTTTTCTATATCTAGTCTTGATTTTCATCTATCTAACTCCATTCTTTAGATTAATGAAGGACAGATATAGAGACAGACAGGTGGATGGACAATATTGGGAATTCATAGGTCTGCAATTTGAAAATTGCAGCCAAATAAGCTTATAGTTATGTAGGGTGATTTTCTTAGCCATCTTAAAGATCAGATTTTCTGTGAGGTAATGGCCATTCTCAGGTTGCTTCTTGATTTTGATCTGTATTCTGGATTGTTGAATCGAAATGCATTTATCACAATAAAGATACTGAAGAGAAGTAAATTAAGTTTTATTTAGTTATTTTTTAGTCTCTCTCTTTTAAAATAGTTTTGTCTCAGATAAACAGCCAGTAAAGAAGTTTGGATCTTAACAACTAACTACCTTTTTTTATATATTTACATAACAACCGAATGAGGTTTTTTTTAAAAAAGTTCTAAGTTTTATTTTATTACTTTTTAGTGTTTTCAAAACAATGTTTTCAGCCTAATTCATTAAGAATGGTGAGATAAATGAGAACCTTGCCCAAGCAGAGAAATATTAAAGAAGCAAAACACTAAAATTGATATTATATTCTACACAACATAAGCAGGATTACTAGCATTACTAGGATTTTATGAACTTGAAGTTCATAAAATCCTAATATGGATATACATCTTTACAATTTCTTATTTGTACAAAAATTAAACTAATTGTACTTGCTATGTGGTGTATATGTTTTGAAAGTTAACAAACTTTTTACTATTTGTTACTTATAGTAATTAAACATTACCTTCAAAATATTATATAAATTTATTTTATAATATGCTGAATTGCTTACGTATATAGCAAGTCTTGTGATTTTGAATCATTTTATACAGTCATATACAGGGTGTTCATAATTAAAGTTCACATTTCAAAAAGATATAACTCAGGAGCTGATCTTTCTGTGGTGGTGAAATTTTACACAAAAACAAAAATCTAGTTACAAAACTGGCACTGCTATACCCTAATGAATAACTCAAAACTCACAATACACGTGGTATGCTGTGTTGTCATGCAACAGTATACTTAATATGTTAACCTCCAAAAATCTGGCAATTTCAGTATGTTGCCAATAATGGAGGCCATATATTGATCATAGCCACACACTTTACCTTGTGTATCGCAAATTTTGAGTTATTCACTAGTGTTGCAGTACCACTTACTGCACTAGCAGACATTTTTGTAACTAACTTTTTTTTTCATTTTCAAATAAAATTCCATCACTATAGATGTCTGTGTGTAAAATATATCGTCATTTTGCTGATTACTTCCAGAGTTATAGCTTCTTGAAATGTGAACTTTAATTATGAACACACTGTATAGTATGAGTTACAAAAAGAAATGATTCAAAGTAAATCTTTTTATCAATTCTACTTTTTTTCAAAGCTTGCATTTGATTCTCACTTTAATTTATGTAAGAATCAATTAAATACTAAGCATGTCATTGAATGGATAGTAAAATTTAAGAACATTGAATTTATTTTATTGTGTAAAAACATCTAAACAAGAGAAAAAAAACTATGGTATTCCAAGATTTTAGATGTTTTACTAAATAAAATCATAAGCATCTGAACCAATTATATCAGAGTTGCATCTGTCATTTCACTAGTCTACATATTATAGTTTAACAATGAATGAACAGATGAGACATACACAATCATTGGAAAGATGCAGATTTAATGTAAGGATGTAAATATTTCTTCAGAACTTGCTATGATTAGAATCATTAAAAACTAAGCTCATCCAGAAAGTAAGTACTTGTTCGGGTATGTTGCAATTAGCACCAAGATATGACACATGCCTTAATTTGCATGGTGAATATGTCAAAAAGTAGTTTCAGGTATATACATTTTTCTGTAACAAAATACAAATGAAAACAAATTCCAAATCTTTTTTAATACCCAAATGGTATTTACTTTCTGGATGAGCTTAGTATTTTTGTCATTACCATGTTAAACTGCATATTAATTTTTCAAAGATTTGCTGTATAAATAATATTTCTTGATCATTGAAGATAAGGATAATGTAAGAAACTACTTTTCAGAGACAGACATGAGAAAACATTTTGTCTTTTAATGTCCAAATACTTTTCAGTCAGTCAAGTTCACCAGCAATGGCTTCCCCCTAACTGCAACTTTTGGTTTTAATAAGTTAAATGCCAGAGGAACTCAATGTTGTACACATTTTCAAAACTTTTTGTTTTCATAAACATTCTAAACTGTAAAAGTCAAAATAGGAAAATTTGTCTGTGTATCTATGTATCTACAAACACAAGAACAACCCACGACAAGAAAAGCAAAAAATATACCAGGAAGACTTCAGGCTCATAAGCTCTAACAGACACCATATGGACAGCCATTAAAAGATCTCTAGAGTATCTCACTGGCATATTTACTACAGAAGGAATCCTTCCATATATGGTCATCTAAGAAACAATAAAGATGAAGTAGAGCCTATGTATAAACCAGGTGTGTACAACATACCAATAAATGATAACAGGTTGGGCAGGTAATGGAATATATGGAGATCATTTCCTGGTCACTATTAACAAGAATCAAGGAGCATGCATACAACACATGAAGGAGACAACTCACTATTACAAACATCCATTTCCACCTTAAGATGTTTGGAACTGAGGATTTACAAAGCCAAGGGACCATTTCCAACTTAGAACAAAAAAAAAAAAAAAAAAAAAAAAAAAAAAAAAAAAATGCTTAGCAGTTACTACAATAAGGTCTGAACCCTAGTTCCACCCTACTCGACCAACCAAACCTTGTCCAAACTCAGGATGAAAAAGAAGAAAAGCCTGCCACTCCACTTCCAAGCTCCATTTTTTTTTTTTTTTTTGTTTCTTTCTTGTATGCCTAAAACTAGCTGACAATAGCATATACATTTGATATAATACAAATATATTATATAGTAATATATATTATGAATTATTGCCAAGTTATGGTTAAAGGTCATGTACAAAAAACATTCCTACTGCCTGCCATTTGATCACAATCAGTTGTAATGGCTCCTCCAAAGTATCCATATACATCATATATTATAAAATATAAAAATATAAAAACAGTAAGTAAAAGAGTTAAAATACTTGTAAAAAAAGCCAAACATATGGAACTTCAAAATGACATTATTGAATGTATTGGAAACACAGTTCAAGACAAAATAGAGGGAGAAGTAAAGAAGTCCAAATTTGTTGCAATCATGCTCAACGAAACAATAGATATTGCAAAACTATCTGAACTTTACACTGTTATTTGGTATGTATAAGAAGGGAAAATTGAGGAGAGATTTATTGGATTTACAAATGTTAGTAAGCAACCATATGTTTAAAGGGCTTTTAGATTTTGGATGTAAAGACAAATTAGTGGTGCAGGGTTATGATGGAGTTGCAACAGTAATTGATCATTCGAATAGTCTGCAGACTCTTGTAAAGATAAAATGCCCCAAAGCACTATTATGCACACACTTAACTTAATCTTCTCACAATCTGAATTTCATAAAAAATGCCTTGCATGCTTTCTTTTAAGACATTGAGTGGCCTTCAGTCATTTTTCTCACACACTACAAAGCATGTAAATGCATTGAAGAGTCAGAAGTGAAAAAGGATTTCCTACAGTTGTAAATATACGATGGAACTACAACTCAAGAATTGTGAATGTGATCTACGAAAATAAAACAGAGCTGATTAGTTTTTTGAAGATATTGTCCAGAAAAACAGAATGCTGATCATTCATAACTGCCAAAGAGTATTTAACATCTTTTAAGGATTTTAACTTCTAACTAATTTATACTTACCACAGATTTTTAACTTCTCTTTCTACCTGGAAATTTTCAGCCATATTTTTTCCCTTATTAATACATTGTTCAATATTCTCCAAACTAAAACTTGACATTAAGTACTGTATTGAGAAAGTGAAGGAAACAATTTATGTCTTCCAAGAAGCTCAAAATAACTTTGAAGAAATTTATGCAAATGTGAAAGAAAAATATGATATAATTGAACCACTGAGAAAGCATCACAGAGAAAATGAATTAGAAGACACTAGAATGAGATACTTGCATCTCTACAATGAGATTTCCGATACAATTGTTAGACAGATGCAAATAAGATTTAGTGATCTGAAAGAACTTCAATTATTGGAATTAATTGACTCAAAGAATGTTCAATTTTGAAAATTTGAGGAGTTAATGTCTGTGTACAGGTCATCAGGTTTCTCAAACAAAACAATGACTGAAATTAGGGAGTCTCCCAGAAATGTACCAAGTTAGCTGAAGAAGCATATACAGAAACACAAACACTTGTCTTGTGAGCACTTCTACAGTGGAATGCATGTTTTCTATATTAAAACTAATTAAAAAGCTATGTTCAAAACACTCAAGGTGGTGAGAGACTTTCCCAGCTTTCCTTGTTGTCAATTGAAAAAACTTTGATTAAAGATCTCCAAAGACAAAGAAATTTTTATGATCTTGTTATAGAAAAAGGAGTTAGGAAGATTCCATTAATATACAAATAAATAATGAAAGACTGCTACTAAATGTTGTACAATATTTTACTATTGTGAAAACCTACTGTGTTTTCCCCCACAAAATAAAATGAAAAAATTAAACATAATATGACAAAATGAAAGCTTTGTTTTTTCAGTGCTTGAGGTGTTTAAATAATAATTGTTATAATATACAAAACATGAGTTTTCTCATGTCTGGTCCCCTTTGAAAACCGTCACTGCATGCTGCTGGGTGGGATTGTGTGAAGATATCTTAAGTAAATAAACCAATGATCTATAGGTTTGTTTACTTTCACAGATTCTCCAGCACCTGACAGATGCTGTCCCCATGTCAAATTTTATTTTTATTTTTTATAAAATTAATTTGAGAAATGCTGAAAAATGTGCCACTCAAAACTTATGCTTGCTTTGTTAGTGCCTACAGCTAGCCCTGTTTACATACTTGCTAACTTGCACTGTTTAATTCATGTTGTGTGCAAGGTTTATCAAGGTTTATTAGTTCTATATTGCCCATACTCTCGGCATTGGTCCACCACAAGAGCCAGTGACTGCATGGGTAGTTTGAACCATTAGCCTTAGAGTTGCTTTACGACTGTTAAGTGCTGGACAGGGATAGTCTCGTCATCCAAGAAAGAGAGCAACAAGTCAGTTACGTAATGCTATCTGTAAACCACAGTCACTATCTAATGGTCTTAACAAATAAATGTAGATATAGAAAAAGTCTCTTATGGTTGAGAAAGGAAAAAATTCTTGTTGCTAAAAATATGAAAACTATCAGTTCTGATTAAAAGTAACTTACTCATATAGATATGAATTTAATTTCTATATGGGTGAGTGACTTTTACACTTACATATAAATGAGTTTCAACTGTTAAAAGATGGATACTAGTAGCTGGTCCAGCAAGAGGGTACAATTACTCCCTTGCACCTCCCTGACTGTATCACTGTCACATGAGATAAGATGTTTTTAAGCTGTATAAAAGATGCTCACAAGCAGAAAGCAACAGATCAACATCAAACTCAGTTAACAAACTTCTTTTATTAATGAAATGAATATTTTATTATTTTTTAAGCGAGTCAAAATGTATTGTTTATATCTCATTAACATAGTGATAATTTCCATAACTTAAAATTTCATTAACTCAAAAATTCTTCTTTATTTCTTCTATTTTGAGTTATTGAGTGTCAACTGTATAAAATTGCAAAAAATTAACTTGTTTGCTGCCTGAAATATGATATTTTTCAGAAAAAAATAAAACAAGTTAAATTTTCAATAAATTTATTTATATTTAAAATATGTATAGTTTATATTTATCATTACATTAAAATTTCTTTTTACATTGGATAATTAACATAGAGTAATAAATTATAAAAAAAGTCATAAAATTTTCATAACAAATTATATTGATTAATATTTATTATTAAATAAACAAACAGATGATTCTATAATGCTGACATGACAATCAATTTTTTAATTATAAAATAATAATAATAATAATAGTAATAGGATTCTTGTAATTAAATCATACATTAAAAATTAAAAATGCTAATTTATCCAATTTGTCCATAATAATTAAAATTAGAAAATATTTGTATATTAAAAGTAGTACTCACAACTTCTCACTATGCTTATACATTCATTTTCACATGCATAATAAATATATATATATATATTTAAATTATTAATATAGTAGAATAAGATTATGAATAAATTAACTATAGAGTAATTTAATAATTTATTAAAGTTGGTTCTCTTTTTTTGTGATTATGAAGAAAAATTATAAATTTGTTACATTAAGTTTTCAAATTATTGACTTCATAAATTAAAATATTCGGATCTGAATTATGAAGTAGCAGCTGTATTTTCTTTCTCCTTTAAACAAAAAAAAAAAAAAAAAAAAAATTTATTGGAAAAATACACTTGTAAAATTATTTTTTTGTTATGTTCTTCATAAAAACTACACTAAAATTCATAAAAGCATGTACAGTACAAGATATAGAATTTGAAATTAAAAACAGTTGATCTTATTTTTTAAATTAAAATTTTGGGAAAAATTAATATAATTGTACAGTGTAATTGTAAATTCTATCAGTAAACTTGATTTAATCTTTTTATATTAAGATGAGAAAGTGCATTTACTAGTTAAAATTCATAAGTTTAATAGAAACACCAAAAATTACAGTGAAATTGAGTTCACGACTCATCTCTTTATATCTCAGGATTGCAAATTGAACTTTAAGAACATCTGCTGTTTCGCTTTATTTTGAGACTCATCAGCCTCAATATGCAAATAAGGTGATAAAAATCTCTCTTGAGATGACAATTATAAAAATGATATTAATTTAGTAGTTATATATTAATATCTAATTTTAGTTTTTATTTTTAATTTAAGAATTTTAATTAATATATTTACTAGTGTTTGCAAAATTTATTGTTGTTATGAACATAAAAAGCTGAATTTCACAATACACTTTTTTAATTAATATGACGATTTTAGTCTCTGTAATCCAAATTCTTGGTAGACAAATCTCACAGCAATTTTCACAGCTTGTCTACCAAGAATTTGGATTACAGAGACTAAAATCGTCATATTAGCTAATATACAGCAAACCATTTATATACAATTTTTTAATGTTTATGAATTAAAAATTGTGTGTATCAATTTTATTTTTGTAGATAAACATATGTTGGGTTTATAATTAGTTACATATCTTCACATCTAACACACAAAAAATATGTTTTAAAAAAGAAATTAACCTTGTTTTAAAAACTTATTTTAAGTGTTCATCTTGAGTTTTCATTTCTATAATCGAATAACATTTAAATTTTCAAATAGACACTTTTTTCTTTAAATTAAATTTTCAAATAGTCACTTTTTTCTTTAAATATAACAAATATAAAATACTCTTGCTATGTTATTTAAGTATAACATGTTTCTCAAAGAATATATTTATTTCATATAGCAAATATTTGGATCTGTTAGATCCATTTTAGAATTTCTTATGAAGTTAAATACAATTTTAAACTTTTCATAAACAACAACAAAACTCTATCAATCTCTGACAATATATATAAATTTCTTTAGATCTGGCTTCTTTATATATAATGTTTAACTAATCCTTTAACAAGATTACATAGACAGACATTGATGAAATCACAAAACCATTGCATCAGATTAAAACTAAAGAATTCTGGAAGATCAAAAATTGAAAAATATTTTTAGCCGATACTAATTTTAATTTAAAATTTTAAACTCATTCAAATTTTCAAACTAACTTTAAAGATTTATTTTATGAAGTATAGCCAAATAAATACTTGCGAGTAACCTAACGAATTTGGTGATGCTTCAAGTCAAACTTGGAGCTATGAGCAAGTGGTGCAATAAGCACAATCAGCTCACAGCATCAACAAATTTGATTTGCAGTCATCAACCTTCTCATGCTATTTTATTGTCAATTATCTAAGAAATTGAAAATTGATGTTAAGGTTCCAGAAATATTAGATATTTAAATAACTATATTCCACAAGAAACATTGTTTAAATTGTTAATTTTATTAAACAAAATCGATAATCTTTAAAAAATATTGTATACAGTGATTTATTTACTTAAAATATTTTTGTTCTTATTAATAATTATGTATTATGCAATATATACAGTGTATATATATGTTGTATGTATGTATCCTTGATTTTGGACAACTCTCCCTTTTGTACATGATACTTTGACATCCCTATAACACTTTTTTATACACCAAATTTAAACTTTCGTACATTGTCAGACAACAAAGATTTTGAGTACAACGTAATGGCACTTTTATTTACTAGTTTTGGTTTCAATATCAAAATTATTTGTAAAAATTCATTTTTTTTTAATCTTTTATGGTTAATGTATGGTTTTAACATTTTGAATAATGTTTTATGCAATGTAATGTATTTGCTGTCAAAAACTAAAAGTTTTCTATTTTAATAAAAGATTTTATAACATGTCTTAGCTAACTGGGAAGCAAAATTCCCTCTTCATAGCATGCAATTCTACACCTCAGCTTCCAGACATTTTACTTTCATATATAACACCTTATTTTCAAAAACATATTAAATTCAAAAGTTTGGGACTGCCTATTTCAGATTTATTTTATAAATTTTCTTTAAAATTATATACACCCAACCTTCCCTCTTTTTGTGTGTGGTGGATATGTTCCAAAGAATATCATGTAAAAAGTATGGCACATGCATCCTGTAGAAAAATGCTTGATAGGAGCCACAACTTCAATCGTATGTAAAAGTAAGCAATTTACAAAAGAAACACCAGCTTTTTTATTCTAACATCATTTCTACATAAATATACTAAACACATGGTAGCATAGGAAACAGAAAATATACATACAGTACTGTACTGTGCTTAAAAAATATAAATGAACTCTTAATTTTAAGGAAAACAGTAACTTTTTTAACAAAGTTAATTAAAAAATTTTCAAACTAACTGATTTTTTACACAAAAAAAAAATTATGTAAAAAGAGGATTAGTTTTCTTTTGTCAACTGCATTATTTCAAAATTGCATAAAAATAGACCACGTAAAAAGAGGAATAGCATTATATGTTATGAATGTGATCATCGTATTATACATAAAATATTAAAATTTATAACTTTATTTTCTAATTTATAATAAGAATTTTTTTTTATTTATCTGATGTGATTTTATCTAAAATTACAGTAGAGCATTGTTTATCTGAAAGCCAAAAGCTTTCCAGTCGGACTGTGTTGTGCCGAATCTAACATTTTTGATACTAGATTAACTTCTAAAGTATAATTTTTTTGTTTTTATATTTTTCAATATATTTATTTTGTTTGTAAAAAAATAAAGAAATAATTTTTAATGATACAATAGCCTTGATTATTATTATAAAAATTTTTGTTAGGCTTAAAATCAATGAAAATTCAACACAAAGCAACACGCAATGGAGAAAATTTTCAACATGGGATAGGTTAATATATTTTTTCGTACATAATCAGTTATCCGAACAACCCCAGTCCCCAATTGATTCAGATAAACAATGCTCTACTGTATTTCTATAATCTAAAGAAAAGAAATTAGAAAAATATAGTTATAAATTTTATAAATCACATAGTCTTAAAAATAAAATAATTGATTTTAAATGGAAAATTTTACAACAATTTAATATAAAATTAATTTTATCTACAAATTTTTTGCTTTTGAAATTATCATAAAAAATTTTTTCTTATAAATACAAACTAGAAAAAAAAATTTTTAATTCAAATCATATTACCTGTTATTCTTCGTAAAATTTAGATCAGTTTTTATTTTAAATCTTTACGTGGATTTAACTTTAAGTTTGAAAATGATTTTGTATTTTTTGAGAGAGTATTTCTAAAAAGAAAAATTCATTATTATTAAAACTGTACATACACACACAATTTTTCATTTATAAAATATATTAATATAACTTTTTAATAGTTACATAAGTCATCAATTAAGGAATAAATATGTTTGGAAAACAAAAGGAAGGCAAAACATTTCTAATACTGGTATATTTTCATTTATAATGACAAACCAAAGATTATTAAGTTATAAAAATATCATTTGCTGAAGTTACAATTTCTGAAAATATCTTAAATAAAAAAACACATATTAATGTTAAAAAAATGCTTAATGAATCATCAAACACCTGATGCTGAGAAACGTTTATTAAACAAGCATTAACATTTTCGACCCAATATGATAGGCCACCTTCAGATGCAACTGAAATTCGAACATTTTTAACTTAACATTTAAATGACAGAACGTTCGAACACTTTTACATTTAAATTTAAAACAAAATACTAGATAAATTAACAAATAAATAATAAAATAAAACAAAATATGTTTGTTTAATAAATGTTTCTCAGCATCAGGTATTTGATGATTCATTAAGTATTTTAAAGAGCAAAATAGGATATTCAGTTAGTTAAAAAATGCTTTTATTTGCACACAATTATTGATATGCAAATATTATAGATGATATAAATCTGTTCCAAAAACCAACTTTTTGTTCAGTATGTTTAATTATAAAGTTTATCTTTCAAATGGAAGAACAGCATCTATAATGTTCACATTAGATCCTCTATAAAAAATAGAAATCTTACTCATTAACTGTTTCTATCATACTTAAATAAATTTATATATCACAATTTGACAAATGAATAAATGCAAATAACTGATAATACTGCAGTTTCCACTTTGTGATTTCATTACTTTACATTGATTCATAATCCTAAATGTTAGATCACGTTATACTTTTCATTTATTCTAAAATTATGTAAATTTAAGTTAAAAAAATATTGTGATTTACAATATTAAAAGATTTATTTTTTGTAGTTGTTATTTCTCATTCTATAAGGAAAATTTATATAGACAATTTACTCATCTTAAAGTTTACATACTTTTAAGATTTATAAAAGAACCAATTGTTCTTCAGAAATATTTTAACATAGGAGAATGAACTTTGTGTGTGTCAAAGGTACTGCATATTTCAAAAGGCGAGACAAATGAAAATTGTTAGTTGATAACAGTAACCATTAATAAAAATTTACCATTAATTGTACAGAAGTAAAAGATGTAGTTTTTTTCATTGTGTTAACAAAAATTATAGCAACTGACACTTATGTAGGCCACAGGGTGGCCTACATAAAAAAAAGCAAAGACCAAAGTCCACAAAATTAATTTACTAAAACGAAAAAATTGATAATTCAGCTACATCAACTTAACTTATTGATGTTAAGTGTGATGTATATTCTCAATCAAAAATTTTTTCATATTTCAAGAAGACCATTGACTAATCTTTTCTTCCATTATAGCACAAGACAATTCTATTTAGTAGATTTTGTACATCTCAAAATTTGCAAATACTGTTAATTGCAAAGGGCTATATACATTCCTACATCTTCAAATATAATCAAGAAAACTGCAGATAAAATTAAGAATTGAATAATTGACAAAATATCACAACATAGCTATAAAGCATTTAACCTAACACTAAGTAAGCAGATGTCTGTTAAAAATCACAGATAGATGAAAGTTAATGTCCATTTAAGTGATGATAAATTTTGGAACCTTGGATTATTCCATAATCATAGATCTATGCCTATTGACAAGTACTTAATTTTCATTAAAAATAAATTAAAAGAATTTGATATTTATTTCAGAAATATTGTATCAATTACTACAGATTGAGCTTTCGTGTAATGACAAAAGTAGGAAAATTGATGAAAGCAATTTATCGAATTTTCCTCACATAGAATAGTTGACTGTAATCAAAGTACATTTATACTAAACATAATTTAGAAGAAATCAACAAAGACCAGGAGCCTGCTGAATTAATTTAAACAGCTGATCATGACCGATAACAATGAAAATAATGATATGCCTTGTACTATCACTACTAAAGAATTCTCTAATGATTCTTTAATCAATGAAGAATTCAAATTAGAATCAAATATATAGTTGAGTTCTCTGATAGCAAAAATATTCATAACAGTAAAACTATTCCACAAATCAACTGAAACAATGATAATCTATGAATAAATGAAAATGACATTAAAAAAAATTTGGTAAAGACGTTTCATTAACAATAGATTCTAATACTCATCAGAGTAGTTTGTTGATTATGTTGAAATGTATTTTTGATGATTAAAAACTGTGTTAGTCTCATACAATAAATTTGAAATCAAATATTATCTTTACAGACAATGAGGTTACATTGCTAATACAATGTTAGCATTACAACCACTAAAAGTTCCTGTAGATGTATTATGTTGTAAAAATGTTAATTTGCATGTCGTGATGTTATATTTATGCTTGATGAACTAACAAATCAAAACACCTCTTTAAGTAATGAATTTAAAAATGCCTTATATATTATATAAAACAACAAACTTCTTATTCTGATTTTATGATTTTGATCTCAAGTACTCAAATGATGAAAACTATAGAATTTTTAATAAACTAACAAATCTATAATAATGAAGATGATAATAGTTAATTGAGCACATTTATAATAAACAATGAAACAGAAAATACTACTTAACTAAGTGAAATTAATGAAGCCAAATCCAGATTCAAGTGTAATTTATACTCCTTTAGCCTTCTGCATTTAAGGCAGCATGTAAGACCATGCAGAGAAGTCTTATACAGCCTTATTTCCCCCACCTATTTTTTGATAATGTCCAGCCACTTACTCTTTGAGTATTTTAACCTGACAAAAATGTTTTCTGTATTAATTTTGAGACACTCTTTGACTTTGTAATTTAAACTGTGCTTCTATCTTTCATAGAAGCAGACAGGATTTGGCCCCATGCAGGAGAGGGGTCATGGTTGTGTGGCAATTACACTATCAACTATAGTCAATAGTTACAAGCATTATTATTAAACATTTTCATGCAACTATTTTCTGAAAATAAACTAATTTAAATATACATCTAAGACTGATGACAAATAAATTATATTACCTCTTAATTTAAGCTATTTGGTCTATTACCAGTTTTTCATTTTTAGTTCAAATTAAATAACTAAAGAAGTCTTACTTTCATTTAATCAGTAATTTTTTCTCCCAGATATTTTTATCCTTTAATACCATGTAAACATGTAAACTGACCACTTCCTTATTGAATGCTACAAAACAGTAAGAGCAAAGGTTGCTACTGTGTTATAATCATAAACAAGTAAAATTTTTTAATAGGTAATAAATTAAACTGATCAAGTTTTTTTCTCAATTTTTTAAAACCAGTATCTTAAAAAATGGGTGGGAAGATTACTCAAGGTTGAAAATTACTCAAGTAAATAAGGTATTATCTTTATTGTAAAAATATTGTATATACAAATTATTATTTCAATATCATATTACAAGTTGCAACTAATTTACCTTTTAGTATCATTCAATTTATGAAAGATATTTATTGGTTTCTGATAGAAAAGCACTTGGTCAGATAATGGAAGAGTAGTCAATACATTTTTAGAATCTACAAATAATTCAAAACTTTTTGTTAAAAATTGTCTTATTTTATTAATACAGTAAGAAAATTTTTAAATCAAACCTTTTATATTATATTTCTTAAGAAGTTCAGTTTCATTTCCTGTTTTATATGTATGAGTATTCTTATTTGAAGTAATAAATGATTGCATTGTTGAAGTTTTGGATACAGATTGCTTTTGTTGGTAATTTAACAAGAAACTGGAATGGGCATTTGATATCGTTTGCAATTTAAATTTAGATTTTATATTTTCTTTTTTGGGAAGATAAGGCTGCTTCACCATTTCAAGTAATTTCTCTTTTTTAGCAGGAACTGATTGTCCAGAAATTGCTTTTAGCATAGACATCCTTGAAAGTCTTCTATGATCTTCCAATTCTTTTCTTAGACTTGTTATTTTTTCTATTTCTAATTCTTCTGTTGACTTGATGTGTTTCTTTAAATTAGTATTTTGTGATCTTCTATAAATAAAATTTTATATTAAATATCAACAATTTAGTAATAAAAATTTAAATAATGAGAAAATAAAAATTATAATTGATCAATTAATTAATGCAAAACACCAGCACATTGTAGGCTAAGTGACAAGCCTTAATTATGCCTCAAATGAGCAAGCCTGGCCCACACTAGAATTGATTATTAGTGTGAATGAGGAGGGAAAAATGCATAGAAGCCCAAAATTATAACCTATTTTAATAGGTTATAATTTTAGTTTACAAACCTCCATAATTATATAAACTTTATGTCATATGTCTAGTGGGTAATGATCTGGTAGTGGATCCTATGTATATTAGTCATCATTGGAATCTTCCATCTGTGATTAGCATTGAATTCCATATTACACAATTGCAGGATGGCAACAATATGAAAAGAACATCAGGGATTTATTGGTAATTAGAATGGAAGATTCCAATGACAGCTGATGCAAGTAGGATCTACTACCAGACTCTGAGAACCACTGTTGTGGAGTCAGACGTTTTTGGGCAGAGCTGGAGTTGATAAAATTCTTTCGACTCTAGTGACTCCAACCTCAAAGTTTACTATCAGTAAAATGCAAAGTAAGAAAAATATTTTTTAATTAACTAGTATTTAAAGAAGCCCACCAGTGGCTGAGCAGTTCTGTCACTAAACACTGGGAGTTCGGTCTCAGGTTCATCCCATGCTCGGACAAGCTGGCCACGTGGAGTTTTCTGGGTTTTCTCTACATTTGTAACACCTGAATAGGGGCCAGTTTCCCTTACAAGACCTTTCGGAAAGTATTTTCCCTCACATAACATCGCGCACCAGAGAAGGCAACAGGGAACCATTCTGGTTGTAACTTTCCCCAGGATACACCTTGGTGCCTTAACTAACCACTTATTAACCTGTGCCAGGAGCTTGCTGACGTCAGGTTTTCTGATATGGCACAGAGAGAGAGAGAGAGAGAGAGAGAGAATTTAAAGAAATTTCTTAGAAAATGGACACTTCGATAAATGTAGATATCAAAATGATATTAATTCATAAAGACCATTTCATAGGAAAAGGTTAAGCATATCTCACACAACATGCTCTATACTTTCAGAGAATAGTTTTTATTAATTTAAGACCCACCAATGACCAAGTGAATAAAACCACCAAACACCTGTAGTTACTTGACTTCCCAACACACCGGACTGAATATATATCGACTTACTTTAACCAAATAACCAGTGTTTATGTTCTATTATTGCAAACATTTTTGATGCCCTCTTCTTCAGGCTTCTACGCATATTCATTACAAGCTGGCCATTAAATTTCAGACTTTATTTGAAAGGTATTTAATTTGGGATACCAAATGTGCATGCGTTCCAAGACATTCAAATATCGAAAAATACAATGAGTTTTGAAATGCACATAGGTTCAATTTAAATTAAAATTTGATAGTGAAATTAAATGCTATTGTCCAGTAGGACCTGCCACGCCATAGAAAGGGACATATCTTCTTTAAAATTAATGCAGGCGGTCCTGCATTCAGCCTTAAATATTTCCATTACCTCCAACCATTTGAGGTGTTCCGGATGCAGAGTGGTGAGGATAGGGTCCATCACATAAGTTGACAGGGCTGTTGAACACTTATCATGTTGTATGTTGATTTATGTTGTAGTTAGTCATGGGATTGCACCTGGCAAGTAAACACTTATAATATAGCCTCAAAGCACTAAGCTTATCTTTACCAAAGATAAGCTCCCAACAAAAAATTTGACTTTCATTTTGGGTGCCATAATTTTTATATCTCAGATGTTTTACTTTGGTTATCAATTGTCTTTTTGACCGATTTAACTAATTAATTTTTTCACACTCTTTGATTGGTTTTTGAGGTATTTATAACTGTTATAGCTTCAATAACATAATTTGATTTTAAAACAGTCAGCAAAAAACAATGAAAAAAATAAAACAGATCAGAATCTAAATGCAACAAACTAAAAGAGGAAGAGAAAACTGAAAAATGTAATTATAATTAATAGGATTGTTTCAGCTTATTATTCACTGGTTTATGTTCTTGGGGCACAATTGCACCCATTGGTTTAAAGATGAGTGATTTTTATCCAAATTTCATATTTTAAAATTCAAAATTCTACTGTGTACTTCAGTTTAGTCAACTGCCACATTGGTAGGAAATTAACTATTCCTGCTAGTAGCCAGTGGGAGAAACTATTTTATGGACCAATTTATTACGTTCATCAAAATCATTATTTTTTGCATTTTATTGTATTTAATATTTTTTCTTGAAAATAATTAAATTTAAATCAATTTTTCAGAATTAGCTAATAAAAGTGGAATTCTTTTGGTTATTAAGATGTAGTGTGTTTCATTATGTACTCTAAAGTTTTCATTATATCCATTTTTTGATTCTCACCATCAATTTTAGTAGGACTTTTTAATAGAGAAATTTTACGTAAAAATATTCAGATACTCAGTGGTATCGTTCTTATAAAAGGAATCGCAGTGTGACATTTGAAAAAGGGTAAAGTTGGAGTCAGAGTCACACATTGCAAATTTGCCAAATCAGAGTCAGACTGTTTACCAACTCCACCACACTGCTGAGAACACAAATACATCATCAACCATAACAAGAGAACTGCTTTGGCCAATTATACAACAGTGCCCAGAGTGGCAGCAAATCTGAGTGATGCCAAATTGATAAAACAAGTTCTTAATGAACAATACCCAAGACATTTAGAAACCCTGGAGATATATAAAGTCTCTATAAAAGAAGTTTGCATAAACCAAGAGTACGAATCTTTATCAGCAGTCTGAGATTGTTTTATGATGACCCGAATAAGAATTTCAACTAAGGACTCACAATGTATTATAGCATATGAAAATTACTATTAGAAACATATAGATAAACCATCATACTCCGGAAGTTAGAAAATACACAGTCACAGAAAACCTAGTCATTACATCATTTTCAAAATTTAAAATCCATAGAAGACACATCATTATATAAGCTAGTATTCCAATTCAGAACATTGAAACTAGGAATCTTTGACAGACCTGAGGCAGGCATATCAAGGGAGCCAAAAAGGAAAACATTGCTGGAAAAGTACTCAAAGGTGTGTTTTTTGTGTGATTGAAGAAAATAGTTACTTCTAATCCTATGAACCAGTTTAAAATTGATAAGTTTCATTTCTTCTACAATCAGTTTTGATAAGTTACAGCTAGTATAAAATATTTAACAAACTATTTATGTTTTGATAGTTAAATTAAGTTTTAAGAAATTTAATTTCAAAATTTTTTAAATTGATCTACATCTATGACTGCAGGGTGTTGCATGTAAAATATTACAAGCTAATAACTCAACAACAACTTGACCAATGCAAATCATATTTTTTTCATTTTTTAGTGTATGGTTTCAAATTATGTTGTAAAAGGCTTTGTAATAATAATAATAATAATAAAATTATGTTTCTCTTTGCCCTCTTCCATGATGAGACAAGTCAAGAGTTTGCATTTCTTTCTTCATAAGTTAGACAACTGAAGCTTTGAATTGATTCAACCTGTTACAAGATATAACTGAAAACAATGCAAAATTACACTATTTTGTCTGTTTATTTTATAAGTGCTCAAATTATTAATTATTCATTTATAAACATTTAATTAATTTTTTTTCTTTTTTTACAAAACTAACTCTGCACAACATTTCAGTGATCACTGTAGTTCAGACTTTAACATGTTCTCTGTTTCATATCTTCTCTCATAGTAGGTGGTAGGAATATCACCTATTGTGTGAGAAGCTACTATTTTCCTTGTCATATCATCATAAAAATAATTGTGTGAAATTAGATAAACAAAAGAGCCATCAAACAAGTCCTCCAGGATACATCTGTCACCAAATTCTTGGTTTAATAATAGTGTATATATACAGGGTGGGCCAGCGAAAACGAAACGGCAGAGTGTTCGTGTTCGTCCAAGCAAAGCGCTCGGACAGGTCGATTTTACTCTCGAGGGGACATCTTTTGCAATAAAGTTTTTGCAATTCTGAATATTAACTAAACAAACATTTTTTTCGAAATAAATGTTTGTTTAGTTAATACAAAATAAATGAGTTTTTAAAATTTTTTGTTGTCTGTTGTATTCAGAATCGCAAAAACTTTATTGCAAAAGATGTCCCCTCGAGAGTAAAATCGACCTGTCGAGCGCTTTGCTTGGACGAACACGAACACTCTGTTGTTTCGTTTTCGCTGGCCCACCCTGTATATATATGTGTGTGTGTGTGTGTGTGTGTGTGGTGTGTGTGTGTGTGTGTGTGTGTGTGTGTGTGTGTGTGGTGTGTAACAAAATAATATAGATCACCATCTCCCTGACACCATACTTTCTCTTGTCAATTTAGTAGTACATCTTTTATAGTCAGTTACATGATAAGAGGGAACTGAAGAATTTGAAATACATTATTAAATATTGCTTTAGATGAGTTTCTTCTTTTTTGTATAATCCAAAAATACACACTTTTCTCTAGGATTCCATTTAGAATTTCAAAGCTTCCTGTTTCCCTATGAAAGAATGCAAGGAGCAACACAATTTCATCATTATTACAAATTCTTTAAAACCATTAAAAAAATAATAATAAATGAAAAAGAGTTTGCATCAGTCACGTTGTTCTTGAGTTATTAGCTTGTAACACTTTACATGGGACACCCTGTATATAGAAGAATAAACATTACATTTTATAAAAAATATTTATAAGTATCATACTTACTTCAAACATTCAGGAGTAATTATTTTAGAACTTTTTGGATAATTTGAAGTTTTAGATTTTTGTAAATTACTGAAGCTTCTTACATTACTTTCCTCATTTGTCTTGATTTTAGTTTTTGCAACATTTTTTTCTAACTTATTGGAATTTTGCAGTGTATGCATTTTTCCTAAACTTCCTTGGTTAACTTTTTGTTCAACTTTCCTTCTTGAGACAGCCTGAATATTCTTTATCACATCTTCCTGATTCTTCCTTTGCACAACTTTTTTGTTTGTGTTATTCTGTTGTATATGATTCTTTCCAAAATTTTTTGGATCATTTTTTTGTAAAAATTTTCTCTCTGAAATATTTGCTGTGTAGAGTTCATTATATTCAATTTAGTACTTTGTAAATTCTTCACAGCAGCATTCTGTAACTTGGATTTATTTGAAAGATTTTGTTTGCTGGTATTTTTTATCATTTCTTTCTTCATGACATTTTGTTGCACAGATTTTCCAGAAATATTTTCTTTGTTAATAATCTGTGCATTTTTATTTCTTAAAATATTTTTTTCTATAGGCCTCTTTGTCAGATTTTGATTTTTAGTTTGTAATACATTTCTGTTTTGAATGATAGAACATTTTATCTGATTTTCTTTATTCTTTTTCAAAATGACTTTTGAATTTAAAGGATCTTTAATTTTAATGATAGGATCTTTCAAATTTGAATTTTTCTGTTGTATATTTATTTTTAAAGTTACATGTGTATTTTTAGTGATATTTATATCATGAATACTATGAGACTGTTTTTCTTCTACATTATTATGATGAAGACATTTAATATTTTTCTGTAATTTAGGAATTTTACTACTGAATTTGGAATGAGAAGAATGTTTCTTTTTCTCTGAATTTTTTCTATAAAAGAATGGAATCTGTCAGAAAAATAAATAAGAAATCTATATTTTGATTTAAAACATTACTTACAATTTGATTAAATTTTTCTGATTGTCATTTGATGATTTTATTTCATTATTTAATTCATTCTTGAATTCAGACTCTATAGTTTATAAAAATATTAAAATAAATTAAATCAATTTCAACTACCAATTATCACAAATTAAAATATCTAAATTAAGAATAAATTTTTTATGTTTTACATGAGAAATTGTGCCAATAAATAATTACAATAACTTTTTATAATAAATTTAAATTTAAGATGTTTAAAAATGGTTTGTTAGCTTTAGTAAAACTCATAAGAGTATAAGCTAGCATTAAATTATAAAATTTGAAATTGTGCAAATCATTGAGGTGGGTGTTAGTGAAGCCTCTTTTATGTGACTTATAAAACTGAGTTCATTCTCAAAATTTGATTAAATTTTGTCATTTTACATAATATGAGACGAGGAATTTAAAATAAAAATCAGTGATCCATGATTTCATTTTTACGATACTCTGGTGTCAAAGTGACAATATGCAAGGTCACTAGCATAAGTGTGTGCAATTTTTTTTATTCTTTATTTTATATTCAATTCTTGCTAGTGCTTCAACTCAATTTTTAGTTCATGTTCAGACAGAAAATGAACTGTACCTAATAAAATCTTTAAGATATCATGCAAAGTTTCATAACAGATGAGACATATAAAAAATTTAATAACTACAGTAAAGTCCCGAAACTCAATTCTCAACAACTGGACATTTTGTAAAACTTGTCATGTCATGTCACTACACTATGAATATCACTAACTCAAAAGTAGCCACTGAATAGTCAATTGTTTTATTTTTTAAATAAAATTTAACTACAAATAGAAATAGTTACTAGTGGTACATAGTTAATACATATATGAATTTGTACATCTAATACCTTTATGAAAATTCCATTATTTAGACTAGAAGCATTGCTATGCCTAAAACTCATCACCTTCTCAGTTCATATTGACTGAGAAGGTGACGAGTTACTGAACATGATACAAGCTTAGCAAAATGCCAAGTTATCCAGAATTGAGTTTGTGGGACTCTCCTGTACTAAGATCAAAATGATACTATTTATTTTGGAAAAAATTAGCTTGACTTAGAATTATCCAATGGCAGCATTACTCATTAAATTAATGCTTTTATTGTTTTTGAGTAGTTCAAAATAAATTTTACAATCCAATACTCTACAGAGCAGGGTAGAAAACTTTCTTTAAACAGTAAACCAAATAAAATATCTCTAAAGTTATACCAAACCTCTTTTTATCTTTCTATGATTTTTAAGATTTTTTTTAGAATTATTAAAATGGTGTAAGAATGAAAAATTATCATAAACAGTTTTATATTATAGGAAAAACAAAATTCAAATTCAATATATTTTGTTTGTTATATACTGTATATTATATAAAGAATCATGGACTGAATTATACACATTCATGACCCAAAATTAGTCTGCAGGCCAACTTTGAGTCATAGTTTTCTGCTCCTGCAATAGTATGATGGTCTTTTTTTATTAAGAATTTTATTGTTGGAATAAAAGATGTATCTCATTTATATCATTGCTTTGTTATACTATTGACAGAATAAATGAAAGCATGTAAACTTTTGAGACAGTCTGATATATACTATTATATACACACAGTACCTCACTAAGTTGAACTGCATTAACTTAAAGCTGTCTACAGGTCCTCGGTACAAGAAGGCAGCAGTGGGCAACCTTTCTAAGTGTGCCAAAATTGCCAAACCTATGATGCAAAATTTTCTCACATGCCAACTGAAATTTTTGGAAGCCTATTATTATTTGGCCTAGTGACTAGATGAGGCTATAAGAAAGCTAGGTTTAGTGGATTTTCTGCTTGTCAGTATATCACAGAAGTAGGATATTTGTTTCCTTCTGTTACTGTTTACTATAACAGTTGACAGTGCTTGTTTCTTTATTGCATTTTTATTTAATATTGCTCTACTTAATAAAATTGTATTCTATTAATTTAAACTCAGTGAAAATGTCAGATACTGTATTTATTTAAGGTGAGCCCTGAGTTGTATGCTAGAAGAAAATCCTTGGTTTGCTAAGGGTTGCCAACTCTTGTTATAGGTTTTACTATATAATATGGTCTTGTTAAGTTAAAATTGTTGGTATATATAACTTGAACCTATTTTCCCATGTACTCTTCCACCCTTTGGTAAGTCCATGATTTCCATCTTTAGGCAATTAAGCTATGTTAAGCTAATTACGAATATAGGCAATTAAGATAAACACTATGGCTCCATGCTGAATACAACACCATGCCATTACAACTTCATGTCAACATTCTTTTACTGATATATGTAGCTGGTGTTCTGATTAGGACACAAGAGGACACCTTGACAGTGCACCATAAATTATATACAATTTTGTAATCATTCTGCAGTGATCACTCTGAAAAATTTTTTAAAAATTGCCAACCATTTTGCCAATTTTAAATTTTTTTGCCACTTTAAATTATTTACTTTAAATTACTTACTTACTTTAAATTACTTTAATACTTTAAAATTTAAAAGTAAGTAAATAATTTAAAATACTTTAAATTATTTACTTACTAATTAATGCAGGTGCTGATAGCCTTATCAGCTTGGAGTCTGGAAAGCAAAAGTGACACGGTAAGCTGTCACTTATAAATAGGAATCATTTTCCGAGCTCTGTTATAACATATATAACGGGGGAGTATGGCAATTGGTCAAAAAGTCACCCCCAAGATTTTTCTATTTTTGGACTTGGGACCTAGAAACATTGAGAAATGCAATATTTGGGGTTTTTTTCTTGTATGTATAGATGTTCATGTGTGCACGTGCATGCATGACACAATTTTGTTTACCCTCTTTGAAGCTTAATAACTCCTGTACTTTTTGTCAAAAATTTCTGAAATTTTGCAGGGAAGTTTGTGTATTAGGGGACTGATGATATTAAATTTTGGAGGTCAAAGGTCAACAGGGTGGAGAAATAAAGGTGGGGGTTGTATGTCATATCTCAAGTAGAGTTGGACTTAATGACGATTTTACTCGTTATTAGCATTTACAATTTTTTTATAAAACCCATCCCTACCTCAAAATTAAACTTTTTCCATTTTATAATAATTAAAAATATAAAAAGTTTTTAAATAAAATATCATAACAGATGGCACCACCAAAATTTTCAGTGTTGCTGGGAAAGTTAAGCAACTCGTTGCTGAATTTTTTAATAATTTTTTTAATGAATGATTCTGAATAACACATTTGATCACAATGCTTAAACAGTATTTCACAGGTTCTGTCATGTCAAAATATTTATGCTTTAGTCTAATGAAATAAGATCAAAGTGTAAAAAATGTCACCCCACAAAATTTCCCAAACTTTTGTCAGTCAATAAAAAACTCTCCAATCTGGAAACATTGGATGACATTCTTTGAAAACTGCCTTCTCAACGTCACTTCCTGCTTTCCTGTCTGAACTGGCTGCATAATGTCACGACATTGCTAAGTGTGTGTTATACAGGTATCACATCACACAGGAATGCAATATTCTGCTGTTTTTTTCCAAAGCATGCTTTGTGATTCAATTTTATGCTGAACATCAAAATAAGTGGACTAGGTATTTTATCACCAGTATTATAGTTTTATTGCCACTTTAATAAAAATATCACCAAGTGGCAATTTTGGCACTATTCAGTGCAACCCATTTTTGTGAACATGTTCTTGAGAAACAGCTTGATAATGGAAATTTGAGAAAAAACAAAGTATTAAACCCCTTTTACCCCCTTAAACTCTGACTTAATGAGGTTCTACTGTATGTAATGGTATATATATAAAAAAGTTGTATTTTAAAAACATAAAAAAAATATATATATATATAAAATAGTAGAACATGGTTAATTTGAAGTAAAATTGTGAGAAGTTTATGAAAAATCACCTGCAATATTGAGATATGAGATAAAATGTCTGTTTAGACACCAACATTGGTAGCATTGATTAGGAAATTCCAGAGTATAGTATTCAGTGTGTTTCTTAGCATCAACTTACTTAAAAATTTATTTTTAGCTTTAAGGACAGAGAAATTGAGAATGAGGGTAAACCACAGAACATGGGTAATACAAACCTGAAGATTCCACTACTTAATTAGTTTTTATTTCAAAGGCCAGTAAGTACAGGTATGGCAGTTTTAATACTAATGTTTTTTTTTTCACCAGGTAAACCTCTTAGCATGTTTAAATATAGTACTGTATATATATTATCTATAAAAAGACAATACAATACTGTTTTTGGAACATCTAAATAAATTGGTCATTTTGAACAACTTCCACTGCAATTTTTTGTGATTTTAGTTCCTAAAATACTGGCAAGACTGACAGTATTTATGATTGGACTTGTGTGTGGTTCAATTGTGTTAAACTATGTTTGTGGGTGTATGATGAAATTTTCTGTACACATTCCTATGTCTACGTATGTACTGTACACACGTTACTGTGAAAGACCGAAATCTGGCGAATGTCAGCATTCACACAGTTGTTTCGTGTATGTACAAAATATTTGCTAAATATCATTATTTCTCACTTACACCGACATTCAGCATGCACTGATGTGAATGTTGAATAAAAATATTGTTCCTAGTATTTAGTCGTGGAACACTTCTTTTTGCAATTACAGCATCTATAGCCTTGCCTTCCACTTCTTGAAATAATTGCAGCTGCTTCTCTCGGGGACATTTTTTACCTAACCTAATTTAACATTAATAATATTACCAAATATTCGGTTTTTCATATGTGTCGACATTCTCTAATTTTGGTCTTTCACGGTGACATATACACTAAACATACTGCACTGTATGCTTTTTTTTTATTTTTCATTATGTCTCTGTCCAAATCCATCCATTCTCAATACAAAATTAACAGTCAGCTCAACTATTCAAAATTTTGAGCTTTAAAAAAATGTAATAATAAAAGTACCATATATAACATTTAAAAACTATAATATAATACAATACCTGTACTGTACTGTACTGTACTGTAATGTAATTGTAATGAATACTAAAATAACTTTAGTTTACTGTTACAGTATTATATTTTATTTACCTATTTTTAATGCCAATATTCAAGCTTACCTAATTTGAATTTTTTTTGTGGTACCTTCAACTTCAAATTGTCCAAGTTCTCAAGTTCTACTATATATATATCATACATACATTATTATAATTATTATTTTGCTTTTCTAAATTTAAATTTATCTTTACCATTTTCATTAATACTGAATAGAGCACATTTCCATTCAGGATTATTTAAAGAATGTATATCCTCAAATGATTTATTCTCAGCAGATAAATGTGATGGTGGTGTAATATATTCACATGAAGTAACACTCTCTTCACTTTGTTTTCTGGAAACTAAAATTTTAAAAAATAGTTTTTATCATATTCAATTTTATTTTCATAATTTTATCTTCATTGTTTTTATACTATAAAAATCAAGATAATACAGGTTGACATTCTAAAATCTGGCCATAGATAATCCAGTTCCTTCAGATTTCCAGCATGGATTTCGGAGTGCATTTTCAAATTTACAGTGTTGGCGCACCACTGTATTCTGGAGGCACCTAACTAAAATTCTGTAGAACTGTTTTATTTAGTTGAACATTAAAATTTTGTTTACTTTAACTACTGTTTAATTTTCTTTCTTTAAAGGATTATATTTTCTGTTAAATATATACAGCATATATAACCATAAAAAAACCGGCATTTTCAAAAATCCAGCAACCTCCAGACCTGAGAGTGCTAGATTTTTGAATGTCAACCTGTATATTAAAAACATATTGTCTTGATTTTTCTCAATCATTTACATTTCATTTAATGAAATTTAAACAATAATTTATAAAGAATTCTTTTTTATTATAATAAATCAAAATGCATCTTTAAGTAAGTGACCTTAAGCACATACTGAATATACAAATCAACCATTTTATTTTAAATAATTTCTTTTTTGGAGTACTTTACCAAAGAAAAACTCCTAAGAAAAAAAATTTGACTCATCTAAATTGTCATAAGTTTTTACCTTGCACAATTTTTTACATTTCAAATGTTTTTGTTTGGATATCAATTCTTTTTTTGGTTAATGATTGTGTTATTACATCAAGACCTAAAACAATAACACAGTTCAGTTGGTGCTTGATGACAGCCTCCAGCTAAACACTTTCAATATACTGTTAGTAAAATTATTATAAAAGTTTCAGTTTGCATAAATTTAGCTTTTGTTATTCTGGATAACATTTTTAATGAAAATCATTCATTTTGATGCAATTTTATCCTTATAAGTACAGTACATGAAATTAAGCAATAAAAGTAAAATTGCTCTATGAGGAATCCTGTGAACTTTGACCTATCAACCCAGAAGTTTTGCAAGCATCTCACTGATAACAAGAAAGATTCAAGTTTAAAATTTGAGCTTTCTAGATATGTTAGTTTTTCTCTAGGAATGTCTGCAGTGTTGGATGAAGAATAAGAAAAAGAAAATAGTTTTTTTGGCAATTTTTGCACTTTTCAATTGCTTATATTTCAGCAATCCCTTTAAACAAAAATCTGAAATTTTGCAGACTACCTAAGAAAACCATTATACTTTGAATGAGATATTCAGAATTACTGTACTTTAGGCATTTGGGGACAGAGAAACCAACCCCTGAAAATTAGTAACTCTGATTCCTGTGTATACAGTATAGTCAGTCAATGACATGAATCTCAATCTACAATTTGTTAAATAATTAATACTCTGGAAACAAAGATTGAATAGGAGTCTAGGAAGTGTAACTGGCAATATCTCTGCACAGTAAGGAAGAGTTGCAAGTTCAAGTCCCACTCCAAGCCAATCTTTTCTTCTAGAATATTTTGAGTTTAATCTAAAAATTAAATTATCATCAGATGGCAACCAAACCACCTTTCTATAGACAAACCGCTTATAACTAATTATTAAATTAGCCTCGCCACAGCTTGATTTATATTCCAATTCATTTGGCATCATCAATTTGAATCAGGCTGATGTATATGCTATTATGTTTTCAAGCTGGTTTACAGCTCTTCATCAGGTTTAAACTTAAACATTAAGATTCCATCAAAGGAATATCAGTGTTCAGATATTGGTGTTTACTAGTATCCAAACACTGGCATTCCTTCATTAACATTTAGTCAAATTTATGTTGTTTTGAATAATTTTTTCTGATGTTATAACTTATAATATAATTATGTTAAATCTGTTAAAATTTATTTAAGTATAAACATTAACCAACTTTAAAGACTAAATGTAATATTCTATTTAAAAATGCATACAATTGTCAAATATCATCATTTACATTTATATACATTCTGTCAAATAAATAGTGGGAATTGTCTATTTTAAAAAGTCAGTAAAAGATATGAAAACAAACTTTTTGCTGTAAGTTAGCACTAGTGTACTTAATGTTCACATGAATTTATAGCATCATATGTCAACCAGTTTATTTACACCTGTTAGTTATGTCATTGAATGTGAAGTGTGCTTTGCAATTTTTAAAATGGACAAAAATATTGAACAAAGAGTTTGTCTAAAAGTTTGTGTTGCCAACGAAATTTCTTGTGCTGACTCATTGACAATGTTGCAGAAGGTGTATGGTGAGTCAGCTTTATCCAAAACACATGCATACAAGTAGTACAAAGCATTTAAAGATGGCCAAGAAGTAGTGAAAGACTTGCCTCATTCTGGTCGACCTTCAACATCTTTAACTGACAAAAACATCGAGAAAGTGAAGGAAATGGTAATGGAAAATTGTCATTCAAACTTGAGAGAGATGGCTCATAACCTAAACATGTCTCAAGAATCCGTTTGCACCATTTTAGTCAATGTTTTGGGCATGAGACGTGTCACAGCACTTGTTCTGAAGAAGTTGAATTTTCTTCAAAAAGAGCACTGGAAAAAGGTTGCTGAAACATGCTTAAATGAGCTAATTCAGACCCTACATTCATGAAACACATCATAACAGGTGACGAGACATGGGTTTATGAGTTTGACATGCAAACCAGCCAACAAGCTTTGGAATGGCGCTTCAAGAATGAGCCGAATCTGAAAAACCATGTCAAAGTCACCCAAAAATCAAAGTCATGTTGACTGTTTTCTTTGACTGCCACGGTGTTGCCACTTGGAATTTCTTCCAAAGGGACAAACAGTCAACAAACAATATTACCTGGCATTATGAGGCAATTCACCTCACAAGACATCCAAGAATTGTTCTTCCACAAATCTGGCCTTTGAGAGAGAATGTTTGCCAGAAAAGGGCAGATTTGTGGAAGAACAATTCTTGGATGTTTCACCATGATAACATGCTGTCTCACACACTGACCCTTGTAGGCAAATTTTTAACACAATGTATGTCATCAACCAAGCACTTTATTCACCAGATATGGCCCCATGTGACTTTTTACTTCTTCCCCAAACTCAAATTACCACTTTGTGGAAAATGTTTTGAGTTGATTGAAGAAATGAAACAAAATTCGCAGAGGGAGCTGCAGGCCACACCAGAAAGTGCTTATAAGAAGTGTTTTGATGACTGGATTGTTCGTTGGCAGAAGTGTTTTACATCAAATGGGACCTATTTTGAAGGCAACAAAATAAATTTGAATGATTAAACCAATATTTTGTATTTTATTTAACAATTCCCAGTATTTATTTGACAGAATGTATATAAATATATACATGCTCATACACACACTAGTTTTGTTTAACATGCATCATTTTTACAAGAAGTATGATTTATCTCATTTTAATTAAAAAAATTGCTGTCTTTAAGAATTTCACTGATAATTTTATATATTTCTAAATTTTTTAAATTTATTATACTGAAAATATAAGTTTTATCAATGTAATACATACCAATACTTTGAGATGGTCCAACATTTTCTTTATTAACAATGACTGATTTATCATTTCTTTTTTTCAAAATACCTTTAATATGATCTTCATGATCTATTTCTGAAAGTTAAAAAATTATTTCAGATTAACATAATTCATTTAGATTACATTATTTGAGGCCAAATGGCCTCCAAATTGATGATCATTTGGACCATAGCCATCAATTGTAACAGTGGTGATACTGTATCAGGCCTGGAAATCTATTTGAAATAACCTGAAAAATCTTTCTTTTCATTATGTTATGTAACCAAGGTGATGTACATGCCATTATCCAATTAATTTTTATGTTCCATCCACTTCAAATTTTTGTTCCATGTTTTGCTTGACAATAGAATGGCTGTAACCTAATGATGTGTTAGTTATTCAACTGCATATTTAATCAGTAAACAAACATGTTCGACCATTAAAAGCAGTCAAACATGTTTGTTTGACTGTTTACCAATTAAATATTTTTCTTTTGCTAAATTTTTCATGATATTACTTTTGTATATCATTTAAAAGCATTAATGGCATTAAAAATTAATAGGTTGCTTAATTTTAATAGATTTTATACAATACACAGTGGTATAAAATCTATTCACATTATATACACATTAAAAAAATAATTACTATTTGTCAGATTAATTAATAATGCAGGATGATAACTGCTTAGTATAAAATAAAGTTTACTTAAAACTTCTATATACATTTTTTTTCTTTAATTTTCTAATACAGTTAAACCTGTTTATCTCAAATCTCACAGGAACGAGGAAAAAAAATACAATCTGAGACATAGGGGTTCTTACACATTAAACAGTAATAGGTTTGATTACAGGTACAGTTTTTTATTAATATAATTGCAAGTACAGTACATATCTGTATTAGCTATAAATAAAACATTTTTGATATATCTTAATAGAAATAGTTTGTCAATAGTTTCTGATGCCTGACTTTCTGTGATGAACAAGATGCAAGCCAAACTTGTAGCCAATCTGAAAAAAGTAGTGTTACTTGCAACTACAGTATATACTGTATTGCTAAAGATGTTTCTCAACTACAATTTTATGCTACAAAAACATAGTCACTGAGTTTTGAATTTGTAATTGACACTTCAGTCTGTAATTTGAGATTGAGATTTTGGGAAAATTATTTGAGATAAACATGGAAAATATATTGAATTTAGGCTGAAAATGCAGGGAAAAAAATAAATTTCAAGACAAACATGTTTGAGATAGACAGATTAAACTGTATATCAATAAGGTCCCCCTTCAATGTAATGTTTCATCAAGAACAAATTCATGGTGTACAGTACTTCAAATCTCAAAATAAAAGTCACTGTCTTGATTTCTGGTTGAGCTTTATTTTTTTAGGTCTTGTCTCACCTTCTATTGTTCACTTTGCACTTCAACATAAACAGAATTCAACATTTCATAAATCTCAGACACCATCCTTCTTGAGTTTTACTAGAAACTTTACATTAAATTTTCTGTTCAGTCAAAAGATTACATTCATTTCAAATGATGGTTTTGACATGCTTACACTAAAAGTTCACAATAAAATCAATGATATAAAACTTCACACTTGTATCAGTAGATAACAAACATAGTGATTCATCCAGGCATCCACTGCAACTTTTCCAAGCAAAACAAAGGGATACACTCCCATTATCACAATTATTGCTTAAATCAAGCTAATCAAGCTTGTATCAGGTACATATATTACAGTACTTGTACTGTAATATTGAGTGAAATAGAAAGTAGAATTTTCTGATACTACTTAGAAATCAGCATCTGTTGTTTTTACATAGATAAAATATCTCTTAGACATTTTTTTCACTATATTCATTCAATGAAAAAAAATCCAATTATCCAATTTTCCAATCATCTATATCAGCGGTTGGCAACCTTTCTGACCTCACAGACCACTAAACTCACAATTTTGAATCCCACAGACCACTATCATGAATTTTTTTAAACGATACAAAATCTGTAGAATAACAATCATAAAAGTTCAATTTTACTATAATAATTATTAATATAAAACTTGCGTGTTTAATTATAACAAATTAATGCAAGCCTGAAGTTCATTGCTGCTTGTTTGAAATAAGTTTATGGATTCTTAGAGCTTTTCCACGAAGGATGACAATCTCACTCACAATATTGTTTATTGTTCATTATTTATTGATAACAGTCATTTCGTATTTGGTTTTAGATTCGAATAAAAATTCCCCATGAGTGAAAAAAAGCAACTAAGCATTTTGCATTTCTTTCGTAATAACCGTCAGTTGATCAATGTCCAAATTTTCTCGCAGACCGTTGATGATCCACGAACCTTCGGTTACCGACCGCTGATCTAGATCACCCGATCCCATGCAATTCAGATGGTTGAAGTCCTACTGTATGAGTATTTTGAAATTATAACAGCTATAATTATTAGTATCAACATATCTAAGAAGTTTTATGTATTTTAAATATATATTGTAACAAAAATTGTCTTGTTACTACAGTCCCACTAAAATACCATCTCAGTACTACATAAATCATTACATAACAGGATCCAGTTTTCCTTTGTAGTTGAAAACATCAGAGAGAGTAGACAATAGCATCTTCATTTATTGTAATTAACTTTGTATATGTAAACGGTTTCTGTAATATTTTTGTATATTAAGTCTTTTGCTTATAATTTACTTGATTTTGACAATAAAAAAGTCCTATCTCTCTACACCAGTAAAGCATTATCAAAGTATTTCTTCCTAATACAGTGACAACAAGTAATTTTACGATGTAACTTGTATTCATATTACATAAATCTTTAGCTTATAGCGACAATTGCGATAATTAAACTACCCAATTCTGTGTGTACGAGAACGGAGAAAGAGGATGGCCTACTTAGTACGAGTCATCCATCTCTGTCGACAAGCCTTGTATTATAGGTGGCGTTGCTTCAAGGCCCATAACGACAGACGAAGAAGAATTACCCTTGAACAGATGATTACTTACCAAAAAACAAATCAGCATCGTCGTCATCATCTAACGGCTTCCTAAAATCAACGTATTGCGGGCAATTAAACTCCCATTTAGCGCAATCATCCATATTTTCTTTCGTAAATATTCAGAAACGAATAAATAAAACATCTAACTCTCAAATCTTCCGCCAATTTTAAGAAATCGATAAACCGACCAATAGAATTGAATCTTTCATTTGATAATAAATTGACCAATAGGAAACCAGATATTAAAACAAAAGAAAAAATAAACTGTATATAGATGGCGCTCTTGAATTTTTATTATATATTTTTTTAAAAATCTATCGTCGATTGAGTTATATTATCGATTTCAAATCCATTCAGAATTATCGAATAATATACATGAAAATAATAAAAATGTCGATTAAATATTTTAATTCGTCTTCGACACTTATATTGCAAATAGAGTATATTAAATATTTTTAAAAATTATTCTATTTGCTTTGTACAGGATATCCCAAAAAATTTATGAACACTTCGATAATATATATATATATATATATATATATTTTAGTAGGAAACCTGTAATACTTAGAAGAGGCGGGCCGGATGGCCGAGCGGTCAAGGTGTCAGCCTACCGCTCTGGGGGACCCGGGATCGAATCCGAACTGAGCCAAATAATCCTCAGGAATTTTTCGGGGGTGGTCCGTTCGATTATGTCGTGCCCATCCCTCACCACCCGGTCACTACTCCATTGTGGGCCTGGCCGAACCCATAATGGACCTACTAAAAAAGGCCCTCTTAGTGCCCGCAGGGCGGAAAGAGTTTATAAAAAATAAATAAAAAACTCAGAAGAGGCAAACAATAGAAGATACTCTACAAGTTTACGTGGCTTTAAGTTGTTTCCGCTTTTCAATTATTAACCTTTAGATTTTTATGTCGTAAAAACAGCAAAATACTGGTATATATGTCTTTATGTTAAAAAATTAAAAGAATGTGTACACTTCACAGCTGAAATTTGTTTTATTTGTTTCACAAGGTGTACATTATTAAAAACTTTTCGTTTTTATTAAAGTTTCGTTCACTAATTAGCATTATTTCTGTAAAAAGTTTTTTTGATTTATTTTTAAACTCTTTCCGCCCTGTGGACACTAAGAGGGCCTCTTTTAGTAGGCCCAGTATGGTTTCGACCAGTCCCATAATGGGGCGACCGGTGGCGAAGGACGGGGCCCGACATATCTGAACGGACCACTCCCCGAAAAATTCCTGGGATTATTCGACCCATCCGGCCACAAAGTTTTCTGATTAAAAATAATAATAATAATAATTTTTTTTTGTCTGAATTAAAGGTCTCAGAGGAAAAGCTTTCTAAGTTGCACGATGTCGGAACGGGATTTCAGTTATTTTCGTACGTTCTATAGAAATTTCGTGATCAAGGAATTCATCAGAAAGAATTGTATCAGTATCTTGAAACTTCTGAAGATTCGCGTTCAGGATTCTTCTGAAGAACTCGCGTTAACTTTTTCAGTATTCTCTCTACTTCTCCAGTTAACAGACTCAGCACACCAGAAAAATATGATTTCGTACAGCAACCTTAATTAAAATGTGAACAAATAAGTTTGTGTTTCAAAAATACTTTTGAAAAGATGTTGGTATTCGTAAAGGATCAATAAAAAGTCCTGTTTTTACAAAATTGTCCTTCTATGCATCCTCCATTTTGAATTTTTCCTACAGGAATTGTCTTTCTTTCGCATCAGGTTATTTGGTAACCCTAACGTACAGTACAATACAATAGCGAGGTTGAGGCCGAAGTTTTCAACGCAAAAACGTGTACGTCAGACGTTCAGCGCCGCTTTCCTGTAAGCCTAGAAGTTTGACAATGGTGTTTGGAATGTCGAGCATGATTCCACTGACATTCCAAACGCCATTGTCAAACTTCTAGGCTTACAGAAAAGCGGCGCTGAACGTCTGACGTACACGTTTTTGCGTTGAAAACTTCGGCCTCAACCTCGCTATTATAATTTTTCGTAGTAGCGAGATCTTGTGAGCAGCTTTTCCACATTAGCAACTAATCGTTCGGTAATTCTTTGCTACGTTACATCATTTCCTGCGCACCGAAGAACTAGTACCAAAAAATAGGGGCATTTTATATACCATATTTACTTGCATATAAGATGAGGTTTTTATTCATTTATCACAGCTTCAAATTCCTAGTTCATCCTATACATGTGAGTGAAAGATTCTTTGTGTTTTTGCAAATAATTTTTGTGAACACTGTGTTTGCTTGGCAAAAAAGGTTCCTGATTGTCCAGCTTTACATGAACAAATTATGTTGTTATTTTACAAGATTTTTCCTTAAAGTTTAGTATGCCAGTAATTTTTGCGGGGCAATGTGTGCATTTATGTTCATTTGATATTTTACTTGCGATTAAACGAAATAAAATTAGAATTGTATTAACAAATCTAATTTTCTTTATTTTGATCTTTAAAGTCGCACCTCATCTTATATGCGAGTAAATACGATATGTATGTATGTGTATATATATATATATACATTTTTTTGCTAGGAGTTACTAAAATTTTGTTGTAAAATTTGTTATATTTATTTTATTGTACACTAATGCATACAGTGATGATGATATTAATATTTTTCTAATTATTTCAAGAAAAATCATTAAAACAAAATAGATTTACTACGCTAAGTTTCAGTAGATGTTAAGAACTAAATTTTAAAATTTTTAAAAATCAATTTTCGTTTAAATCTTTTGTACCATAACACGGCTTACTTTAGTTTATTTGTTGGTTTTAGCTTACAAACAAGCTTTAAAAAGAAAAAACAGAAAATTAAAAATGTTAATTTCAGTTTTTTGTTTTTAAAGTTTGTTTTTAAACTAAACCAACAAATAGTATTAAATCCATTCCATTGTATTTTTTATTTAGTTTGATTATAAAAAATCACAAATATATTTATTTTTACTTCTTATAAAATTAGATAAATAGATTTAAGTGGAAATTGGATAGTAGCTAAGAAGCTTTATTAACAACATTATTACTTGTATGCATTAGTTTTGAATAAAATAAATATACCAAATTTTACAGCAAAATTTTAACAATTCTTTTTAGCAAGAAAAAAATACACTCCAAAAAAACAGAATTCTAATAATCACTTTTGTTCTGAAATTGTTTCTTAAGTTTTCAGAAATCCTCTTGAACAATAACCTCCTGAATAGTAGACATGGCTACTATTCAAGAGAAGTTATTGTTCAAGCTGTGAGGACAAGGAGCAGTTCATACTGTATTTGAATGTGATTAATATTTACATAAAATATGTATATTCATATTATAATGTGTTGGATAACTCAGGAAAATTTCTTGTATAATTTTTGCATGTGATTTAACTGCAAATTTTTTCATTTAGGGTCATTTTCATCGATTTTCAGATTTTATTTTATTTTATTTTTTAATTACATTGCATTTGGCAAATGAAATCAGACATTTTTTTTAAATAGATAGTACAGGATAATATAAAGATTTTTAAAAACTTTTGAAATTGTCATCTTGTTCTAAATCAGTGAAATTACCATCTGAAAACTTTATTATTTTTTTCCATTTTAATGACTTGCCAAAAAATATTTTAATATACATCATCTTATGCGTGTGATTTTTTTATTTGTGATTCATGGCAAAGAAACAGTAATATAAAGAAAAGTTCAAAAATTACATTTTCCTACTATGGCCTTTGAAGAATCAATTTATTTCTGTTACATTTGGAAAAATATTTTTATGAAAAAGCAGTTGATTTGTATAATTACATGAAAATGACAAAAATGATTATTTTTTTCTTTAACTTTTTTAGATGTTTTAAGGATTATGTTTGATCTGCTGTATGATGAAGAACTAATATCAGAAGATGCTTTCACACAGTGGGAACAGAGTACTGATCCAGCTGAACAAGAAGGCAAAGGCGTAGCATTAAAATCCGTATCTTCTTTCTTTTCTTGGTTAAAACAAGCAGATGGAGATTTTTCAGAAGAGAACTGACTGATTAGGAAAATTAGAAATAAGAAAACTGCAGTGCACACAGCAAAGAGGGAGAATGTGGATTTATTGTGTTTTAACAATTTTACTCATTTATCCTTGTTAAAAGTATTGCTCACAGAGATCACATTTGTGTGACATACTTTGCAATGTGTAGTGCCTCCTTTCCTTTATTCCATTTTATCTGTTAGTTATTATAAACAGAAGAAATGGAAATTTTTTCCGTTCAGACCAGATGGATCATGTATACCTACAATTTTTTGACAAAGGGGGGTTGTTATGTTATGGGTCAAGCCCCTAAATTTTTTTACCCAAAACTTGTATTGTTGCTATGATATTCTTTATATATATACATTACAAGTAAATAAATAATTATATATATATATATATATATATATATATATATATATAATTATTTATTTACTTATGTATATATATATATATATATATATATATATATAAATATATCACCTTTATGTTCTTTCTGCAAGAACATTCCTGTTTGTCTTAGTATTCACTTTGAATGTATTCACTTTGTCTCATGAAGGAGAGACCTTTGATGCTTCCTTGCCAGACATGCTTGTGTTTATAGATTCAAATAGATGTTCAGCAGGAAGTGCAATTTTGCGTGAGTAAAATTTAGAACATATTTATATTTCTTCTCTTCATGACCAGGAAGAAAGAAACAATGTTGGAAATGAATTTCTTGCCTGTGAGAATAAATATTCAAAGAAAAAATAAAACAGTTATATACATTCTGTTGTAAATTGAAAGTTA